>NC_044392.1:21219686-21844686 GCF_006542625.1 Nomascus leucogenys | reverse complement strand
CTCGACCTCCCAGGCTTAAGCAATTCTCCTGCCTCAGCCTCCCAAAGTGCTGAGATTATAGGTGTGGGCCACCGTGCCTAGCATTATAAGATGTTTGGTGGGCATTTGGTATTGTGTATTTCCCACCCTTCCTCATTTTTCCTGTGTATTCTTCATACAGAAATGGAGATTTGTAACACGCTAGTAGTGTCTAGCTAGAATTCCTGGGATCCATTTCTTCACTTTTTAGCTGTTTGCCCTTAGAGAGTTATTTAACTTCTGTGTTCCTCAGTCTTGTCATCTGGATTGTTGTGAGGGTTAAATTAATTCATATATGCAAAGCACTTACCTGGCACATAGTAAACACTCACTAAGTGCTGTTATTAATGTTCATACATATTACATGAAGCTCTAAAAATTAGAGATTAATTAAGCCATTTATATAGCCAATAGTTTGCTGCCATTGCTACCAGCATAACTATTTGGAAGTACATAAACCCCAGGTCCTGTGATCGCACCATCGCACTTCAGCCTGGGCAACAGAGCAAGACTCCGTCTCAAAAAAAAAAAAATATGGCCACTTCACCTTTTTGTGTCAATGTGTCTGTTTCCAAAACAGCAACCTGATCACTTTTAAACTAATTTAGTTATAAATTCTACTTTTATATGGGAAAAAATGTTTTTAAGAAGAATAGACTGAAAGCAAGGCATGGTGATAGGTACCTATAGTCCCAGATACTGAGGAGGCTGAGGCAGGAGGATCCCTTCAGTTCAAGACCAGCCTGGACAATAATGTGAGAGTCCATCTCTTAAAAAAAAAAAAGAAGAAAGAAAGAAAGAAAAAGAGTATACAAAAATATTGCCCACTTGCAATAAAAATTTAAAGCAAAAATGGATATTAATGATTTCAAGATGATCCACTGTTGTAAACTTTGAAAATTTTTCGCAACTCAAAGGTTTTATTATGTCATTACCTTGGGGCATGTTCTGTATCATAACAATTTTTTAAGTGGTTATTAGCTAATTTTTTAGATGTGACATGACTCTTTAGAAACTTTTTTAACCTTTTTTTTTTTTTTTTGAGACAGAGTCTCACTCTCTTGTTGAGGCTGGAGTACAGTGGTGCGATCTTGGCTTACTGCACCTCTGCCTCCCTGGTTCAAGCAGTTCTCCTGCCCTAAGCCTCCTGAGTAGCTTGGATTACAGGCACGTGCCACCACGTGCAGATAATTTTTGTGTTTTTAGTGGAGACGGGGTTTCACCACGTTGGCCAGGATGGTCTCAAACTCCTGACCTCAGGTGATCTGCTTGCCTCAGCCTCCCAGTGTGCTGAGATTATAGGCGAGAGCCACTGCACCCAGCCTAGAAACTTTTTAAAATAAATTATGCATCCAAGTTTTTAACCACCTGGGAGTTATCTGAATATTGTTGCCCTTTTTATTAATTTCTCACTGTTGTCTTGTAAAATGTGCAGTGTAAAAGTTGAATATTATTTATAGTGTACTGTTTTTTTATTTTTTAGATAATACCACCAGATCATCTAGTCAATATGTAGAATCATTTTGGCAGTCATCACAAAGTAAGTAAAGCTGTGTTTACAGGTCTTCCTGTGAGCTTGGTCAAATGCTGTTCCTATTTTTGAAGATCCTCTTTTGAAATTTAATGTAAATATTGAACAAGAGGAATAATGAATGCTAAAAAAAAACTTATCTGATATCTCTCTACCACTTGACCTTGCTTATTGAGTTGTTATTCTCTATACCCAAACCTGAATTTGAACTTAAAAAACAAACAAAAAACTACTACTTCTGTGATTTGTTGAATGTCTTTGCTAGCAGTATAAATGGGTTGATTGCTTTTATTTTAACAGACTAATGTAGTAGTTTGAGCCTATTTATATGCACTTATTCTAATAAGGACATAAAATTTTATATTAGTACAATTTCAACTCTTGTAAAAGTTTGGAAGGATGAATAAATAAGTAATAAAGCACATGTAATAAAAAGTTAATGGCGAGCTTGGTGATGGGTATATAAATATTCATTTCAGTGTTACAACTGAAAATTTTTATGATCAAATATTGAGAAAATGTAACAAAAAAAGATTGGAAAGTAATATACCAAAATGCTAATAATGATTTGCATAAGAATCATCGGTGACTTTTTTTTTAACTTCATTCTTTTCTTTTCTTTTTTCTTTTTTTGAGACAGGTTCTCGCTCTGTTGCCCAGGCAAGTGTAGTGGTGCGATCATGGTTCACTGCAGCCTCGAACTCCTGGGCTCAAGGGATCCTCCTGCCTCAGCTTCCTGAGTAGCTAAGACTACAGGCACGTGCTACCATGCCCAGCTAATTTTTAAATTTTTTGTAGAGACGGAGTCTCACTATCTTGCTCAGGCTGGTCTCAAACTTTTGGGCGCAAGCATTCCTCCCACGTCAGCCTCCCAAAATGCTGGGATTGCAGGTGTGAACCATTGCACCCAGCCACCTTTATTATTTTGTTACTACCGTTTTTTTCTTTTGACGTTTTTAAATCAAGTCTCCCAAAATCCGAGTTAATTATTAATCAACCAAAAATATCTTTGTATGTAAAAATCTTCAAGAACTTTTTTTTTCTTCCACATTACTTTCTTTTCTTAAGAAGAAACTTTTGGAAGGCCAGGCGTGGTGGCTCACACCTGTAATCCCAGCACTTTGGGAGGCCAAGGTGGGCAGATCACTAGATCAAGAGACCAAGACCACCCTGGCCAACATGGTGAAACCCTGTCTCTACTAAAAATATAAAAATGAGCTGGGTGTGGTGGCGTGTGCCTGTAGTCCCAGCTACTCAGGAGGCTGAGGCAGGAGAATGGCGTGAACTGGGGGGGCGGGGGGGCGCGGAGCTTGCTGTGAGCCGAGATCGTGTCACTGCACTCCAGCCTGGGCGACAGAGTGAGACTCCATCTCAAGAAAAAAGGAAAAAAGGAAAGCCTTTGGAAATCTGTTTTATAATCATTGTATTTATAGAATTCAATTTTATATTTTTTATTTTAATTTTTAGTAGGTTCTGGGTTTGTGACTATAAAATGAGACATAAAATGAATTAGCTGCTGGAAAAAAATCAGTTGTGGAAAATTACTCTTCGAATTATTTTATGTATTTGCCCTATTTTACTCCAAATCTTTGATCTTTGGAAACTCTTAAATGTATCTACCTGTATAAATGATATTATACCCATGCAGTGAGATACTATTTAGGCCGGGGGTGGTGGCTCACACCTGTAATCCCAGCACTGTGGGAGGCCAAGGCAGGTGGATCACCAGAAGTCAGAAGTTCGAGACCAGCCTGGCCAACATGGTGAAACCCTGTCTCTGCTAAAAATACAAAAATTAACCAGGCGTGGTGGTAGGTGCCTGTAATCCCAGCTACTTGCGAGGCTGAGGCAGGAGAATCGCTTGAACCCAACAGGCAACAGCTGCAGTGAACTGGGATCGCACCACTGCACTCCAGCCTGGGTGACAGAGCAAGACTCCATCTCAAAAAAAAACGAAATGCTATTTAGAAATGAAAAATGCGTTAGTTCATTGTATCCTAATGAAAGGGTGATCAAGATATATTTCATTGACTTTAAGATACTATTGATTTTATGTATCAATGAGAAAGAAAAACCATCCAGTTAAACTATGCCATACCATTAATTAAAAGATGTATCTGTAGATCAAAGGGCATTTTTTTTAAAAGTATCTCTTAGAATTTGATGAAAGTATTAAAACGTACGTATCCACTTTTTTAAAAGTATATTTTTAGTATAGACTGAAAACAAAGCTGAGAGAATATCTGTCTTATTTACCATAATATTTCTACGTTCATTGTTTTGCACATAATAGATACTTAACAGATAGATATTTATGAATTTTTAAATTATGCATTTCTAGAATGGCCCCTTTTTTTAAACAGCTAGCACATGTTTGTATTCAGAAAAAGTTGAAAATAAATAAATGTAAATCAATACTTGTGTTTATCATCAAAGAGTAACTCATTTCCTCAGGGCAGATTTGAAAATTTACCTTGTTATAATTGTAATGTCATTTTTTAATCATCCCATTGTGTCATTTTACAGTTATCCTTAGATACCGCCTCAAAACCTGAAGTAGCATGTTTTACTTCATAGCTACTTTGCAATGTCCATAAATCTGCATAGATAGTACATACCATTTCTCTATGGTATGGTATGTGGTATATGATATGGACTGCCTGGATTTGTATCTTGGCCCAACTACTTTTAGATATATAATTTTGGAAAAATTACCAATTTTGGTTTTCCCTTTTTTTTTTTTTTTTTTTTGAGATAAGAGTCTCGCTCTGTCGCCCAGGCTGGAGTGCAGTGGTGTGATCTCAGCTCACTGCAAGCTCCACCTCCCAGGTTCATGCCATTCTCCTGCCTCAGCCTCCCAAATAGCTGGGGCTACAGGCGCCCACCACCACACCTGGCTAATTTTTTGTGTATTTAGTAGAGACGGGGTTTCACCATGTTAGCCAGGATGGTCTCGATCTCCTGACCTCATGATCCACCTGCCTCGGCCTCCCAAAGTGCTAGGATTACAGGCATGAGCCACTGCATCCAGCCGGTTTTCCCTTATTTATAAAATAGGAACAATTTTATAAATATCACATAAGAGTTAAGCAAAATTGGCTGGGCATGGTGGCTCATGCCTGTAATCCCAGCACTTTGGGAGGGTGAGGCAGGCAGAGCATTTGAGGTCAGGAGTTTGAGACCAGCCTGGCCAACATAGTGAAACCCTGTCTCTACTAAAAAGACAAAAAATTTAGTCAGGCGTGATGGTGCACACCTGTAATCCTAAGTACTTGGGAGGCTGAGGCAGGAGAATATCTTGAACCTGGGAAGCGGAGGTTGCAGTGAGCCGAGATTGCGCCACTGCATTCCAGCCTGGGTGACAGAGTCAGACCCTGTCTCAAAAAAAAAAAAAGGATTAAGCAAAATTATACTTGATATATACGACTATATGTAGTTGTTATTTTGATGGTACCGATCCGAAAACTGACTCCTTGTTGTTGCCCAATTCCTAAACATTTTGAAGTTTAGAAATGAGGGGGAAAGAAATACACACACACTTTATATATAGTATATGTATGTTTTATATATATATATATATATACTTTATATACTTATATGCTTGGAATTGATGAGAGAATGTTTTTTGTTTGTTGTTTGTTTTTAGTATCCACAGTAAACAAGCAAAATGTCTATGCAACATCTTTTTTGTTGTTATTTTCAAGTATTCTATGACCTTATCCCTGTTTTCTGTTTCAGGTCGAAACTTCATAGCTCATGATAAGCAACCTTCAGTGCTGAGTAAGTAGTTGATTGTCTGCTCTTTTTTCAGTCAATCAATTCTTTTGTTTTTTTATTTGAGACGATGTCTTGCTCTGTCGCCCAGGCTGGAGTGCGATCTGGGCTCATTGCAAGCTCTGCCTCCTGGGTTCATGCCATTCTCCTGCCTCAGCCTCCCAAGTAGCTGGGACTACAGGCGCCCACCACCACACCCGGCTAATTTTTTGTATTTTTAGTAGAGACGGTGTTTCACCATGTTAACCAGGATGGTCTTGATCTCCTGACCTCGTGATCCACCAGCCTCGGCCTCCCAAAGTGCTGGAATTACAGGCGTGAGCCACCGCGCCCAGCCTCAGTCAATCAATTCTAACCTTGCCTTATTCTCCCAACAAAAGTTGTAATAAGGTTTTAAGTCATTTTACCCCTCTTTACCTTTTCAATTCACCACGGATTGGTACTACCTGTAATAATTACTCTGTGATATGGAAATGTATTCAGGGCTATTTTACCACAAGTAATTTATATTATGTGATAATATATTTATTTGCTACCTGCTTTGCTGTGGGAAGTAGTTCATCCTCACTGATACAATCCTTTGAAATTATCTTTTACTTATAAAACTATTGCTTTTATTGTTTTCTTCCCCTACTTTATTTTGTCTTTCTGATAGATTAATTTTATAACACTGGAATAGGTATAAACTTTCAAAGTATGAGAAATTATCTTTTGATATATATATTTGCTTCAGGCTCAGGATATCAAAAAACTCCCCAGGAATGGGCCCCACAAACTGCAAGAATAAGGACCAGGATGCAAAGTAAGTAGATAAATCTCTGTTACTGAAATAATCTTAAGTGTATTTGCTATATTTTTCTTTTTTTTTTTTTTTTTTTTTTTGAGACAGAGTCTCACTCTGTCACCCAGGCTGGAGTGCAGTGGCACAATCTTGACTCACTGCAAGCTCCGCCTCCCCGGTTCACGCCATTCTCCCGCCTCAGCCTCCTGAGTAGCTGGGACTACAGGCACCTGCCACCACGCCTGGCTAATTTCGTTTTTGTATTTTTTAGTAGAGACGGGGTTTCACCATGTTAGCCAGGATGGTCTCGATCTCCTGACTTCGTGATCCACCTGCCTCGGCCTCCCAAAGTGCTGGGATTACAGGCATGAGCCACCACGCCCGGCCTGCTATGTTTTTCTTGACAAAAATGTTTAGTTCTTCAGATAAACATTTAGGTTGTTTGTGATTTCACTAATAAAGTACAGCTATGATTACTAGTTTAGTAATTTCTATTTGCCTGGACTGGCAGCACATGGGCTGGGTGTAGAATGTAAATAGTGGCGTGAGAAAACCAGAGATTGGCCAGGTGCGGTGGCTCACGCCTGTAATCCCAGCACTTTGGGAGGCCGAGGCGGGTGGATCACCAGGTCAGGAGATCGAGACCATCCTGGCTAACACAGTGAAACCCCGTCTCTACTAAAAATACAAAAAAAATTAAAAATTAGCTGGGCATGGTGGCGGGAGGCTACTTGGGAGGCTGAGGCAGGAGAATGGCATGAACCCAGGAGGCGGAGCTTGCAGTGAACCGAGATTGTGCCACTGCACTCCAGCCTAGGTGACAGAGCGAGACTCTGTCTGAAAAAAAAAAAAGAAAACCAGAGATTGATGGATCTTAACAAGCTGTCAGTTCTAGCAGCAATACAGTCTGTATACAATAATGAAATTCTACTCTTTTGACAATACTTATTTTTTGCTTTTAGCAGATTTTGGAACAGCTTTGTATACTCATAATTTTAATTAATAAAGGCTGAAATGCACAAGTTATATTTTCATGTTTAGAGCTTTTTTTCTGTTTTTTGTTTTGTTTTGTTTTTGAGATGGAGTCTCGCCGTGTCGCCCAGGCTGGAGTACAGTGGCGCAATCTCAGTTCACTGCAACCTCTGCCTCCCGGGTTCAAGCAATTCTCCTGCCTCAGCCTCCCAAGTAGCTAGGACTACAGGCGTGCACCACCACACCCGGCTAATTTTTGTATTTTTACACGCCCGGCTAATTTTTGTATTTTTAGTAGAGACAGGGTTTCACCATATTGGTCAGGCTGGTCTTGAACTCCTGACCTCATGATCTGCCTGCCTTGGCCTCCCTGAGTGCTGGGATTACAGGCTTGAGCCACTGCGCCCAGCCTTTCTGGGTTTTTGGGGGTGTTTTATTTTGTTTTGGGTTTTTTTTGAGACGGAGTCTCCCTCTGTCGCCCAGGTTGGAGTGCGGTGGCACAATCTCAGCTCACTGCAGTCTCCGCCTCCCACATTCAGGTCATTCTTGTGCCTTAGCCTCCTAAGTAGCTGGGACTTGCATGCATGTACCACCATGCCCAGCTAATTTTTGTGCTTTTAGTAGAGACGGGGTTTCGCCATGTTGGCCAGGTTGGTCTTGAACTGCTGACCTCAAGTGATCCGCCTACTTCAGCCTCCCAAAGTGTTGGGATTACAGGCATGAGCTACCACACCCAGCCTCATGTTTAGGTTTTGGATGGATTAAGTGTCACAGAATATAAGGAATACTATAAATTGATGTGATAAAACCATCATACTTTGAACTCACTTTCTATAATTTCTATGGAAATGCGTCCACATTAAATCTCGACCATATTTTTTTAAAGTCCATGCATATTCTGCCTTAAGTGACCTTTAACCTCCCTACTTTACTCATCTAACCACAATCGGTCTTGAGGTCATCAGGTATTCTCTTACTTTTGTTTAGATAATGTAAAAATCCACATCTTGTATCTCTTGCTCATGGGATGATTAACTCTAATTGGACCAGATGACGTGTGTGGCTCTGCTTTTCCATCAGTAAAGTAGGAGTGGTCATAATTCATTTTTACCCAGCAGTGACGTTTTTAGCCCACATATGAGTGAGTTCTTCAGCAGTCTAGAATCGAAATAACTTTTTGCCCTTGTCTTATTGTTGGTTGTCATTTCTTATTGCTGTGATTATGTGCCTGTGATTAGAAAACCATTTCCTCTTATAATTTGCTCTTCCTGACCTATTATAGTTAGGAAACCAAACATTAATTATTCAGCTTATTAGAATTATGTTTATAACCAGAATCAAACATTAAAATTAAATTTGAAGACCCAAGAGATACTCTTGGATGTAAAAATGCATGAGTTTTAGTGTATATAATGTGAAAAGCTCAGAGGCATCTTGTGAAGTTAGTACATACTTATCAGAAAATCTTTGCATAATTTTTTTCCTCTAATAAGACATTGCAATACAGAAGGAAAAATAATATTGAACATCTAATAGAAATGCAGAAATAGATCTTTTTAGTTGCTAAATTGATAGCTAATTTTTAGTATTTTATCTGTTTGCATTTCTACTTTGTCTTAGGTTACTATATTTATTATGGCTTACAGAATTATACATTGGTTGCTAACACCTACCATATATAGATACCACATTGAGCTTTCAGAGTTATGTAACAGTAACATACCAGAAGTGTGCATGTAATAGGATCTTTTAGACTTTCAACCACATGAGGACTTTAAGATAGAACGATGAGCAAGAAGAAAATATTTTCAATGGAAGTGGAAGACTACAGTGATTTTTCAAACACTGTTATATAATAGATTCCTCTTCAAGACCATTAAAAAAATGTTCTCCTGGCATTCCACATTTTATCTCTCATTCTTTAACTATATATTTCTGCCTGCTTTGGTGAGGAAAAAAAAGTCATTTTTAGAGTTGAGTGTTCAAGAACCTTAGGCTATAGATTCTACCCCATGGAACATTGTCACCCGATGTTAGCACCAGTTTCCTGTAGACAAGTCCCAGTTCAGGCTTCTGCCTGCATCTAACCTTTTAGGAAAGATGGAACCACTGTCTTTACTTTTTCCTGTTTGCCAGGTGATAAAACAATGATTATAGAGAAGAATATATGTGCATGGAGAGGTCAGAGAATTAATATAAATATTTTGGAACTTGTCTCAGAAATTTAGATAGAGAAAAGAAGACAATTTGGAGTTAAAGCTCTTGAGCTCCAGTCCTAGCTCTTCCACTTACTAATTGAGTAATCTTGGTAAAATCACTTAACCTTTGTGAACCTCAATTTTCTTGCCTTTAGAGACAATAGTGCCTATAACTAGATTATTGTAATGAGCTTATATGTGTAAACAATTTTTTAAAGTCTAAAATCTCATAATTATCAGGGCTTATTTATTGTTAATGTTTTCTGTAGAATCAGTAGCAACTATGGAAGATTTGTGCCCTCTACTCTTGATGGTTATAGAGTGATTGATTATCACCATACTCTTTAGACTAGAAAAGCTTGAGTTTTTTCTTTTTTTTCTTTTTTTTTCTTTTTTTTTTTTTTTTTTTTTTGAGACAGGGTCTTGCTCTGTTGCCTAGGCTGGAGTGAAGTGGCGTGATCTCAGCTCACTGCAACCTCTGCCTCCTGGGTTCAAGCGATTCTCGTGCCTCAGCTTCCCAAGTAGCTGGTGGTGCACCACCACACTAGCTAATTTTTGTATTTTAGTAGAGACAGGGTTTCACCGTGTTGGCCAGGCTGGTCTCAAACTCCTGACCTCAGGTGATCCACCCACCTCGACCTCCCAAAGTGTTGGGATTACAGGCCTGAGCCACCGTGCGCAGCTAGCTGAGTTTTTTCTTTTAAAAAGATGTTTTTTAGAATTGTTGTTAGCATCTCTAGTAATGTTGATAAAAAGGATAGCAGTTACCCTTTGGACAATGTCCTGCCTTGGCAGTATATACCCTGCTGTGTATGTGTTTGTGTTATATGAATTATATAAATATTATATATGGTACATAATTATTATTTAGCTGCCCTTCATCATTAACATCACAGAATTGCACTTCACAGCATTTTTGTATATATTATCTCATTTGATCTTTGCAACCATGGAGTGAAGTATTCAAAATAAACATTATCTGATGGATTTGAGTTTCATCTGGTTAGGTATTTTTATTGTTATTTTAGTTGTAACTTTGATAACCTAACTTAGAAGCTTCTAAATAATGAAATATCCTAAGCTAAACTAGTAATTAAAAAACAATATTCCTCTTAGAGTTGCTGTCATTTTGTCTTACTACATCATTATGGAGTTTTTTGTTATATGATCAAAAATAAGGCTATTTCTGAATCTTAGCAGGGCTAATATTATTCCTCCAGTTATGCCAGTGTTTCTCAAATGAAAGTTGTTGATATAACGCTAAGAAGATCCACCAGGAAGTTCATTTATATATATAAAAGTTATAAAACTCCAGGCAAGTGATAGATGGCAATACTGGTAATATAGGTCATACAAATGAGATAACTCAGCCTCTCCACCTTCTGAAGCCTGTCCTTCCATTTCCTCTGTTAGATTTTAAAACCTGCTGGTATGCTAAGAAAGATGGAAGGGAAAGGGAAAGGTTAGGATCATTTTTAATTTCTTTTCTTGTTTTTAATTTTTTTTTTTTTTTTTTTTAGTGATGGGGTCTCACAGTGTTGCCCAGGCTACCTTAAACTCCTGTGCTCAAGCTGTCCTTTCACCTCAGCCTCTTAATTTGTCGGAATTACAGGCATGAGCCACTGTGCCCGGCTTAATTTATTTTCTAAATAAATTTAGATGGAAGTAGAAATGTGACAGAGTTGTGAGAAAATTATTTTTGAGCTCTATTGTTTAACCACAAGCCTAAAACAATTACTTTATTACTTGTCTATTAACAGAAATGATGAGAAGTTTTTAAATGTGATTTTAAAATACTACTAGTATTTGAAATGGTCAGAATCCCCAGAGGAAATATTGAATCAGTTTGAGGTAGAAAATAGTGAGGATTCAGGTTTTTATATTAAAACACCTTATCCAGACAGCTCAGTAGTCTATAATCCACATTTTGTCCTTATTTTCCCCCTCTTTACAGCATCTTCACCAGGCAAGAGTTCAATATGTGGCAGTTTTTCAGATGGTATAATATGTTTCATTTTATTATGGTGTGCCTATTTTCTTTGTCCTTTTTATCCCGGAAGTTTCACCAATCCCATTAGATACTTATGGGTCAAATACTTCCAAACTTTCTCTCAAAACTAATTATTGTGTGCTTTGTACTAGACCCCACCATATGCTGTGAAAAGCTATGAAAGAAATAGGTCGCATGTTTCAAGGAGCTCTCAGTCTAATTGGCACTCAGATATTCTACTTTTTCTTCTGCTTCTGGCTGATCTCTGTCTTCTTTTTTTCCTGGTGGAATTTGTATCTTCTTTGTCTACTAGAAATAAATACTCAAATTATGAAGCATAAGTTGATAGTCTTATTTTATTACTCTCACCATTAGATGACAGCATTCTGAAATCAGAGCTTGGAAACCAGTCACCATCAACCTCCAGCCGACGTAAGTTTGTGTATTCAGTTTTTATTAAATATTTCTGTAAAATTGGTATTCCATAATTGTTTAAAAATTAGTCCCAGCTACTCAGGAGGCTGAGGCGGGAGAATGGCGGGAACCCGGGAGGCGGAGCTTGCAGTGAGCCGAGATTGTGCCACTGCACTCCAGCCTGGGTGACAGAGCGAGACTCCGTCTCAAAAAAAAAAAAAATGTTTTTTGACAGCAGTATGACTCGATGCTATTTGAAGAATCACATTTTAAGCACTTCAGAGGAAAAAGTATATATTCTACTAGCAGTGAAATTCTTTATAGACAAACTGTATGAGACAACATCTGGTATTGCCCTTCACTTAACTGTCCATAAGACCAAAAATAATAGCTAATAATAAGTAAAGCTACTAATACTGTTAACGAGAAAACCATGCTGAATTGAAAGAAAGATAGCCAGAACATGACTTTATGGGATTACAATGGCTTTCGGAGTCTGCACACCTGTATTTGAACTAGATTAGACCATTTACTTCCTTTACAGCCTTGTGGCAAGTTTCTTTAGTTCTCCAAGTCATATTATCCTGAAAGAGTACTAAGAAAATAAATTAATGGGCTGAGCGTGGTGGCTCATGCCTGTAATCTCAGCACTTTGGGAGGCCAAGGCAGGCGGATCAAGAGATCAAGACCATCCTGGCCAACATGGTGAAACCCCATCTCTACTAAAAATACAAAAATTAGCTGGGCGTGGTGGCACACACCTGTTGTCCCAGCTACTCAGGAGGCTGAGGCAGGAGAATCACTTGAACCCAGGAAGTGCAGGTTGCAGTGAGCCGAGATCATGCCACTGCACTCCAGCCTGGCGACAGAGCGAGACTGTGTCTCAAAAAAAAAAAAGAAAGAAAATAGGCTAATGATGATTCTCAAATTTTTTGTTCTTGGTACTGCTTTACACTAGTAAAGTTATTAAGAACCTCAAAGAGCTTTTTGTTGAAAATATGGGTTATGTCTATCCATATGTACCAGGAAATTAAAGTTGAAACATTTTTTTAAATATGTATTAATTTATTTTAAAATAATTTAGCAAGAAGAGTGACAGATCAGATTGCTTTGCATTTTTTCTAATCTCTTTAATGCCTAGCTTTAAAAAATGGATTTGGATTATCATATATGCTTCTGTATGCAGTCTGTTACAATATATTATTTTTGTTGAAGTATCTACAAAAAATCCAGCTTTTATACAGATATGAAAAATTTTAATAGCCTCTTCAGATAATTGTGGCTATTCTTTTTTGAACTCTCCAAAACTCAACAAGAGGTAGTTTCTTAAATGTTACTTGAAATAGGATATCTAAAACCATCTTACTGAGCTTTTAGTACTCTATTACATTAAAAGTTATTGGTCTTATACTTTGAATGGAGTATCATGCACTGGTCATTTGGAAAACATTGGTTCACTGAGAAATGCACATTTTCCAAACATTGACACATTAGGAATGTAATAAAAAAGATCACGTTTGTTAATATCACTGCCAATCTCAAGACTTTAAAAAAGTGTTAAAGGGTGGGGTGCGTGGCCCATGCCTGTAATCCCAACATTTTGGGAGGCCTAGGCGGATGGATCACCTGAGGTCAGGAGTTCAAGACCAGCCTGGCCAACATGGCAAAACCCTGTCTCTACTAGAAATACAGAAACATTAGCTGGGTATGGTGGCATGCACTTGTAATCCTAGCTACTTAGGAGGCTGAGGCAGGAGAATCACTTGAACCTGGGAGGCAGAGGTTGCAGTGAGCCAAGATCGCACCACTTCATGCCATCCTGGGCCACAGAGCGAGACTCTATCTCAGAAAAAAAAAAGAAAGTGTTAAAGTACAATATTGGGAGTTGTCAGGCTCGTGGTGGCAGATTTAGGATTCTAAAATCCTAATTTTCACTTGAAAGCAAGTATCTGCCAAATACACAAGTCTGACTATAGTTTGTTACTTGTTCTTTCAAGTAAAAAATAGTATTCCATGAAGAATGTGCTAATTCGCCTTGTAATTCATTTGCACAAAATTCTTTTCCTTGAGACAACCATGGTACTGTATGATGCAGCAGAAGTGCTTTGTGCATACTTCCCATTTCTTCAGAAAGAATATTGACAAGATATGTACTCAAGGATTCAGATTTAGTAAGATAAATAATTAACTGCTTCATAAAGGACATTCTTAAGTAAAAGAATGTCCCTTCGTTAAACCTTGAATGCATGGCAGTGAAAAATAACAATGACTACACTCGTACAGTTCGGTGCCACTGCCCTGTAACTCATGCTAAGGCATCAGAAGTTTTTCCCACCATTGCTTTTGTGTCATCAGTGCAAATGTCAACACAAGGTGAAAGTCAAATAACATCTTAGTGTTAGAAGAATAGCTTTAACTTCACGGACCCCCCTCCCCCCCAAAATAGGGTCTTGAGGTACCCCACAGACCACACCTTGAGAATTGCTGCTGTAAAAGGTCCCTACTAAAATTAATAGCCTGAAACAGTCAATAAGTAAAAGATGTAGAAGTATTATTGTTACTATCAGCTGAATAAATGAAGTAGAATATGAGAAAGTACTTTATAAACTGAAAAGCACTAGATAAATATAAATTAATACTATTATTGCCTATAGTAATTAGGGATGAGTCACAAACTAAATTTTACCAGTGTTAACTTGCATACCACAAAAGGCATCGGTGAAATTAATCTGAAGGGACAGCTAGCTATTATAACACGTAGAAGATGTTCATTTATATTGCATCCTTTTCTTTTCTTTTCTTTTCTTTTTTCTTTTTTTTTTTTTTTTTGAGATGGAGTCTCGCTCTGTCACCCTGGCTGGAGTGCAGTGGCGCAATCTTGGCTCACTGCAACCTCCGCCTCCCGTGTTCAAGTGAGTTGCCTGCCTCAGCCTCCCAAGTAGCTGGGACTACAGGTGTGTGCCACCACGCCCAGTTAGTTTTTTGTATTTTCAGTAGAGACGGGGTTTCACAGTCTCGATCTCCTGACCTCGTGATCCGCCCGCCTCGGCCTCCCAAAGTGCTGGGATTACAGGCATGAGCCACCACGTCCAGCCTGCATTCTTTTCTTTATCCCTTTATGTACTTCAGAAATATTTCACCTTGAATAATTAGCCATGTGAATGCTGAGTTTCTAAATTAAAAAATATTTTATAAATTGTATTTTAATAGTCTATTCTCCCAACTATTAGCAGTGGAAATAATAACTTCGCTTTATAAACTGTGTTATTTTTCTGACTTGTTTATGCCATTTCATATGTTTAAAAACTTTTTTCCTCAAAGACTTATTTTTATATTGAAGAAACGTATGCATATTTGCACACATAATTCAAAGCCTATGCATGTAAGATTTTCTTGAGTATGTGATAAAGTATTTTATTAAGAAAATTATCAGCTTTCTTCTTTAAAGTCCTTCCTCTTTTACCTAATGTTAATAAAGATTGATATTGATTTTAAAAGTCACTTGCCCCTGAATCTAAGAAAATGGTATTTATATCTGTCATTTCTTTTTTTCTGAGTAGAAGTGACTGGACAACCCCAAAATGCATCTTTTGTCAGGAGGAACTTGTGGCTACTTCCTCTGATAGCTGCTCTTGCCTCTGGGAGTTTTTGGTTCTTTAGTACTCCTGAGGTAGAAACCACTGCTGTTCAAGAGTTCCAGAACCAGATGAATCAACTTAAGAATAAGTACCAAGGTCAAGATGAGAAGCTGTGGAAAAGGAGCCAAACATTCCTGGAAAAACATCTTAATAGCTCCCATCCTCGGTCTCAGCCTGCTATCTTGCTGCTCACCGCTGCCCGAGATGCTGAAGAAGCACTTAGGTGTCTGAGTGAACAAATTGCTGATGCCTATTCTTCTTTTCGTAGTGTCCGTGCCATCCGGATTGATGGGACAGATAAAGCTACTCAAGACAGTGATACTGTCAAACTAGAGGTAGACCAAGAACTGAGCAATGGATTTAAGAACGGCCGGAATGCAGCTGTGGTACACCGCTTTGAGTCATTGCCCGCAGGCTCTACTTTGATCTTCTACAAATATTGTGACCATGAAAACGCAGCCTTCAAAGATGTAGCCTTAGTCCTGACTGTCTTATTGGAGGAAGAGACACTTGGAACAAGTCTAGGCCTAAAGGAAGTTGAAGAAAAAGTAAGAGATTTTCTTAAAGTCAAGTTCACCAATTCTAACACACCCAACTCCTACAATCATATGGATGCAGACAAACTGAATGGCCTCTGGAGCCGTATTTCTCACTTAGTTCTGCCTGTGCAACCTGAAAATGCCCTGAAAAGGGGTATCTGCTTATAAGAAGTGAGAGAGAAGAAAAATCATGTCCCAAGTTCTGAGAATTGTTCACACTTTCTAACCAGAGAGAGAATTCAGAGCTCTTTTTGAAAGAACTAGTTTCTTTTTAAAGGAAGTTAAGTTCTTACATAAACATGGAACATATAAATCATTCATTCAACCTAATTATCTGTGATATGAGAGAATCATTTCAGTTTCCATTGAGAGCTGTGTTAAAGGTATCTTAGGAGTGCAGATTATATGCAGTTCCTTAGAGAATCTGTTTTGATTCTGGGCTGAGTTATTACAGTTATGGTATGACCAGTGAGGGGGATTTGTCTCCTTTCTTATGAACCTTCCTGATTTTTTAACTTAGATTTCTCACTAAGTTTCTTGAGTTATTAGTAAGATTGCTCCCTAAATGTAACTCTGGATTTTCCCATTATGTTCCCTTTTATACCATTTAGGTGTGAGTTCCTTAGCTTCTGCCTATAGGAACATAAGTAATGAAAGGTCATCTAGGTGTGTGTTTGGAATTTTTTTCTTTTGTTTTTTGGAAGATGGAAAGAACAAGGCAAGCAAGGAGAAATTAATGGGGAAGCTGAAGGGAGGAAATGTTACAGTAATCCACTGAGATGTAGTTTAGTCAAACATAGGTATATGAACTGTTAATCTTGGTGGATTCTGTTGGGATTTGTTTTTTACATCTCCTTTTTCCTTCCTTGAAGAAAAATTCTTGGCCCTCCCAAGGATTCTTCATGTATATTGCAAAATTTAATATATTTGTTCACTTGAGTCTTAAGAGTAGGTCAGGCCAAGGCAGGTGGATCACCTGAGGTCAGAAGTTCAAGACCAGCCTGGCCAACATGGTGAAACCCTGTCTCTACTAAAAATACAAAAATTAGCTGGGCGTGGTGGCACACGCCTGTAATCCCAGCTACTTGGGAGGCTGAGGCAGGAGAATCACTTGAACCCGGGAGGCGGAGGTTGCAGTAAGCCAAGACCATGCTTATTGCCCTCCAGCCTGGGCAACAAAAATGAAACTCCGTCTCAAAAAAAAAAAAAAGAGTAGGTCAGTTCGTAACAGTTTATTTTGGACACATCCTGAAGCTTTTGTTCTGAATTAAGAAATAGAGTTTCAGGAATTGACAAACCATTTGTTAACCAGCTGTCCTGGGCTATTGAAGAAGATTTCATTTTCCGCGCATCCACTTGTTGCAGTCCAAGTCCTCTGGTGCAACGCCATAGCAAATATAAAGATTTACTATGCACGTGATACATTTTATGGAGTGCCTCAAGCCAAGATAGTGAACTTATATGAAGGGTGTGAAATGTATTTCTTTACTACGATAGTAGTTTAGTTATAACTTTGCATCTATAATTGAGCTTTCTCATCTGTCAAATGCTATGGTTTTCTTAAAATGTTACAATTCTAGATGTATCCACCTTGTTTTTTTATTGTCCACAAACCATTAAATGTAAATATTATTTTTAGAGAGAGTCAGTCATTGGCTTTGTCATTTACCCTTTGAGAGTTCCACAAGTGGTAGTAGAGTGATCTAACGTCTTTCCTCTAGTACTACCAGTATTCATAAATGTATACCCCTTACTGTAATTTGTTCCTCTTAGAAGTCAGATCATCTGATTTATAAAGGATTATGAAAACCAGAGTTTTTGAAAAGGCTTATTTTATACATACATATTATATAGAGAAACAAATGTTTTTATTAAATGTTTCATTGACCCAAGTAATTTAAAAGTAATATGTTACCTATGTCTTTCAGGAAAAATAATTATAGCAGCTGATCTGTAAATGACTTTAAAAGCTATTTTAGTAATTTAAATAAATTTACTTTCTTGGTTTGTACTCTCTATGTTTTATAAACTTAATGATTTATCATCTTTAAAAAAGAAATCCAAGTATTTTCCTTGAACAATTTTAGCAACTCTGGCTAGGAGAAACAAAAACCAAAGAACTGGAGCCATTTGCAAGTACATTGGTTAGAAGTGGAATAACCGTAACTTTCCATTTTATCTCGGCACTTAGGGTTTTTAAAAATACAGTTAAGTTACGTATTCCTGACTTGGCAAAAGAATCTCCACAGCAGCTTTGCTTTTTTTTTTTTTAAGTACACATGGGATCTCGCTATATTGCCCAGGCTGTTTTTGAACTCTTGGCCTCAAGCAGTCCTCCTACCTAAGCCTCCTAAGTAGCTGGGATTACAGACATAAGTCACTACACCTGGCTTCTTAACCTTAACCTTTTATCACCTCCCTGAAGAGCTTTTTTAGATTTCTTCCTAGTCACCCCTTCCCCATGAAATTTCAACACCAGATATATACTATGTATCTGTTTATGGACTGTAAATGTTTTTTGTTTTATGCAAAATAGAACTTTTTTTGCCCCCAATGAACCGATTTTCACCCCCATTGAGAATGCATGCTCAAGAGCATCCACATTTTAGATAATTGCTGCCTAAAACGTTCTATTTATTTATTTATTTTTTGAGACACTCTCACTCTTGCCCAGGCTGGAGTGCAGTGGCACAATCTCGGCTCACTGCAACCTCTACCTCCCATGTTCAAGTGATTCTCCTGCCTCAGCAGGAGAATCCCGAGTACCTGGGATTACAGGTTCACACCACCATGCCCGGCTAATTTTTTGTATTTTTAGTAGAGATGGGGTTTCACCATGTTGGCCAGGCTGGTCTTGAACTCCTGACCTCAGGTGATCCACCTGCCTTGGCCTCCCAAAGTGCTGGGATTACAGGCATAAGCCGTGGAGCCTGGCCTAGAAAGGAAAATTTAAGTAAGATATCAGCTTCAAAATAGGAGCTAGGGTCTAGAGAAATGGAGCACATTGTAACTGGCTGACAACAGTGGCCCAGGAAAACCACAGCACGGTACCTTCTGAAACTATTGAAACTTAATTTGCTTCCCTTCTTTCAATGACTTTTTAATATTTAAAGATGTTTTCTAAACCTCTAATCCTCAAAACAAAAATTGATTTTTTTTGTTTTGAAAATCAGTAAACTGATTTTCATTCAGTGAAGTGCCATTTAGAAGTGATAGGGGTTTACATACTTTGTACCATTAGTTAACACCTAAGCTGAAAGTATAATATCCAGTTTCCCTATGATCTCAGGTTTATGGAAAGTAGCCTTTCTCTTGGCAGTGTAAACAAGCAGTTCTATTAAATACGTAAAGATAATGCACTATTCTGCTATTTTGTCCTTATCAAGATCATGGAGTAAAATTTTGTGGTATAAGAAGATAGGGTTTTTCCCTAAGGAAGAGGATTTTATTGGCATTAACCACCAAAGATGGGGTTCCTGAGCCTGGAAAACCAAGCTGAGAAGGCTGCCATTGACTGGAAGAGGAGGAAATTCCTCCCTGGAATGCCCTCTTTCTGGCCTGGATTCTGAGAAATCCTTGTGTGTTTAAGGACCCTTGTGGGTGGTAGAGAAACCAGTTCCTGTCACCTGAGCATAAACAGGAGAACCCCTTTGTACTCTACACCCCAGACATAATGAACTACTTGCAATTTCCTAAACACGTCATTCACTTGTCTTTTGCACATTCTTAGACTCTTGGAATACTTCATTTCCTGCCCTCTCGCTTTCTCCAATCTCATGTTCTGCTAATTTTTATTTGTCCTTAAAGTCTTCGTTTTCTTAGGGCAGCACTTCAGTGAAATCTTTCATAATTCCCTTCCCCCAAATACCATTTTAGGTGCCTCCTGTTTTTGTTTTTGTTTTTTTTTCTTTTTTTGGTACCTTAAACAATAAGACCTTTATTGTTACAAAACCTAGCAGCGTGAGGAGTTCCTGGGTTGGGTGACAGAGGCTGGAAAAATTCATCGCAAGCATTACAAGATAACCAATGATACCCCCGATGAAAGAAAACCTCTGCAAGCTGCTAGCTGAAGCCAGCTCCTGTCCTTTTATCCAAAACTGGGTAGTGTCCAGCCAAACCATTTTGGGGGTTGAATGAGTCACTTCAAAGGGCTCAAATGACTGGTGAATCTTCCAGATGAAAGCAGAGAACACAGCCTTTCCTGCGCATTTTAAAGTGACTGAGGTGCTCCGCACTCTGATTTATCCTTTATTACCCTGTGGCAGCATTAGCATACCCCTGCTACCACATGAATCTTGCAAGTAGTGACGTGTCGTCAATATATGCACCGTGGCAATCACAGAATGCTCAAATATTTATTGAATAAAAAGAGCAAGCCATACCTAATTACAGCTAGATAAGTTGCATCTTAGTGTTTTATCTGCTTCCCCAACCCCCGTACCCCATTACTCCTAAGCCCTATCTAAAAGCTTCACATAACTTATCTGGGTTTAGCAATGCTATGAATAAGGAAAAACAAAGAGGACCAATCGACGCCATGGAAGGGAAACGCACTTCTCTGATAGAGACAGTGATCATTACAGGTCCTCAAGGGAAAGGTGAATATCAAGGGAAAAGACTGGGAAGCCATGAGGTCTTCCACAGTGATATTTGGCATTTGCATTTTCTTAAAATAGCTAGCAAGTATTCTTCCATCTTTTTCGTTGCCTAAGAGGATATTATAATTCAGATAAAAGATGGCTATGGATGTACGAACAAGATGGATAAGAAAAATATTTGAGAAGTAGAACTGACCAGATTTGATTGACTGTGGAAGTGTCGAAAATTTCTCTTTGTTCTGTTTAGCTCATGTATCTTCTCCCCAGATACTAAGCACAAAGTGATAGACTAAATTCCTATCTCTGCATGTCAATATGTTGACTTTTAGTTTGAAGTAGAGCCACACATATTTGGTCAGAAATTGATTGTAGAGAATAAAAACCCTGTCCAACCAGGAAATGAGCAAAAGAGGGCTGGGGTGAAGATTGCAAGAATATACATCTCAGACTCCAAGAAAATATGGGAACTGTGAAGACTGTTTTCATATGGAGACCAGCAGCCATTCCCTCTGTCTCTCTATTGCTGCTACCCAATTAGCAACTTCCCCTTTGTGACTTAAATGCCAAAAAGATGACATTAATGGCTCAATTCAGTGTATGAAGGATTCCTAAGAAGAATATATGATAAAGCATAGCTTCCTAGGTCACCCTTTTAACAGGGACCAGGAGTTTGGGTTGTGGTAGGGCTATGTCCTGAGGTCAGGCCAAGTGGGCAGATATGTTAAAAGATGACTGAATACTTCTTCAACTATATAAAGACCTTTTATATGTAATGCCATGCTATGTGATTAATGCATTTCATTTTAGCTTTTTAAAAAACCCAACAAAGGGAAATTCAAGGTAATGGAAACATTTTAAGTTTTAAAATCTGAGTCCTGGTCATGGATCTACTACCAATGTGATTTCTTCCCATTGCTTCTGTTTCTCTAGGCTAAACCAGGAAGATAGTTGTCAAAACTTCGGGTACTATTTTAACATACATCAGCACTTGTTAAGTTGTTGTAAGTCCCTCAATAGAACACCAAGCTTTAGTTTTCCGTATGTTTCTTGGGCAAGTGAGGTGGTAGGTGGCCATGTACTAGATTCAAACTTGATTTTCTAGGGATGGTTTTCCCACTTTTAGAGAATACCATTTTTGGCTAAACTCAATTACAGAATCTACTGCATGCTATACAGCCCTCTATAGAAATATGCACCCTGAGGAGTTAATTATGTTTCTTAATGGGTAAATTTTTTATCTTCTCTCTCTTTTTTTAATTTCATAAAATCTAGATCTCTCATAGCTTAAATACACTTCCTCTTATTTCCCCTACAACAAATATGGAAAAGATCTATAATATATATTTGAATATGTATTAAGTTGTTCCTCACCCTTTTCTGTTTTTTACTAGCTATTGAGTGTTTATTAATGCTCCAAACACTTCCAAGTGCTTTATGTGTATTAACTGATTTAATTCTTAAGTTACTCTGTGAGATGGTATCATTATCCCAACTTAACAGGAAACTGAAGCACAGTGAGCTAAAGTAACTCTCGAAGTGGTGGAGCAGAGAGATGAACCCAGGCAGTGTGGCTTTAGAACGTCTATGCTTACCACTATGATGTTCTCAAGGACCCCATTCTGAATACAGGAATAAACAAATTCAGTTTCTCCCACTTTACTCTCACAACACCCTTCTGACTCCAGATGTGTGTGGAGGGGGGTTCCCCACGCATTAAGCAAATAAGCAATTTTGCAGCAGACACCAGCTGGGTGTCCTCTAATTCAATTCACTTCTTACACTACCTGGAGATAGCATCAGATACCATAGATTGAAGGCTCAGTCCCACAAGATGGCTCCCACTTCAGATGCCAATCAGGAGCCCCAGATGGTGACCAAGCGTCCTAACCAACTAGCTATAAGTTAGCGTTCCCATACCCCCTTCTTGAGCTCCATTAGTTTGCTAGAGAGGCTTACAGAACTCGGAAACACTATACAATCATGCCGTACATAATGACATTTCAATGTCAGACTGCATAGACAACGGTGATCCCATAAGATTATAATACTGTATTTTTACTGTACCTCTTCTATGTTTAGGTATGTTTAGATAGACAAATACAGTCAATCCTTGAACAACATAGGTTTGAACTGTGTGGGTCCACTTATACATGGATTTTTTTCAATAAATATATTGGAAAATTTTCTGGAGATTTGCAACAATTTGAAAAACCAAATGAACCTCATAGACTAGAAATATCAAAGAAAATTAAAGGTGGCCGGGCGCAGTGGCTCACGCTTGTAATCCCAGCACTTTGGGAGGCCGAGGCGGGCGGATCGTGAGGTCAGGAGATCGAGACCACGGTGAAACCCCGTCTCTACTAAAAATGCAAAAAAATTAGCCGGGCGTGGTGGCGGGCGCCTGTAGTCCCAGCTACTCGGAGAGGCTGAGGCAGGAGAATGGCGTGAACCCGGGAGGCGGAGCTTGCAGTGAGCCGAGATCGCGCCACTGCACTCCAGCCTGGGCGACAGAGCGAGACTCCGTCTCAAAAAAAAAAAAAAAAAAAAAAATTAAAGGTATGTGAAGAGTACATAAAATACATGTAGATACTAGTCTGTCATTTACTACCATACATAAATCTATTATAAAAGGTTAAAATTTATCAAAACCTATACACACAAACACAGACCATACATTGAACCATTTGCAGTCTAGATAAATATTTAAAAATCTAAAAATGCAGTGTTAAACCGTAACTGATGAAAAATTAGCTAGTGGGTACAATGTGTGCTCTTCAGGTGATGGGTATACTAAAAGTCCAGGGATACAATTCTTCCATGTAACAAAAAACCACTTGTACCACTAAAGCTATGAAAAGAACAAAAATTGTCTAATTAACTAATTAAAACAAACAACTGCGTAAAATTAACTGTAGTACCTACTGTTCCACTGAAATAATTTTGTAACCACCTCCTGTTGCTATTACAGCAGAACTCCAGGGTTGAGAGTATCCACATAAAACACCCTGTGAGCTAATCATCTCCAGGCAAGCAGTTCTTTGCTCTAGTAAATTGCGTACTGCAGTAAAAAGTGATCTCTCACACTTCTCGCGTTTTTCATCATGTTTAATGCAATACCCTAAACCTTGAATAACACCATGAGCCCCATACAAAGTGCCACCAGTGGTGCTAGAAATGCTCCCAAGAAGCAGAGAAAAAAAATGACATTATGAGAAAAAGCTGACTTGCTTGATAAGTACTTTGATTGAGGTCTGTAGCTGCGGTTGCCTGCCATTTCAGACAGCTGACTCATTTTGGAAATGGAGGGGCATTTAACCAACCCTAAACTTACAGTATTGATAATTACAGTACAGGGTAAATATGTTTTCTCTTCCTTAGGATTTTCTTCATATTTTATTTTCTCTAGCTTTATTATAAGAAGACAGTATATAATACATGTGTTAATCAACCGTTTATGTTACTGGTAAGTCTTCCAGTTAGCAGTAGGCTATTAGTAAAGTTTTGGGGAAGTCAAAAGTTATACATGGATTTTTGACTGTGTGGGTGTCAAGCCCCTAATCCCCTAGTTGTTCCATTGTTAACTGCACTTGCCATTGTGTTACAATTCCCTACAGTATTCAGTACAGGAACATGCTGTACAGGTTTGCAGCCTAGACAATAGGATATACCATACAGCCTAGGTGTGTAGTAGGCCGTACACTCTAGCTATGTGGAAGAACACTCTTAAGATGTTTGCACAATAACAAAATTGCCTAACAATGCAATCGTCTTTTTTATTTTTATTTATTTATTATAGAGATGGAGTCTCGCTATTTTGCCTAGGCTGGTCTCAAACTCCTGGGCTCAAGCAAGTCTCTCACCACAGCCTGCCAAAGTGTTGAGATTACGGGCATGAGCCACCACGCCTGGTGACAACACAGTTCTCAAAATGTATCTCCTTCATTAAGTGACACATGACTGTACTCACATTTACTAGTTTATTATAAAGGATATTACAAAGGATACTGGTGAACACCAGATGAAGAGATGCATAGGACAATTCATGTGGGAAGGAGCGTGAAGCCTCTATCCCATTCCAATCTATTCAGTCTCCATAAAGTTTATATTCAACCTGTATATTCTTATTTGTGGCTCTCCTTCAAACACTTTTCTTCCCTTGCTCAGCATTGTAGAATCCAATGTTGCACAAACCGAGTCTAGAGAATTTTGAGTAGGATGAGTCATCACACAGTCCTACCTGTTGACACATATTTGCATACATAATCATGATTTTATAACTAAATTTACTGCAATATTGACTCACAGTTAATCTTTTTCAAAATGCTTACATGTACCCCAGGGGTTGGTTAACTGCCCCTGCTTACCACACAGCGTCTCTTTTTGGCCTCTTTCAGTCTTGATGCAAAACTCAGCAACTCTGAATTTCTAAGAAAAAATCCATTTGCATCCAGAGCATTGGCAATTTCCTACAGAGGAAAAATTGTTGACAATACACAAAAAACACATCCCACAGAAAACAGAAGCATCCTTATCCTTACTGTAATGAGGGAGAGTATGATTAAGAGTACAGGCCCTACAGTCTGGAGTTTGACTGCCTAGGGCCAAATCCCAGCTCCATGCCTTTCTCACTGAATGACACTAGCAACTTATGCTCTTTATGCTTCAGTTTCCTTGTCTAAAAATGCGGAAAATAATGTAACTACTATTTGTAACTACAGTCTTGCTCTGTCACCCAGGCTGGAGTGCAGCAGTGTGATCTCGGCTCACTGCAACCTCCGCCGCCCAGGTTCAAGCAAGTCTCCTGCCTCAGCCTCCCAAGTAGCTGGGATTACAGGCCTGGGCCACCACACTGGCTGATTTTTGTATCTCTAGTAGAGACGGGGTTTCGCCATGTTGGCCAGGCTGGTCTCGAACCCCTGACCTCAGGTGATCCACCCGCCTCAGCCTCCCAAAGTGCTGGGATTACAGGTGCGAGCCACTGCACCCGGCCTCATTTACCAAAATTCTTAACCACCAACAGTTCTCTCCCCTTTTCCTGTGTGGCATCAACTGTGATGGCTCCTACTTCCAGCCTCTTAGGTGACCCTTGTTATACGAAGAACTTGGGCTTTCTTCCCATCTTATACCTCCATTACAAATCCCAACCCATCACAAAGTTTATTAAACAAAAGGCCTTACAGTTATCAGAATCCACTCTTGCCCCAAATTAGGGGCACTATAAAGAATAAGAAAGCTTTCCTGGCTGGGTACAGTGGCTCATGCCTGTAATCCCAGCATGTTGGCAGGACGAGGTGGGAGGATCACTTGAGCCCGGGAGTTTAAGACCAGTCTGGGCAACATAGTGGGACCCCATCTCTAGTTATAAAATTTAAAACGTTTTTTTTTATTTTTTAATTAAGAATTTTGTTTTTAAGAAAGTTTTTTGATCACATGCAAATAGCTCTTTCTCTCCACGGTTTATTCTTCCCATTCATCTTCACCATCCTACTCTCATCCTTAATCAACCTCACTTTCTTTTCTTGAAGCAACTATAATTTGTTGATATTTTCCAAGTGCTGCACAGACTACCCTGTGTTGAACACGGAGATGTGCAACCTGGATCTCCTTTCAAGGAATAGTTTGTTTTGCCAGCTGCTGGGAGTGTGTTCAGTGGACAGCCTTCACTCCCAACCACATCACAGCTTGCCTCAGCTACAGAAAACCACCTTGCTCAAGACTACGTCTGGGGCGTGGGAGAGTGGTGCACTCCAATGACAGCGGATACAAAGGCTTGGCCTTCTCAGCCCCACGCAGTGCAACTATGGTGGGCCATTTGCACTCCAGAGCTTCCCTATGGGGTTGGCTGAAGCTATGGGGCCTGTATTATAGCATGACTTTTTCCTCTCCCCTCTCCTTCCTTTTCCTCCTTTCCATGGGTGTTGATACCAAGGCAGTCCCTACTAAATACCTTGTACTCTGAGTCTGCTTCTCAGAGAACCCAACCTATGTCACACTGTAAGCTTAGTGTAGTCTGTAAATAATTAAGTCAGTAATGTTTATTGACCATTTAATATGTGCCAGGCACCATGCTAGGCACCATATGTATACTATATCATTTAATTTTCATAATATTTGAAGTAGGTACTATTACTATCTTTCTGTTACCAATGAGGAAACACAGACCCAGAACTACTGTTAGTGACTGGTGGAGCTAGGATTTGAACTCAGTCTGACTCCAGAATCTGCATTCTTAACCATCATTCTACAATTCTACATTGTATTCCATCATAATGTCCCTTCTTTTTTTTTTTCTTTTTTTTTTTTTTTTTGAGATGGGGTCTTGCTCTGTTACTGAGGCTGGAGTGCAGGGGCATGATCTTGGCTTACTGCAACCTCTGCCTCCCGGGCTCAAGCAATCCTCCCACCTCAACCTTCTGAGTAGCTGGGACTACAGGCACACACCACCACACCCAGCTAATTTTTGTAGAGATGGGTTCTCTATGTCACCCAGGCTGGTCTAGAACTCCTGGACTCAAGTGATCCACCCGCCTCGGCCTCCCAAAGTGCTGGAATTACAGGCGTGAGCCACCATACTCAGGCAGTATCCACTTCTTAAGGAGCAAAAATGGCATTAAATAATATAAGCATATAATGCTTGGGGAGGGGGGAATGTAGCCATTTTTTTTATGGAAAGACTTTGTGTTAAAAGTGAACATTTTGAAAGTTTTTAACTGGTGAAAGAAACCAGCCTGGAATAATGCCACCAGAGACTGAGTGGAAGTCATCCCTTTCGAAGGTGCCATTCTTATGAGCCAAAAGTTTGTCATTTAAAAGTTCATTTTGAGGGAATAACATGTAATATAATTTGAAATAAAGGTATAGTAACCTTAAAAAGAACATTATAGCTGAATATTGTGAATGGGGTGAATTTGTTAAATGAATAACTGTGATAAAGTTTTCATGCACAGGCAAAATGTACTCACTAGATTTCTATGTAGTGATCTGCTTTTACTTTGTAATTTGTAGTCCTCAAAAGACTTTTAAAAAAATAAAGTCCATACTTACACTAAAAAAAAAAAAACACATAATGCATGTATGTTGAGGAAACATACTGCCTGGCCCATAGAATCACTGGATTCTCTAGTGAAATTTACACCTCTTTATAGAGATAAAAACCTGACAATAATGTTTGGAACTCTGTTAGGAAGAATGCTGATAACAAAGGCCTATTATGGTTCTGATGTCCTAATTTGAAAGTAAGTTGGACAGGGTGCGGTGGCTCACGCCTGTAACCCCAGCACTTTGGGAGGCTGAGGCAGGCGGATCACGAGGTCAGGAGTTTGAGACCAGCCTGGCCAACATGGTGAAACCCCATATCTACTAAAGATAAAAAAAAAGTATCCAGGCGTGGTGGCACGCACCTGTAGTCCCAGCTACTCAGGAGGCTGAGGCAGGAGAATCACTTGAACCCAGGAGGCAGAGGTTGCAGTGAGCCAAGATTGCGACGCTGTACTCCAGCCTGGCGACAGAGCGAGACTCCGTCTCAAAAAAAAAAAAAAAAAAAGTAAATTGAGCTAGATGATATTTAAAGTCTCTGTCAATGCTGATTCTATAAAATTGGCCAAGTTCGTAATAGCTTAATATAATGTAAAGCCCAGAATATTTTGCTTGGTATAGCCTCTGAAAGAGAATCACTTGTAGTCCATGATCTGTCCAACATTCAACAGTCATCTCAAACTGTGTTGAAGCCGTGTGATACTTCCTGCTTGAAATATAAGATCTGAGTGAGCAAATTCCAATGAAGTCTTTTCCTTTGGAAGTAGTTCCAAAGAATTAAGCTTTATATTGTTAACAGGCAAGTTCCAAAGACCAAAGGTTTGCTCCTCTGAAATATTTTCATTAGCCTTGAATAAGCAGGTTAGCAGACAGAGGGAACGAAGTACTTTTGTGTTCAGAAAATGCAGCCAACTTCCTATCTCTGGCTTTACCTCTAAGTTTTGTTATTGAATCAGCAGTTCTGTTTTTTTAAGTCATCTGGTTATTCCCAAGGTGGCCCTTTGACCTTTGCAGTTTGCCCAAAGGAGATCGACATGTATTAGCTGGTTGGACTATAGGTTAAGCTTAGATTTAGCTCTAAGCAACTCATCCTTTGCCCTTGTATCACTTGTTATCTGGTTCCTGCAGAAAAGGAACACAAACATCCAAATTTATAGCAGTCTCAACATCTGCCTTAAATCCTTTGTAAAGTGTACAGGGAGTAATGTAAATATGTGCATGCTAACATTAATGTGAAATAAACTCTAAGTAAACAAGAGGAATGAATGGATAAGGCTAATATAACTCTCATAGCTATAGCCATCTCCCATAATTAGAAAGTTAAGTGCTTTAAAAAATTTGTTTCAAATTTTAAACATAATAATTTAAACAAAAAAATTAAAGTTTTAGTTTCATGGTTTCTTCAAAGTATCAATCCTCCTCAAAAAAAATAAAAACAGCCAATGAAATTAAAATACATAAAGAGTGCCCGGTAAATAGAAATGAATAAAGTAAAAAAGTAAGTTGAACAGGAAAAGTTTGGAAGTAAGGTGCTGGGATAATCAACAAGCCTGGTAAGGTCCATTTCTCAGACAGTATGAGGTCACGCTGCAGATAGCAAAATATTTCTGGCGCCTTCCCTCTGAGGTTCCTCAAGTGCATAGCTGACGTTATCTTATAGCAAATATTACCTCCATTTTATAGGTGCAGAAACTAAGATACCAGGAGATTAGATAACTTGCTTAAGCATGCACAATGAGTCAGTGATAGAATCAGAAATGTATTTCAGGAATCTAATCTTTTCTGTTTGAATCACTAGGTCAGCTTTCTAGATACCAAAAGACGTGTGAATTTTTATTAACATTAATAAATTGTAAATTTTGTTAATATACTTAGAAAATGGATTATATTCTATAAACAATTCAGTGAAATATTTTTGTTGTAAGCCATCGTTGCTTTTTGGGGGGAAAAATTTAAGAGGTGATTTAAAAATAAATTCTCCCAGGTTTGAAAAGGTATTCATGTGAGGTTTAAATTATTTAGGAAAAACCATTTTAAAGGCTGAACATGATGGCGAACGCCTGTAATCCCAGCACTTTGGGAGGCCGAGGCAGGCAGATTGATTGAGCTCAGGAGTTTGAGACCAGCCTGGGCAACATAGCGAGACCCTGTCTCTACAAAAGGTTTAAAAGTTAGCCAGGTGTGGTGGTGTGCACCTGTAGTCTCAGCTCCTCAAGAAGCTGAGCCAGGAGGATTGCTGGAGCCCAGTTCAAGGCTGCAGTAAGCTGTGATTATGCCACTGCACTCCAGCCTAGGCGAAAGAGTGAGATTCTGTCTAAAAAAAAAAAAAAAAGAAAAAAGAAAGAAAGAAAAGAAAATTATTTTGGCAGAAGTACAAGGATTGGCACATGGTGTTGTGGTCGTTGTAGACTTTCATTGACAGATAAAGTAGTTCTATAATTAGGATAAAAAAGGGTAATAAAGAGTGAGTAATATTTTGGAGTCTTATACAGGCAGGGACCAGACACTTGGGCCAGCTGTCAGCTTCTCACGTTGCCTGCTTCTTATTTCAAGACTGAGCAGCAGAGTGGTTCCTGGTAAATTTTGGTTTCAGATAACCATCAGATTGAGATGTCCGTTCAGGAGATTGAGGCTTAAAAAAAAATTTTTTTTATAACACCTGGACCAGTTCCTTACAGTAGGTGAGCGCATGACCTTTGATTAGATTTGATTCATAAAGTGCATGGGTCTTCCAGTAATTAGCTCAAATGGTGATAACCTATGTTTTCCAAAAGGGGTAGGTCTAAGATTAAACAGCACCAAGGGCAAAACTTTTGGCCAGTACAGACTGAAAGATTAAACTAATTTTGCCAATTGAGTCTTTTTTTTTTTTTTTTTTTGAGACAGAGTCTCACTGTCGCCCAGGCTGGAGTGCAGTGGCTCAATGGCTCAATCTTGGCTTACTGCAAGCTCTGCCTCCCGGGTTCATGCCATTCTCCTGCCCCAGCCTCCCAAGTAGCTGGGAACCACAGGCACCCGCCACCACGCCCAGCTAATTTTTTATTTTTTTATTTTTAGTAGAGACAGGGTTTCACCATGTTAGCCAAGATGGTCTTGATCTCCTGACCTCGTGATCCACCCACCTCGGCCTCCCAAAGTGCTGGGATTACAGGTGTGAGCCACCGTGCCTGGTGCCAATTGAGTCTTAATTGTTCCATCAGTATGTTCCACTAATCAAGAGGACTGTCAGTGGTGGGCATAATGGAAATGCAGAATAGGCAAAATTTTATATATTGATTTTATATTCTGCCCAGCAAAATGAGTGCCTTCATCACTGTACAGTTCTGAGGGTACACCCCATGTGGGGATTATTTTTTTCTAATAAGACTTAACTTACTGCTTAGGCTGTTAGTCTGCAATAGGCAAAGGCTTCCACCCAGTGGGAAAACATGCAAATCATAACCAAAACACATTTATATCACTGAGATGGTAGTAGCTAGATAAAATCCATCTGTCATATCTCAAAAGATCCTAAAGCTAAAGGAAAACGTCCTATGGAACTAGGTATGAATATGTTTTCTAGGGTTGTGTTTGGGACAGACTTGGGATCTTTGCTAAACTTTGCTAAACTTGAGAAGTCACCTTTGGGGAGGGTTTCCAATAATATTATCATTTTATCCCCAATGGGTTAAGTGATTAATAGAATCTAAAATTTGATCTTGGAGGCCCTCTGGCAAGACTGGTCTCTTATGGAGCCCATAGTGTAGGCTGGTGTATTAGTCACGGTTCTCCAGAGGATGTATGAAAGGGAGTTGATTATGGAGAACTGGCTCACACGATCACAAGTCGAAGTCCCACTACAGGCCGTGTGTAAGCTGGGGAAGAAAGAAGCCAGTAGGGCCTCAGTCTGAGTCCAAAAGCCTCAAAAGCAAAGAAGCTGACAATGCAGGCTTCAGTCTGTGGCCAAAGGTCCAAGAGGTGCCAGAAAACCACTGGTGTAAGTCCAAGAATCCAAAGGCCGAAGAACTTGGAGTCTGATGTCCAAGGGCAGGGGGAACAGAGGGAAGCATCCATCATGGGAGAAAGATGAAACCCAGAAGACTCAGCAAGCCAGCTTATCCCACCTTCTTCCACCTGTTTTGTTCTAGCCATGCTGGCAGCCAACTGGATGGTGCCCACCTACATTGAGGGTGGGTCTTCCTCTCCCAGTCTACCTACTCAAATGTCAGTCTCCTCTGGCAACACCCTCACAAACACACTCAAAAACAATACCAGCTACCTAAGCACCTTTCAATTCAATCAAGTTGACACCTAATATTAATATTAACCATCACAGCTGGTTTTAGAGTCATGAAAACATTCTTCAGTTTTCCTATCTTTTTTTCAATTTGGGGGCTGTCATGCATTGTGGATACAGGTCTTGATTGTACTGCATTGGCCATTAGAGGATCTAAAGGGGTATTGAGTTTGGGTGGTTGGTTCATAGAAGCTGCAGCTTTTGCAGCTCTGTCAGTCAAGTCATTTCCTTTACCTTCTTTAGAATCAGTTTTTTTGTGTCCCGGAATTTTAATTATTGCTAAAGATTTAGGTTTTTAGATAGCATCAAGTAATTTCAGGACATAGTCACTGTTTTTTTTTAAATCTTTTGGCCAGTAGAGTTCAGAAAATCTTTGTTTCCAGAGCATAACAAAATCACGTGTGACCCCAGAAGCACAGTGCCTATCAGTATAGGTATTTGCAGTCTTATTAATTGCCAGGATGCTTAGGAGAGAGCAGACAGTTCTGTCTGCTGTGCAGAAGTAGTCTTGGGTAGGGAATCACTTTCAATGGTTTCAGACAGTGAGACAACAGCATAGCCAGCTTGACATTTCCCTGAGGTATTTCAAGGTGGAATCCATCAGTAAACGAGACAAATTCAGCATTTGGAATGGGGACTTCCTATAGGTTTTTTCTGGGGGTTAGTGTTATATAGTCATACGGTGTCTCGTCAGAAGGAAGAAGAGATAAGGTGGCAGGATTCAAAGAGTTACAGCAATCAATAGTTACATTAGAGGGATGATAATAATAGGATCTGTAAGAAGTGCGTCTGCTAGCAGTGAGTCTTTGGAGGTATGGATTGAAATTAATGGAGATCCTATCATTAATTATTTGATTGCACTTAATAAATTTGCAGTGGCTGTGATAGCTCACATATAGGATAAGAGTCGTGTTGCCCCAGGACCTAACTGTTGGCTGTAATATTTGAGGGGACTGATGGTCTCCATGCCTTCAGGTAAAAACCCCTAAGCCATTTTCATTCTGTTGATGAACAAAAACAGAAAGGGGGAGGCTCTAGTCAGAATGCCCTAATGCAGGGGGCCCAAGAAGATTCTCCTCAGTATTTTCGAAAGAGGAGAAGGCTTCTCAGGCTACTGTAGGGGTTCAAAGTGGTCCATTTTTAGGAGGCAATACAGAAGCTGAGCCATGGCAGAGAAATTTGGGATTGATTATCTAGTGCTCTGTTAATCTCAAGAGCTCCGAGAGTTGTCTTTTGGTCATGGGAACAGGAAAAGCCAAGATTGATTTTTTTTTTTGGAGATGGAGTCTCGCTCTGTTACCCAGGCTGGAGTGCAGTGGCGTGATGTCGGCTTACTGCAACCTCCGCCTCCCAGGCTCAAGCAGTTATCCTGCCTCAGCCCCCCGAGTAGCTGGGGACTACAGGCACATGATACCATACCCGGGTATTTTTTTTTTTTTTTTTTTTTTTGTATTTTTAGTAGAGACGTGGTTTCACTGTGTTAGCCAAGATGGTCTTGATCACCTGACCTTGTGATCTGCCTACCTCAGCCTCCCAAAGTGCTGGGATTAGAGGCATGAGCCACCACGCTCGGCCCAAGATTGAGTTTATTCTTTGGGGATCAAGCGAAAGACCCTGTCCTGAAATTAGATGTCCTAAATATTTCACTTGTGAGAGAGAAAGTTGTAGCTTCTCTTTTGAAGCTTTATGGCTTTTAGTGGCTAATTTCTTTAATAGACAGTGGCTGTCCTCTATGGAAGCCTTTAAGGTAAAGGAACAAAGTAATAAGTTATCCACATATTTTGTGAGAACAGAATGCAAAGGAAATGCCAAATCTGCTATGTCTGTTTTTAAGACTTGGGAGAAGTATTTGGGACTATCAGCATACCCCAGAGGCATTACTGTCCAGGTATATTGTTGTCCTTTCCATCTTAAGGCAAAAAGATACTGCCTAGCTGGATCAACCAGGAAGATTAAAAAAAAAAAAAAAAGAAAAAAGAAAAAAAGCAGTGCAGAGGTCAATCACAGTGAAAACCTGACTACCTGGTGGTGTGGCTGATAGTAATATATGCAGGCTAGGTACAACAAGATGATGGAGTATTAAAATGTTATTGATGGCTCCTAAGTCCAGGACAGATCTCCATCCCTGGTTATTAGGTTTTTGTACTCATAGAATGGGGGTATTATATGGGCTAGTGCATGGAATGATTAGTCCTTGCTTGAGGTAGTCCTCAATAATTGTTTTGATTCCCTGAATGGCTTCCTGGCATAAGGGAATCAAATTGTTTAATGTTTGGAAGTCTTTTGTTTCATCTATTTGTATGTTAATTGGTTGTGCTGAATGAAAACAGCCAATATCTGTGATGCATTTGGACCATAAGTTTTCAGAGTAGAGAGGTTAGTAGGTCTTGAAATGTTTCACTAGGTGATATTTTCTCCTTGTTTTCAAGAACTGAAAATATAGAGATGGAAAGTACAGTAAGTTCCTCAAGGGTTCCCTCTATAGTAGTTTTTTTCCAGTAGTAATTGCATTTCCCCCTTTTGGAGGAAAGAAATGTGAGCTTTGTGGGCTTCCAGAAAAATTTCAGCCAATTAAGTGAATGAGAGCCGAAAGGACTAACAGAAACTGATAAGGGCCCTGGAGTTCCCCAAGTCAAAATGTTATGGGGAAATGGCCTCTTTCGCTGCAACTGGGGACTCATCTTGTCTATGCAAAGATCCGCTGGGCCACTGGGACATAGTCTTCTGGATCCAGGTCCCTTGTCAGTGTTCCCACACAGTCCCAGTACCCTCCTTGGATCTTCTCCAGGTCCATCTGGAAAGCCCCATCAACCTTGGAGTCTTCATGAGACTAATGGCAAGCCTGGGCTCAGAGTGTCTTCTAGTGCTGGGACAGCTGCAGTAACCACAGCCTAAGGGAACATATCGGTCAGTCTGCTTAGAATCCCTGGAAGGACCTCTGAAGAAGGACAGGCACAGATAAAGCCAGACCATGAAGACTAAAATAAATACCTAATCCTTCAATGTGCAGACATCATTGCATCTACATAGGCATCAAGAGCATTCAGGGAAATATGATCTCACCAAACAGACAAAATAAGGTGCCAGAGATTGACCCTAAAGTGATGGAGATGTGTAATTCTCTGATAAAAAATTCAAAATAGCTGTTTTAAGGAAGTTCAATGAACTTCAAGAAAACATTGAGAATCCATTCAGAAATGTATCAGTGAAGTTTAACAAAGAGATTGAAACAATAAACACAAAAATTAAACAGAAATCCTGGAACTACAAATTAAAATAGATGAAATGAAAAATGCAATAGAAAGCATCAACAGCAGAATTGATCAAACAGAAGAATCAGTGAGCTTGAAGATAGACTCTTTGAAAATATAGTCAGAGGAGAAAAAAGAAAAAACAAAAAACAAATGAAAAGGAATGAACAAAGTGTATGGGATCTATGGGACAACATCAATATTTTCTAGGATGTTGTGGTTGGCAGTGTACAGTTTGGCCCAGTTCAAGGGTTCAAGGCAAGTCCTTGATTTTTGTACGTGGAAGTTTATAGGACATGCAGGCAGTCTTTCTTAGAATGGCTTTGCACAGCCACATGCTGTAATGGAATAGTTATACATTCTGGATTCAGAAAAGGGAGGTTCAAATTCTAGCTATACCAATTCTCCAACCTTGTGACCATAAACAAATCATTTCACCTTTCCAATAAATTTCCTTATCTGTGAAAGAGGACTGATGGTAATATATCATAGAGTTTGATAAGAATTAAACAAGACAAAGTATATGAAAGTATTGAGGTTATTAGAGGTTATACAAGTGTTTGTCATATATGTGTTATATAGAATACATATGTGTTATAAACATTTATATATAATGAAAATTAGAATATATACACGTTTAATACATGATCAGAGTATGTTAGAATGTATTAAATATGTTTGCTTTGCACAAGTTTTTCAATTCCTGCTTAACAATACATGTAATCACATATATTTCCAAAACCAGCTACCACTTAGTTATTACTCTTATTTCTGCCTGACAGTTTTTCAGCTGCTTTTTCCCCTTTATAATATTTTGTGGGCTTTCTGTTAATGCAGTAGGATTTGTAACCAAATGCTCACAGATTCTCATTCCTTTTTCAACAGGTGGGTGCACTCAGTCCTGGGATTCCAGGAGTGTTTTTAGTAGTCAGTGAGTCTCACTAAAACCTGAGGGTCTTCTTCCAGGCTGGGCACCCAGCTGCCTTTTTCTATTTTTGGAAGGACCACAGAAAATCTCCTGTCAAAAGTTTAAAACTTTCCACTGCCTGTAAATATGGTGATTCATCCCTTGTAAAATATAACCTGGTTTGATTACATATAACCTCATTCTGACATATCCTTCAGCTTTTTAAAAAATTGCAGCTGTCTTGCTATAAGATGTCCCATTGCATATTTCATTTGTATTATTAGGCTATAAATCAGCATCAAAACAGAGAGATGCTCTTAAGAGAGACACTCTTCAAGAGTGTTCTAAGAAAAAGGCATTGCCTTTGTATAGTTAAAGTGATTAACATGCCTGTTAGCTACACTACTTAAAGGAAGCCCCCAAGAAACTAATCTTTGAAGGTTTGTAAAGATTAAATGTAGGAAAATATAATTTTTAAAGCTTAAAAACATTCCCAAGTAACACATTTCAGAAGTACTCTTTTTCTTAACTGGTAAAAAACTTAATTTAGAGACATAGGAAAGACTTAGTAGTTAGATTTAAATATATTAGCTGTCTGATTCACAAATCTTGTTGAGGACATTAACAAAATGGAAGCAAATCATAGCAATTAAATGGATCAAGATTGGCCTCATCTCCCCACCACCAGAATTTGCCATTGTTATATATGTTATAGATTTGTACATATACATAGAATTATTTTGGCTTTTATTTATGTAAATGTCAGACTACAAACACCATTTAAACAACTTCATTATTTTTCACTCAACAATGCTTTTTTTAAACGATGTTTTTAAGATGTACCCATTGTTTCTGTCTCACAATTGCTACAGTAAATGAGTCTATGATTCTAAGTCTTTGTTTGTTTGTTTAAAGCCAGCCTCAGGTTTGCTAAATCCCAGTTTGCTTTTGACCTTACCAGAAATAAAGGAGGAAGAAACTAACTCCATTTCTTGGCTTTATTCCAAGGGCACTTCACTACTAATCTTAAGGAGAGATTAGCCAACAAAAGTGAAACGTGGATCTGAAGCAGTATTCCAGATATGTAATTTAATCCCCAAAACTACCTTGTTCTGAACAACCAGATACTTAAGAAGTGGATTTGTTCTGCCTTGGATTTCCAGCTAGTTCCTCCTGGTTTATCTCACTGATGGATGAATTAATTCACCCATCCATTCAATGAGTTTTTATTAACTGTCAGCTAAATGCATAGCACCGCATTAAACAAGTTGTTTTATTTTTGACTGTGAAGAACTAACTTTGTGAAGGGCATCTTTATTCTTTTTTGTCATCTTTACATATTACAGGATGTACTTCCTAAATCCTAGTTACCTTTCCCAACCACTATGAACCAATAACTCAAACAAGGTGGTGATTTACTGTTTGTCCTACAGTTCCACCAAATCTTCAAGATGTATCCTATACTTCAAAAAAAGATACATACCTTAAAATTAGAATTCCTGCTAATACTAAGTCCACAGAGGTTAAATTCGTTATTCTAGAGTCACAGGGCATGTCATTGTGAGTACAAGGTTTGCAATCAGATGTAGGTTAGATCAACAACACCCTGCTACTGAAATATGAAAGTTTTAAGCCCTTATAAACCCTGAGCTATTTTATCACAAGAATTTCATTCTCAGCAACTGGTTTGTGCAGAATCAATGTGAATTATATTTATAGATTATTTGGGGTGTGGATTTTAAAATCTTTTTTAAAGTCATGAAATAAATTCCCAGACCATCCAAAATGAATTTGTGCTTATTTAGGCTTGTTTGTTGCTAAGTTCATTTAGGCACAAGGTAGATTGAAGGTCTCTCTGATCTTTTTCCTGGAGTGATGCCTTGACTTTCATAGATAGCAATACACTTTTACCTAGCAATAAAGCAGAACCCATCTGTTTTCATATTTACCAACAAGAGATTGTAAGTAAAGTCAATGAGGTAAAGCGCCCTGTTTTAATTTTACTAGACTCTGTTTAATTAGAGTTTCTTCTGTTCCAAGCTATGGCTTTTCACAATGGTCAGGTTAACTTCACATTTAGAAGAGTGAGATTCTGAGCCACTGATGAGCTCAAATTTCAACTTTCTCTGTTTCTGTGTGATAGACAAACATTGTTTCCTTACTGGTATTTTATCTGTCACTCCGAATGGTTGAATACTCAAAGAACTTTAAGGTACATTCTACATGATTTTTTGTGTGTTTTGTTTTTTAGGTATCTGATCAGCAACAGGTTCCATCATGTGCCCTCCCACAGAGTCTCAAAATCTCAGGGCAATTCCTTTGAGTTGAGTTGCGGTCTCAGGGCTGAGTAGCATCCGTCATGAGACAAACACAATGTTGTTGAGATAGACTCATACCTGGAGATCTGCCCAGTGAAAAACAGACTCTGCTTAGGTTGTCCAGTGCATTCTCACCAAAGGCAAAGTCTTGCTGTGTTTTTCTTCTAAGGCTATTAGGATGATCAAACAAATGGGCTAAAGCCCACTGAAAACACTACAATAAGGTGTCATACCTCATGCTTAGCCGATACTTAGCCTGCACTGGTTTTGTTATTTAAATATTAACATAATTCCACACTGATTGGTAAATAGCTGCTGATTTCCAAAATCTAACAACCAAGGAGTTTACACCCAGTCCAATAAGGAGGGCCTCTGATTCTGCTCCATTCTGATTGGCTCCCAATTTTAGTGATTATGTTTTAATGTCCTTCCTGCCCAAAACAAATGTGAAAATAAAAGTGAATGAGGCCAGATGCGGTGGCTCACGCCTGTAATCCCAGGACTTTGGGAGGCCGAGAGGGGTGGAACACCTGAGGTCAGTAGTTCAAGACCAGCCTGGCCAACATGGTGAAACCCTGTCTCTACTAAAAATACATAAAATTAGCTGGGCGTGGTGGCGGGTGCCTGTAATCCCAGCTACTTGGGAGGCTGAGGCAGGAGAATCACTTGAACCTGGGAGGTGGAGGTTGCAGTGAGCCAAGATCGCGCCATTGCACTCCAGGCTGGGCAACAAGAGTGGAAACTCCGTCACAAAAAAAAAAAAAAAAAAAAAAAATTTAGCTGGGCATGGTGGTGGGTGCATGTAATCCCAGCTACTTGGGAGGCTGAGGCAGGAGAATCACTTGCACTAGGGAGGTGGAGCTTGCAGTGAGCCGAGATGACGCCACTACACTCCAGCCTGGGTGACAGAGCGAGACTCCGTCTCAGAAAAAAGGAATGAAACAACAAATGTATATACAAATAGACTATGGTTTACAAATATAACTTCTAGCTACTAATGCTGAACAACAAATTATCCTGAAAGCTAGTGGATTAAAATAACAATATTTATTTTGCTCACAAGTCTACAATTTGGGCGTACTTGGTGGAGCGGCTTGTTGCTGTTCCAGTTGGTGTTATCTGGGGTAGCTTAATGGTTGGTGTAATGGTTAATTTTATGTGTCAATTTAGCAAGGTCATAGGACCCAGATACTTGGTTAAACACCAGTCTGGATGTTGCTTTGAAGGTATTTTTTAAATGAGATTAACATTTAAATAAGTAAACTTTGAGTAAAGTAAATTACCCTCCATAATGTGGGTGGGGCTCATCCAATCAGTTTCTTAAGTAAAAACACACTGAGGAAACAGAAGAGAGGATTCTGCCAGCAGATTGCCTTTGGACTTGAGCTGCAACATCAACTTCCACGGGTCTCCGACTTGCTGGTCTACCCTGCAAACTTCAGACTTGCCAGCCTCTGTAATCATGTGATAACTTCTCTGGAGAACCCTGACTAAGACAGCTGGGAACTGGAATAATCTGGAGTCCTTAATCCATCACATGTCTGGTGGTTAACACTGGAAAGACTTAAACAATTGGGATTAGGAATACCTGGGGCTTCTTGGGCATCTCCATCTCATAGTCTTCCAGGATGGCAGCTTCAGGTGAACTTTTTGCATGTCAGATCAGGATTCCAAAGGCATTTGTCCCTAGAAAGAGAAAACAGAGCAGAATCTGAATTTTTTTATGACTTAACTTCTGAGGTCACATTGTATCATTTATGTCTTCTATTGGTTGAGGCCATTACAAATGCCCACCCAGATTCAAGAAGAGGGAACTCAGACCCCATCTCTCAATGCAGAAATGTCAACATCACATTATAAGAAAAACATGTGGGATGAAATATATTGGTGCAGCCATCTTTGGAAAATACCATCTGCCTCACTAATGTTTTCAAATTCTAAAACATAGTTTCTATTTATTTAGAGTTACTAATGCTTGATGCTCTACTTTTAGAGTGGATCTACTTGTTAGATCCTTTTTTTTCCTTTTTTCACTTTAAGTGGTTATTTTATTATTTATATATTTTATATATTTAAATATTTAATATATTTATAAATATATAAATATATTAATATTTATATATAAATAAATATATATTTAATATACTTATATATTAATATAATATTATTTTATTTTATTATTAGAGAGATGTATACTTGAAAAACTTAATTTCCAGTTTTTAATTCCCCTAAGTTTTATTTATTTATTTATTTGTTTGTTTGTTTATTTATTTTTCAGACAGTGTCTCCCTTTGTCACCTAGGCTGGACTGCATGGTGCAATCTCAGCTCACTGCAACCTCTGCCTCCTGGGTTCATGCAATTCTCGTGCCTCAGCTGGGAACCACCAGGCCTGGCTAATTTTTGCATTTTTAGTAGAGACAGGACTTCACCATGTTGCCCAGGCTGGTCTTGAATTCCTGGCCTCAGGTGATCCACCCACCTCAGCCTTCCAAAGTGCTGGGATTACAGGTGTGAGCCATTGCACCCGGCCGTAATTCCCCTAAATTTTAATATCTTGATTTTTTTCTTAAAGTCACACAAAGTAAGTTCAACGTAAAACTAAGAAGTTTTCATGTGTCCCTTAAGGCTAGAAAACTGTTTTATAAAAGAACATGTAATGAGAATGCAATTAACGAAATTGCCATCGAAGACAATTTAATTGTTTGGCTTGAGTGAATCCCAATTTGGACAATGTCAGCATTATCTTCGAGTCTCTTTTTACTTAGAACCAGCTGTTCTGCTTTTCCACGCCTCTTCCTCTGGTAGGGATTTAGGTAGAGACGGGGCTGGATTGAGGCAAGAAGATGACCTCTCTTGGCTGGTATGAAAAAGTAGCTTACAGCCAGGATGGGCAGAGTTGATTCTACCCTACCGTTCCCTAGGGGTAGTTACTTCTTACTGGAACTGCTGCTAATTTACCTTCAAGGTAGTTGCTGCTGTTTTTTCTTAGACATAAACTTCACTTAAACTTAAACTTGACTTAAACTTCTGTAAAAATAACTACTGTATTTGTCCAGTGTTACAAAGAGGAAAAGTTTCTTAAGCCTCAAATCAGTTGGATATCATTTCAACTGAGTGAAGTTATTTTCTTGTAACCTTTATGCCTCCTTCTTGGCTGTTCTTTCTCCCATTCCCCACAAGTACATAAAAATTCCTATTACTTATTTTATTTTAAAAATTTATTATTTAATATTTTGAAAATAAAAAAGCTACAAAGATAATAATACACTCATCTGTGTATCCACACCTAGCTTAAGAAATCAAATGTTGCCAATATAATTGAAACTTCCTATGTTCACCCCTACCACATATTAATCTCTTCTGCTCCCTCAGGAGGTAATCACTTTTCTGAATTTAGTATTTTTTATTCCTCAGCACTTAAAAATCTTTTACAACATTTGTATGTGTTCCTAAATAATCTGTACCAGTACTGTGCATGCTTTTAAGCTTTATGGAAGTGGCATCATACTGTATATATCCATCTGCAACCTGCTTTTTATTTTTATTTTTTGAGACGGAGTCTCGCTCTGTTGCCAGGCTGGAGTGCAGTGCCCACACCCAGCTAATTTTTGTTTTTGTTTTTTTGAGATGGAGTTTCGCTCTTGTTGCCCAGGCTAGAGTGCAATGGTGTGATCTCGGCTCACCACAACCTCGGCCTCCTGGGTTCAAGTGATTCTCCTGTCTCATCCTCCCGAGTAGCTGGGATTATAGGCATGCACCACCATGCCTGGCTAATTTTTTGTATTTTTAGTAGAGATGGGTTTCTCCATGTTGGTCAGGCTGGTCTCAAACTCCCGATCTCAGATGATCCACCCACCTCAGCCTCCCAAAGTTTTGGAATTACAGGTGTGAGCCACCGCGTCTGGCCTGCAACCTGCTTTTTAAAAATTATATTTGTGTGATACATCCTTAAACTTATTTTCACTGTTTCTTGGTCTTTCATTGTATGAATATTCCTCAGCTTACTACCCATTCTTTTACTGATGGACATGTTATTTCCTATTTTTGCTATTATAAACGATGCTTTTGTAAAATTCCTTGTACTTGTCTCCTTGTGCACCTGGGTGAGTTTCTTATGGCAGCGAACCATTTAATCCAAGTCTGCAGTGAGATAAGAAGCTTGTATAAAAATATATATCATCATACTGTCTCCTTCATTAAGGAAGTCTTATCTAAAAAAAAGTCAGCTTGGCCGGGCACAGTGGCTCACGCCTGTAATCCCAGCACTTTGGGAGGCCGAGGTGGGCGGATCACGAGGTCAGGAGATCCAGACCATCCTGGCTAACACGGTGAAACCCCATCTCTCATAAAAATACAAAAAATTAGCTGGGCGTGCTGGCAGGCACCTGTAGTCCCAGCTACTAGGGAGGCTGAGGCAGGAGAATGGCATGAACCCGGAAGGTGGAGGTTGCAGTGAGCCGAGATCATGCCACTCTACTCCAGCCTGAGGGACAGAGTGAGACTCCACTAAAAAAAAAAAAAAAGGTCATCCCTAAATAGTATATTTAGTGACATAGTTGATTTACATCCTTGCATGAGTTCTTTATCTTATTGGTCTAGTAACAAAGTTTGAGAATGTGGACTATTTTGAATGAAATTGTTGGGTCATGGGCATATCTTCAATTTTACTGCATATTTCCAAAATGTTTATAAAATCATTGTGCCAACTTACACAGCCCTCAGAAGTGAATAAAAACTCCCACTGTTTCACATCTTTGCCAACATGTAATATCATCAGACCTTTTAATTTTTGCAAATCTGGATATAAACTTTGGCTTAAACTCTGACAAAAGTATCAAATGTCTTCTCATTATGGTTTTATTTTGTCTTTCCTTGATTGCTAATGATATAAAGCATCTTGCCGTTTTTCAGAAACTGGTTTTTAGGCTGGGCATGGTGGCCACTCATGCTTATAATTCTAGCACTTTCGAAGGTGGAGGTGGGAGGATGGCTTGGGCCCGGAGTTTAAGACCAGCCTGGGCAATGTGACCTGGTCTCTACTAAAAATATACAAATTAGCCAGGTGTGGTGGCATGTACCTGTGGTCCCAGCCACTCGGGAGGCTGAGATGGGAGGATCACTTGAGCCCAAGGAGTTTGAGGTTACAGTGAGCTGTGGTCATACCACTCCAGCCTGGCCCATAGAGTGAAACCTTGTGTCAAAAAAATGTAAGGCCAGATGCAATGGCTCATGCCTGTAATCCCAGCACTTTGAGAGGCTGAGGCAGGTGGACCACTTGAGCTCAGGAGTTTGAGACAAGCCTGGTCAGTGAAGTGATATCCCATCTCTACAAAAAATACAAAAACTAGGTGGGTGTGGTGGTGCATGCCTGTAGTCCCAGCTACCCAGGAGGCTTAGATGAGAGGATGGCTTGAGCCTGGGAGGTTTCAGTGAGCCAAGATCATGCCCCTGCTCTCCAGCCTGGAGGACAGAGCTAGACCCTGTCTCAAAAAATATAAAATAAAATAAAGTAAGATAAGATGAGATAAGATAAGATAAGATAAAATAAAAGGGTTTTTAGAGTTTTTATAAGCATTGAACTTTTTTGGACTGTTGCTGCTAATCTTCAATTTTTCTTTATAATCTCTTCCTTTTATTCAATGTTCCAAAGGTAAACCATGTTTGCTTATTGCTTTTTAATTCTCTTTTTTCCTATTTCTTTCTCCTTTTATCATTTCATTCTTGCCTGTGGAATGTTATTGATGCTTCTATGACAGGCTTTGTGCTTTTCTATCTCTACCGTTACTTTTTGCTGGCTCAGCTTCTCTCAGAATCCTTCTTTTTGGGCTAGTTGCGGTGGCTCACGCCTGTAATCCCAACACTTTGGGAGACCAGTGCAGGAGGACCCCTTAAGCCCAGGAGTTCAAGACCAGCCTAGGCAACATGGCGACACCCCATCTCTACAAGAAATACAAAAATTAGCTGACTGCACCACTGCACCCCAGGCCGGGCAACAGAGTGAGACCCTGTCTCAAAACAAACAAAGAATCCTTCTTTTTGGTAAAGGTTATATCTTTGGTAAAGGTCATTATTCATGCATGCGACTAAACAAGACTCAGGGGTGTAATAATAGAAGCAACTTTATTTTGTTCTCTCACTGTCCTAAGTGGGGAAATTCCTTCTACTCCTGCATAAAAACTCAGGCAAGCCCCATGACTTTTCTCATCCATTGTAGTTAATAAAAGTCTTATATCACATTAGCTTGCAAACACAGTATTAATTCAGTAATAAAATATTCGGCCCAGTATATGAATCAACATTTTAATCTTTACTCAAAGGTACAACTTCTATCCTTTTTGATCTAGGACTTCCTGCAGTAGTGCTGCCCCCTTCCATGAAGTGAGGCATGGTCCTTCTTGTCTCTTTTCCTGTCTGGAGTATATCCCTTTCCTCAGGTTTGCTAATTATTATTCCTACCCTGCACAGGGTGGAAGGCAGGGAACTGAGGAGTCAGGGAAGAGCCGTAAGGGATACAAGAACATTCTTACATGACTGGTACTGTTGTAAGGTGGCTTTATCCCAGGCTTGGTAGATGGGTAAAGCCCATTGTTTCTCTTAGAGGTCCTGGGTTCTTTAAAGATTCTCCTGCTCAGCCTCTGCAGCTACAACTCTCTGGATGTGTATATTGCCTCTCCTTTGGGTGGCCACTCCCAGTGTCCTGTAGCCAAATATTCCTCTTTCTCTGGGGCCCACTCAAGCTGGTAGGCTACCTCCTTAGGGGGATCCCTTCAATTTTCTTTTATTTTTTTGAGACAGAGTCTGGTCCTGTCGCCCAGGCTAGTGTGCAGTGGTGCGATCTCGGCTCACTGCAAACTCTGCCTTCTAGGTTTAAGTAATTCTCCTGCCTCAGCCTCCTGAGTAGATGATTATAGGCACCCACCACCATGCCCTGCTAATTTTTGTATTTTTAGTAGAGACAGGGTTTCGCCATGTTGGCTAGGCTGGTCTTGAACTCCTGACCTTAGGTGATCCTTCCACCTTGGACTTCAAAGTGCTGGGATTTTAATTTCCTCCTCCTCCTTCTCCTTCTTCTTCTTCTTTTCTTTAGGAAAATGCCTATTCTTTTTTTTTTTTTTTGAGACAGGGTCTCACTCTGTCACCCAGGCTGGAGTGTGGTGGCACGATCATGACTCACTGCAGCTTCAACCTCCTCGGCTCAAGTGATCTCCTTACCTCAGCCTCTTGAGTAGCTGGGACTACAGTCCTGTGCCACCACGCCCAGCTAATTTTTTGTAGAGACAAAGTTTCGTCATGTTGCCCAGGCTGGTCTCGAACTCTGGGCTCAAGTGATCTGCCCACCTCAGCCTCCTAAAGTGTTGGGATTATAGGCATGAGCCACTGCGCCTGGCTTAACTCCCATTTTAGAGCAGCAACACTTACCTTCCCTGCCACCATCCTCTACTCTGCTGTCAAGGTTGCTGTGCCTTTTTCAGGCCTGAATCCAGCCACAGGCTACTCTGCCTTTCAGATTTTGGCCCACGCATCAAGCTCTCCATATTGTCTTCTCAATGCTCCTACTACGAGCTTGAGGTAAGGAAGAAGCCACCTCTGTACCCCACTGCCTATCCAAAGAAATCTTCCTGTCAAACCCTTTGAATCTACAATTTCTCCACCCTTTCATACCAGTGACCAGGTTGAAGGGTCTTGCATGAGGGGGTTCAAGAATCACATACTTGGTCTCGTATGTCTCCTCTTAAAATGTGCATCTTAAGGACCAGGCGCAGTGGTTCACGCCTGTAATCCCAGCACTTTGGGAGGCCAAGGCAGGCAGATCACTTGAGATCAGGAACTTGAGACCAGCCTGACCAACATGGTGAAACCCTATCTCTAGTAATAATACAAAAATTTGCCAGGTGTAATGGTGTGCACCTGTAATTCCAGCTACTCAGGAGGCTGAGGCAGGAGAATCGCTTGAACCTGGGAGGCGGAGGTTGCAGTGAGCTGAGATCACGCCACTGCACTCCAGCCTGGGCAACAGAGCGAGACTCTGTATCAAAGAAAAAAAAAGCGCATCCTGACCAGCCTGGGCAACATGGCAATTCCTTGTCTCTGCAAAAATACAAAAATTAGCCAGGCATTGTGCATGTAGTCCCAGCTACTGGGGAGACTGGGGTAGGAGGATCACCTGAGCCCCAGAGCTTGAGACTGCAGTGAGTTGTGATGGTGCCACTGCACTCCAGCCTGGGTGACAGAGTAAGACCTACTCCAAAAAATAAAAATAATTAAAATATGCATCTTGTGCACCTGTCTCACAACTTACTCTGGTTGCTGCTATCAGTTTGTTTTAGGACCTCACTCAAAAATTTCAATTTTTAACTTTCAATTGTAGTCAAAAACGGTTAAATGCTGCCTTTGTAGATATGCCTATTTTTTTTTTTTTTTTTTTGCTTTCTGGATTTGATATCACAGAGGTTTCTATGATCAATATTTCCTTGGCTATATGCTCATGTACATATACTCACATATATACACACAAATATTTATATACATGAAGATAGATGGTTATGCCTATTTTCTTATCAAAGACATTTTTGATAAATTTTAGTTTTTTCAAAATTCTGCCCAGCAGAATAACAAATCCCCTAGAAAAGTGCAAGACTAATCCAAAAGACCAACTCTAGAAAAAATAAAAGTAACCAGAAAACCTACCCCTTAAACTTGGTATCTGCATAGTTTGTTAAAATGAAAGGGAGATTTGTTATGGTTGAACTTATTATTGAAAAGATGGTGGACAAGATTACAGATCAGACTTGGCATCTAGGCTTGACATTTCCTTAGGAATGCCTTTAGTTAATCCTGACACATATTTTTATTCAATTAACTACAAACAGTGAACGACATCATTACAGCACCAAAGCTGTATCTGTCCATTTCTTAGTTTGTTGTCTAGAGATCAATATCAAATTTTGCATTCCCAGGAAAGAAAACATCACTATTCACCTAGAATTTAAATTCAACAAATAAATTTAATTCAACAAATATTGAATAGCTAACTATATGCAAGGCACTAATTCAGTGTATTAAAAATAGTAAAAATAAGCAACATTTTTGAGCACCTATTATGTGCCAACTATATGTCCTTCACATGTGTTATTTCTTTTTCAACACAGCTTTATGGATATATACTTCACATATCATACAATTCACCCATTTAAAGCATACAGTTGAATGGGTCTTTGTATGTTCACAGAGTTGTGCAACCGTTGCCACTATCAATTTTAGAACATTTTCATCACATAAAAAAAAAATTCTGGGGCTGGGCGCAGTGGCTCATGCCTGTAATCCCAGCACTTTGGGAGGCTTAGGGAGGCGGATCACCTGAGGTTGGGAGTTCGAGACCAGCGTGACCAACATGGAGAAACCCCATCTCTACTAAAAATACAAAATTACCCGGGTGTGGTGGCGCATGCCTGTAATCCCAGCTACTTGGGAGGCTGAGGCAGGAGAATCACTTGAACCCAGGAGGCAGAGGTTGCGGTGAGCGGAGATCGCACCATTGCACTCCAGCCTGGGCAACAAGAGCAAAACTCTGTCTAAAAAAAAAAAAGAAGAAGAAAAGAAAAAGAAAGGCCAGGCATAGTGGCTCATGCCTGTAATCCCAGCACTTTGGGAGGCTGAGGTGGGCAGATCACCTGAGGTCAGGAGTTCAAGACCAGCCTGGACAACATGGTGAAACCTCATCTCTACAGAAATACAAAAATTCGTAGGGCATGATGGCGGATAGTATGTAATCCCAGCTACTCAGGAAGCTGAAGCAGAAGAATCGCTTGAACCTGGGGTCGGAGGTTGCAGTGAGCTGAGATCGTACCACTGCACTCCACCGTGGGCGACAGAGCGAGACTCCCTCTCAAAATAAAAGGAAACTCCATAACCACTGGTAGTCATTTCCCATTTCTCCTCCCCTCCCCTATGTCTATTCCACTTCTCGGCCCCAGGCAATCACTTATCTACCTTCTGTCTCTGTATATTTGTATATTCTGAACATATTTTATATTCCTCTACATGTGTTCTTTTCTTACACAACCCAATGAGGTAAGTACCATTGCAATCTCCACTATACAGAAGTGGAAACTGAGTCACGAAGAGGTTAAGTACCCTGACCAAAGTTATATGGCTAGTAAGTAGCTCAGCCAGGCTTTATTTATTTATTTATTTGAGACAGAGACTCACTCCATCACCCAGCCGGAGTGCAGTGGTGCAATCTTGGCTCGCTGCATCCTCTGCCTCCTGGGTTCAAGCTATTCTCATGCCTCAGCCTGCCAAGTAGCTGGGACTACAGGCATTCACCACCATGCCCGGCTAATTTTTCGTATTTTTGGTAGAGATGGGGTTTCATCATGTTGGCCAGTTTGGTCTCGAACTCCTGCCTTCAAGTGATCCACCCACCCTGGCCTCCCAAAGTGCTGGGATTATAGGGGTGAGCCACTGCACCCGGCCTCAGCCAAGGTTTAAACCCAGAATTTAAATTCTAGGTGAATAGTTATGTTTTCTTTCCTGGGAATGCAAAATTTGATATTGATCTCCAGACAATGAATTAAGAAATAGATACAGCTTTGGCGATGTAAGGATGTCATTCACTATGTGCAGAATTCATGCATTTAATCCACTATGAAGGAGACAAAGGTCCTTAGAATCCAACATGATCATGATGTATAAGATACATGCAGAACTACTGATAGTAGATACCGCTCTATGCAGGAGACACAGCATCACACAGTTCAGGGGTGGAAGAGCACCTGGAAAGTATGAGCAATCAAGGATTTTTTTCTGTAGTAGTTAGCTTCTCAGTTGGCACTTAGACAATGTGGCAGAAATTGCGAGCTGGGGTAATATGTGTTCCAGGTTAGGGAACAAAGGCCTAGAGGTAGGAATGAACAGGTTGTTTCTCAGATCCAGTGTGGCTTGAATGTAACATTCTCAGTCAGTGTATCACTTCCCATTTCGTGACATTAGCTACCGTTTATTTGTCTTTTAATGTCAAGCTCTTGACAGATATTATTTCTAAACTTTAAGACAACCCTACAGGGTAGATATCATTAGCCTTGATATAGACAAGAAGATTGAGGTTCTTGAGGGGTCATAGGGCAAGTAAGTGATAGAGCCAAGATTTGAATAAGTGTCTTTCTGATGTCACATTCCTGCCCTTTCTACTTTATTGTGCTGTCTTACTTAAGGGAGATGGAAAGTTAGGTTGGTGCCATACTGAGAAAAGCCTTGATGGCTGAGGCGAAAAGTTTTTACTTACCTTGGCAGGTAGAGACATGGTAGAGACAAAACTCAAGCTGAACTGTGGAAATACTACTATAATCATTTGGGCAGTAGAAATGACAGTCTAAATTAGGAGGGCAGTGGTGCAATCAGACAAAAGGGAAGTACATATAAGAAATATGCATCAGTGGTATTTAGAGACTTAATAACTGACTGGGTGGGAGCAAGGCGTACAGAGGAGTATATAATATTTCTGAAACTTTGGTTCTCTTAGTTCTCAGAAGAGTGTTCTGTGACGGCCATGAACAGAAATACAGGGGAAAAGAGGAGGAGCTGGCTTTGTGAGACTGAGGGAGGAAAAATGATAAGCTTAATTTAGGAGCTGAAGGTGCTGGTGACTTCCATATCTATGTGAAGATGGGTAACAGGTAATTGGAGATTTAGTCCAGGGCCAAGATCCAGTTATCCAAAGAGTGGTGAGAGTCAAGGCCATAGTAATCAACAAGAATATAAAGAAAAATCCAATCTTAGTGTCTACTAAAAAGTAGGAGAAACAAGGGAGCCATATTGAACACCTATTACCGGCCTAACACTGCAGAGACGTCCGGGAAGGGCTACAAACCTTTTCACAGTAAGCCTCCAATCTTGTTCCAGAGATTAATTACTCTCATGAAACTATATGCAACTAGTACAAAACTTGATAGACTCAAGGGCCAATCTGTAGGGTAAACACAAGAGTAACGGGATATTAGAAAAGAAAGACATTGATGTGCTTGGGGAATTTAGGAGGCGAGGAGAAGACAGACCAACACAACGTATAAGAAGTAGAAATTGTGCATAGGCTGATACCAGGGTAACCCTGCTCTGAGCACAGTGACAGAACTTTGGTGTTTTCTCTTTTGCCAAGGGGATAGCATGGGGCTGAAAAAGTATAAACAGGCTTTGGGGTAAAGGAGATCCCAAATCTTATAGCTCTCTTTTATTGATGGTATAAAATTGGGCAAATTACTTAGCTTTTTCAGTACTTGTTTCTTTTTCTTTCTTTCTTTCTATTTTTTTTTGGGAGGGAGTCCCACTCTGTTGCCCAGGCTGGAGTGCAGTGGTGCAATCTCGGCTTACTGCAACCTCCGCCCCCCAGGTTCAAGCAATTCTCCTGCCTCGGCCTCCCAATTAGCTGGGATTACAGGCACCCGCCACCACGCCCAGCTAATTTTTGTATTTTTAGTAGAGACAGGGTTTCACCATCTTGGCCAGGCTGGTCGTGTACTCCTGACCTCGTGATCCACCCGCCTCGGCCCCTCAAAGTGCTGAGATTACAGGCGTGAGCCACCGTGACCGGCCAGTACGTGTTTCTTCGTTTTAAAAAAGTGAGTATATTTAATAAGGTGGTTGTTTACATTCAGTAAAATAACGCATGAAAAGCATCTAACACAGGGCTTTAAGCAGCAAGACTGGGCAAAACCTAAATAACATTTTCCTTATGTTGTCTTTTTTTGCTACCGCTTGCACCATACGATTACCCACATTTCCTGTCCCCCCCAGTGCAGCTTCCTGGAGACATTTCACACGTATGCAGGACTTCTGTACGTCCTACTCAGGCACAGCTGTAGGCCCTACAAAGAGGGACCATTTACTGCCTCCTGCTGTCATTGATATTCGACAAACATTTATTGAGCACCTACAATGTCCTAGTTACTGTGCTAGGCCATTTTGGGGCATAGAGAGATAAAACAGATCTCAAAGTCTTCAAGACACTTAAAGATGAGAAACAGTCTCTGGGTAAATAACTATCGGAGTTCAGAAGGTGGACAGAAGTGGTGGGCGGCGAGTCTGTGTGCAGTGAGCACCTAGTGGAAGGTGGCATTATTTGCAGAAGAGAGGTCCTTTAAGCCAAGTCTTGACAGATGATTTCACCACGCGGAGATTGGGAAACGAGGACAAAGATATGAGAAGATACGTTGGTCACAGAGAGCCTCTCAAAGCACTGTTATAGCAAAGCCAGTGCTTAATGGGAGGAAACTACGTTTTACTTGCGTGGAGTCTTAAGTCATTAGAGTGCATGCTAAACACAACTGTAACCCTCGCGAATAAAACGGCCACAGTGACAGCAGTGGGTAACGGCAGAGCTGCAACTACTCTGACAGGGGTGACGACTTATTTGGACGACAATTGGTGAAACATTGTAAACTCTCAGAAGCTGCCGTTTCCAGACTTTGAGTTCATTCTTGTCAAATCCCCAGCTTGTTTTCTCAGCCCGGGGTGAAATGCGCCGCCAAAAGGCCCAATGAGCGTCAAAGCGAAAGGGCAGGGGTGGTCTCTTCTGCGGATATACCTTGGCTCCTCCCGAGTCCTACGAGTTTAAACGTCGCCACACCAAACATGGCTTCCTCGCGGTTCCGCTCCTTGTTTTATTTCGCTCCCACCTTTCGGCCACACTCAACATGGCCCTAACCGAAGGTTGGCATGTCTGTGACACTGTCTCGGGACAGTTCTCGCGAGGTTTGCCTGGGCCCGACTGCTCCCGCCCTGCCTCGCGCCGCCGCCACAGCCACTGCCGCTGGCGCCGCTCCTCCTCCGTGTCAGTTGTTGGGCTGTAATGGCGACTGGGCCGCCCCTGCCGAAGTGACTCCCGGGCCGGGGAGCGGGGCCAGACCTGCGCCAGAGAGAACTGCAGAGAGCCGCAGCTCGGGGGGTGGCTTGCCCTGGGGGAGGGGAGGCAGCCTTTCCGCCTCGTCTTCCTTCCCAGCGGACCGGCGGATCCCCGGAGCCGGTGCGAGGCGGGCACCCGGTGCGTCCCCGGAGCGGGGAGGCCAGGCCGGGCAGCCCTGGGGCCGGTCGGGGCGGCGTCACTGCACCCTCCGCCAGGCCCCGCGGGATGCACCGTGGGAGCCGAGGGCGGAGGCGACACTCTCAGGTGAGCTCCGGTAGGACCTGGCTGGGACCGCGGAGTCTCGCTCAGCCTCAACTGTCTCTGTCCGCGGTCCCGGGTCCCCGGTGGCGGCGAGAGAGGCGGGGCCGGGCGCGGAGAGTCTTGGCCCTGCTTGGCGTCCCCCTCGGGGAACCTCCTTGGGTTCTGAGGCTTTTCGGGGACCTAGGTTTCGGGTCCCACCAGTGCCTGCTGAAGACGGAGTTTCCTTCCTTACCTGCCAGTGTCCTCCCGCCTCCTCCGCCCCTCTTGTAGCCTGCAGAGGTAAGATACCTCTAGCCATTGCTCCCCGGAGAAGTGTCCCTTCTTCATTTGGCGATCAGGCATATTTGGGGAGATTCCGGGGACTGGCTCCAGTGGCAGGGATGATCAGTTTCTGTTCCTTTTCAGTGGGGATCACATTCTCAAGTATAGGAAAAACTTTGATCTACTCTAGTCTAGCGACTGCTGAAGGTCGTCTACCGGTTTATTCACAGATAATTTGGGGAAAGATTTAAAAAGCTTTATGTTTTGGAAGTTGTCAGTATTTTCCTCTGCCTTTTAAATGCAGCTCAACATGCTAGGTAATATTTAGCTAATGTCACAAGATATGAATTGGAATTTGCCTGGATTTTAAATTTTCAGATAGAAAGTTGCACATAGGCATAGATTTTAATGTTTTAATGCAGTAGCAAATCCTTCATATGGGAAAAAACAGGTTGTCAGAAATAGTGATCAATATCCATATACTCCACCTGATTGTTTTGTTTTGATGGTGATCCTTGTTTTGAATTTGGGGAAGTCGTTATTGTTGCTATGTTAACGATACCTCCTGCCCTGTGTTTGAAGAGTTTTAAAAGAAACACTGTCTTCGTCAGAGCTAGTAACAACCTGAAAAGTTCTGTAGAAACAATGATAAAATACTAAAAGTTGCCCTCCGTTCTGAAAATTTCTTAGTTTAAAATATTTTTAAACAAGGAAATGCACTGCTAATAACATGGAATTGTGACTTTGAGGGATTGTTAGACCCATGCTGGAAGTTGCTTCAAAGCCATGGGCATATAATAATTAGTTTCGGTGTGCTAAATTGACAAATTTTAATGTAGTGAAATAAATCTGAATCATTTGAACTGTCAGTGCATTAAATTTAAGATACTGTAATCTGAAAATAAACTTCAAGCTAGAATACATTGTGTGGATAAATACATGTGTATCTCTGTATCTCTTCATCCTCAGTAGCAGAATTTTGTGTATGTAGAGATGGCAAGTTATATATGTAAAAAATTTCATACGTATGTGAACATATTTCTTTGATTTTCTGAGATAAATTGGTGTGTGTGTCATGTAAGAGCGTTAATACTTAAACAACCAACCTTCTGTGGGGCAATCAATTTATGAATTATAAAGTTTTTGGATTTTTTTCCTTCTGCTTCTGATTGTCAGTCTTTTGCCCATTTTATAACACTTCTACCATAATATGAGCAGAAGAAAGGAGGTGAAGTCCTGCTATAATCAATTTTATTTGTTAAATTGCTATAATTTATAGTGGGAGCAAAAAAGAAGTCTAAAATAACTGACATCAGTTTTTGGTGTGCTTCTATATACATTAGTTTATTTAGTTTTCACAGTGATCTTGTGAAGTAGGTATGGCAGATATCCTTATTTTGCAGTCTTGGAAACTGACACACAAGGAAGATCATTTATGTGACTGCCTCTCATTTCTGCAGATAATCTGGAATTAGTTTTATTTTAAACTAAATATTAATATAGGTACTCTGGCATTTGGTGTTATTTTAAAATATTAAAAATTTATCTTATTTTTGTTCCTTTTTACATGCCACTTGCCCCTTATACTGATGATCATCAATTCTTTAAAAACATTAGTATTTTTATAACGTTTTGTTAATTACTGACAAGTCATGAATTATAATGGATCACTTTACTTCTTTATGTGTATACTTTTTGCTTGAACAAGAAAAGTGTAGTTCATTTATTGTCTTTCACTTTGTTTGGATACTCAGTTCTGTCATCTTTATTCTTTCAGTCATTTATACTCTTAGTTATGTAAAATAAACATTGAAGCCACATGATCAGTAACATAACTGAAAAGTAATAATATCTTGATGATTTTATTGTTGAGACAACTGATGATTTAAAAAGTTAATTCTCTGTATAATTGTGGTTATTTTTGCAACGTGAGGCAAATTTTAGTGTTATAGTTTAAAAAAACATCAGATTGCATAGCATTTTTTTCTGTATTGATTTGTTGTTGTTGTTCATTGTTATCATAAGTGTGATTTTACATTTACTTGTGGTTATTTTGGGTTATTCTTTGCCTTTCTCATCTGGTCTGTAAGTTCCATGATGGCAGAGATCCTTTAATCACTATTATGCACCCAGTGCCTAGCATATGGTAATATAGTCAATAAATACTAGTTGAAGAAATTGACTAAAGAACGGTCCCAGAATAATATTTTAAATGCAAAACAAAACAGAAGACTAGTTCTTAGTTCCTAAGCACACCTCAACTCTTGGGAATATATTCCAGAGATATGCTCACATTTGCGGGGTAGCAAGGGAATGACAGCCTGGGATTAAACAGCCACTGGGAATAAGCCACAGTGGAAACTTTATTTACTATTTTAATGATTTGCCTAGGTGCTCTGGCAATAGTTATGGTAATTTAAAGAAAATATAAACTTTAAGACCCTAACCTGTTATACTAGTACTATAATTATAGCCTTGTAATAACTTTAAGTCACTTCTTAATCTCAGCATTGGGAGTTTAAATTCTTCAAGGCCAGCTAGTCCAATTCCTATATTTTATACATAAGAAAACAGAGGGTTGTATAGGGGCAATATCTCATGCATAGCTGATTTCATAACTGGGAGAAGAATCCATTGCACAGCTGCTAAGTCTACATTTGTTTAATATGTCAGATAATTATAAAATCAGAACATAATTGTGATCAACCTGGCAGTCTATTCAGTATTAATTAAAAACTCAAAGTGGGCCTTTTTTTTCATGAATCCAAAGTGTTAACTTAAAAATGAATCTGAACCCTTTCCTTTGTAATTGGGACTATAAATTGATACCATTAGAGCAACCTTCTGGAAGGAAATTTGGCATTTCCTATCAAAATTATAAGTATATATATTGTTTGATAGAATCATTTCCTGCTTAAAAGTTTATCTTACATAAATTTTAACAGCATAGGAATTCTATAAGAATGTTTATATTAGCATTATTTCAAGATGTCAATAACATTTATAAATAATTTTAAAATGTCCTAAATGTCTATTGGTGGGCTACTAGTTAAAAGTCTAGTATATTTATGCTGTGAATTACTATGCAGTTGTTAACGGGTTTCAGGGTATCTATATTTACTTCATGAGCAGCAGCTGAGCATATCCTTCAGCTCCTGGGACCATGCAGTGGACCTTCTGGGTTCAAAACCTAACTGCACTACTTTCTAGCTGTGACTCTTGGCCAATTACTTAAAGTCAACTATAAATTGGATATACTAGTAGTTCTCATGTTACAGGGGTACCACGAGAATTAAATGAGTTAACACTTATGCCCTAAGTAAGCATTAATAAGCACCACATAAGTGTTTGCTGTTACTATTATGTATTGACTTGGAAGAATGTTCATGATATAAAATTAAGTGAAAAAATAAGTTGCACTATACTGTAGAATATGATTTATTTAAAAAACACGTAGACAAATGTAGTTTTGTTTTCATTTTGCATGTGAATAGAAAAAGATCTATAAGGATAGACATTAAACCATTAAACATGTTATTCCTGAGGGAGTGGATGACTTTTCTTTTTTACTTTAGACATTTTTGTATGGTTTTATTGTAAGAATCACTTTTATGATTTTTGAAACTTTTTTCTAAAAAAATTGAATTAAATTTTTTCTTCTATTAAATGGTGATATAAATGTATTTTTGAATGTGATTTTTAGAGATCTACACATTTCATCAACAGAGTATCTCATAATTAGATCCTGTGTCAAAACATTTGTTGATGGAAGGGCCAGGACTTAGTGGCTCACGCCTGTAATCCCAGCTCTTAGAGAGGCTGAGGCAAGTGGGTCACTGGAGGTCAGGAGTTCGAGACCGGCCTGGCCAACATGGCGAAACCCGTCTCTACTAAAAATATGAAAACTAGCAAGGCGTGGTGGCAGGCCTGTAATCCCAGCTACTGGGGAGGCCAAGGCAGGAGAATTGCTTGAACCAGGGAGGTGGAGGTTGCAGTGAGCCAAGATTGTGCCACTGCACTCCAGCCTGGGCAACAGAGCAAGACTCCATCTCAAAACAAACAAAACTTTTGTTGGCTGGGTGCGGTGTCTCATGCCTATAATCCCAGCACTTTGGGAGGCTGAGGCGGGCAGATCACCTGAGATTAGGAGCTTGAGACCAGCCTGGCCAACATAAGGAAACCCCATCTCTACTAAAAATAAAAAACTAGCTGGGCATGGTGGCAGGCTCATGTAATCCCAGCTACTGGGGAGGCTGAGGCAGAATTGCTTGAACCTGAGAGGCGGAGGTTGCAGTGAGCCAAGATTGCACCACTGCACTCCAGCCTGGGTGACAGAGTAAGACTCCGTCTCAAAACAGACAGACAAACAAAAAAACTTTTGTTGGCGGAAGGTTGAAATTTAGGAAAATCCCTAATAAATATATTTGTTTTTCTCCTAGCTTTGTAGCCTTAAGTCTTATTTCTTACTTTACAAAGTAAACCCGTAGGCTAGATCAGTGTTTCTTTAATCCAGTATTCCTAAACTATGCACTGAAGTAAGTCCTCACTTAATGTTGTCCATAAGTACTTGGAAACTGCAACTTCTAAGACCCCAAACACCTCTAATATTAAACATTGAAATAAATGGGACCTATACATACATTTAAGAAATACTAAGAAAAGTCAAGATAATTACCCACTTAGTTCAGGATGGCAGGTGGCTGGAGCCTGTCCTGGCAAGTAGGGCACAAGATAGGCTGCCATTCCATTGCAGGTAGCATTTACACACACACACACACACACACACACACACACACACACACATTCACTCAGACTGGGACTGTTTAGACATGCCAATTCATATCAGTTCACCTAATGCGTGCACCTCTCTGATGTGGGAGGAAACTGGAGTATACGGAGAAAAGCCACACAGACACAGGGAGAACGTGCAGACTCTACATAGATGGTAGCCCTGGTGGGGAATCAAAATTTTTTTCTCATCAAAATTATAAAGAAATGATATTGAATGAAACTGTGTTATGGAGGACGTGCTGTACTGTGGAGTACCATAGTAACTCACCTGGACACTATGCATTATTTGGGAAATTTTAACGGAAACAGCAATATTGGATAGCTGTGGGATATTTGACATCTATAGGACACTGCTCAAACTACCAGTTTGAGATACCACACAAGAGATTGTGTTCCATTTTTTTTGATGACACTGTGTCTTCCAAACGCTAGGTTTTGGGAGTTTGCTGCGATAAAAAGCGAGTACTATGCAAAAATCAATTTGGAACAGTAAAAGAAGGTGGTGGTGTCCAAAATGATTTCAAGATTTGAGAACTTGTGTAATATCTAGTAGGTACACACATCCTATTAAGTAGTTGTGGTAATTTAGTAATAAAAATATTTATTTCAATTTATACATATTTATTTTTCGAACTGCTACTGAGTTGGTAGGCTATAAATACTTTTTAGGTTGTGGACTTAACTACTTAGTAAATGGAACTGTTAGGTATTTTTATGGCTTAGGGGTTCCATGAAAAAAAAAATAACTGGCATACTGAGGGGTCTGTGAACTGAGAAAGTTTAGGAACCTCTTGAACTTTTGACCAGGACACCTATATATATTTTCCATGTTCTGTGCTCCCAAAGGTTGATTTTTTACATTTATCTTTATTTTTTATTTTTTTAAATAAAAAGAATAGACGTGTGTTATATGTGTATGTGTATATATATAAAACGAAACAAAAGTTTCACTTTTTAAAGTTTTACTTTAAAAAGCCCTCATGGCCAGGCGCGGTGGATCATGCCTGTAATGCCAGCACTTTGGAAGGCCGAGGTAGGCGGATCACTTGAGGTCAGGGGTTCAAGACCAACCTGGCCAACGTGGAGAAACACCATCTCTACTAAAAATACAAAAAAATTAGCTCGGCGTGGTGGCGTGCGCCTGTAATCCCAGTTAGTAGGCTAAGGCAAGAGAATCACTTGACCTGGGAGGCGGAGGTTGCAGTGAGCCGAGATCGCGCCACTGCACACCAGCCTGGGCGACAGACAGACTCTGTCTCAAAAATAAAATAAAGCGCTCACTACTTTCAATACACCTGATATTTGCAAATCAATCCTAATTAGTTTCGTTAAAAAAAATACTAGCTCCAATCCACCATATTGTTTTCTTTTGTTTTAATCTACTAATGGGTCATGACTACACACTTGATAACATGAAGCTGGTTGACTCCTAATGTCCAGCTTTAATACGGTTTGTTTCTCTGATTAGTTATAAATGAAGATAGACTACGCTTTAGCTTTTATTTTAGATTTGCATTGTGGGGGATACATTTGCAGGTTCGTTCCATGGGTATATTGCGTCATGCTGAGGTTTGGGCTTCTATTGAACCTATCACTGAAATAGTGAACATAGTACCCAGTAGGTAGTTTTTCAACCTTTACCCCTTACCTGTCACTTCCCACCTTTTTTTTTGAGATGGAGTCTCACTCTGTCACCCAGGCTGGAGTGCAGTGGCTTAGTCTAGGCTCATTGCAACTTCCGCCTCCCAGGTTTAAGCGATTCTCCTGCCTCAGCCTCCTGAGTAGCTTGGACTACAGGTACGAGCCACCATGCCCGGCTAATTTTTTGTATTTTTAGGAGAGATGGGGTTTCATCATGTTGGCCAGGCTGGTCTCGAACTTGTGAGCTCAAGTGATCTGCCCACCTTGGCCTCCCAAGTTACTGGTATTACAGGCGTGAGCCACCACGCCCGGCCCTTTCCCACTTTTGGAATCCGCAGTATCTTGTTTTCATCTTTATGTCTATATTTACCCATTGTTTAGACCCCACTTGCAAGTGAGAAGGTGTGATATTTGATTTTCTGTTTCTGCATTATTAATTTGCTTAGGATAATGACCTCCAGCTGCAACCATGTTGCTCCAAAGGACATGATTTCATTCATTTTTATGGCTACATAGTATTCCACAGTGTATACGTACCACATTTTCTTTATCTAATCTACTGGGTTTTTTTTGTTGTTGTTGTTTTTGTTTTGTTTTGTTTTTGAGACAGAGTCTTGCTCTGTTGCTCACGCTGGAGTGCAGTGACGTGATCTTGGCTCACTGCAACTTCCGCCTCCTGGGTTCAAGCGATTCTCCTGCCTCAGCCTCCTGAGTAGCTGGGATTACAGGCATGCGCCACCATGCCTGGCTGATTTTTGTATTTTTAGTAGAGATAGAGTTTCACTATGTTGGTCAGGCTGGTCTCAAACTCCTGACCTCATGATCTGCCCACCTTGGCCTCCTGAAGTGCTGGGATTACAGGCATGAGCCACTGCTCCGGGCCTATCTGATCTACTGTTGATAGGTACTTAGTTTGATTCCGTGACTTTGCTGTTGTGAATAGTGCTATGATAAACATACTAGTGCAGTGTCTTTTTGATAGAATGATTTCTTTTCCTTTGGATAGATACCTAGTAGTGGGAATGCTGGGTCTAATGATAGTTCTAAGTTCTTTGAGAAATCCCCCTACTCTTTTCCACAGGGGTTGAACTAATTTACATTCCCATCAGCAGTGTATAATATTCCCTTTTCTCTGCATCCTTGTCATCTGTTATTTTTTAACTCTTTAATAATAGGCATTCTGACTGGTGTGAGATGGTATCAGCGTGGTTTTAATTTGTATTTTCTTGATGATTAGTGATTCTGAGCATTTTTTTCAGATGTTTGTTGGCCACTTGTATGTCTGCTTTTGAGAAGTATCCGTTTATGTCCATTGCTCACTTTTTAATGGAGTTATTTGTTTTTTTTTTCTTGTTCATTTGTTTAAGATTCCTTGTAGATTCTGGATCTTAGTCCTTTGTCAGATGTACAGTTTGCAAATATTTTTTTCCCATTCTTTAGGTTACCTCTTTACTTTGTTGATTCTTTTGCTATGTAGAAGCTTTTTGGTTTAATTAAATCTTGTTTATCAATTTTTGTTTTGTTGCGTTTGCCTTTGAGGTTTTAGTCATAAATTCTTTGCCTAGGCCAATGGGCAGAAGAGTTTTTCCTAGGTTTTTTGAAATAGGATCTTTATAGTTTGAGGTTTTATGTTTAAGTCTTTAATACACCTTGAGTTAATTTTTGTATGTGGTGTAAGGTAGGGGGTCCAGTTTCATTCTTCTGCATATGCTAGCCAGTTTTTTTTGTTTTTGTTTTTTTGGGGTTTTTTTTTTAGCACTGTTTATTGAATAGGTGTCCTTTCCCCATTTTTGCTTTTGTCAGCTTTGTTCAAGATTAACTGGTTATAGGTGTATGGCTTTATTTCTGGGTTCTCTATTCTGTTACATTGATATAGATGTCTGTTTTTGTATTGGTAACATACTGTTTTGGTTAATATAGCCTTGTAGTATAGTTTGAAGTTGGGTAATGTGATGCCTCTGGCTGTGTTCTTTTTGCTTGGCTATTCAGGCTCTTTTTTGGTTCCATATGAATTTTAGAATTTGTTTTTCTAATTTGTGAAAAATGATATTGCTAATTTGATGGGAATAGAATTTTTGGATTGTTTTGGGCAGTATGGTCATTTAAATTTTGATTCTTCCAACCCATGAGCATGGAATGTTGTTTCCATTTGTGTCATCTGTTATTTCTTTCATCAGTGTTTTGTAGTTCCCCTTATAGAAATCTTTCACCTCCCTGGTTAAATTTATTCCTGGATATTTTATTTTTCATATGGCTATTATAGATGGGATTGCATTTTTGATTTGGTTCTCAGCTTGAACATTATTGGCGTATAGAAATGCCACTGACTGTTGTAGGTTGATTTTGCATCCTGAAACTTTACTGAAGTCTTTTTCTTAGGTCTAAGAGTTTTTTGAAGGACTCTTTAGGGTTGAACAGAGATAATTTGAGTTTCCCTTTTCCTATATGGATGCCTTTTTTTTTTTATTTTAATTTTCTGCCTGATTCCTATAGGTAGGATGGAAAGTATTATGTTGAATAGGAGTTGTAAGAGTGGACATCCTTATCTTGTTTCAGTTCATAGAGGGGATGCTTCTAACTTTTGTCCATTCAGTGTGATCTTGATTTTTTGGAATAGTTTCAGTAAGATTGATACCAGCTCTTCTTTGTCTGGTATAATTTGGCTGTGAATGCATCTGATCCAGGCCTTTTTTTGGTTTGTAGATTTGTTTTTATAACTGATTCAATTTTGCAAATTGTTACTGATCTGTTCAGGATTTCAGTTTCTTCCTGGTTCGATCTTGGGAGGTTGTGTGTTTCCAAGAATTTATCCATTTCCTCTGGTTTTTCTAGTTTGTGCACATAAAGATGTTCATAGTAGTCTCTGAGGCTCTTTTGTATTTTTGTGGTATGAGTTCTGTCACCTTTGTCATTTCTGATTATGCTTCTTAGGATCTTCTCACTTTTTTTATTTTTAATTTACCGAAAGGTTTATCTATCTTGCTTATCCCTTCAAAAAACTAACTTTATTCTGTTGGTCCTTTGTATGTTTTTTTTTTGGTGTTTGTTTGTTTGTTTTGATCTCAATTAATTTAGTTCTGCTCTGATCTTAGTTACTTCTTTTTTTTCTGCTAGCTTTGGGTTTAGTTTGTTCTTGTTTTTTTGGTTCCTTTAAGTTCAAGTTTAAGTTGTCAATTTGATATCTTACTGTCTTTTTGACGTAGGCATTTAGTGCTATAAACTTTCCCCTTAACATTGCTTTTGCTGTATCCCAGAGGTTTTGGTATGTTTGTTTCTCTATTTTCATTTGTTTCAAAGAATTTTTTTATTTCTGCCTTAATTTGTTGTTTAACCAAAAGTTAGTTAGGAGCAAGTTGTTTAGTTTCCATGTATTTGTGGTTTTGAGAGTTCCTTTTGGTATTGATTTCTAATTTTATTCTACTGTAGTCTGATAATATGCTTGACATGATTTCATTTTTTAAGAATGTATTGAGACTTGCTTTATGACTGAGCTTGTGGTCCATCTTAGAGAATGTTCCGTGTGCAGATGAGAGTGTATATTCTGTGATTTTTGGGTACAGTATTCTGTAGAAGTCTGTTAGGCTGTTTGGTCAAGTGTCTAAGTCCAGAGTTTCTTTGTTAGTTTTCGACTTTGACGTTCTGTTTCTAATGTATATAGGCACATACATTTACAAATGGAAATCTCCTTTATAGATGTAAATTTCTTTTACAGAAGGATTTCAGAATAGCCAGCTAAATGCCAGAAAGGTGTATTTTAATTGAACAAGTGATCTTTTTTCTTTTTTTTTTTCGAGATAGTCTTACTCTCGTTGCCCAGGCTGGAGTGCAGTGGTGCAATCTCGGCTTACTGCAACCTCCGACTCCTGGGTTCAAGCGATACTCCTGTCTCAGCCTCTTGAATAGCTGGGATTACAGGTGCCCGCCACCACACCTGGCTAATTTTTTTTTGTACTTTTAGTAGAGACGGGGTTTCACCGTGTTGGCCAGGCTGGTCTTGAACTCCTGACCTCAGGTGATCTACTCTCCTCAGCCTCCCAAAGTGCTGAGATTACAGGCATGAGCCACCGTGCTCGGCCTACAGGTGATCTTTTTAACTTAGCTACTATTTCTTAGCTGAAATTACTAAGTTGAGGATGGAGCCCATTAAGGAATGGGGCAAAGAAAGCCTTTTCTGTACCTGGACTCAGCAAAAATAGATCTGAAAAAGGAGGAAGCTTACTTTACCTGGCAACCTACCTTTTATAAACACTATCTAGGATAACTTTCCTTTCACCTTCAGGGAAGAGTCGTAACAGAGCCGAAAGATTAGCAGATTTAATTTTTCTTATCAATTAGTTGCTTAAGCTTTTTATTTGCCTTCTATAGTCTTTTTTTAAAAAGCAATAAAAATATTGAAATCCTTTTAGAAGCTTCTGCACACAAACAGGCATCCCTAGATGAGACTGATTTGGGAGCCGTCATTTTCAAATGTACTTCTTAAAGTGCAGTGTTCATTTGAAATGTACTGTTGTGATTTTAAATTACCTTTAGTAAGATTTCATCATTTTTGTAAGCATTTGCTGCTTCTGAGGCCTAATAATAATGCATGTATAAGCTGGAAGGTGTAGTACTCAGGTCTTCAGAAATTAAGGATCCCATTTTTACCTTGAATAGTGGCTTTGGCCCTCGGATCCCTTTGATCAACTTAGCCAATGATTTTTCCCTCCCTAAGCATGCAAGAAAAATAAAGGGGGCTAGAACACAAAAATCTATGCAAATTTCTGAAAGCTGAAATTGGTACCCCCTTCAGTATTATCATTTATACTAATTTCTGTCTAAACCAGCCAGACATATGAGGCCTCTAACTAGATCCAAGATAGTTAGATACAGTTGGATCCTGGACCCAGTCCAATTTCTGTTGTAACTTCCAAACCTAGTTTGGATCAGAAATTTGCTCAAACTCAGATAGCTCAAATGCACACCCATGGAGCTTCAGAATCTGAGAGAGAACTTACCCACAATCTCCAGTTGCTTCGAGAGAGCAGTGGACAAAATGAGTCCAGTGGGTACCTTGCTTTGTCACTTGGTGTTCCTAGGAGTTGCTAGAAGCTTTAGTTTGGATCCCACTTCTGACACCATCTATGAAAATTAAAAACCTTAGACAAATTAAATTTAACAGAATTTGATTGAGCAAAGAAGAGTTCATAAATCAGCCAGCTTCCAAACCAGAATAGGTTCAGAGAGGATCCTTAGACTACACTTTATACAGTAGATCATCTCTGAAAATGTGTACAGTTGCTACATTTTTGTATGATAAGTTATTAAATGTTATAGAGCAATAATGATGTAAAGAAGACCTTTGTACAACTAGAAGGATATTTTTCCAAAGAGAAAATCTGATTTATCTTTGATTAGTTTGGGTTTTGGTGATTTTTTTAAAAAGCCATTTGTAGTTCTTGTTGTTGCTAGTGGGCTTGTAGAAGTTGTTTTTGGAATTGTGGCACCCTCCTTTTTAAAAACTATATTTAAAAATCAGTGGTGAGTAATAGTAATAGCACTGGCTATAACTTAATAGGTTTCATTTCTTTTCTTTTCTTTTTTTTTTTTTTTTTTTTTGAGACTGAGTCTCACTCTGTCACCCGGGGGGAGTACAGTAGCATGATCTCGGCTTACTGCAACCTCCGCCTTCCGGGTTCAAGCAATTCTCCTGTCTCAGCCTCCCAAGTAGCTGGGATTACAGACATACACCACCACGTCCAGCCAATTTTTGTATTTTTAATAGAGATGGGTTTTCACCATGTTGGCCAGGCTGGTCTCAAACTCCTGACCCCAGGTGATCGCCCACCTTGGCATCCCAAAGTGCTGGTATTACAGGTGTAAGCCTGTAAGCCACTGGGCCCAGCTGGCTTCATTTCATTCATTATTTCATGTCTAAATTTTAAAAGTGAAAATATTTTGTGAAAGAATTTATTTTTAATTTTGAGATTATTTTAAAATATAAAATATGTATGCACACATATACTTATTTTTTTACATGTTACCATGTAAGATATTTTCTGCTTAGGAATGTCTAACCTTTTCATGTTATATGAAATACCTGGCTTCATATGTGTATTTGTACCTGTTTGCATTTAAGAATTGGATTCTGAGACTTATCAATGGTACTGTCATTTGGCAAACAGGTCTGGAGCACTCAGTGTGGCTATATACTGTGCATGAACTAGGGATATAAAGAGGAATAAGACCAGGTGCCGTGGCTCACGCCTGTAATCCCAGCACTCTGGGAGGCCAAGGTGGGTGCATCACCTGAGGTCAGCAGATCGAGACCAGCCTGGCCAACATGGCGAAACCCCATCTCTACTAAAAATACAAAAATTAGCTGGGCATGATGGTGCGTGCCTGTAATCCCAGCTACTAGGGAGGCTGAGGCAAGAGAATTGCTTGATCCTGGGAGGTAGAGGTTGCAGTGAGCCGAGATTGCGAGATTGCACCACTGCACTCCAGCCTGGATGACAAGAGCAAGACTGTCTCCAAAAAAAAAAAAAAAGAAAAAAAAGAGGAATAAAATATCTCTGCAGTTTTTTTTGGTTTTTTTTTTTTTTTTTTTTTTTTGAGATGGAGTCTCGCTCTGTCGCCCAGGTTGGAGTGCAGTGGCGCAATCTCCGCTCACTGCAAGCTCCACCTCCCGGGTTCACGCCATTCTCCTGCCTCAGCCTCCCGAGTAGCTGGGACTACAGGCGCCCACCACCACGCCCGGCTAATTTTTTGTGTTTTTAGTAGAGACGGGGTTTCACTGTGTTAGCCAGGATGGTCTCCATCTCCTGACTTCGTGATCCACCTGCCTCGGCCTCCCAAAGTGCTGGGATTACAGGCGTGAGCCACTGTGCCCAGCCATCTCTGCAGTTTTATGTAAGAGACAGATATGTAAATGATGGTACAGAGGGGTAAAGAGAATTGATAACATTCTGTGGATGGATTCATAAAGAGGAAGCAAGTATACTGCATTAAGGAGTCATTAAAGGCTTCCAATGAAAGAAAAATTGTTTCCATTTCCTTAAACAGCCTCTCAGTTGACTAAGTTGTTGAATGTGGAAGGAGACTTTTGAAAATTATCTTGCTTTCCGCGCTACCCAGAGAGGGGTGCATACAGTGTTGTTCTGGATTCCCATTATAACTTAAAGGGAAACTTTTACAATATCCAGAGGCCTTGAAGTCCTTAAGTTCCTTGCAGGAGGAACTCACTTAGATGGCACCAGCCTTGACTTCCAAATGGAACAGTACATCTATAAAAGGAAAAGTAATGACATCTGCGTCATAAATCTGAAGAGGACCTGAAAGAAGCTTCTGCTGGCAGCTCGTGCCATTGTTACCTTTGAAAACCCTGCTGATGTCAGTGTCATATTCTCCAGAAATACTGGCCAGAAGGCTGTGTTGAAGTTTGCTGCTGCCACTGGAGCCACTCCAATTGCTGACCGCTTTACTCCTGGAACCTTCACTAACCAGATCCAGGCAGTCTTCCGGGAGTCATGGCTTGTGATGGTTTGACCGCCAGCCTCTCACTGAAGCATCTTAGTTTAACCTACCTACCATTGCTCTGTGTAACACAGATTCTCCTTTGGGCTGTGTGGACATTGCCATCCTGTGCAACAATAAGGGAGCTCACTCAGTGGGTTTGATATGGTGGGTGCTGGCCCGGGAAGTTCTGTGTGTGTGTGCCACCATTTTCTGTGAACACCCGTGGGAAGTCATGCCTGATCTCTGCTTCTACAGAGATCCTGAAGAGACTGAAAAAGCAGAGCAGGCTGCTGCTGAAAAGGCTGTGACCAAGGAAGAATTTTAGGGTGAATAGACTGTGTCAGCTCCGGAGTTTAACACTACTCAGCCTGAGGTTGCAGACTGGTCTGAGGGCGTGCAGGTGCCCTCTGTGCCTATTCAGCAGTTTCCTACTAAAGACTGGAGTGCTCGGAAGACTGGTCTACAGTTCCCACTGCTCAGGCCACTGAATGGGTAGGAATAACCACTGAATGGTCTTAAGCTGTTCTTGCATGGACTCTTAAGCAACATGGAAACAGGGTTGATGGAAAATAAGCAGCAGTTTCTAAAAAAGACAAAAAGAGATTATTTCTTTTTTCCTTGAAGTTTTCCTCAAAAAGTGATCAGTGTATCTGCTTTAAAAAAAAAGAATTCAGAAACAGAAGCTGGGTGTGGTGGTGTGTGCTGTAATCCCAGCTACTTGGGAGGCTGAAGTGGGAGAGTTGCTTGAGCCCAGGAATTCAACAAGACTAGCCTGGGCAACAATGAGACCCCATCTTCTAAAAAATAAAAAAAACATATACACTGAAAACTCTACTTCCTATCCCGGACCCTCACTTCCTCTCCTTGGAGTTAACTAATATTAACACTTTCTTATGTATAAGGGAAAATTTTGTAGTGAAACTTTTATACTTTTAGGCAAAAAATAATCCTGACTTGCAAACTATAAGACACCTTTTTGTAGATATATTCCTTGAAATTAATTTAGAAAAGTACTTAGGATAACTAGATAGTAAGCAAAAGTGTAGGCCTATTTTTAGGGCTCCCCCCTTCTTTTGGTTATTCCTGGTCCTGTTTGCTGCCCTCAGCTATCCTAAAGTAAAAAACTATGGGTGTCTTGTTTATGAAGTTTAGCTCTTTGTTTCATCAGTGTGGGGCATTGTGTTCTCTTTTATCCTTACTCTGCTTCCTATGCTGCAAAAGCCAAAGTAGTACTAATATTACATAGTATCTTCTGGATTTCCTGGATTACAGTAAGTCACTCAGTTTTTGTAAAAGTAGTTTTTGAGGTTTATATTTTATAAGTAGAAACAGGTCAGACTAAATTCTCAGATTAGTGGTATATTAGACTATGTTATAGGAGTGTTGGTTATTCTGGAATTTACTTTGAACAGTGTAATAGATCCAAGTTATAACTGAGTATTTTCCACTTTTTTGTCTGCTGGTCCTTACTAAATTTACTATTTGTCCATTTTATGTTGAGGATAGATAGTAGGAATATTGCAGAGTTGTCTTTTCTTAACCTTTCAGTTAACCTTTTCTTAACCTATCATAGATCTGATATAGATCAGAGAACTGAAATGTAGCAAAGGTGTGGGAAATATTCTGAGAGCCAGAATGAAGTCATTTTTTTCATCTTTTGTCCCTTAATGCCTGGCACCTAGTAGGAGGCCAATAAATATTGAGCAAAATGAAACTATGTGATTGAATTGAAAACACTGTCAATACATGTGAAAGAAAAACTTGCTGTTAGAAGATAATTGAGAATTGGCTATTTCACAATGTCATCTTATATCTTACTTGTGTATACACACCACAGGTATAGATCATTGTTTCACAAACGTTTTGGTATAAGACTGCCTCATGCACTTGAGTTATGGAAGACTCAAAAAGATTTTGTTCATGTGGGATTTATCTGTTGATGTTTACAGTATTTGAAATTTTCAGTGTACTTGTTAGTTTATTTAAAATAATGATAAACTTATTACATGTTAAAATAATAACTTTTTGTTGTTGTTTGTTTTTTTTTTTTTTTTTTGAGACAGAGTCTTGCTCTGTCGCCCAGGCTGGAGTGCAGCAGCGCAATCTCGGCTCATTGCAACCTCTGCCTCCTGGGTTTAAGCAATTCTCCTGCTTCAGCCTCCCAAGTAGCTGGGACCACAGGCGCATGCCACCACACCCAGCTAATTTTTGTATTTTTAGTAGAGACTGGGTTTCACCATGTTGGCCAGGCTGGTCTCGAACTCCTGACTGCAGGTGATTCGCCTGCCTCGACCTCCCAAAGTGCTGAGATTATAGGTGTGAGCCACTGCGCCCTGCCTTTTTTGTTTTTAAGACAGGGTCTCACCCCATTGCCCAGGCTGGAGTGCAGTAGTGCAATCATAGCTCACTGCAGTCTTGACCTTTAAGGCTCAAGTGATCCTCCAACCTCAATCTCCTGAGTAGCGGGGACTACAGGTGCATGCCACCACACCTGGCTAATTAAAATTTTTTTTTCATAGAGACTGGGTCTCACTATGTTGTCCAGGCTGGTCTTGAACTCTTGGACTCAAGCAATCTTCCTGTCTTGGCCTCCCAAAATGCTGGGATTACAGGCGTGACCCACTGCACCTGGGCTTAACATTTTTAAATGAAAAATAACTAACTGTATCTCAACAATCAAAAGCAGTGAGTGGCATTGTTTGACATTTTTCAACTCTTTTTAATGTCTGGTTTAATAGAAGACATCCGGATTCTCATATCTGCTTCTGTCTGCATTCAGTCTGCTGTGATATCATATGTCATTTGGCCTTTGGAAAACTCCATTGTACATTCATAAGAGAATGAGAATAAAAAAAACAAAGTCTTAATATTATTATGGAAATAGTTTTGATTTCAAAGATGCTTCCTGAAAGAGTGTGAGAGACCCTCAAAGATCCCTGAACCACACTTTGAGAACTGGTAGTATAGATTATAAATTCAGAGTAGAAAAGAACCTTACAGGTCGTATGGTCATCTCTTCTTGAGGTCACCTTTTCTTGTAGTTGTTTCTGGTTTATGCAACTGGATGACTGAGATAAGGAATACCTCATTTGTGTTTTGTGGGATAATCGAGCTGGCTCTTGGAGATGGTGAATTTGATGTGCCTTTCAGATTTCTAAGTAAGCAGTTTGATATGTGGGTTAGAATATTAGAGGTAAAATCTGGTGTTTTGGTAGTCATTGGCATGTAGGTGGTTTTGAAAGCCTTTTGCAAGAGTGAGGTCGCCCAGCAAGAGAGTATAGTATTAGAAGCAAAAAAGTTGAAGGTCAAGTCCTCCTGAACTTTAAGGTTTAAAAGGCATATGGAGAAAGACTAGCTAGTAAAGGAGATGGAGAAAGAGAACTAGAGAAGTGGGAAAATGTATGTATTGTATATATGGAGTGTAGTGTATAGAAGTCAAGGGAAAAGAGTGCTGTTTATTTTATTTTATTTTTTTTTTTGAGAGGGAGTCTTGCTCTGTCACCCAGGCTGGAGTGCAGTGGTGTGATCTCAGCTCACTGCAACCTCCGACTCCCTGGTTCAAGCAATTCTCCTGCCTCAGCCTCCTGAGTAGCTGGGATTACAGGCACGCGTCACTGCACCCAGCCGAAAAGAGTGTTTTTAGAGAGTGGTCAATTGTAATGAAGCTGCCAGGAGGTCAAGTAGGTTGAGGATTGAAAATACCCATTAGATTTGGAGATGAAGAAGTTTTTGGTGATTTTAATGAGAGTTGTGGAGAAATGGGGATGGCAACCACATTGGAGTTGCTTGAAGAGTCAGAGTCTAAATGGACACTGAGTGTATTTAACTTTTTTTTTTTTTTTTTTTTTTGAGACTCACTCTTTCGCCAGGCTAGAGTGCAGCGGCGTGATCTCGGCTCACTACAAGCTCCGCCTCCCGGGTTCACGCCATTCTCCTGCCTCAGCCTCCCGAGTAGCTGGGACTACAGGCGCCCGCCACCACACCCATTTAATTTTTTGTATTTTTAGTAGAGACAGGGTTTCACCATGTTAGCCAGGATGGTCTTTATCTCCTGACCTCGTGATCCTTCTGCCTCGGCCTCCCAAAGTGCTGGGATTACAGGCGTGAGCCACCGCTCCCGGCCCCAATAGGCACAACATTTTTAACAAGGCAAATATGTTTGCTAAGTTGTAGCCTAATAATTAGCAGTGGTACCCCTCTAGTAATTCCCGCAAATAATCTATGTACATCATTCCCTTTTAAGAAACACTAACATTTTTTTGTGAGGTTGAAGCCATAGACCTAGTAGTCAATCTTTGCTTTGCATGGGTAGCTGAGAAATGTCTTCCCTTCTGAGTAGTTTCTGCTGTTCAGTGAATCTAGATGGCAATGTTTCATTGTTCCAATTTAACTGTTAATCACCCTGTTCCTGTCAGTGAGTGTATAAATGAGTATCCAGTAACATTTATATGTATTTCTTATACCTTTTTTTAGTGTAATCATAATTAGGCTTTTACTTGGTGATAGAGGAGTAGCATTATCTTTTACTCCAGTTTTCTGATTTATTGCACATTAATGATGACATGCTTTTATCAAATGGCTCCCATTATTTCCATGACATCATATATTTAGCTTATTATGTGATTACCTGTAGCGCTTTTCTTTGACCTATTATCAGCGGGTCAAATTTTGTGTGTGTGTTCCTTGTAGTTTATTTTACTATGTATTCTTACAGGCTACTTGCAAAATAGTATGTGAATTTCATTTCCTTATTTTTCATTTCTTTTCATTTTCTATTTTTTCAATTTCTTTTTCTCCCCCTCGTTTACTGCCATAGTGATAAATATGTTAATTGTTCCTCTTTCTTTCTTATGAGTGGTTTTGCAGCCTGGCCCTTTAACTACCTCTTCTGCTTCTGAGATCATGTTTCTTAATGCTTCTGTTGACCCATCATACCTCCTTCTTCACCATTCATCCTTCCACTGGCAGCTCTGCCTTTGATTCTCCTTTATTTTTTATGTTGTTGGTTTTTGTTTTTTGTTTGTTTGTTTGTTTTGTTTTGCTTTGAGATAGAGTCTCGCTCTGTTGCCCAGGCTGGAGTGCAGTGGCGCGATCTCGGCTCACTGCAAGCTCTGCCTCTTGGGTTCACGCCGTTCTCCTGCCTCAGCCTGCCATGAAGCTGGGACCACAGGCAACTGCCACTACGTCCGGCTAATTTTTTTGTATTTTTAGTAGAGATGGGGTTTCACCATGTTAGCCAGGATGGTCTTGATCTCCTGACCTTGTGATCCGCCTGCCTCAGCCTCCCAAAGTGCTGGGATTACAGGCGTGAGCCACTGTGCTCGGCCTATTTTTTTCTGTTTAAATGGAGCTCATAACAGCTTCTAATGCTGCCGTTTGTTCATCTGTTCATTGAAGGTTCTGTTGATCCCTAGATGGGTAAGAAGATACAGTCCTTAAGGACCACACAACCTTGTGGGGAGACTGAGACATATATGCTATTTGTAACTCTATTATAGCACTCATTATATTGTATACTAATTGTTTATGTGTATGTCTCCTCTACCTGATTGTGAGCCTTAAGTGCTCAATGAATGTTCATTGAATGAATGAATTATGTGTGATATATGTATGTGTGTATGTATATATAATGACAAGAACTGTGAAAAATGAACAGAGGCCAGCCATGGTAGCTCATGCCTGTATTCCCAGTGCATTGGGAGGCCAAGGCAGGAGGATTGCTTGAGGCCAGGATTTGAAGAACAACCTGGGCAACAAGAGAGATCTGTCTCTTAAAAAAATAAGATAAATTAGTTGGACGTGGTGGTGCATGCCTGTAGTCCTACCAACACAGGAGGCTGAGGCAGGTGGATCGCTTGAGCCCACGAGTTTCAGGCTACAGTGAGCCATGATTGCACCACTGTATTCTAGCCTGGGTGACAGAGCAAGACCGTGTCTCTAAAAAAGAAAAGAAAAAGAAAAGGAAAAAATGAAGAGAGTACTATAGGAAACAGAGAAGTACTAATTGAAGTACTAATTTTATTAAGAGCCAGTTTGGGAAAGATTTATAGGAGATGACATTAGAGTTTGGCTTTGAAGGGCATTCTTGCCAGATAAAAATTAGGAAAAGACAATGTGGAGATAATGAAATTTTCTGGATATTCAGAGAGTGTACTCTAGATACACCTATTTGACAGGAAAGTAGTTACACAGTTTTGCTTAAAAAACAAAAATAAAAAGGTGAGACTGTAAATTAATGTTGTGAAGGTCTCCAAGTGTCCATCATGCTAAGGAGTTTGGAGCTCTATGCCATAAATGATAGTCACTGAAGAGTTATAAAATCAGAATTGCTAGGTTCTGTTTTAGAACAATAACTTTGATTGCAGTATGGAGAATGGATTTAGGAGCAGGATAATTTAGGAAGCTTTTACCATAATTTAAGCTAAAGATGATGCTTTGAACAGAGGCAAGGGGAAGAAAGAAATAAATTAGAGAAACATCTTAATTTTTTTTTTACAAACAGCTTTATGTATGAGGCATATTTTACATATAATAGAGAAACAAAGGTATAAATGATATGGTAACTAAGTATATGATGGAATGTGGGAGAGATAGGAATGTCAAACATGAATTGGATGCATGTTAATCCAATTTATTAAGAGTACAAGAAGAAAATTTTGAAGATAGATAATGAATTTATTTGGTTTTGAACATGAAAAATTTGAGGTGCCAATGGTACTTGGTGACAGACATCTAATAGACTGAAAACTTGCATCTAGAGCTCAGAAATAGATCTGGGGAAGAAATACAACATTTAGGAAATAGTTAAAGCCATGAAAGTATGTGAGGTTGCCTGGGGAGAAGGAGCTAGAGAACAAGAGGCCCAGGAAAAAGCCTTGGAAATGTTAACCATTGATGAATTAGACAGAAGTAGAGAACCCATCAGGAGTTAAGAGAGGTAAGAGAAAAAAACAATCAAGAGGCAAGGGAAGCAGGAGAAATATGTTTTACAAATCCCAAGAGTAGTGAGAGTTTTAAGGTGGAAGTTTAAGATCCCAAATATTAATAACTTAGTGTTGTATGCCTGTTGACTGGAAAATTGTATTACTAGAATGTAGGCATATTTCCTAGGTTTTCTAAACAGATAAAATTCTTTGTAATGTTTAGATTTTTCTAAGACTTTCGTAAGAATAAGCCTGTAAATCAGAAAAAAAAATAGCTTTTTAGACTATGCTCCAATTTTTGGTTTAAAAAACATAGACTTTTTAGTTGAAGGACTGTTTATAATAAAGTGAAAGAGAAAAGCAACATTTTATCAGTGGGCTTAAAAAAAAACATTTTCTGATGACCAGAGAAAACCCTGCACATATCTCTGAGAGGAACTGTCATTCATTTTGGGGTATTTTCTGTATTCTCTCTCTTAAAAACAGCACATTTCTTAACACTTTTTTTGTAGTATATTTGAGATTTATTTCCAGTATGCTACAAAAAATGTGTTAAGAAATATATGTCCCAGCTACTTGGGAGGCTGAGGCAGGAGAATGGCATGAACCTGGGAGGTGGAGCTTGCAGTGAGCCAAGATCGCGCCACTGCACTACAGCCTGGGCGACAGAGTGAGACTCTGTCTCAAAAAATATATGTATATATATATATATATATATATATATATATATATATATGAATGTAAGAAATACAAGAAATGAAATACAGGAAATGAATTTCAAATATATTTTTCATTAATAGCTTTTTTCTCTCTAAGTACATGATTTAGAGGTTTGAAATGAATGATACTATTTTGTTGGATCCTCTTTTTCTGTGGGTTTTTATCTTTTATTTTTCCCCCGTAAGGAAACTCAAATAAAGGGAAATTTGTTCTAAGACTTCAGAGAGGCCTCAAAGAATGCAAGAGCAGAAAATGAGGTACTAGCATTATGGGAACTGGAAAATTGTCAAGAACAAGACCACTTTTTCCTTTTCTTTGGGGCCACTTTTTTTTATTTGTTTTTCTTTGATCTTCCTCTTTGTTTTTCATTGTATTTTTCAGCTTGGCTCCTTATAGGTCATGTTCAGTTGCTTATCCTTTCAATTCCAAAACTCTGCAGTCTGTTTTTCCGGGGACTGGATAGGATGCTTTTGAGTCACTTCCTTAGTCCTTATCCAGTCAGCTAGAGCTAGGGTGAGGGGCAGGTCTTTGTGGATCACAGTAGTAGGTAGGGGTAATTCCCTAGAGAAAAGGACTATGGGACTATGGGTGATTGATATCTTTAGTATTTACACAGCTTCATTTAACAAAGCTTTTTGGGAACATTTTGAAGGCATAATTTGTGATCAGTTGTTTTGTGCTTAGTGGGAAGGTGGCCTTTTTGACTTTTTTTTTTTTTTTTTTTTGAGAAGGAGTCTCGCTCTTTCGCCCAGGCCGGAGTGCAGTGGCGCTACCTCGGCTCACTGCAAGCTCCGCCTCCCGGGTTCACGCCATTCTCCTGCCTCAGCCTCCTGGGATTACAGGCGCCCGCCACCGCGCCTGGCTAATTTTTTGTATTTTTAGTAGAGACGGGGTCTCACCGTGTTAGCCAAGATGGTCTCGATCTCCTGACATCGTGATCCGCCCGCCTCGGCCTCCCAAAGTGCTGGGATTACAGGCGTGAGCCACCGTGCCCGGCCGCCTTTTTGACTTTAGAAGAATGTTAGAGTTGAAGGAAGATAAACATGATAAATGCTGAGTTCAGGCTAGAGGTTATTCTTTCTGGATGAGGGGAGAGAGATGAGTATGAGCAGAGATACACAGAGGACCTCAGCCAAATTGGTAATAATTTATTCCTTAAACCGAGAGGTAGCTACATGGGTGTTTATTATATTATTTCTTATACCACTTGATGGGAAGAAGAAAGCTATTTGCAGATAATTGAAGATCATTTAAATTTAGACTTTGGCAGACTGTAAGCCTCAGAAAATAAAGCAGTCCAAAAGGCTATTGAAGGCTTAGGATATTACTGTACACTACCGTAGACTTTATAAACACTGTGCACTTAGGCTACACTAAGTTGATTAAAAAATCTTTCTTCAGTTATAACCTTAGTTTACTGTAACTTTTTTTACTTTATAAACTTTAATTTTTTAAAACTTTTTGACTCTTGTAATAATTCTTAGCTTAAAACAAATATATAGCTGTACAGCAATAGTTTATATCCTTATTCTGTAAGCTTTTGTTCAATTTAAATTTTTATGTTTATACTTTTTATACTTTAAAAATATTTTTGTCTATAAAAATATATATATTTTATAAAATAAGTATAAAATATGTGTTTTTATTTTTAGTAAATAGGAGCACACTCTATAATAACAATAAAAAGTATGGTATAGTAAATCCTAGGCGATAGAAATTTTTCAGCTCCAATATAGTTTTAAGGGACCACTATCATATATGTGGTTTGTGTTGACCAAAACATCATTGCGTGGTGCATGACTATACAGAGAACTTTGGCTGTCTTCCATTATGGAAGTAGAATGTTGTGACAAGCTTATTACTATATAACAGAATGCTTAACTTTATCTTTTAAATTAAAAAAATTTAAATTGACACAATTGTTGTACATATTCATGGAGCAATAGTGATGTTTTGATACAATGTGTAGTGATCAGATCAGGGTAATTAGCACATCCATCATCTCAAATATTTATCACTTGTTTGTGTTGGGGACATTCAGTATCTTGTCTTCTGTCTACTTGAAAATATACAATATGTTCTCGTTAACTATGGCCATCCTACAGTGCTATAGAACACTAGAACTTATTCCTTCTATCTAACTGTAATTTTGTATCCTTTAACAAATCTCTCCTAAGTCCCCTTAACCCCCCTCCCAGTCCCTACTAACCTCTGTTCTACTTTTCTATGAGAAGAGCTCTTCTATGAGCTTCTGTATAGGAGTGAGAACATGCTGTGTTTAACTTTCTGTTTCCTGGCTTATTGACTTAACATAACGTCCTCCAGGCTCATCCATGTTGTTGTAAATGACATAATTTTTTTCTTTTTAAGGCTGAATGGTATTCCATTGTGCATATATATTTTTTCTTTTTTATGGAAATGTGAATAGTTTTTACTTAAAATTTATTTTGCCTAATATAATTGTGACCTCCCGTGTTCTCATTTGGTTACTGTTTACATGCAGTTTCTATTTTCAGCCTGCTAAGTTCAGTCTATTTTTGTCATTAGATCTAAAGTGAGTCTCTTATAGGCAGGATATAGTTCCATATTTTCTTCATCTATTCGTCTGTTGTCGGACACTTGGGTTGATTCCATTTCTTGGTTATTGTGAATAATGCTGCTATAAACATGGAAGTGCAGATATCTCTTCAGTATACCGATTTTCTTTCCCTTGGATAAATATGCAGTAGTGGGATTGCTGGATCATATGACAGTTCTATTTGTAATTTTATGAGTAATCTCCATACTGTTTTCCACAGTGGATATACTAGTTTACATTCCCACCAATAGTATATAAGAGTTCCTTTTTCTGTATATCCTTGTTAGCATTTGTTGTTGTCTTTTTGGTAATAGCCATTCTAACTGGAGTGAGATGATATCTTATTGTGGTATTCATTTGCATTTCCCTGATGATTAGTGATGTTGAGCTTTTTAAAACCATGTTTCTTGACCATTTGTGTTTGCCCATTTTTGATTAGATTATTTGGGGTGTTTTTTTTGCTCTTAAATTGTTTGAGTTCTGTATGTTCTAGATATAAATTCCCTGTCAGATGAGTAGCTTGCAAATATTTTCTCCAATTTTGTAGGTTGTTTTTTCATTCTGTTGATTGTTTCCTTTGCTGTGCAGAAGCTTTTTAGGTTGATATAATGCCATTTGTTAATTTTTGCTTTTGTTATTTGTGCTTTTGGGGGTCTTGTTCATAAAATCTTTTACCAGACCAGTGCCCTGAGCTGTTTCCCTTATATTTTCTTCTAATTGTTTTATAGTTTTGGGTTCTTATATTTAAGTCTTTAATCCCTTTCAAGTTGATTTTTGTGTAACGTGAGAGATGGGGGTCTGTTTTCATTCTTCTGCATATGGATATTCAGTTTTCCCAGCACTATTTATAGAAGAGACTATCCCCAGTGAATGTTCTTGGCACCATTGTAAAAAATCAGTTGGCTATAAATACATGGATGTTCTCTATTCTGTTCCATTGGTCTATATGTCTGATTTTATGGCAGTACTATGCTGTTTTGGTTACTGTAGCTTTGTAGTATATTTTGAAATCTGGTAGTGTGATGCCACCAGGTTTGTTTTTTTTGCTCAGGATTGCTTTGGCAATTTGGTGTCTTTTGTGGTTCCATATGGATTTCAGGATTGTTTTTTCTATTTCTGTGAAGAATACCATTGGTATTTTGATAGGGATTGTATTGAACCTGTAGATCACTTTGGGTTGTATGGTCATTTTAACAATATTAATTTTTCCAGTTCATGAACACAGGATGTTTTTCTTTTTTGTGTGTTTTCTTTAACTTTTTTCATCAGTGTTTTACAGTTTCCTTTGTAGAGATTTTTTACCTCCTTGGATAAACTTATTCCTAGGCAGATTTTTTTTTTTTTGTAGTTACTGTGGATGGGATTGTTTTCTTGATTTCTTTTTAAGGTAGTTCATTATTTATGTATAGAATCACTACTGATTTTTGTATGTTGATTTTGTATCCTACAAATTTACTGAATTCATTTATTAGTTCAAAGTGTTTTTTTGGTGGAGTCTTTGGGATTTCCTATATGTATGATTATATTGTCTGAAAACAGGGACTATTTGACTTCTTCCTTTGCAATTTGGATGCCCTTTATTTCTTTCTCTTGCCTAATTACTGTGGCTAAGGTTTCCAGAACTATGTTGAACAAAAGTGGTGGAAGTAGGTATCCTTGTCTTGTTTCAGATCTTAGAGGAAAAGCTCATTCATGGATTATTAGGTTAAGAATACTTGTACTAGATTGTGAGATTGTAGAGGTCAGAACCGTTTCTCTCTCTTTCTCTCTCTCTCTCTCTGTCTCTCAGTTTTTTCATCTGTAAGGACCATTTCTTCTTTTTAAATTTTTTTAATAACACACAATGCTTTGCACAAAGTAGGTACTCAAAAAACATTGTTAGCACAAGCTGTTGATGTGCAAGTTTACTCTCCTCATTCTTAGTCTTAAAAGACAAATATTATTACATTGAGTTAAAAAATTCTATTTTCTATATACAATATACGTTTAAAAGAAAGTGGTCCAGAAAGCTTAGAATTAAAAGGATAGGGCAGATTCAATATAGCAATGTTTTCTTTTTATTAATAGCATGCAAAGTAGAATTAAATACTAAAACACATTTCTCTAGGGATAAACATAGTCATTTTTTATTGATGAAATGTAAAATCCATTGACAGCATAACCATGAACTTTTATATACCAAATAATAATATCAAGTTATTTAGAAGTTAAATATTTTAGAAATATGAAATGGACAAAAATTCAGTAGTTCCGGTGAATTTTTGTCCATCTCTTAATTCTTGGCAAATTAAATAGACAGAAGATAATGCACAAATGTCCAACAAATAAATAAATACAAATTTCCCATATGACTGTAGAATAAAGTTATTGTCATGATATCTCTAAAACATTTAACTGGGAAGGTGCTTTCATTATTCCCCAAGCCGTTTGACTTGGTAAACACTTAAAAGTGGTTGGGAAAAAGGCCTTATGCAAATTGAGATTTATACTTTAAAGATAGGAAACCTTTTGATAGATTATTTTATTATTATAAGTAAGTTTTTTATTGCACTTTTTTCACTAATTCAATTTTCAGTTTCTACAAAAATGGTGATTTAAAAAATGTATTCTTACATAAAGAACAGACCAACTTAAATACATTATATTTAAAATATTCACTTAACAGGGCATGGGATAACCAAAGATTTTGAAAGAGAGATTATTGGCAAATTCAGGTGCTTCATGAGAATAGGTGTCATAAAACTGATTTAAAAATGTAATTATAGGCTGCATGTGGTGGCTCACACCCATGATCCCAGCACTTTGGGAGGCTGAGGTGGGAGGATCTCTTGAACCCAGGAGTTTGAGGCCAGCCTGGACGACATAGTGAGACCTCATCTCTATAAAAATAAAAAAAAAAATTAGCCGGGCATGGTGGCGTGCACCTGTAGTCTCAGCTACTTGGGAGGTTGAGGTGGGAGGAACACCTGAGCCCAGGAGGTTGAGGCTGCAGTGAGCCCTGTGCACTACTACACTCCAGCCTGGGTGACAGAGTGACACCTTGTCTCTTAAAAAAGCCTCAAAAACTAGAATTATAAACCTAAAACGGCATAATTCATGTTATCTGAAAATCCTTTGAAGTATAATATACATTGAAAAAGCACATAAATGTGCAAGTTGATGAAGTCTCTTAAACTGAACGTAGCCTTGAAATCAGCACCCAAATCCGTGAATATTAGCAGTACCTCAGAAGCACTTCCTTGCTCCAATTTCAGCCACCTCTCTAGCCACTTCAAGGGTGATGACTATCCTCACTTCTAGCACTATAGATTCCTTTTGCCTATTTTATACTTTATTTAATGGAACTATATGGTACATACTCTTGTTTCTGGCATTCTTCACAACATGTTTGTGATATTCAACTATCTTTTTGCATGTAGTTGTAATTCATTCTCGTTATTAGTGGGGGATACTCTATAGTATGAAGTTTTACATAAATGTCATACTTCTAATATTTAGTAATTTATATTAAAGATGATTGCCCATTAATAGGGTATTTATTTTGAAGCAGATAAATTTTCTCTTGTTTACTCATTTGTACTGTCTCAGCCTTAGTGTTAGCTAAGAAGACATACAGATTGTGGACACATATGTAGTTTTTGATTATTTAATCTATCCTTTCCATTGGAAAATTGATAATCACTATATATTTCAGCACTTATTTTAGTTTTAAAGCAAAAAGATATCTGCCCAAAGAAATTTTTTGTCTAATCATTGACAGATATTCTAGTAATATAACTGATGTTTGCTTAATTTTTCAGTTGGCTAGATTAAAAATATTTTCATCAAAAGGAAAATGAGTTTTTTGTTGTTGTTGAGATGGAGTCTTGCTCTTTCGCCCAGGCCGGAGTGCTGTGGCGCGATCTTGGCTCACTGCAACCTCCGACTCCGTGGTTCAAGCGATTCTCCTGCCTCAGCCTCCTGAGTAGCTGGGATTACAGGCACCCGCCATCATGCCTGGCCAATTTTTGTATTTTTAGTAGAGACGGAGTTTCACTGTGTTGGCCAGGATTGTCTTGATCTCTTGACCTCATGATCCACCTGCTGCGGGCTCCCAAAGTGCTGGGATTATAGGCGTGAGCCACCGCGCCCAGCCAAAATGAGTTAATTTCTTAAACTGTGTTGGCAGATTAAAGTTTTATGGTTGATAAAATGTTGTTTTTCTACCATGCTCCTCTATTTTCAGAAAACTTGGTTACTTTTCTTAGAGCCATATTCTATAATCTATGAAAAAATTTTAGTTTTGGAACTTTTTTTTTTTTTTTTTGAGACGGAGTCTTGCTCTCTTGCCCATGCTGGAGTGCAGTGGTATGATCTTGGCCCACTGTAACCTCTGCCTTCTGGGTTCAAGCAATTCTCCTGCCTCAGCCTCCTGAGTAGCTGGGCTTACAGATGTGTGCCACCATGCCTGGCTAATTTTTGTATTTTTAGTAAAGACAGGGTTTCGCCGTGTTGGCCAGGCTGGTCTTGAACTCCTGACCTCAGGTGATCCACCTGCCTCAGCCTCCCAAAGTTCTGGGATTACAGGCGTGAGCCACTGTGCCCGGCCCTATTTTTAGAACATTTTTGAGGTGTTTTCTTTTTTTTTTTTTTTTTGAGACGGAGTCTCGCTGTCGCCCAGGCTGGAATGCAGTGGCACGATCTCGGCTCACTGCAAGCTCCGCCCCCGGGGTTCACGCCATTCTCCTGCCTCAGCCTCCCGCGTAGCTGGGACTGCAGGCGCCTGCCACCTCACCTGGCTAATTTTTTGTATTTTTTTTTTTTTTTTTTGAGGCGGAGTCTCGCTCTGCCGCCCAGGCTGGAGTGCAGTGGCGCGATCTCGGCTCACTGCAAGCTCCGCCTCCCGGGTTCACGCCATTCTCCTGCCTCAGCCTCTCCGAGTAGCTGGGACTACAGGCGCCCGCCACCACGCCCGGCTGATTTTTTTTATATTTTTAGTAGAGACGGGGTTTCACCGTGGTCTCGATCTCCTGACCTCGTGATCCGCCCGCCTCGGCCTCCCAAAGTGCTGGGATTACAGGCGTGAGCCACCGTGCCTGGCCTTTTGAGGTGTTTTCTAGGAAATTTATAAATCAGGATTATTTACCCTGATAAATCAGATTAAATTAACTTCCTTAAAAATTAACCATACCTTTTAGTTTTACATATTTGGACTTAATAGGTGAGCCCTTCTTTTTCTTAAATTTAAATTGGTGTTTTTAATATTCAACATACTATACTGCCTCTGCATACAACTAAGTGGAGAAAATAATGTTTATCAAATATGGCAGGTTTAATATATTTGTAAGGCAAATAACTCATTAACTTGATAAGAAAAACATTAAGATCCTGGTAGGTAAGTGGGCAAAGGATAGAAAAGATAATTCACCAATGAAGCACTAAGGTTAAGATATAGAGCAGAACATTTAATCCTGCTAGCATCTACCAAATTCAAATTAAAGCATACATTTTTTTCCTGTTAAATCAGCAAAAGTAGAAAGAATAGATAATATTAAGATACTTATGAAACGGGTAGGCCCTTCTTGGAAGACAATTTGACATTGTATTTCAAGAGCAGCATGTTCTTCACATTCTTTCGTTCAGTTTTAGCACACTTTGCAGATACTGTTCTAGGTAACCAAATAAGCAGAAATTCATAAATACAAATATGTTCATTTCAGTGTTATTTGTAATAGAGAAAATGGGACATAATATTGTATTGGTTATCTCTTGTTGTCTAACTCATAACCTCCCACCCCAATTTAAGCAGTTTAAAACACCAAACATTTGTGATCTCACACTTTCTGTATGTAAGGAATTTGGGAGCAGCTCATTTGGGTGATTTTGGCTCAATGTCTCTCATGAGGTTGCAGTCAGGATGTCAGGTAGAGCTGTAGTCCTATGAAGATTTGACTTGGTCTGGAGGATCTACTTGCAAGGGAATAGCTCACCCACATAGCTGTAGGCAGGCAGCTTCAGTTCTTTGCCACATGGACATCTATAGGATTGCTTGACTGTTCTTAGGACATGGCACCTGGATCCAAAGAGAGAGGAGAATGCGTTTTATAGCCTAGTCTCAGAAGTCACATATTGTCACTTTCACCACATATGATATTAGTTTAAAATAAGTCTCTAAGTCCCACCATACTCAATGGGAGAATAATTAATTTCCACATTTTGAAGAAAGGAGTATCAAAGAAATTTTGGATATGTTTTAAAACCACCACAAATGTCCAGCAGTTAAGTAAAGTAGGGCACAAAATTGAAGTTACAGTGATGATAGTAATAAAATTACTTATTAATGATTGTATTAGGATTTAGGGAGTAATGAGTTTTTCTTCTTATATTTTTCAAACTTTCTGTATTGTTACATGATTTTTATAAGAGACTAGTTCCTCTATATTCATAGGAAAATATAGTATTACTTATCACTGAGCTAACCATAGGCAGATCATGATCTTTCCCTTTGAGTTGTGATATAATTTTTTTCCTTTCTTTTTTTATTGTGGTAAAATATACATAACATAAAATTTACCATTACAACCATTTCTTAAGTGTACAGTTCATTGGTGTTAAGTACATTCATATTGTTGTACAACCATCACCACCATCCATTTCCAGACTTCTTTTCATTTTGCAAAACTGAAACCCATTAAACAGTAACTCCCCATTCTTCTCTTTTCCCAGCCCCTGACAACCACCATTCTACTTTCTGTCTCTCTGTTTTTGACTATTCTGACTGTCTCATGTAAGTGGAATCATACAGTATTTGTCTTTTTGTGATTAGCTTATTTCACTTAGTATAATGTCCTCAAGATTCTTTCATGTTATAGCACATATCAGATTTCCTTCCTTTTAAGGCTGAATAATATTCTATTTTATACATAAATATCATTTTGCTTATTCATTCATCTGTTGATAGACACTTGGGCTACTTCCACGTTAGCTACTATGAATAATGCTGCTTTGAACATGGTTGTACAAATAGTTCCTTGAGCCTCCACAAGTATTTTGGTTGTATACTATATTAGTCCATTCTCACACTGCTATAAATTATCCGAGACTGGGTAATTTATAAAGAAAAGATGTTTAATTGATTTACAGCTCTGCATGGCTGGGGAGGCCTCAGGAAACTTACAATCATGGCAGAAGGCACCTACCTCTTCACACAGTGGCAGGAGAGAGAATGAGTGCAATCAGGGAAAATGCCAGACGCTTATAAAACCATTAGATCTCATGAGACTCACTTACTATCATGAGAACAGCATAGGGGAAACTGCCCCCCTGATCCAATTACTTCTACCTGGTCCCGCCCATGACACTTGGGGATTATGGAGATTACAATTCAGGATGAGATTTGGGTGGGGACACAGAACCAAACCATATCATATATCTAGAAGTGGAATTGCTGGATCTTACAGTAATTCTAATTTTACTTTTTTTAGGAACTGCCACAGTGTTTTCCATAGTGACTGTATCATGCATTCCCACGAACAGCACACACGGGTTCTAGTTTTGCAAATCTTTGCCAGCTGTTATTATTTTGTGTGTTTTTGATAGTAGCCTGTCCTATTTACATCCTAATGGGTGTGAAGTAGTCATAATATAATTTTTAATGATTTATTTTTCTAAGGAAAAGTAAGATTATAAGATTGATGTTCGGTGAATACTGATGTGATTGCAGGTAAATTGGCAGGATGAGGAGCAGCAAATCAAAAGAGGTGCCTTTACCAAATCCAAGGAACTCTCAAAGCAAGGATACTGTTCAAGGTATGATTTTGTTTTTTTAAACAGAACGTAATACCTCATTTAGGTCATGTGTATTAAATTTTGGTCTAATAAATGAAAATTATACCTATGCTTTGATTTATAGAAAGTGGATAAATCATTTTAAAATTCTCTTATATTTTAAATATACATGGTGCTTCATGTTAAAAGACATCCTATGGTAAACTGTTTTGTAAAGCAGGAATCCTTTTTTAAAATGAAACAGTATATGTAAAATTTTTCAGAAATTCTGGCCTAATTTCAATAAATGGTATAGCCCTAATATAGTTACAGACTTATAACTCTAGGGGTACAGACTTATAGGGGTATAGATAATAGGGGTACAGATAATAATAGTAACAGTCTCATTGAATTCTTTTTAAAATAATGCATTAGAGGTAATTTTAAGGCATTGATATTTTTTGAGGGAGATTGACAAACTAGAGTACATCTGGAGGAAGATTATTAGGTTTGTGAGAGATCTGGAAATCAAGTCATATGAAGAGTAGTTGAAGGAAGTGGAAATACTTATCCTGGAGAAGGATGACTTATGGAAAATACACGACCTTAAACTATTTGAAGGGTTGTTATCTGAAAGACTGAATGAATTTTACCTATGTTTTTACTGGTAGATCAAAGTCTGGAATAGCTTCTAATCTTTTTCACATTATATTATAAAATACAGTACAATATAAAATTTTATATTTGTTCAGCTCATTGGGGTAAACTGAGGATGCTGCTTTTTTTTGGAGCTGTCTGATTCAGGTGTGAGTGGAAATGCCAGTCCAATGGTAGCAGTGTCTATTTACCTTTAAACGGTATGTTGAGAATGTTGGCTTAATAATCTTATAGATAAAAACCCATTTTGACTCAATATAATAAAGCATTTGCTGAGGAATTGTTCTGCCTAATAAGGTAGTTTTCAGACTTTTGAGTGCATTTGGGAGCTTATTAAAATTCAGATTCTGAGGTCTAATTCAGAGATTCTGGTTGATTGATATAGTAAATATCATTTTTTTTCCCAGCAGATATAACCACATCGTGGGATGCACTTTCTCAAACCAAGGCTGCTGTAAGTAGTTTTAGCTTCCATTTATTTATTTCTGGATTAAAATCAATTTCCCATTATGATTGAATAGATTAAAATTTTTTCCATACTGTTCTTTAAAATTTACTTTTATTTTTATTTTTTGTTAGAGAGATGGGGTCTCACTGTGTTGCTCAGGCTGGTCTTGAACTCCTGGGCTCAAGAGATCCTCTCTCTCTCTCTCTCTCTCTCTCTCTCTATATATATATATATATATATATATATACACACACACACACTATATATAATTATATTTTATATACATAATATATAAAATATAAAATGAACATAAGTGACAACTATTAAATGGTAAAATAATAAACAAGATACTACTTTAGGAATTAGGAGCATAAGCACCATGCCATATAAACTATTAAAATTGGCTGGTTGTGGTGGCTTACACCTGTAATCCTAGCACTTTGGGAGGTCGAGGTGGGTAGATAGCTTGAGCCCAGGAGTTTGAGATTAGCCTGGGCAACATGGCACAGCCCTGTCTCTACCAAAAAAACAAAATTTAGCCAGGCCTGGTGGTGTGCACCTATAGTCCCTGCCACTCAGGAGGCTGAGGCAGGAGGATTGTTTGAGTCCAGGGAGGTCGAGGCTTCGAGGTTGCAGTGACCCTTGATCGTGCCACTGCACCTTAGCCTGAATGACAGAGCAAGACCCTGTCTCAATAATAACAATAATTTGTACTGTTTATTCACCTTTAATAAATTTGTTCATTTGGTATGTGGAAAAGAGAATTTAGGCTGGATGCAGTGGCTCACCCTGTAATCCCAGCACTTTGGGAGGCCGAAGTGGGAGGATCGTTTTGAGCCCAGGCGTTCAAGACCAGCCTGTAAAACATGGCAAAACCCTGTCTCTACAAAAATACAAAAATTAGCTGGGTGTGGTGGCATGCGCCTGTGGTCCTAGCCACTCTGGAGGCTGAGGTGGGATGATTACCTGAGCCCAGGAGCTCAAGACTGCAGTGAGCTATGATCACACCACTGCTTTCTAGCCTGGGCGACAGAGTGAGATCCTGTCTCAAAAAAAAAAAAAAAAAAAAAAAAGAACGAAAATTTAAAACAGAGGATGAAGGTAGGGCTTTGTCTATGTAGAAGGCTCATTGTTAGAGAGGAAATGAAGGAAACCAACTTCTTGAATAGACTGTGAGTTATTCTTCCTTTGCAATTTGGATGCCCTTTATTTCTTTCTGTGGTCTGATTGCTCTAGCTAGGACTTCCAGTACTATGTTGAATAAGAGTGTTGAAAAAGTTACTTCTTTTTTGTATCAATAACAGGTTGTTTTTTTCTCTTACTACTGAAGAAGAATGACTATGGGCAACCTGTTCCCATTTGTGTTCTGGCCAATCTTGTCTAAAGTTTAGGAATCCAAATTTGGCAGGTGATGCATAGTTCATTCAAAGGGAAACCCTTTTCTTTTTAATTTGCTCTCTGGGCAGATTACTTTCCTAATATACCCTTATTTGTTTTCTGTGCCACCTGATTTTGAATCACCTATTTCTTTACTAAGTATTTCAGTGATATTTTCTGTCCTCTAATCTTTAGAACTAGTTTGAAAATAAATCTGGAAAAGGTGTTATAACCTAGATTTGGTCCCAATGTGGAGTCATATTTTGGCCCTATGAATATAGCAATATATATTCTCTCTCTTCTACCTGAGCGTTATGTTTTCTATAGTGTAGAAATAGTTTTTATCCCCCAACTTGGTGCTAAACTAATTTAGAGTTTAGCTCTAAGTTAATAACTGTTAATAGTTGTTTTTCAAAACCATTGGGTGTTTTTGAAGAACATTTAAGGATGATAAAGGAATATAAGTAGGGGAGACAGTCTGATGTAGAACTATTAATATATCAAAAATTATTCCAATTTTTAAAATACATTGGGATGCAAAAATCTGAAGGAAGGCTGGGTGCAGTGTCTCACGCCTGTAATCGCAGCACTTTGGGAGGCTGAGGCACGTGGATCACTTGAGCTCAGGAGTTCGAGATCAACCTGGACATTTGGGAACTTATTAAAATTCAGATTCTGAATTTTAAACTCCATCTCTACAAAAAAAATACAAAAATTAGCTGGGCATGGTGGTGTACATCTGTAGTCCTAGCTACTTGGGAGGCTGAGGTGGGAGGATCGCTTGAGCCCAGGAGGCAGAGGTTGCAGTTAGCTGAAATCATTTCATTGCACTCCAGCCTGGGTGACAGAGTGAGACCCTGTCTCCAAAAGAAAAAAAAAATCTGAAGGAAGATATATCAAAATTTTATATGAAGTGTCTATATGTGATGGAATTTTGATGATTTTAATTTTATTTTTTATATTGTTTCTGTTTTCCTAGTTTTTTGTTGTAAACGTGTAATACTTTACCATTTAGGAGAAAATGCCTTTCAGTCATTGAGAACATTGGTGGTTATAACCAAAAGTTGACTTATATTGCAGAGTGTGTGTGAAACCTGAATTCTATCTTGTGAATTTTGTCTTTATTGTGAAACTTACTTTATAGACATAAAACTGTAAAACACTGTGGCTGTTTGAGTACCTATAGTCCTAAATTTTGGTCCAGGTAAATAATTCTTTCATTTTTGCGTGTAAAATGCACAGGATGTATTCCATAATGGTATGTCACATATAAAGTCAGATAATTGACTGGGCATAGTGGCTCACGCATGTAATCCCAGCACTTTGGGAGGCCGAGGCGTGTGGATCACCTGGGGTCAGGAGTTCGAGACCAGCCTGGCCAACATGGGGAAACCCCGTCTCTACTAAAACTACAAAAATTAGCCTGGCGTGGTGGCACACGCCTGTAATCCCAGCCACTAGGGAGGCTGAGGGAGAATCTCTTGAACCTGTGAGGTGGAGGTTGCAAGTGACCCGAGATCATGCCACTGCACTCCACCCTGCACGATGGACAGAGACCGTCTCAAAAAAAAAAAAAAGTCAGATAATTTACTACTTTGAAAATACTCAACAATTTAAAAAATAGATCAACATGTCAAATGGAAACTCTTTGATATTCTTCAGAATCTTACTGATTTTCTTGGCTAAATTTGGGGAGCATTGTGCCAGATGTTATTACAGCTAAAGTAAAAAATGATGAAAAACAAATATTATAAGAAAGCATTCCTGAGTTTTTTTCTACTTTGGAAAAAGGTATTGGGCAATATACTTTTAAATAACCATGTAAATTGATGGTAGCTGGATTATTTACAGAATTAACTTATGTCTTATGATGGTGTTTAAACTTTAGCTGAGACACATTGAAAATAAATTAGAAGTAGCCCCTACAAGTACAGCTGTGTGTGATTCTGTCATGGATACCAAGAAGTCTTCTACAAGTGCTACCCGAAAAATAAGTAGAAAAGGTATGTATGAAGTTACTTCCAAATATATACATATATTAAATATGAATTTTGACAAAACAGCTAGATCTACAAGGGTGTGCCACCACACCTGGCTAATCTTTCCTTATCTTTTGTAGAGACAAAGTCTCTCTGTGCTGCCCCAGCTTGTCTTGAACTCCTGGCCTTAAGTAATCCTCCCATCTTGGACTCCTTTTAAAGTGCTGGGATTATAGGTGTAGCTACCACACTCTGCCTTAAATATAAGTTCTTGATGTAGTATTTTTGTTTTATTTTAATTTCTTCTTATAGTCTCGTGTTGCTTGCTTTTTTGTCAGAGACACTGGCATTTAATTTTTTTCCTTTGATATTTGGTAGCCATGAAGCAGCCTCGTGTTCAGTAACTGTAGATGGTGTTTTCACCGTCTTTTGATCAGGAACTTTAGCACTATTGCATCACCCTTGACAATGAGTTTTCATTTGCTTTTAATGATGAGAGTTTCATTTTGAGGTTATGTATGTCTGATTTTTTTTTTTTCAATTCACAGATATATAGCACTTTGGAAATGAAATTTAGTTGACTTAATGTATATTTTTCTTGGGATTTAAAATCATAAATGGAATCTTTCATGTGGTGACTGTCATAAATTGATACAATGCAAATATTTTCTTGGGTTACCTTTTGTATTTTGATTCTGTGGTTTCTTTCTTTTCTTTTTTTTTTTTTTTGAGACAGAGTCTCAGTCTGTCGCCCAGGCTGAAGTGCAGTGGCATGATCTCTACTCACTGCAACCTCTGCGTCCGGGGTTCACGCGATTCTCCTGAGTAGCCACGCCACCAGGCCTGGCTAATTTTTGTGTTTTTAGAAGAGATAGGGTTTCACCATGTTGGTCAGGCTGGTCTCCAACTCCTGACCTCGTGATCTGCCCGCCTTGGCCTCCCAAAGTGCAGGGATTACAGGCGTGAGCCACCATGCCAGGCCATTCTGTGGTTTCTTAATTGGTGGGTGAAAACCTCCAGGTCAGTACTCTCTACCTAAACTGTGAGATATATATATATATGTGTGTGTGTATATATATACATATATATATATATATTTTTTTTAAACCTGGGAGTTTGTTAGGTTGTATCTGATACTTCTCTTTTAGGTGAGTGAGAGCCATGACAAAAATAAATTTTATATGTAGAATTTTATTTTGCATTGTTTGCTCAGAATACAATTTCTCGATCAATGGAGTTACTTTAACAATTTAACCTGAGTGTTTTTCATGTACTTATATAATATCCAACTAGAGATACTAGAGATAACTTATATAATATCCAACTGTTAGAAATAATAGATACCTAATTTTTTTTTAAGATACCAGCCTAATTCAGAGGCAGTTGTATTTTATATTATATGTTCTCACAGATTTCCTTTTCCTTCAGATGGTAGATACCTGGATAATTCTTGGGTTAATGCTCCAATCTCCAAATCCTCTAAATCACGAAAAGAGAAATCTCGTAGTCCTCTGAGAGCCACCACCCTGGAGAGTAATGTGAAGAAAAATAATCGTGTGGAATTTCGTGAACCTTTGGTTTCTTACAGGTTAGTATTGAGAAAAAAAAAAAAAAGGTATCAAATAGGTTTAGCCTGTAATATTTACAGTAAGGGTATACTTTGTTTTCTGAGTTTTTTATAGCACTCTGGTTGTGAAATAGTATAATACTCTAGTATTACTACCTTTTTCATTCTCCACAAAAGATGGCTACAAAAGATAGTGCAAACATGAAATACTGACTGCAGTAGCCTCTTCTACAGATAAATATTTGAGGGGGAAGAAATAGTTGCCTCAAGCCACCTTTACTGTAATAAATATGTTTCCTAGAAACAAATTATTCCATCTCTGGAAGTGTGGCTTTTTTGTTTCTACTTAATATCTCAGATCATTTATTGTATATAGTAAACATTATATTGCTTACTTTTTTTCTTTTTTTTTGGGTAGCATTAATTAGTCACATAAAATTCCTATCTTATTGAGAATGTGAGTTGATTTGTTGTTTTATTTTGTTGCCAGTGGCTTTTAGCAACTTAGATGTTCGAGATTGATGTATGAATTTTGATAGCATAGATGATATAAAATGCTTTGCATTTTTGTTAACATAGCTTAAGATATTCAACTGATAAACTTACAGAATTTTGTATTTGAGGGACACTTTACTAATGATTTCAGTGCATTCATGCTCTTAGTATGGCAAATATTAATAAGTAATAAACACTGGGCCTGTTGTTTTGTTTCATTTGGAAGCATTTTTTGGTGTTTTAAACACAAATCAAGAAGTTTCATGATGATACTTAGTAGTTCTAGGTATATGTACTCTTAAATTTTACATACCTTGAGAGATGGAGGTGGATTGTCAGTTCAATGTTTAATATGTTGCATTTGGTGCAATTTTGAATTATCTAGGTGGAAATATTAAGTAGGCATTTAAAAATTTGGGTAAGAATGTATGTGGGATGGTCAGGGCTGAGAATATAAATCTGGGAGTTATCACTAGTATCGAAGCACTAGAAGTTCTGGAAAAAATATAGAAAGAAGGTCAGGGGTATAATCTGGGTAAAGTTCAGAGTTAAAAAAAAAAGGAGAAGGGAAAAGTTTGAAGAAGAATAATCAAAGTTCAGAATCTCTAAACACACAGATATTAAGCAACTTGCCTAGAGACATAATCATTACCAGAATTGAGACTGAGTTGCTCACTTTATATTTATGTTCAATGCTCTTCCTGTAAATAATACTACTTTACATTTAAAAGTATGTAAATTATGGTTTTTTGTTTTTGAGACAAGGTCTTGCTCTGTTGCCCAGGCTGGAGTGCAGTGGCATAATCATGGCTCACTGCAACCTCCACCTTCTGGACTCAGGCGATTCTCTCACCTCAGCTTCCTAGCTGAGGCTTACAGGTGCTAGCTACCATGACCGACTAATTTTTTTTTTGTATTTTTGATAGAGGCGGGGTTTCACCATATTGCCCAGGGTGGTCTTGAACTCATGGGCTCAAGTGATCTGCCTGCCTCAGCCTCGCAAAATGCTTGGATTACAGTTGTGAGCCACTGTGGCTGCCCTGTAAATTATGTATCTTTTAAGAAAAGAAAAAAATACCCAGAAGATAGCTGTGAATGGAATACCCTCCACCTGGTGGATTCCATTCCTCACTTAAAACCCTTATTACTTTCTGTGGGAAAAATGGCCAGATCTGTTTCTACCCCACTCCCATTTTCCCGACCTAGTTCATCATCCCTCTCTGCTCCCAAAGTACTGTGTAACTTCCTCTATTAAAACATTTTCAGGTTGCATTACGTTTTGGTTCCATATCTGCCTATTAGTCTATCTAAGGATGTAAATCTTACTCTCAAGGCATTCGCTTAATGCCTAGCATGTACTAAATATTAAATAAATATTTTTTCCTAAAATATTACCAGGAAAAATTTCAAATTTACAGAAAAGTTGAAAGAATTGTATAGTGAACATCCTTGTATGTATTCAGTAAATATTTAATGAGTGAGTGAATGAAAGACTGTATGAAATTACTTTTTGTTGGGGGTGTTAATTTTCTATCCTCTTTTGAGAGTGGGACATGGTCTGTAACCTAACATTTTATGTTTTATTTTCTGCGTGTGCTAATTTTAGAACTAAATTATTTTAACCGTGAATTGTTGCAGTCTTGTTAATATAGTGAAAATAATCATATTTAGCCTTGGTCTCTGATGGTAGCCACAGGACTCATTTCACAGCCCCATCTCTTTCTTTTTTTTCCTTTTTCTTTTTTTTTTTTTTTTTTTTGAGACAGTGTCTCACTCTGTTGCCCAGGCTGGAATCTGGTGGCCCAATCACAGCTAACTACCGCCTTGATCTCCTGGGCTCAAGCCATCCTCCCACCTCAGCCTCCCGAGTAGCTGGGACTACAGACAAGTGCCACCACTCCCAGCTAATTTTTGTATTTTTTGTAGAGACAGGTTTTTGCCGTGTTGCCTAGGCTGGTCTCATACTCCTGGGCTCAAGCAATCTGCCCACCTTGGTCTCTCCAAGTGCTGAGATTACAGGTGTGAGCCACCACACCTGGCGATCCCCATCTTTTTCAATAATCGACCACTCAGAACAGGGTCTAAAGTTTTTTGGGTTATGGACCCCAGTGAGAATCTGACAAAAGCTGTAGACTGTTTTCTTAGAAAAATGCACATGCTCATATGGTCTCAGTAGAAACAGTTACTATGTTATGTTGTCGTGGCCTTAAGAATCTTTGTAGTACTTAGGGTTTTATGCTTTTACCTGAAATGCCCTAAATCAGATCAGTGCTATACAATAGAACCATTAATGTGAGCCACACATGTAATTTCAACATTTTTAGTAGTCACACACAAAAAAGATATTTTACATTCCTAAATGTTTAGAACCCAGTATGTAGCTTACATTACAGCAGCTCTTAATTTCGATTAGCCACGTATCATGTGCTCAATAGCCATATGTGGCTAGTGGCTGCTGTTTCAGACGTTCAGGTCCAGCCTGTTGTTAGGTCTGGTTTTAGAATTTTCTTGACTTTTTTTCATGATTCATGTGCTCTTCTCACTGCTGAAACATTTGTCTTCATTAGCCTCCCTTTTCATAAAGTGCTTTCCTAAAATAAGGCTCAGCCAGGCACAATGGCTCACACCTGTAATACCAGCACTTTGGAAGGCCGAAGCAGGCAGATCACCTGAGGTCAGGAGTTCAAGACCAGCCTGGCCAACCAACATGGTGAAACCCTGTCTGTACTAAAAATAGAAAAGTTAGCCAGGCGTGATGGCACACACCTGTAATCCCAGCTACTCGGGAGGGTGAGGCAGGAGAATCGCTTGAACCCGGGAGGCAGAGGTTGCAGTGAGCAAGATCGCGGCACTGCACTCCAGCCCGGGTGACAGAACGAGAATCCTTCTCAAAAATCAATCAATCTAAAATAAGGCTTATTAGAATGACATGTAAAATAAAAATAGTCTGTGGAGGAAGATTTTTGCTAGTGTTTTCTATGAGCAGAGAATATGGACTTGTGAGAGGTACTTTGGCTTTGCCTAGCCTTCTGTGCTTACTCCTGGTTTTCTAGATACGCTTTACAAAGTTCGAAGCTGCCAAAAAGTACTTTGTGGTTAACAGATTTAACTACTAACCACATTTATTTGGAGGAAAATATTTATTGTACTTCCACTTTATTTCTACCCCCAGTCTATTTATTAATTTGGTTCCTTATTTAGAAGTGACATATATGAAATGCCAGTATTTGAGAACTTTTTTCCCTGGTACTTAAGATTTTATAGAGTAGCAAATAACACATTTTATTGACAAATGTCAAGTGAATACCCAAAGTCAGATTATCATCCTGTTTTCTGGAGTTCTTAGGAAATCTCTTTACGTATCTTTTGCATATTTCTTATTTTATAATATGCAGATTATTATTTAGATTATTTGCCATTTTACTTGATAGAGGGGGTATTGAGCGTTGAGTCATAATATTATTAATGGTTATTTTGCAGTCTTTAACTTACTGGAATTTCTAGGTTTTTTATTTTTTGGTTTCTAATGCTAGCTTAGAGTTCTCACTCAGTTTGTATGACTGGTTTCAATTTGACTAGTTTTTGTACTTTTATGAAAAGCTTTTAAAAAGATTTAGCTTTAAAATTGACAAGTAGAAACTACATATGTATAGTGTACAGCTTAATGTTTTGATATATATATACCTTGTGGAATGGCTAAATCAAGTTATTTAACATGTATTACCTCATATTCTTATTTTTTTGTGGTGAGAACACTTAAAATCTACTCTTAGCAATTTTCAAGTATACAATATATTATTAAACATAGTCACAGAGCTTATTATTTTTTATTATAGGGAAATCCATGGTGCACCTTCCAGTTTCAGTTCCAGCCATCTGGAGTCAAAGCATGTATACTGTGTAGATGTTAATGAAGAAAAGACTGAGAGCGGTAACTGGATGATAGGCAATCGAGAAGAACGGAATATACGGAGCTGTGATTTTGAGAGCTCCCAATCATCTGTCATCAATGATACAGTTGTTAGGTTTTTAAATGATCGACCAGCAATTGATGCATTGCAAAATTCTGAATGTTTGATTAGGATGGGAGCTTCTATGAGAACTGAGGAAGAAATGCCTAACAGAACAAAAGGAAGTGAGAACAATTTGAAGCTTTCTGTGAATAACATGGCCCATGATACTGATCCAAAAGCGTTACGACTAACTGACTCTTCTCCATCCTCTACTAGTACTTCTAATTCCCAAAGATTAGATATTCTAAAGAGGCAACAACATGATGTCAAACTGGAAAAACTTAAGGAACGGATTAGAAAACAGTGGGATCACTCAGAAGAAACAAATGCCCGGGGCCAGAAGCTGGGTCATATTGACCATCCAGTAATGGTTGTTAATGTTGATAACTCAGTAACAGCAAAAGTCAGAAAAGTGGCAACAGCACCACCTGCTCCAGCATATAAAGGTTTGTAATCAGTCTTTATATCTTCCTCTCCCTGCTTCTTTGTTCTTCTTTCTCCCTAGGGTATATTTGAATAGAGAGGATCATCTTTAGAACAGGATGTTATTCTTGACTGCGTAAGCACTTTGGGGGGCCGAGGTGGGCGGATCATGAGGTCAGGAGATCAAGACCATCCTGGCTAACACGGTAAAACCCCGTCTCTACTAAAAATACAAAAAAAATTAGCCAGGCATGGTGGTGGGCCCCCGTAGTCCCAACTACTCGGGAGGCTGAGGCAGGAGAATGCTGTGAACCCAGGAGGCAGAGGTTACAGTGAGCCGAGATCTCACCACTGCACTCCAGCATGGGGCGACAGAGTGAGACTCCGTCTCAAAAAAAAAAAAAATTATTTCAACATATATGTTAAAAATACAGATTCCTAGATCCAACACTAGTCCTAAGTCAGATTTTCTGGGGCTGGGGTCCAGAGTTGGAATTTTTAATTAGTCCTTCAGGGGATTCTTGTGGTTCAAGAACCACTATATATGAACATTTACTAAGTTATACAAATAATAATTGATACTATTTTCAGAGAACTGAAAGAATAATGCCTTTATGCTGCCATTGTATTTGGATTGTTATTAGGAATTATTTCAAAAGTGATATTTAAAAGATAACTCCATTTCCAGTAAATATTTGAGTACAGAATATTTTGGCACTGGCATTGATCCTGTTGATATTTTAACCTTCAGATTTTAACATGAATGATTTGCCATCCTCATATTTAAGAAAACAATATTTAAATCACATTTATGCCAACATTGGTATTTTTTCATTAGAAAGTGCTCTTCAGAGCTTTTTTTTTTTTAAAGCCAACTCAAATTTTTATATATAGTGGTTTTAAGGGGTTTCTATTTTTCTATTTTTATTTTTATGTTCCTGAAATTATTTTCACAGGGTCATCCATGTAAAGTTTTTAATGAAGGCTGATTTCTTGATTAGTTTAATTCATGTTAGATTTTTGTTACTTAAACTTCTGCCAGAGTAGCCTTTTTAATGTTTTTGTGGGTATTTTTTCCAATTTTAGTTTTTGTATATATGCTTAGGCAGATCAAAATATTATATAATAATTTGTTTTTTCTATTAATTTCTTTTTTTTTTTTTTGAGACAGAGTAACTCTGTTGCCCAGGCTGGAGTACAGTGGCATGATCTCGGCCCACTGCAACCTCTGCCTCCCGGGTTCAAGCAGTTCTGCCTCAGCCTCCCGAGTAGCTGGGATTACAGGCACCTACCACCATGCCCAGCTAATTTTTGTATTTTTAGTAGAGACAGGGTTTCAACATGTTGGCCAGGCTGGTCTTGAACTCTTGATCTCAGATGATCTGCTTGCCTCGGCCTCCCAAAGTGCTGGGATTACAGGCGTGAATCACCACGCCCAGCCTGTTTCTTCTGTTAATTTTAAGTAACTAACAATCTAGGGCACTTTTTTTATTGTAATCAGTTTTGTTTTGTATTTCTGTATCGACTCTAATTTTTCTCTAACAAGTTTTGCAGTTTTTTATAGTCCTAAGGCATCTTTAGTCATTTTTCTCTAAAACACATCTACTGCATACAGTTTTTGCCAATTAGTTTTATTTTGTATTGCTTACTATGTTTTTGCTAGTGATCTTCATTGTGAATTAGATAAAAATGGATAATTTGCATTTCATTCTAGCTAATTTGTGAGAAAATTGTAATCAATTCACTTTAGAATACTGAAGAATTGCTGTTGTCCAATATTATAATTAATAATATTTTTTATTAATAACTTATTAACACAATTCTTTAATATTTTTCTAGTCATTTGTGTATCACATCCATGCTATTGGCACAGCACATAGCAAATGGCGAGGTCAAAATATTCTTTGTTGGTTCCAAGATAGTGATTACCCGAAATCTTTGCTGTAATTAAGTACAGACCCATTAAGTACAGATTACACATTCAAGTTTTGTTCTTTATACAAGTCAAAGTTCTGAAATGCCAATGATTATTCCACTAAGAAAAAGTTAAAATGTTCAATTTGAATTCATATTTTGTAATAATTTATAAAAACCTAAAAGTTAAAAACAATTTTATAGAATGAAAGTGAAAATCTTAGATATAACTTTCTTTGAGTTGATGACTGGATTTCCCATAATCCTTTTAGTATTTTTTTAATGTGCTAGTTTTTATATTAAAATATTTTATAAATATAACTTTTGGAGGGGTTACTTTAAAAAAGGTAGCAAACATTTGAGAACTCATTATAGAATATGGCTTCCAATGTCCTAAGCAGTGGATTTTTTTTCCCAACAATGAAAAACTGTTTTTCTGCCAACTTTTTGGTAGTATAAATTAAAAGCATCTTAAAATACTGTATTCTAAAGTGATGTTTTAAGTTTGTTTAAAGACATAATAAATTCATTTTGTTTGCAGTCCAAAAGATGAGTGTACCTTGAAAAGTTCTGTCACTCTTGTGCTTGGCCCTCTTTCTGGAGGTTACTTGTGTTAATAATTTGTATATCCTTCCAGAAATAACTTTTGCAAACATAAGCAAATAGGAGTATGTGTGTATTGTGTGTCTGTGTATTTATTTATTTTCTTGCTCTTTTTATACAGTTATTAGCATACTAAACTCATTTTGCACCTTGGTTTTTTATTTATTTTTTTTAAAAAGAAACCTAAGAAGCACTCTATGATTCTGCTTTAAAAATTTGAAATGGTGAACACGAACGGTGTTTATATGATTCTTTCTTCTACTATATTTGGTTGTTTGCATATTTTTTTCTTCCTGGTATAAATGCCTATGAAGATAAAGAGCCTATCTTGGTCACCCTTATTTTATCTCAGAACCTAGTACAGTGTTATGGATATAAGTAAGTGCACAGTAAGTTTTTTATTCTATTCAATAAATTTAACCAGTAAGAAAAAAGTGGACAAAGAAATGGAAATAAAGACTTGGGGACAGAAAGAGAAACTGATGTAGATAGTGAAATCTTAAAGTTAACATATAAGATGCAAATGCAAAGAAAGACTCTCATAGGGATAAATGTTTCTTGAAGAGGAGAGGAGAAAAAGAGGGTTAAATGTTGAGCAGTGGGATTAGGTGATGGTGAAAAGTTGAGAAAGACAGAAATACATTTGCATAGAACTGCCACACTTTTTTTTTTTGAAAGTTTTTACAGTTTATTAATCCTCATGAAAAATCTGCAGTTATCACAGATAAAGTCATTGCAGAATCTTTACTCCTGTTTTTAGCCTTTGCAGCCCCCCTAACTTTCTTCATTCCGTTCTTGTGTTCCTTTTGCTGTTTCCTTGGGGTCTTTTTTTCTCTCATATAGGCCATGTCTTGAAAGTCTGTTTGGTCTCATTTTTCATTGCATAATCCAAGGAATCAGAAATCATGCTGAAGCCATTTGTCTTGTCACCAGCAAAATGGGTTCTGAATCCAAATACAGAGATGACATTGGTGTGGCTTTGTACATTTGGGCTAGTTTTCCCCAAATTTCTGTCTTTGGTACTGTTCCCTTTCCAGGGTGAAGGACATCTATGACTGTTTGTGCTCCCTGAGGTAGTTGATTGATCATGAACTTCCTAGTACAAATACTTACTGTGTCATTCATGATGGCGGTCAGTCCTCAGGCAGCCAGGCGGAATCGCCACACTTTTTTAATGGCAAACTATATTTTGCAAAACTGAACACTATGTTTTTTGTTTTTTTTTTTTTTTTGAGACGGAGTCTCGCTCTGTTGCCCAGGCTGGAGTGCAGTGGCACAATCTCGGCTCACTGCAAGCTCTGCCTCCCGGGTTCACGCCATTCTCCTGCCTCAGCTTCTCCGAGTAGCTGGGACTACAGGCACCCGCCACCACGCCCGGCTAATTTTTTTGTATTTTTAGTAGAGACGGGGTTTCACCGTGGTCTCGATCTCCTGACCTCGTGATCCGCCTGCCTCGGCCTCCCAAAGTGCTGGGATTACAAGCGTGAGCCACCGCGCCCAGCCAACACTATGTTTATAAATTTTTTCCCTTATGTAGATATAGATGTAATGGTGTGCTCCATGCCACAAATGTCGGGTGAAATTAAACTTACGCTATTGTGCCTAATAGCTGAATAGATTATTTACTATTAGACATGTAATTAATTTACCAGTATATTTTTTCTTATACTTACAAAGTACTACTACCAGTTTTTTACTCCAGCCTATTCTTTACATTGACTTAATTGTACAGTTATGTATTGGTTGCTAGTTCTTTGGTAAGTTGAGCCCATCTTAAGATACAAATCTTTATACTACTTTGGTTATCATCTTTATTCTTTATTTTATTGTTTTTGACAAAACAAAGTTCAGTGTATTTCTTAAAGAATAGTGATAATTTATTTTATTTTATTTTTTGAGACAGAGTCTCAGTCTGTCACCCAGGCTGGAGTGCAGTGGCACAATCTCAGCTCACTGCAACCTCCACCTCCTGGGTTCAAGTGATTCTCGTGCCTCAGCCTAAAGAGTAGCTGGGATTACAGGCGTGCACCATCATGCCTGGCTAATTTTTGTATTTTTGGTAGAGATGGGGTTTCGCCATGTTGGCCAGGCTGGTCTCAAACTCCTGGCCTCAAGTGATCCACCCGCCTCAGCCTCCCAAAGTGCTGGGATTCCAGGTGTAAGCCACCGTGCCCAGCCAAAGAGTAGGGATAAATTTGAAGTGGAAAATCAAATGGTAATTCCTAGGAAATCCCATATGTGTAAGGTTTCTTGAGAAATTGAAAAAGTATGTTTGAAAGACCTGTTTTCCACACTTTGGACACAATTTGTCCGTATAAACGGCAGCTTGCCCATTTTTTTAGTCATAGGCAAAAACAGATAGATGGTAGCAATTATAATGCCTGTCTTCATAGACAAGAAGAATAAATAATATTGTCTCTCCCTAAATCTGGAGAAGGGTAGTTCATCTCTTTGAAATTCATGATTTATGATCGGTATTCTTTTATCATTTAATTTAATGCTTCTCCACTTCTAGTCTTTTTGAATGAATGTATATTGCTTTATCTCACTGATGCTTACTTTTCCTAAACAGTATGTGTTAACATACCATGTGGTAGCTAATTATGCATTCCTCTTTTAAAAGCTTATAAAAGCTGCTCAACATCATTAGTTATTAGGGGAATATGAATCAAAACCACAATGAGATAATACTTTATACCTAGTAGGGTGGCTATACAATAAGTATTGGCAAGAATGTGGAGAAATTAGGACCCCAATACATTGCTGGTGAGAATGCAAAATGGTACAGCTGCTTTAGAAGACAGTTTGGTAGACTGGGCGCGGTGGCTCATGCCTGTAATCCCAGCATTTTGGGAGACCAAGGCGGGTGGATCACTTGAGGTCAGGAGTTTGAGACCAGCCTGGCCAACATGGTGAAACTCCATCTCTAATAAAAATACAAAAATTATCCGGGGATGGTGGTGTGTGCCTGTAGCACCAGTTACTTGGGAGGCTGAGGCAGGAAAATCGCTTGAACCCAGGAGGCGGAGGTTGCAGTGAGCTGAGATCACGCCATTGCACTCCAGCCTGGGTGACGCATCGAGACAGTATCTCAAAAAATAAAATAAAATGAAATAAAATAAAATAGATAGATAAGGTAAAATAAATAAAATAAAATTTGGTAGTTCCTCAATAAGTTAAACATAGAGTTACTGTATGACCCAGGAATTCTACTTCTAGATATAATACCCAAGGGAATTTAAAACATGTCTACACAAAAACTTACACAAGAATGTTCATAGCAGCATTGTTAATAATAGCCAAAAAGTAGAAAAAACCCAAATGTCTATCAGCTGATGAATGGATAAAGTATTGTATAGTCATACAATGGACTATCACTTGGCAATAAAAAGGAATAAAGCCCTGATACATGTTACATGATGGTCGAACCTTGAAAACATTATGCAAAGTGAGATAAAAATAAGACACAAAAGCCACATGTTGTATGATTTGGTTTATGTGAAAGGTCCAGAATGGGAAAATCCATAAAGATAGAATTAGTAGTTGCCAGGGGATGGAGGGGGTCATATGAAGAGTGACTGCTAATAGGTACAGTGTTTCTTTCAGGGTGATTAAATGCTCTGGAATTAGATAATGACAGTAGTTGTGCAATTTTGTGAATATACTATAAACCACTGAATTGTACACTAAAGGAGTGAATTTTATGTATGTCGATTATATTATCACTTTAAAAAGTATAACAAAACTTATAAAGCAACTTTGATAAGAATATTCTATATTACTGGTATGTATTAGGTTTCAACCCTTCAGAGACCAAGATTCGAACACCTGATGGGAAAGTGTGGCAGGAGGCTGAGTTTCAAAACATGAGTAGAGAACTGTATCAAGATTTAGCACTTCACTTTGCAGGTGAGAATAGAGCTTTCTTATGTTTTGAGTATTTTGTCATACATGCTTCTAATTTATAATATTTACACATAAAATTGTCACCAAACTAACTATTTTCCTTCTCTAACTGCATGGCATACTGAAGTTGTGGTGGTTTGAGGCATAAGGCTCTCTTCGCCTCTAGACTCAGCTCCAGGGTTAAAATTAGCTTACATGGTTAATGAGACAGAAACTAGGCTATTTTTAAACTGAGGGACTTTCAGAGTTGGGACTGCCTGATTTGAAGGAAACATGGCAGAATTTAGTTGCAGTTTACTTCTGCTTAGGCCTCTGAGATCTTTGAAGTAGTGAGTAATTTGTCAGGCAGCAGGTAAGATACTTACATGAGAGCAAGATACCAAAAGAAAAATAAGTATTATAGGAAGAGAATAAGTTAGGAATTAGAAACAAGAGGAACCCATGGAAGACTGGGAGAGGGTAATAGGAAGGTCATACTAATAATGGTACTACCTACCGAATAGTATGAGCTTGGGCAAGATGCTGAGTGGTCTTTTGTATTTTTTACAGTTGAGGAAATGGAGGCTCAAAGAGTCATTTTCCTGGGGTTGGATAGAGTAATTAAGAATTGAAGCCAAGATTCAAAACCAACTCTGATTCTAAAGTGTGAGGTCTTTGTAATAAGCCCTCACAAAGCTTCTACTAATACATTTCTGTGGCATTAAGTGTCCGATCCAGTTTTCTTGCTATTATTATATAACACTCTATTCAGAATTTTTTTTTTCTCATGCGGAAAGGAAGAATAATGTAATAGTTAAGAGCCAAGATTTTGGAATCAGCTTTCAAGGCTTCCAGTTCTGCCTTTGTCAGTTATTAGTTGAGTATACTAGCTATGTTACATAACTTCTCTTTATTGGTTTTCTTGTCTGTAAAATAGGAATAATAACGATATACCTCATAGGATAGTATCATTATAGAGTAGTGGAATATGTCAAAAGACTTTCATATTCTGCCTTCTCTCTTGTTATGGTAGATGAACTATGATGTTCCTAGCTAAGACTAACCCATCTACTTGTTTTTTAGATTCTATTTGCTCTTATGTATTTAAGGATGTTACTTCAGCCCTGTTGCCTTTCTTTTGCATCATCAAGTTTTTCCTCTCTACCAGGTCATGCTCATCAACATACTATGTGATAACATGCTGTTATATCAGTCATTGTAAAAGAACCCCTCTTTTGGCATTACTTTTCTCCAGCTGCTGCCCTGTTTGTTTCTTGTTTTCAGCAAAACTGCAAAAAGTTGCCTTATGCTTATTGTCAATTTGTCTCCTCTCTTTCTCTTAAATCCTTTCTATAGGTGTTTGTCCGTATTTATCAAGATCATCAGTGACTTCCACATTGCTAAATGCAGTATTTAATACTAATTTGTTATGATCTGTCAGCAGCATGATTGATCACTTCTTCTTTGAAACTGTTCACTTGACATCTAGACTACTATAAGTATCTGGTTTTCCTCCTAAATCTAAGTATTCTTTTTCAGTTGTTTTTTTCCTAATCATCGGGATGCCCTGACCTCAGTCCTCAGAGCTTGGGCAGGCAGGCTGCCTGGCTTGCTTTCTTTCTTTCCCCTCTTTCTTTTTTTAAATTTCTTTTTTTTTTTTTTTACCTTCCCCCTTCCTTTTCTTCCCTTTCTTTCATTTTCTCTCTCTCCAGTCCCCCTCCGTCTACTCACTCTATTTTTCATTCTTTTTTTTACAGCTTATCTATCTGCACACAGGACAAATTTATCTAGTCTCAGGGCTTTAAATGTTCCCTGTTGCTAGTGATTCCCAAAGTAATGTCTTTAGCCCACACTTCCCCTCTGAACTCACTTGTATCCAGCTGCTACTTCCATGTCTCCCTTTGGATGTATAATAGATTTCTCAACCTTAATATATCCAAAATGGAACTAACTAAATAAATGTGGTCATGATATACCCCTTAAACCTGCTACTCTGGTAGTGTCTCCATGTCATTTAATTCTATCCCTCTAATTGTTCAGGTCCCCACTCTTGTCATTCTTGAGTATCACACCCCCGCCTCATATTTTGTATGTAATATTATCTGAAATATACTTAGAATATAATCACTTTCACCACTTCCATTACCACCACCTACATCAAGGCCACCATCAGTTTCCTATCTGGATTATTCTGGTAGTCTCCTCACTGGTCTCCCTCTATCTGCTCTTCTTCTAATGAGTCTATTGTCATAACTTGCTAAAAATTAATTTAGATTAATTTTGCTCATTTGTTCATAATCTCTCAAAACCTTCCATCTCACTCTTGAGTAAAACCTGAAATTCTTACAATGGCCTAGATGGCCCTGCATGATCTGGCCCTTAGTTATATGTCTCTGACCCTAGTTCCTACTATTCTTCTCTTTGTTCAGTCCACTCACACTGACCTGCTTGCTGTTTTTTTTTTTTAGATACTAGGTATGGTCCTGCTTTAAGGCCTTTACTTACACTTATTTCCACTCTACCCAGAATGCAGAACTCTACACATATTTTAAAGTACATTTATTCAGATCCGTAATTGAGGTTAATTTTTTAAGCTTAACCTGTGTAATCAGTTTATTTCTGCAAGTTGGATTTTTAAAAAATTAGTAATAATGTATATGTAAAATACCTTGACATGTTTCACTAGCATCATCATAAAGAGGCCTTAATTTAAGAATATTAAATTGAGTATTTTGTAAAGTTTTTATACAGAAATTTCTAAATGAAATAGGAATCTGTGAGAGTGCTCACCTCTGAGATTCTATAAAATGCAATGATCCTGACTTGGAAAGCATTTGTGAAACTAAGTAAATTTCTTAAGAGTTTCTTAGAAGAATAAATAAATAACAAAGGATTGGAACCCAATAGTAGAGTGGTGGTAATCTTTATATATTTTCCAATTCCTTTTTTCCATAAAAGGAGTTGATGTTGGTATTATGTGGGCCATAGAAATAGCCTCAATGTAGGTTTCTTTCTCCCTACCTGCAGCATATACTTTATACCAATTTTTCCTGTGGGGGAGGATAAGTGAGTGATGAGAATCATTGTTATATTTGCTGTAAATGTTTCTGCTTTTCAGATGATATTTCTATAAAGGAGAAACCTGCTGAAAAAAGTAAAGAGAAGAAAGTAGTCAAGCCAGTACGAAAAGTTCAAAAAGTAGCACAATTATCAAGTACAGAATGCAGAACAGGTTAGTTTTCTCAACATGTCCATCCTTTTTTTGTTTTTAATTAATTAATTTTTTCATTATACTTTAAGTTCTGGGATACATGTGCAGAACATGCAGGTTTGTTACACAGGGTATACATGTGCCGTGGTGGTGTGCTGTACCCATCAGCTCGTCATCTACATTAGGTATTTTTCCTAATGCTATACCTCCCCTGCCCCCGAGCCCCCAACAGGCCCCGGTGTGTGATGTTCCCCTCCCTGTGTCCATGTGTTCTCAGTGTTCAACTCCCACTTATGAGTGAGAACATGCGGTGTTTGGTTTTCTGTTCCTGTGTTAGTTTGCTGAAAATGATGGTTTCCAGCTTCATCCGTGTCCCTGCAAAGGACATGAACTCATCCTTTTTTATGGCTGCATAGTATTCCATGGTATATATGTGTCACATTTTCTTAATCCAGTCATTGATGGGCATTTGGGTTGGTTCCAAGTCTTTGCTATTGTGAATGGTGCTGCAATAAACATGTGTGTGCCTGTGTCTTTATAGTAGAATGATTTATAATCCTTTGGGTATATACCCAATAATGGGATTCCTGAGTCAAATGATATTTCTGGTTCTAGATTCTTGAGGAATTGCCACACTGTCTTCCACAATGGTTGAACTAATTTACACTTCCACCAACAGTGTAAAAACGTTCCTGTTTCTCCACATCCTCTCCAGCATCTGTTGTTTCCTGATTTTTTAATGATCACCATTGTAACTGGCATGAGATGGTATCTCTTTGTGGTTTTGATTTGCATTTCTCTAATGACCATTGATGAGTTTTTTTCACGTTTGTTGGCTGCATAAATGTGTTATTTTGAGAAGTGTCTATTCATATCCTTTGCCCACTTTTTGATAAGGTTGTTTGTTTCTTGTAAATTTGTTTAAGTTCCTTGTAGATTCTGGATCTTAGCCCTTTGTCAGATGGATAGATTGCAAAATTTTCTCCCATTCTGTTGGTTGCCTGTTCACTCTGATGGTAGTTTCTTTTGCTGTACAGAGGCTCTTTAGTTTAATTAGATCCTATTTGTCAAATTTGGCTTTTGTTGCCAATGCTTTTGGTGTTTTAGTCATGAAGTCCTTGCCCATGCCTGTGTCCTGAATGGTATTGCCTAGGTTTTCTTCTAGGGTTTTTATGGTTTTAGGTCTTACGTTTAAGTCTTTAATCCATCTTGAAGTTAAATATTACTATTACCAAAAGTTCTCATTGTTTGGCACATAGAAAAAATTAATACATTTTATATATCGTGTGTGTGTGTGTGTGTGTGTGTGTGTGTGTGTAAGGGGTAATTGACATAAACTGCCCATATTTAGAATGTATAGTTTGATGCATTTTCATAATTTTATACATCCACGAAACCATTTGTTCATATATGTTCATCAACATACTGAACACATCTGTCTTCTCTCCAGTTTTTTCTATTATTATTTTTAATATAAGTTAACCAGATTAAAGGTAATTTTTATGTTGTGAACTTTTCTATACAAGGGGATTGTTTCTGATTGTCACTGAATCCTTTCACTTATTCTCAAAAGAGAATAAATGTTGCACATCAGAACTACGGCGTTCCAACCAGTATTGGTCAGGTGGAACTCTGAATAGACCAAGAATGGAGAAAAGATAACTTCTCTAGTTGCATAACATTTTGGCCCTCATCCAGATTGCCCAGATTTATAACTAGCTTTGTTCCTTTGGTAAATGAGCTAATTTTAGTGTGCCTTGGTTTTCTCATATGTAAAATGGGAAAGCAGTAGTATTTATCCCATAGGGTTATTGTGAGAACTAGGAGTTAATACCCCAAAGCACTTGTTATAGTGCCTGGCACATGATAAGGACTCAACTGTTAGCTATGACTCCACTGATAATAGTAATTATTATTTCTGGCTATATTGAAAATGGCTATTTAGAATGTCATATTCATCTCAGTAAGTAATTTGGGCCAAGAGAATGGAGAAAGTTGGGAACCTGTCACTTTCAATTTGGAGACATTCTAAATTCATTCATTCATTATACAAATATTAATATTTTTGAATATTTGCTGTATGTGAGGTACTGTGCTGTACTAAACTTAGACAATACATTGGTAAGCAAGATGCATCTAGCCCCTGCCTTCATGGAGCTTATAGTCTTGTCAGGAAATAGTAGATATGTCATTACAATAAAGTATGATTAGTGCTGCGGTAAGAGGTCACAAGATGTTATGAGAACACCAGGGCAAAACTGATGGGATGCTGGTTTTTGATCAGGCATCTGTTTTTCTAGTCATACACTAATCAGTAGAATGGCAGATAACACATTTTGTGACACCCATTGTTAACTTTAGATGTCATAATAGAGTGACACTTGCTATATACAGATAAAAAAATAAAATGTTACAAAAACATGAGTTATCTGAGCATTAACAATTACATTTTATTTTACTTTATTTTTTGAGACAGAGTCTTGCTCTGTCACTCAAGCTGGTGTACAGTGGCACAATCTTGGCCCACTGTAATCTCTGCCTCCTGGATTCAAGTGATTCTCATGCCTCAGCCTCCCGAGTAGCTGGGATTACAGGCATGTGCCACCACCCCTGGCTAATTTTTGTATTTTTAGTAGAAATGGGGTTTTGCCATGTTGGCCAGGCTGGTCTTGAACTCCTGGCCTCAAGCAATCTGCCTGCCTTAGCCTCCCAAAGTTTTGGGATTATAGGCATGAGCCACTGCACCCAGGCAATAATTACATTTTTTAAAAGTATTGTGTTTCATGTGGCATTATGTAATACTGTCGTCAGAAGCATAGTTTGAAATGAAGCACAGGGGCCACTAAAACTTATGAACACTGATCTTGGATTGTATTCATCCAGTTTTGTGGTAGGCTAACTCTCATGTATGCATTGTGGCAATGAGCTAGATAGAGAGTCATTAAATGTGCTAAAGCTGTATTAATAGTTTATGTAGTGAAATTCCTTTTTTTTTTTAACCAGTGACTGTGTGTAACTGTTCCAGAAAGTTAGAATTTAGAAATAACCACTCAGCATATTCAGATGCCAACATGTATAAATAACTACCCAGTGTATTCATGGTTGCTTGTTTTTGATTCAGAAAATCAGGCTGAAATTGAAGAGAAGCCTGTTCTCTCACTTTACATAAGAACATCAAGTTTCTTATAAATAGATTGAGCAGTATACGTAAAACCCTTTAAATATTTTAGGTCAACTGTATAAGGTTAATAACAAGGTGCAAAAACATTTCTAAAGTAAACAGCACACATTAAAACTCACCTTTTTATAATTGATGTTTTTATTAAAATGATACTTCCATTTAAACTTATAAATTAAAGCCGTTTTTAAAGAAACTCTAAATGGAATGTCTTTTATTATAAATACAATAAAATAGCATCACAGACAGCTGGGAAAATAGAAAACAGATAAAACCACTATCCAGACCTAAATAAAGAACTAGTATTACTTTGTATGTTTCCTTACATTCATTTTAAAATTGTAATAGTATGTTATGGTAATCACTGTTTATTTAAATTTTTTTGTATATGTAAAATTTCATTGGTTTTTGCATCTTTTCACAGGAACATTTCTGTTGTTTCTTATGAAAATTGTCATTTGTAATGGCCACACAATATTCTAGTAGAAATAGTAACTATTCACCATTCTTCAGTATTTAGTTACTTCTGATACTATAAAAATGATACAGTCAACATTTTCATTTATTTTTTTCTTTCTTTTAGATTATTTATATTGTATAAATTTCTGTTTGTTGGATCATTGATCAAGGGCATGAATACTGTTGGGGTCCCCGAACATAATCCCATGTTTGCTTTTTTTTTTTTTTTTTTTTTTTTTTTTTTAAAGAAACTATACCCACTTATATTTCAGCAAGTAATGTGTAGGCAGAATGATTTTATTATTATTTTACCAGCATTGACTATTAATGTAAAAATGTTACAATAATTTAATTAGGCTTGAAGTGCTACTACATTATTTTCATTGTCATTTTGTTTCTTCCCTCCTTTCTTTTCTTTCTTTCTTTTTTTTTTTTTTTTTCTGAGACAGGATCTCACTCAGTGTCCCAGGCTGGAGGACAGTGGCATGATCATAGCTGACTGCATCCTTGAACTCCTGGGTTCAAGTGATCCTTCCACCTCAGCCTCCTGGGTAGCTAGGACTGCAGGCACGCATCACTGTACCCAGCTAATTTTTTTTTAATCTTAATTCTTTATAGAGACAGGATCTTGCTATGTTTCTCAAGCTGGATTCGAACTCCCGACCCCAAGCATTCCTCCTGCCTCAGCCTCTCAAAGTGCTGGGATTACAGGCATGAGCCACCATGCCCGACCTCTATTTCTTATATTACTTTGCATTTGAACACTTTTATTCTGTGTTTATTTTTTGTAGTTTCTATTTTGTAAACAGTCTTTTATTTCATTTCTTTTTAAGTCACTGTCTATTTTGAGATAATTGCTTAATTTTTAATTTCTTACATTCTGAAGCTAGTGGATGAAAATCTTTTTTTCTCCTGGTAAACAGCTGTATTTATTGAAACACTTATTTTTTTTAATTTTTATGATGGCCATTTAAAATGATTATCCTTTTTAAATGTTACTGTTTTGTACATAGAAAAGTAGTGTGTACTTTTGGTACGTATCTGTAAAATATAATGTGAAAGTCCCTGTAATATCATCCCCTTCAAAAGTAATCATTGTTAACTCTTTGTTATATGTTTCCTCCAAATTTTTTACATGTTCTTTGATTAAATCATTTTTTTTTTTTTTTTAGCAAACGTATTATTTTATCATGTGCCGTGCACTGTGCTAGATATTGGTAAACTAAACACTTGTTGTATGTTAAGACATATTTTTGTTTTGTCAAATTTGCTACCTTAGTTCTTTTTTTGAGATGGAGTCTTGCTCTGTCACCAGGCTGGAGTGCAGTGGGGTGCGATCTCAGCTCACTGGAACTTCTGCTTCCTGGTTTCAAGCGATTCTTGTGTCTCAACCTCCCTAGTAGCTGGGATTATAGGTACCCTCCACACACCTGGCTAATTTTTTGTATTTTTAGTAGAGACAGGGTTTTGCCATGTTGGCCAGGCTGGTCTTGTGCCTTAGTTCTTGAGGTTTAGGAATCATTTTTTGGTACTTAACTTTGAAAGCATTTTACATTTATTTCAGATGTGTGGGTAAATCAAGATATAAACAAACGGTTAACTGACTTGGGGAGGTTAGGGTTTAAAAATATCATTATATTGTAAATCTTTTGACCTTGACAGATGAGCATAAGATTAATAATAAAACCTGTGTGGTTGAGTAGATACATTTCTTACAATTAAAATTTAAGTTTTAATTTCAGTGCAATGTATTTTTTTTAGGTAGTAGTCATCTTATAAGTACATCTTCTTGGCGAGATGGACAAAAATTAGTAAAGAAGATTCTGGGACCTGCTCCCAGGATGGAGCCAAAAGAGCGAAGAACAGCATCAAGTGACAGAGGTGGAAGAGAAAGAACTGCTAAATCTGGTAAGTAGCTATAATTAAAATTGTTGAGAAAACAATTAAAAATTGCTATTAAGTACTTAGAGAAGGAAAAAGTACTCTTAAGAATGTGTTAGGACTTCACTTTATAATTTTGAATGTAGCTCAAAAAAGAAAAAAATGTTCTGTTGGGCTTGTTTATGGATAATATCTGCATATAGGTGTTACGTTCATCTTTTTGAAAAATTTTATGTCATATTAATTACATTTAACTGTCATTGTGAATATGAAAGCATTATTGTAATGAAATCATATTAGACTTTTAGGGACCTTAGAGAGAATCAAGTCCAATCTGGTTCATCCCAACATATTCAAGCAAACATGGACAAACATTCACAAGGTTGGATTTTTTTATTTGACAGATAGGAAACAGGCTCTGAAAGAGAAGTGATTTTTCCCAAGGGTTATGTAGTCAGTGGATGTCAGATTTGGTGGCAGAACTGTTTAGTTTGACCCGCAAGTCCACTGTTTTTCTCCTATCAAAGTTTCTTGAGTGAGTGCTATTTCAAATAACTACTTTTTTCATGAACAGTAATTTTGGGAAGTGAAATATAAATACTCATATGCCAGTTTTTCTTTTCAGCAGCCAAATTTGTTTCAATTTAATTTGAACTTCTGGAATGGATTCAGTAAGATGCAGTTGCAACTATAATTTGGCATATAGAAGTCAATGTACATACACAATACTTTGTATTTGGGCCGCTTCACTTTTATCTAGCTTGTAAATATGCTCATGTGTATTCTCAGTCTAAAGCCATGTTATCAGATATTTTGATGATAAAATGATTTTTTTTCTGTATATTTAAGTTTTTCCATCCTTCACTGGAGAGTTGTAGAGGCTTAACATTTATTCAACAAATATTTACTGAGTGCCCACTACATAGCAGGCACTGCTGTAATCTCTAGGGCTTCAGAATAAGCAAAATAGACCCAAATCCTTAGCTCTGTAGAAGAAGCATTCTAGTAAAAGGAATCATTATATTCTTCATATGTTTCTTGCTAAACTTTGCCCATTTTCTCTGGAAATAGAGTAAAATACACAAAATTTTAAAAATATTTGGGCATTTGTTATACAGATGTTTAAAAATGTAAATGTGATCAGATGAGAGACTAATTCTAATCTTTTCCTTGTATCAACAGGAAATATAAAGTTTCAGAAATCCTTTGATAAACTTATCTGAACATAGTGCCATTTCATGTAATTATGAAATGGGTCAGTGTAGAATTTTCAGAAAAACTAATATTTTCAGTGCCATTATTATTTGGCATATGCAGTCTGGTCTTTGCAAAGCTTTAAAAATATATTTTTTATGATTATTAAGGCATTTCCATTTCCTTGCTTCTCATTGGGATGCCTTCCTCTAAAAAGATTGTTGACTTTTTTTTAGCAGCCTTTTGAGGGGTTGTGGAGAGAGAGAAATGGTAACATTAAATATGTATATAAGAGAGAAATTGAAATACTAAATATTCATAGCAACCATAAGAGCTATCTTTTTTGTCCAGAAATATTTCAAACTGTATTTAAAAACAAACCAAGGAAATATAGTTTTTCAGAAGATTGGGATTCTTCTTTTACTGCTAAAAAGGGAGGCTTTTCTTTCCTTTTATAATGTTCTTCAGGAGACTGTAAGATATTTGAATTTGAGTTTAAGTAAGATAAAATGAAATACTCTAATTTTCTTGTTAATGCCGTTAAATCTTAGGAATGAGTATAGAATTTCAGTATATCACTAACAGTTCATACTTCGCAGGGGGTCACATTGGAAGAGCAGAATCGGATCCCAGGTTGGACGTTTTACATAGACATCTTCAACGAAACTCAGAACGTTCGAGAAGTAAATCTCGGTCTGAAAATAATATAAAGAAACAAGCTTCATCTCTTACAGATAATAAGCAGGAGGAAAATACTGCCTTAAATAAGGACTTTTTACCTGTTGAAATTCGTGGCATTCTTGATGACCTACAGCTGGATTCTACAGCTCACACTGCAAAGCAAGATACTGGAGAGTTACAGAATCAGAAGTCATCAGCACCAGTACATGCTCCTAGGAGTCACAGCCCAGTAAAAAGAAAACCTGACAAAATAACAGCTAATGAAGATCCTCCTGTTATTTCCAAAAGGCGCCACTATGACACAGACGAGGTACGACAGTACATTGTTAGGCAGCAGGAGGAAAGGAAGAGAAAGCAAAATGAAGAGAAGAAGGCTCAAAAGGAGGCTACAGAACAGAAAAACAAACGATTACAAGAGCTCTACCGGAAGCAGAAGGAAGCCTTTACTAAAGTAAAAAATGTGCCTCCTGAGCCATCAGCAACTAGGCGACTACAGGAAACTTACTCCAAATTGCTACTAGAAAAGACCTTGCTTGAAGAGCCATCTCATCAACACGTTATGCAGGAAACACAGGTAATAGTAGTGACATATACAAAGGAGAGTCATTCATGGTTAGGAAATGCTTATTTGCTATACTATTTAACAATTACCCATCATTCCTAGTATGCTCGGATAATACTTATAATAATCATGGCCTTCATGAAATGTATTAAATATGAGGAGTAATGTGATAAATGTGATGGAAAATAAAAGCTGAATTAAGAATTTCCTACAGTGATTGTTACTGATTTATTTTCCTCTCATCATTGCTATTAGTTACATCCCTGCATAGTTTTCATTGTAGTACTGAACAAATACAGTTGACCCTTGAATAATGTGGGGGTTGGGGTGCCAACCCCTTTGCAGTTGAAAATCCACGTATAACTTTTGATCCTCCAAAAACTAAACTACTAATAGCCAACTGTTGACTGGAAGCCTTATAATATAATGTTGATTAACACATATTTTATATGTTGTCTATATTATACGCTGTATTTTTGCAATGAAATACACTAAAGAAAATGTTATTAAGGAAATCATAAAGAAGAGAAAATATGTTGACCATTAAGTGGAAGTGGATCATCAAGGTCTTTATCCTCGTCATCTTCATGTTGAGTAGGCTGAGAGGAGGAGGAAGAGGAAGAGTTGGTCTTGCTATCTCAAGGGTGGCAGAGGCAAAAAGGTAGAGGTAGAAGGGGAGGCAGGAGGTGTGCACCACCATGCCCGGGAAATTGTTTATTTTTTGTAGAGACAGGGTCGCACTGTATTGCCCACACTGGTCTTGAACACCTGGACTCAAGTGAGTCTCCCACTTCGGCCTCTCAAAGTGCCTGGCTCCCCGTTGGATTTTAGTTGGTGTTTTGCTATTAGTAATGTTTGTTTTTAAGACAAAATAAATTTTAATTGGTTTTATTTGACAAAAAAAAAAAACACTACGTTTTATGATTTTTGTAGAGCTGAGGTGATTTAATGTTTAGCTTAGGTGCTACCTGAATATATCTTTGTGACAGAACTCATATAAATTTGATGTCCTTTTCTCCTAGGCCAAACCAGGGTATCAGCCATCTGGAGAATCTGACAAAGAAAACAAAGTACAGGAACGTCCCCCAAGTGCATCTTCCAGTAGTGACATGTCTCTCTCAGAACCTCCACAGCCTCTTGCAAGGTAAAAAGGGAAGAAAGAAAGATGATTAAGATTCTTTCTTTTTCATGAAATTTAGTGGAGTGGTCTATGTTCAGTGAATTTTGTTGACCTTTGTGAACAAGAGAGCAGAGAGGTTTATTTAGAAATTGGTTCGTATCTTCTGAAATTTAAGCATAGTGCACATCTGTACTTACTGTATACCCTAGGCTAATTGTTCAAATTTTACCTTTTAATGTAAATGTCAGTTTCTTTTACAGTTGGAAGCACTCTTGCCTTCTGTGAACTAAACACACACTAAAAGTGTGTTGGATGAATGAATGATGGTGAAATTTTAAAGTGTTTGTGGTTAATAATTTTCAAATGGGATTTTTGTGTCCACTGCTATTTAAAATTTCTTATGTGTAAGAACAATTTATCCATCATACTTTCAAGAGCTACCTTTGGATATACTTGTGAACATATTAATAAGGACTAGGAAGGGATCTGATTTGATTTCAGATAGTCAACAGACTATTTTACCTTAAATTTTCTTAAATTTTTTTTGCTGTAATATATTGTTTGCAATAAAGTAAACAAAAAACTATGTGAGTTTGGAAGTAAAGGTGATGTTTAGGTTATGTGGTTATAAATTATACTTTATAATAATAACCATTTTGGAAAGGGAAAGATTTTGAAACTCTTTGAGGACGCATAAATAGAAATCAAAATCACTATCCAATTTTGGGTAGTGGTTTTTGTTTGTTTGTTTGTTTGTTTTGGAGACAGGGTTTTCACTCTCTTGCCCAGATTGGAGTGCAGTGGCACAATCTTGGTTCACTGCAACCTCCGCCTCCCAGGCTCAAGCTATTCTCTTGCCTCAACTTCCCACGTAGCTGGGATTACAGGGGTGTGCCACTACCACCTGGCTAATTTTTGTATTTTTAGTAGAGATGGCGTTTCACCATCTTGGCCAGGCTGGTCTTAAACTCCTGACCTCAAGTGATCCACCCACCTCAGCCTCCCAAAGTGCTGAGATTACAGGCATGAGCCACCACGCCTGGCCCATATGGTCCTTTTTTTACCCCATTGTCCCTAGAATAATACTGTCAATAAAAATAGCTAACATTTATTAGCGTTTCTTAGGTTCCAGGCAATGATTTAAGTACTTTGCATATATTATTTTACTTTATCCTTGTAATTCCTTGAGTTAGGCACTGTTGTTATTCCTGTTTTACAGAAGAGGTAATTGAGGCCTAGAGAGCTTTCTCAAAGGTCAAAACATTAATGACAGAGATAGGTTTTAATTTAGCCAGTGTGACTCTAGAAGCCTGTGCTTTAACTACTCTACATACTACTCCCCAAAAGTGAAATGTTTCATATGAGTTGCTTAAGGTTCTAAATACATTTCAAACTTTAAGTATAAATAAACTTAACATTTTTGTTTCGAATTTGAATGCTTTTATTTATTTACTTATTTTTCTAAGTGTCGTCTCTGGAGAGGATTGAATGCTTTTAGATGGGTGATACTCTCTAGTTCATCTCAGTCCTATTGTTGTCAGTCATACCCTGCTATATTAATGTCTTCAATTTTTATCTTTCTCTGAATTTCCTTCTAATTCTAAACAAGTTATCCAATATTAAAAGCAAACCAAACACAAACAAATGTAGTGTTAGACCATACTACCTTGTACCAGTTCCTCACTTTTCTTTTAATATCCAACTTCTTTGACTCCTGATGTCTAACTTATTGCGTCCACTTTCTTGCTACCCAGTTTCTGAGCTCCCCCATTCCCCGTTAATAGTTTTAGCATAACTTTATGTTTAAAAGCCTGTTACTTTTTGCTTAAAATTTGGCATTTCTTTTCCTTACTCTTCATATCCTATTGTGTTAGCTACCTGGAAAACTCCAGATTTCATATCTCACCTTGAGAACTGAAGACCCAGCTTAACAAACACTTTCCTTGGCTAGCAGAGTTAATTGCTTCTTCATCTATACCCTACTGAACTTTTTAAATCTTTGTTTTAGTATTTGTAATGTCTTATTTTAGCTGTTTGTTTGTCATCCCTGCTAGATCTTGAGATCTTAAAGTGTAAGGATTAAGCCTTTTTATTTGTTTTTAATTTGGAGACAGGGTCTTGCTTTTTCACACAGGCTGGAGTGCAGTGGCACGATCATAGCTCACTGCAGCCTCAACCTCTTGGACTCAAGTGATCCTCCCACCTCAGCCTCCCAAGTAGCTGCGACTATAGGCATGCACCGCCACGCCTAGCTAATTTTTATTTTATTTTTAATTTTTTTGGAGATGAGGAGCTTGCTATGTTGCCCAGGCTGGTCTTGAACTTCTGGCCTCAAGTGATTGATTCTTCTGCCTCAGCCTCCCAAGTCGCTAGGATTACAGGTGTGAGCTACCATGCCCAGCTCAGGATTAACTGGATTAAGTATATTCATTTTTGTCTCCTGTTTCTCTACTATCAACATAGCATCTGCTATAAAATTGGCATTCTAAATACTTGAATTTAAAGCTCTTGGATTTTTATTCATCAATATCTTTTATATTATAACTTCCTTTGTATTCCTATTACTACCAGCTTAGTTTAGGTCCCAATAAGCTCACACTTGGCATTTGTAATAGCCTATATTCTAAGGCATAGAGTCTGTGCTCTAGTCTTCCTTCCTTCATTCTAATGACATGCTTTTCAGCTTCTTATTACCCCGGTTACCCCCCTTCAGATGACTTATTTTAACCCAATTGCAGAAGTTTACATTTATCCGTATTAGTTTGGTTTAGATTGCAGCCTATAAAAATAAATTCGTCTCATAATTTGGTCATTTGTTGTGTCAGCCATGCCTCCCAGCTTTCTGTCATCTGCAAGTTTGATAAGCATATCTTTATGTCATCATCCTAAAATAATGGACAAGACCAAGGACAAAGCCTCATGTTCTTCTCTTTTTTTTTTTTTTCTGAGACAGTCTTACTGTGTCTCCCAGCTGGAGTGCAGTGGCACAATCTCGGCCCACGGCATCCTCCACCTCTCGGGTTCAAGCAATACTTGTGCCTTAACCTCCCAAGTAGCTGGGACTACAGGCACATGCCACCATGCCCACCTAATTTTTTGGTATTTGTAGTAGAGATGGGGTTTTGCCATTTTGCCCAGGCTGGTCTCAAACTCCTGGCTTCAAGTCATCCGCCTGCTTTGGCCTCCCAAAGTACTGGGATTACAGGCATCAGCCACTGTTCCTGGCCTGTTCCTCTAAGGGTCTTCTTAATAGTTGACATCATCCTGTAATCGCTCTGTAGTATCCCTTAATATAGAGGAAGTCTATGGTCTGGAAATATAGGTAAATACACATAATGTTGTTTAGGGCATCTTTATTCTGTTTCTAGACTTAATGGATACCCTACCCTGTATATTTATATTTATAGTTGCATATTTATAGTTGGCACTGATAGTTTTGCATTTGATTGTTTCACATTCATTAATTTTTTACAAGTATTAATAGGTTATAATAACCTCCCTATTTAGCATGTACATTGTTAAACATAAGTGTTCAGCATATAGTAAATATTTGTTGATTAGAATAATCTATATCATGTCTACATTAATATTTAGCAATTTTAAGCATTTCTCTTTTATGTAATGTTATTTTAAAAATTCTTTATAATCAGTATTGTAAGGAATTCTGTTTATAGAATTTTAAAGATCGTACTGCCTGTTTAATAGTTTTTTAAAAATATGGCATCTTAGTTGAAAAAAGCAGCTTGCAAAACAGTATATATGGTAAAATCCCACTTTTATAAAAACAATACCACCAAAACATAATGTACAAATAGAAAAATGTTTGGAAGGATATAATTCTAAATGAAATATTAACACTGCCTCTTTTTTATTGTTTTGCTGAATGATCTTTATCTTTTTTATACTTTTTATCTGTCCTTTTTTTGTTGCAGTGCATACTCATTACTCTTATAATCAGATAAAAACAAAACTTTTTTTAAATGGTGGTTTAGTTAACTAACTAACTAACATATTGTGACTTTCATTTCCAGAAAAGACTTGATGGAATCTACATGGATGCAGCCTGAAAGATTGAGCCCACAAGTTCACCATTCTCAACCACAGCCTTTTGCTGGAACAGCTGGAAGTTTACTCTCCCATCTCTTGAGTCTAGAGCATGTAGGAATTTTGCATAAGGATTTTGAATCTATTTTACCAACCAGGAAGAATCATAATATGGCTTCAAGGCCATTAACTTTTACACCTCAACCGTATGTGACCTCACCAGCTGCTTATACAGATGCCTTGTTAAAACCTAGTGCCAGCCAATATAAGAGTAAACTGGATCGTATTGAAGCCTTGAAAGCAACAGCTGCTTCTTTGTCCAGCAGAATTGAAAGTGAAGCCAAGAAATTAGCTGGGGCCAACATTAACTATGGGTCAGCATGGAACACTGAGTATGTTGTGCAGCAGGCACCTCAAGAAGATGGACCTTGGACCAAGGCTGTAACTCCACCTGTGAAAGATGATAATGAAGATGTTTTCTCTGCCAGAATTCAGAAGATGCTGGGAACCTGTGTATCTCATGCAACTTTTGATGATGATCTTCCTGGTGTAGGCAATCTTAGTGAATTTAAAAAGCTTCCTGAGATGATAAGACCACAGAGTGCCATATCAAGCTTTAGAGTGAGATCCCCTGGTCCCAAACCAGAAGGGCTACTGGCACAGTTATGTAAAAGGCAGACTGACTCTTCTAGCTCTGATATGCAAGCCTGTTCTCAAGACAAAGCCAAAATATCTCTTGGTTCCAGCATAGATTCAGTCAGTGAAGGGCCTCTTCTTAGTGAAGGGAGTCTCTCTGAAGAAGAGGGAGACCAGGATGGACAGCCCCTTTTGAAAGTAGCAGAAATTTTAAAAGAAAAGGAATTTTGTCCTGGAGAAAGAAATAGTTATGAACCCATCAAAGAGTTTCAGAAAGAATCTGAAAAATTCTTGCCACTTTTTGGGCACATAGGTGGTATGCAAAGCAAAGGACCATGGGAAGAATTAGCAAAGGGAAGTCCACATAGCGTCATTAATATTTTTACAAAATCCTATCAGTTATATGGAAAAGGTGAGAAAAATAAGTATAGCTTGTACTATTTGTATATTAAGATGAATTATAATTTCTGTACAAGATATATACTTTAGTACACGTTTTTCATTGAGTGGATAATGGAGACTTATTATTGTCCATATTAGTCATCTTCTAAATTTCCTGCAAGCCTTAAATAAGAGTATTAGTAATTTAATCTTTAAAATTTCATTTTAAAATTGTTACTGTCATAAAATAATATTTGAGACTGGTAGTTGTAGAAATTTTTATCTAGTTCAGAGAAATTCATAGATGTTCAGGATTGGATATATATCACGTATATACTACATTTTCTGTGACCATAGTTATGTACTTCAATAGAAACTAAGTATAAGCCGGGCGCGGTGGCTCACGTCTATAATCCCAGGACTTTCAGAGTCCAAGACAGGCGGATCACTTGAGGTTAGGAGTTCAAGACCAGCCTGGCCAACATGGTGAAACCCCCACCTTTACTAAAAATACAAAAAATATTTAGCTGGGTGTTGTGGCATGCACCTGTAATCCCAGCTACTCGGGAGGCTGAGGCACGAGAATCACTTGAACCTGGTAGGTGGAGGTTGCAGTGAGCTGAGATCATGCCACTGCACTCCAGCTTGGGCAACAGAGCGAGACTCCGTTCTCAAAAAAAAAGAAAAGAAACTAAGTATGTTTCTTAATACAGTGATGATTTGTGAATTCTTGGGAATATAGCAATCGAGAATTGAGAGGGATAGCTGTAGTAACATTTCTAATGTGAAAACAACTCCATTACTGTTTGTTAAAACTAATTTGAGTAGCAATCAGACTTCAAACAATAATGTAGCTATATATTTGATTCCTAAAACAATAACTTCTAAAGTTCCCTTCTTATCCCTGAAATCCTGCAACACAGTTTTCTTTTCTGTGATAGACTCAATTCCTTCAAGTCCCTTTCGCTATCCTTCCTGCTATATATGGAATCTGCCCATTTTATACTAACATTATCTTAGAATTTCCGGATTGGAAATTTCCCCTCTATATAGTGAATGGATTTCATCTGTTCCTCTTATGCTCAACTGGGTATCACATTGCTTTTTCCCAGAATTCATATTTAGGTATTTCTTAGTGGTCTTGTATAGACCTTCATATGCTATTGCTTTCTTTTGTTTAGCCACATTTCTATTAGTGGTAATTTTAAATTTGTTTAGATTTGAAAGTTATTTTGATTTCTTTTGATGAAAGTAAAATGCTTAACTCAACATCATTTTTTAATAAGAAAATTGTTTCTTTTTTTTTTTTTTTTTTTTGAGATGGAGTCTCGCTCTGTCACTCAGGCTGGAGTGCAGTGGCGCAATCTCGGCTCACTGCAAGCTCCGCCTCCCGGGTTCACGCCATTCTCCTGCCTCAGCCTCTCCGAGTAGCTGGGACTACAGGCGCCCGCCACCACGCCCGGCTAATTTTTTGTATTTTTAGTAGAGACGGGGTTTCACCATGGTCTTGATCTCCTGACCTCGTGATCTGCCCACCTCGGCCTCCTAAAGTGCTGGGATTACAAGCGTGAGCCACCGCGCCCAGCCTGTTTCTTCTTAAATTCTATTAAATTTTCATTAAGATTTTATAGTTAAACTGAAGTATTTAGAGATGAAATGACAATGAAATGTTATCCGGAATTTGCTTTAAAATAGTCTGGGGGTGGTAGATGAAGGTAGTAGGAGGTTTAATTGAAACTAGATTGGTGATGTACTGGTCATTGTTGAAGCTGGATGATGAATACTTTGGTTTCATTATACTAGTCTCCCTGTTTTCACGTATGTTTTAAAATTTTCCTAATAAAAAGCTTTAAAAAAGTTGCATTGGATATAAAGGTAAATAGAAAAGAAGCACTATTAAAGGAAACTAAAATGTCCCTAAGCCCATATTGCTAATCTCCATGTATGGGATGCTTTTCTTACAGTTTCTTGATTTTCGTTTTTAACCATGTTTCAATTATTACTTTTGTCAGGGTTTGAAGACAAGTTGGACAGAGGAACATCAACATCACGGCCTTTGAATGCCACTGCAACTCCTCTAAGCGGTGTTTCATATGAAGATGATTTTGTCTCCTCTCCAGGGACTGGGACTTTGACAGAAAAAAAATCAACTCTTGAACCTCAGTAAGAATATATTGGCAATATGGAATAAACTCTGAAGAGTGAGAAAAATGTGCAAATGAGAACTCTGGTCTGAATATTAGCCAAGTTTTGCTTGTTGAAAAATACATATAGAGGCTGCACATCATAGTGGAGATCCAGAGCATGGGCTGTGGATCCAGACTGCCTTTGTTTAAATCCAGGCTCTCCTGATTATTGGTTGTTTGTATTTATGCATATTACTTAGCCTTCCTATGCTTCTGCTTCCTTCTCTGTAAAATGGGGACATTAATAGTACCTGCCTGCCTCATAGAGTTGTTATGAGTATTAAATGAAATATAGGGAGGCTGAGACACGAAAATGGCTTGAACCTGGGAGGTGGAAGTTGCAATGAGCCAAGATTGCACCACTGCACTCCAGCCTGGGTGACAAAGCTAGACCCTATCTCAAAAAAAGAAAGAAAGAAAAAAATCACATACTTAGAACAGGGCCTGGCACATAGTAAGCAGAGTATAGGTTATGAAATCAGTCCGTGAATTCCTAGTAGAGTATTGGAGTATTGGGAAATTACTCCGTGGTATACTAACATAAAAAGCTTAAGAAATGGTTTTCTGTGATAGAATTGAGGAAGATCAGATAGATACATGACTCCATGGTTCCAAGTAATAAGTAATTTTCTTTATAATCAAGAAAACATTGAAAAATTTGCAAAGCTTTGAAAAACAATAATTATAATGATTATAACATCTGATAATTGTTGGGCACTTAGTGTGCAAGATACTGAAGGGACTGAGGGACTTTACCGATATTAACTCATTTTTATAATAGCCTGATGTGGAAAGTATTACTGTTATCATTTCTGTTTTAGACAGCAAACTGAAGCAGAGGTTAAATTACTTGTACATAGTCACATAGTAAGTGAATCAGACTTTGTGGAAGAGAATTTTCTCCCTATATTTAGCTGCCATATAAATTTATCTGTAATTATTCATATTTAATATCATCTTTTTCAAATATTACAAATTGTAATCCATGTAAAATTATTAGGCAATCTTACAAATTAGTTAAATCTAAATAGATTAATAGGAATAGGTATAAAAATTATATGAGAAAAAGCATAGTTTTAAGTTTTGAGCTCTAAGGAAAATATCAAATTTTTAAATAAAAACTTTCAAAGATTTAATTATGGTGACATTTAATATCACCAATCAATATGATTTGATGCATTTTATTTCCAGGTAGAGGTAGAACATATTAAGTTATTGTTCTCCATAAGATTATAAGAGGAGAAATAGTTATAATATATAAATTATTAATTTGAATAGAAATTGAGGCCATATTTTCCAGTATTCAACATTATATATTTTTCTCTAAATATTAGTTTTTATTGGTTTCACTTACCTTTGATTTTTCTTAGTAATAAATTCAACAGGCCGGGCGTGGTGGCTCATGCCTGTAATCCCAGCACTTTGGGAGGCCAAGGCGGGCGGATCACGAGGTCAGGAGATCGAGACCATCCTGGCTAACACAGCGAAACCCCGTCTCTACTAAAAATACAAAAAATTAGCTGGGCGAGGTGGTGGGCGCCTGTAGTCCCAGCTACTCGGGAGGCTGAGGCAGGAGAATGGCGTGAACCCCGGGGGCGGAGCCTGCAGTGAGCCGAGATCGCACCATTGCACTCCAGCCGGGGCAACAGCGAGACTCTGTCTCAAAAAATAATAATAATAAATAAATAAATAAATAAATGAACCATAGGCAACAATCCAGGCTTATGGTGGTTAAAACAATTAATAATAAAGTGGAAGCCATCTTTGATTGTAGTTATAGTCTCCTAGTGATTAAATAGATTTTTAAAGATCTTTAATTTAGCTGTGTTGTAAGACTTTTCTTTCTGGAACTACTATTATTTATTCTTTGACAGTAGCACTTTAGGCCCTCAGGAGGACCATTCTAACAGAAAGTCTGCCTATGATCCTTCCTCTGTGGATGTTACCTCCCAGCATTCATCAGGAGCTCAGTCTGCTGCATCGTCTCGTTCATCTACTTCTTCTAAAGGAAAGAAAGGAAAAAAGGAAAAGACAGAATGTAAGTGGAATTCCACATGGTAACTTTTTCTCTTACCAGTGATTTTGTTGTACTAATCTAAAGTTATGATTTGATCCTATAAGAAGTTAGAAGAATTTCTTATGGTAGTGTAATTAGCTTTCATATTTATTTATCATTATAATAATAGCTTTTGATATATAACATTATGAATTTTTTCCTTAATACAAAAGGAATACATTTGCAATGATAAAAAATTAAAAATTAGAGATAAACACTCTTCAAAGAAAGACAAATTTCCTTTGAGCCTTCTGTTCAGAGATTACTATTAACATTTTTGATGTATACATAAAATTATACACACACATGACTTTATTTATTTATTTATTTATTTATTTATTTATTTTGAGACGGGGTCTTTCTCTGTCGCCCAGGCTGGAGTGCAGTGGTGCGATCTCGGCTCACTGCAAGCTCCGCCTCCTGGGTTCACGCCATTCTTCTGCCTCAGCCTCCCGAGTAGCTGGGACTACAGGCGCCCACCACCATGCCCGGCTAATTTTTTGTATTTTTAGTAGAGACAAGGTTTCACCATGTTAGCCAGGATGGTCTCGATCTCCTGACCTCATGATCCACCCGTCTCGGCCTCCCAAAGTGCTGGGACACATGACTTTATTTTAAAAACAAATGTAAATAATTGCTTTGCAGTTGGTTTTTTAAAAAAACTTTATAGTGTATACATCTCTATTATTAAATATAATACCCAAATTTCCTTATCTATAAAATATAGATAATAAAAGATATGGTAATTTTTAAGCTCATATGAAATTAAGGGAGATAATGTGTACATTCCGGTACCTAGCACTGTAGCTGACTCATTGGCATTCAGTAAATATTTTTGAGTGATTGAGATACCCTTCAATGTCCTCATTTCTACTCTTGGCTTAAATTTGCTCCATAGGCCTACGGAGATGGATAATCACTGTATAAAGTGATTAGGCAAAGGCTTTGTAAACTCACAGGATGGTGTCTAGCTAGGGGAATGATGTTGCTTCCAAAAATGTTTTTTCTGGAAGCTGGAAGCTGTCATTCTCAGCAGACTAACACAGGAACAGAAAACCAAACGCCGCTGTTCTCACTCATAAGTGGGAGTTGAACAATGCGAACACATGGACATGGGGAGGGGATCATCACACACTGGGACCTTTTAGGGGTAAGGGAAGGGAGAGCATTAGGACAAATACCTAATGCATGCGGGGCTTAAAACCTAGATAATGGGTTGATAGGTGTAGCAAACCACCATGGCGCATATATACCTCTGTAACAAACCTGCACGTTCTGCACATGTATCCCAGAACTTAAAGTAAAATAAAAAATAAATACATAAAATAAATCCTGCTCATTGAGCTAAAAGTCTTCAAGGGGTGGAAGGAACAGGAATAGGAGGAAGACATCAATGAATGTAGAAACTTATATTTAAAAGTAAATCACCTCTAGTTCTTTCTCTTAGAGATAACGGATGTTAACATTTAAACCAGCCTGGCCATTATGGTGAAACGCCGTCTCTAAAAATACAAAAATTAGCCAGGCATGTTGGTGGGTGCCTATAATCCCAGCTACTTGGGAGGCTGAGGCAGGAGAATCGCTTGAACCTAGGAGGCGGAGGTTGCAGTGAGCTGAGACTGTGCCATTGCATTCCAGCCTGGGCGACAGAGCGAGACTCCGTCTCAAAAAAAAAAAAAAGTATTTATTTTATTTATTTCATTTTATCTTACTTATTTTGCAGAGACGAGGGCCTTATTTTGTTGCCCAGGCTGGTCTCGAACTCCTGGGCTCAAGCAATCCTTTTGCCTCTGCCTCCCAAATTGTTGGGATCATAGGCATAAGCCACTGCCCTCTGCCTATTTAATTGTGGTAAAATATACATGACACAAAATTTATCATTTTAACCATTTTCAAATATACAGTTCAGTGACATTAAGTACATTCACATTATTGTTGCAAGCATCACCACTGTCCTTCTCTAGAAATTTTTCATATTCCTCTACTGTGTACCCATTAAATAATAACTCCATTCTTCTGTCCATCAGCCTCTGGTAACCACTGTTGTGTTTTCTGTCCCTATGAATTTGACTACCCTAGGTACTTCATATAATTGGAATAATAGAGTATTATTATATCCTTTTTATCTTGCTTATTTCACTTAGCGTAATATCTGACTCACCGTTCATCTATGTTGCAGCATGTATCAGAATTTCCTTTCTTTTTGTTGCTGAATAATATTCCATGCTGTGTGTATGCCATATTTTGTTTATCTGTTTATCTGTTGATGGACATTTTGGTATTTTCCACCTTTTAGCTATTGTGAATGATGTTGCTATGAACATTGGTGTACAAATACCCGATTTGAATCCCTGCTTTACCCAGATACAGAATTGGCTAGATCAAACGGTAATGCTATGTTGAATTTTTTGAGGAACTGCCATAATGTTTTCTATAGCAGCTGTACCATTTTACATTCCCACCAGCAATGCACAGGGTTCTGTTTTGTCTACATTTATGCCAACACTTTATATTTTCTGCTTTTTTGATAATAGGACATCCTAATGGGTGTGAAATGTTAACATTTTTAGTAAGAGTCCTTCCAGACAATTTGTAGGCACACACAAATAAGCAATTTTATGTGTATGGGATCACATTTTACATGCAATTTTATTCTGTCTGTAGGGTATGGGTATCTTTTTCTGTCAGTAAATATGGATTACCATTTGTAAGGACTACCCACTAAATAAACTCTAGACCCATTAAGTAACAGAATACTATTCTGTTTTTGCTTTTTTTGTTTTGTTTTTTGAGACAGGGTCTCACTCTATCACCCAGGCTGGAGTACAGTGGTGTGATCATGACTTATGGCTCGCTGTAGCCTCAACATCCTGGGCTCCATCAGTCCTTCCACTCAGCCTCCCAAGTAGCTGGGACTACAGGCACACCACACCCCACCTGGCTAATTTTTCTATTTTTTTGTAGAGACGGCTTCTGCCATATTATCTGCGCTGGTCTCAAACTCCTGGGCTCAAGCAATCCACCTGTTTTAGCTTCCCAGAGTGCTGGGATTATAGGTGTGAGCCACCGCACCTGGCTTGTTATTTGAATATATTATAATTTATTCAACTCTTTCCCCATTGCTGGATATTTAGGTTTTCTTTTTTCTTTATTCCGTTATAAATACTACTGCATTGAATATCCTTGTAAATACATCTTTATGTATTAGTCTGGTTTTTTCCTATGGGGAGAATCCTAGAGGTAAGATAATGGGGTAAATAATATGCCATGTTTAAAATGTGGTACATTTTGCCAAATAGCCTTTCAGAAAGTTAGTGCCAGTTTATACGTCCAATGAGAGTGCTAGGAGAAATTATTTTTAAATCATTAACCTAATATAGGCAGTTTGGAAGTGTTCTGAAAGTCTTTGTAGGACATTTAGACATCATTTTACCAGCACTTCCCAAACTGTGTTTTCTTGTGAAATACAAGTTTAGTGGTATAGACTGTTTCATAAGTGTTCTGAGAATAAAAGAGCTCCATGGTTCCATAAATTTGAGAAATTCTTTTAGAGTGAAACAAGATTCTTTCCTGTAAGACTCATCAACACTGTAATGTGCTAGCGCATTACTTATTTTAGGATAAGGATGAGGCTGTAGTATGAAGCATTTTCCAAGTGTATTTTGACTACAGGATCATCAGTCGTCATTTTATGGCATTAGAATTCAGCTGAACACAGTTTGGGAAATGCTGATCTTGCTCAATTCTTATTTTGCAATTGTTAGTGTTTGCTAAGTTAGTGTCTCACCTAAGGTCACTAACTTGTTATTGGCAAAGCCCAGATTCTGACTTCTGACTCCCAAATCCAGTCTATCATCTGGTATGATATACTGCACAATTTTGAAATACCATGATATAGGCTGGGCATGGTAGCTCACTCCTTAATCCCAGCATTTTGTGAGGCTGAGTTGGGTGGATCGTTTGATGCAGGAGTTCAAACTCCTGGAGTTCGAGACCAGCCTGGGCAACATGGTGAAGCGCTGTCTTTAGAAAAAATAGAAAAATTATCCAGGTATGGTGGCGCACACCTGTAGCTCCAGCTACTGGAGAGGCTTAGGTGGGAGGATCAGTTGAGCCCCCAAAGTTGAGTCTGCAGTGAGCCATGATCATGCTACTGCACTCCAGCCTGGGCGACAGAGCTAGACCTGTCTCAAAAAAAAAGAAACAATCATGATTTATTGAGTATATGTGTATTAATAATATGATTTAATGTAGGTTTAAAACATTATCATCTAAAACAGATCAGATGAAGTATAGGTAGCATTTTGTGGCTTTCAGTTTCCCTGATCCTCACCTGCAATACCAGAAAAACCCTGATATATTTCACTTTCCACAGCATCTTCTTAAACTTAGTTTCTCCTTCATCCCCAAGTTCTAAAATCAGTGTGATTTTAATTGTATATGCTCCATCTGGTGGTGAAAAAGGAGTGTCTGCATGCTCTGTACAAAAATTTACCCAGTGTAGTTCAAAGTAGTTGGTAGATTAAAGTGGTAATCCTAAGAAAAAAATTTTGCTTTAAGATATGGAATATGGCTTTACTTGGCAATCTTTTAATGTCAGGGCATTTTCTTTTCATATGGGTCCCTGGACTGGAGTGTAGGCCTTTCTTGCACAGAACATTATCTTGTCTACAATTTCTAGTTGTTTAAAGTCAAGAAAAAATTTTAAATTGTGTATTTATTGTCAACAAACAATATTAAGTGAATAAAGCACTCTTACTATGAAAGCAGTGCAGCTTTATTGTAGAAAAATTCGCAATAATCAGTATTAACAGCTTGCTTCTAGCCTCGGGATCCTAAATAGACTTTATAGAGTCCTTTCTAATTGATTAATAATATTCTGCTTTAAGTGTACAGTTCAGTGGCATTAAGCACGTTTATACTGTTGTACAACCATCCCCACCACTCAACTTCAGAACTTTCTGTTTCCCGTACTGAAGCTCTGTATTCATTCAACAATAACTCTCCATTCCTCCCTCCCTTCAGTTCCGGCAACCACCATTCTAACTTTCTGTCTCTATGAATTTCACTAGGGAATTTAACCATTTTCAAGTGTACAGTTCATTAGCATTAAGTACATTCACATGTTTTGCCATCGTGATCACTATCTATCTCCATAACATTTTCATCATCCCAAACTAAAATCTATACCCATTCAATAATAACTCTCATTCTCCTCTTCTCCCAGCGTTCTACTTTCTCTTCATGAATTTGCCTATTCTAGCTATGTCATGTAAGTGGAATCATATTTGTCCTTTTGTGACTGGCTTATTTCACTTAGCATAATGTCTTCAAGGTTCATCTATATTGTAGCATGTGTCAGAATGTTCTTCCTTTTAAGGCTGAATAATATTCCCATGTATGTATAAACTACATTTTGTTTATCCATTCATCAGTTGATGGACATTTGGGTTGCTTTCATCTTCTGGCTATGTTGAATAATACTGCTATGAATACGAGTATAAAGGGTATTTTTTTTCACTTTTGCATTTTGTTTTGCTCCTTAACCATATATATCTTTAAAGTTTAACTTTAAATTTTTTTGTATATGTATATTTTAAAGTATATATAGTAATTTTACAATAAATTTTTACAAAAAATTTTAATGTATATATACACATATATTTATGTGTATATATACATATGTGTGTATATATAAACATGTATATATAATATATAAAATATATATTTTATATTTAAAATTTGTTTGGGCCACTGTTAAAATTTATATGCAGTTTTGTAATCTGCTTTTTTTAAAAGGTAATAATAAATACTTTCCCATGCTGCTGTTTAAACATACAATCAAGATGAATAGTGTACTAGACTAGAGTCAGGAGGCCTGGGTGTATGTCCTATTTCTGCTGTTGATCAGAGCAGAATACCTTGTTAAGCAAGCTATTAAGCCCCATAGATCTCTAGTTACCTCATCAGTAAATTGGGGATATAGTACTTATTTCATAACGTGTTTAAGAGCAATAAGGTACTATATATGAAGTGCATTCGAATTACAATGTCCTATATAAATGTTCAGGTTACTATTATCTATGTGATTTAGACAGGTATTCTCTTGTTAGAAATGTAGATTAAATTTATTTGAGTTACAGAGTTACACATTGAATAACATGCATAATTTTTGTTTCAGTCATCTTCTTAAGATATATTCCTATGAGTAACATTATTGAGAGTCAGAGAATGTGAATATTTTTATAAATCAGGCTACATAGTTCTTACCATAGACTTTTTCAAAAGAATTATGTAGTTCAGTTAGCAGTTGGTACGATTTTTCTCCCAGCTCTGGATTTTATCCTTTAAAAAATTCTTTTTGGTTACTTTTTCATAGGAATAGATTAGTATTTTATTGTTATTTAATATATTTATCTTTTATTACTATTGAGCTAAGAATGATTTATTAATAGCAAATGGAATTAATGGAAGAAACTTCACTTTCCTTAAATGGAGACAGAAGGATGAACTGCTTTATTTTAGATATGGAAAACAGATTTTGAATATAATATAAGTCAAATTTTAAATATTCTGATATATACTTTTTATTATTTTATTGAAATCTATATATCAATTATCTCTCTCAATAACTTCTATTATTGGGAATCAGCTCTATAAGAAATTTGCTTTACAGGGTTGGATTCATTCACTGGAAATGTTCAGAACTCACTTCTTGATGAGGAAAAAGCAGAACATGGCTCCCATCAAGGAAAGAAATCTGGGACCAGCAGCAAACTTTCTGTTAAAGATTTTGAGCAGACTCTTGATACAGATGGCACTTTGGAGGATCTTTCTGGACATTCTGTGAGGTAAAGTAATGTATATTTTATACTGTAATTCATATATAATTAAAGTTATATAATTGATATTCAAAAAATCCATATAATGAATTTTAGCTCAGCAGTCACCTTAACCGTGCATGTCTGAGCTACTACAAAATTCTGTATTTTACAAATAGACTTCATAGCTTTGTTTACAGCTCTAATCTTTATCTGTATATTAGAATATGGTCATGTATCATCTAAACTGTTATAACCTCTTTCTCAGGAATTCTCTCCCTCTAGCACAACCCAGTTATCTATGCTGAATGCTGTTGTTACAATTGTTTTCTTGGCTCAGCCTTTGACTAAGCAGCTACCCTGCTTAGGGTGCTTTGTGAGGTCATAGATCAATTCTAAGTGCGTAACTCTACTTGAAGTGTTTTCCCTGGGCTACCACAAACTATCTCATTTCTTTTGTCTATAAATGTCAGTTCTCATCTATTCATCCATTGTTTCAGCACAGCTACTTAGCATCCTTATTGCCTTATTGTTTATTTCTTCCTCTCAACTTTTCTGCTGAACTTGCTAGACCACTCAGGCAGATTTTGAAATCTCACTCTCACTGATTATGGAGCTTGCGTACTGTTTTTTCTCTTCTTTCTAATATCGTATACGATGCACTTAGTCTGTTGCTTACAAATAGCCTTCAGTTGTTGCTAGCTATACAGTTCCTACTCATTTGTCCATATGACTTTTCATGTGTGCACTGGTTTTGTCTTGGAAATTGAAGCTCTGAGAAGACACGCATTTATTTCTTCCTTTTAAAGTAACTGTGCTTTTTCTAGTACTATGACACATAAAGATTACCATTTTTAGTGCTTTCATTTTACAAATAATACCATTATTTCTGTGTTTAAAATTAAATTTTAAACATCATTAATACCATTATTTCTGTGTTTAAAATTAAATTTTTTTTCTTTGTCAGTGATTTTGGAATTTAGAAAACTTTACCTTTCCTTAAGAATTACTCTGATGATTTAACTTGACGAAATTTACAAAGTTAAACATTTCTTAATGAGATCCATAGCCAAATAAGTTTCACCAATGCCCCATACTGTAATCTAGATTTCTCCTTCCCCACCCATGGAGATTCACAGGGATAAAATAATTGGAGGCTTTGATAAGGAGAAGTCCAGATTTTTCAAAAATTGTTTAACCTCTTTTTTTTTTTTTTTTTTCTTATTTGGCTATAGTCACTCTTTGTCCCCAAGCTCTTTTGCTTTCTTTTTGGGAAAGCTTATTAACATTATTGGAAATATACTTTTAGAAATGCTAGTCTAGCTGAATTTTATCTGCAAAGCAAATATAAATTCATCTTATAAAACCCTAAGGTGAGGTGTAGAGTACTTTGTTTTGTTTGATGTTGTGTTTTAATTATTTAACAGAAATCTGTTAAAATGATCATTCTTTTTGTGTTTCATACATGAAATAGACTGTTAGAAATAGTATTTATCTAAAGTATCAATAGAAAATTAAGGGTCAAATATCCAGCCATCCCATTACTGGGTATATACCCAAAGGACTATAAGTCATGCTGCTATAAAGACACATGCACACATATGTTTATTGCGGCACTATTCACAATAGCAAAGAGTTGGAACCAACCCAGATGTCCAACAACGATAGACTGGATTAAGAAAATGTGGCACATATATACCATGGAATACTATGCAGCCATAAAAAATGATGAGTTCATGTCCTTTGTAGGGACATAGATGAAACTGGAAAACATCATTCTTAGGAAACTATCGCAAGGACAAAAAACCAAACACCGCATGTTCTCACTCATAGGTGGGAATTGAACAATGAGAACTCATGGACACAGGAAGGGGAACATCACATTCCAGGGACTGTTGTGGGGTGGGGGGAGTGGGGAGGGACAGCATTAGGCGATATACGTAATGCTAAATGACGAGTTAATGGGTGCAGGAAATCAACATGGCACATGGATACATATGTAACAAACCTGCACATTGTGCACATGTACCCTAAAACCTAAAGTATAAAAAAAAAAAAAAAAAAAGAAAAAAGAAAATTAAGGGTCAAATAAACACATGAGTGCCTCTCAGGCCTACTTCTATTCAAGTATTTTTATGCTGGGTATAAGAGAAATGTTTACCTTTGAAAGCTATTTCATCATTTTATTAGAAGCTAAAAGCAAACTTGTTTCAGTATATTGGCAATATAACTGTGCTAAAATGCTTTATAGAGTATCTTTCAATAATTTATTCAGTAAATAAATATTCAGTGCAAGGCAACATGCTTGATGTTACAAGAAATAATACCTTTAATGAGCTTACTTTTTCAAAGAAATGCTAGAAACATGCCTTGTATTGAATTAAATGCCTTAAGAGTTGTTACAAATTGTTATGTTACTTATTAGAAAGTTCAAGAAAGAGATGTAGTATTAAAAAGTAGATATAAAGAAATGAAGTATATTAAGTATTTAAAGATGGATAGTGTGAAAATTTTTTCTGTGATGCTTGGATCAACAAGAGAATATAACAAAAGAATAGTTTTTGTCTTTTCTTACCTTTTAACATAAAATATTCTCTTTCAGAGATGTATTTTAAGACTCATATATGGCTCCAATTTTATTGCTGTAGAGTGTCTATTTTAGAAGACTTTGCTTCATGCTATAATGAGTGACTCATAATATATGTACACTGTAGAGGGAAGAGTTCAGTGCGAGTTTAATCAAGCTACTCCGTTTCCATTGTATTTAGGGCAGGGTTTTTGCCTTGCTTGTTCACCACTGTAATTCTAGCAATTAGAGGAATATTCATAGTCACTCATTCAGCATAGTGACTATATTAATGAATAAATGCCTAAATCACAACTTTTTAAAGCTAATGTTGATAAAGTTTTTTTATATGTTGTTCTTTTGAATTATTTAGCTGGTTTACAAAGTACTTTTCCTTCCTCTAATGTTTTTGTGGATCAAAACTTCTAGTGTCTCATCAGATAAGGGAAGATCTCAGAAAACTCCAACTTCTCCCCTGTCACCAAGTTCCCAGAAATCATTGCAGTTTGACCTTCCAGGAACTTCTTCAGAAAGATCTAAGTCGTCAGTAATGCCTCCAACTATAACAGGATTTAAGCCTAATGCAGCTCTCACTGATTTGAACCTAGCTGCCAGCAGAACAATGACAGAGAACGCAGCTCCAAAACCAGGTAAGTAGATCCATGGAATTGTGATTTTTAGAATACGATATGAAATTTTTTCTCTCAAAATTCCTTTTCTTTCAGTTGAGTCATAGAGAAATATTATTTCAAGTGAATATGATTACTTTTCAAGTATTAAAAACTGCAAGAAATTAAATATTGAAAAGCACAAGAGATTCAGTAATGTTGATTTTTTTCCCATCTTGTCAGCCAGCATTAGTCAAAACATATCTGAAAAATATGTCCCATATGTGCACTCCTGTTTATATGTATACGTATGTATGTATACACACATGTACGTGTGCACACATATAGAAGTAAAGTACATTGTATAGGCATACCTTGTTTTATTGTGCATGGCTTTATTGCATTTCACAGATACTGCAGGGTTTTTTGTTTTTTTGTTTTTTTTTTTAACAAATTAAAGGCTCATGGTATTGAACAAATTCATCACTGCCATTTTTCCAGCAGCATGTGCTTACTTCGTGTCCCTCTTTCCACAATTTTGATAAATCTCTCAATATTTCAAGCTTTTCATTATTACTATAGCTGTTATGGTGATCTGCGATTAGCGATCTTTGATGTTCCTGTTGTATTAATAATTGTTTTGGGTGCCACCAACCATGTCCATTTAAGAGGGCAGACTTAGTGGATCGATGTTGTGTGTGTTCTGACTGCTCCACCAACTCACCCCTTTCCCCTTTTCAACCCTCCCTCTGGCCTCCTTATTCCCTGAGACACAATAATATTAAAATTAGGCCAATTACTAACACTACAATGGTCTCTAAGTGTTCGTGTGAAAGGAAGAGTCACATCTCTCACTTTAAATCAGAAGCTACAAATGATTAAGCTTAGTGATGAAGGGATGTCAAAAGCCAAGATGTGCCAAAAGCTAGGCCTCTTGTACCAGTTAGCCAAGTTGTGAATGCAAAGGAAAAGTTTTTGAAGGAATAGAAAGGTATCACATGAATGATAGGTAAGAAAACAAAATAGCCTTATTGCTGATACGGAGAAAGTTTTAGGGACCGAGATAGAAGATCAAGCCAGTGGCATCTTTAAGCCAAAGCTTAATCCAGAGCAAGACCCTAATACTCTTCAATTTTGTGAAGCCTGAGAGAGGTGAGGAAGCTGCAAAAGAAAAATTGGAAGCTAGCAGAGGTTAAAGAAAGAAGCCATCTCTACAAAATAAAAGTGCAAGATGAAGCAACAAGTGCTGAGGTAGAAGTGCAGCAAGTTATCCAGAAGATAATTGATGAAAGTGGCTACACTAAACAGATTTTCAACGTAGATGAAATAACCTTATGTTGGAAGAAAATGTCATCTAGGACTTTCATAGCTAGAGAGAAGTTAGTGCCTGGCTTCAAAGCTTCAAAGGATGAGCTGACTCTCTATTTAGGGGTTAATACAGCTGAAGTTGAAGCCATTGCTCATTTACCATTCTGAAAATCCTAGAGTCCTAAAGAATTAAGCTAAATCTACTCTGCCTGTGTTGTATTAATGGAACAACAAAGCCTGAATGACAGCACATCTGCTTACAGCACTCAGGTTTACTGAGTATTCTAAGCCCACTGTTGAGACCTACTGCCCAGAAAAAAAAAAGATTTTTTTCGAAGTGTTTTTTTCAAAATTGGAAAAAATATTTATTCCTGCTTATTGACAATGCACCTGGTCATCCAAGAGCTCTGATGGACATAAAAAAGGAGATTAATGTTTTTATGTCCCCTAACACAAAGTCCATTCTGTACCCATGGATCAAGTAGTAATTTCAACTTTTAAGTCTTATTATTTAAGAAATGCATTGTGGGGGTGGAGCCAAGATGGCCAAATAGGAACAGCTCCGGTCTACAGCTCCCAGCCTGAGCGACACAGAAGACGGGTGATTTCTGCATTTCCGTTTGAGGTGCTGGGTTCATCTCACTAGGGAGTGCCAAACAGTGGGTGCAGGACAGTCGGTGAAGCGCACTGTGCGCAAGCCAAAGCAGGGCGAGGCATTGCCCCACTCGGGAAGCACAAGGGGTCAGAGAGTTCCCTTTCCTAGTCAAAGAAAGGGGTAACAGACGGCACCTGGAAAATCGGGTCAGTCCCACCCTAATACTGCGCTTTTCCAACGGGCTTGGAAAACGACACACCAGGAGATTGTGTCCCGCACCTGGCTCGGAGGGTCCTATGCCCACGGAGTCTCGCTGATTGCTAGCACAGCAGTCTGAGATGAAACTGCAAGGCGGCAGCGAGGCTGGGGGAGGGGCACCCGCCATTGCGCAGGCTTGCTTAGGTAAATAAAGCAGCCAGGAAGCTCGAACTGGGTGGAGCCCACCACAGCTCAAGGAGGCCTGCCTGCCTCTGTAGGCTCCACCTCTGGGGGCAGGGCACAGACAAACAAAAATTCAGCAGGAACCTCTGCAGACTTAAATGTCCCTGTCTGACAGCTTTGAAGAGAGTAGTGGTTCTCCCAGCAGGCAGCTGGAGATCTGAGAACGGACAGACTGCCTCCTAAAGTGGGTCCCTGACCCCCGAGCAGCCTAACTGGGAGGCACCCCCCAGTAGGGACAGACTGACAGACACCTCACTTGGCCAGGTACTCCTCTGAGACAGAACTTCCAGAGGAACTATCAGACAGCTGAATTTGTGGTCTCACGAAAATCCGCTGTTCTGCAGCCACCGCTGCTGACACCCAGCCAAACAGGGTCTGGAGTGGACCTCTAGCAAACTCCAACAGACCTTCCTGTCTGGTAGAAGGAAAACTAACAAACAGAAAGGACATCCACACCAAAAACCCATCTGTACATCGCCATCATCAAAGACCAAAAGTAGATAAAACCACAAAGATGGGGAAAAAACAGAGCAGAAAAACTGGAAACTCTAAAGAGCAGAGCACCTCTCCTCCTCCAAAGGAACGCAGTTCCTCACCAGCAACGGAACAAAGCTGGACGGAGAATGACTTTGATGAGTTGAGAGAAGAAGGCTTCAGACGATCAAACTACTCCGAGCTACGGGAGGAAATTCAAAACAATAGCAAAGAAGTTAAAAACTTTGAAAAAAAATTAGACGAATGGATAACTAGAATAACCAATGAAGAGAAGGGCTTAAAGGAGCTGATGGAGCTGAAAGCCAAGTTTCGAGAACTATGTGAAGATTGCAGAAGCCTCGGTAGCCAATGCGATCAACTGGAAGAAAGGGTATCACTGATGGAAGATGAAATGAATGAAATGAAGCGAGAAGGCAAGTTTAGAGAAAAAAGAATAAAAAGGAATGAACAAAGCCTCCAAGAAATTTGGGACTATGTGAAAAGACCAAATCTATGTCTGATTGGTGTACCTGAAAATGACGGGGAGAATGGAACCAAGTTGGAAAACACTCTGCAAGATATTATCCAGGAGAACTTCCCCAATCTAGCAAGGCAGGCCAACATTCAGATTCAGGAAATACAGAGAACACCACGAAGATACTCCTCGAGAAGAGCAACTCCAAGACACATTATTGTCAAATTCACCAAAGTTGAAATAAAGGAAAAAATGTTAAGGGCAGCCAGAGAGAAAGGTTGGGTTACCCACAAAGGGAAGCCCATCAGACTAACAGCTGATCTCTCGGCAGAAACTCTACAAGCCAGAAGAGAGTGGGGGCCGATATTCAACATTCTTAAAGAAAAGAATTTTCAACCTAGAATTTCATATCCAGCCAAACTAAGCTTCATAAGTGAAGGAGAAAAACATACTTTACAGACAAGCAAATGCTGAGAGATTTTGTCACCACCAGGCCTGCCCTAAAAGAGCTCCTGAAGGAAGCACTAAACATGGAAAGGAACAACCAGTACCAGCCATTGCAAAAACATGCCAAATTGTAAAGACCATCAAGGCTAGGAAGAAACTGCATCAACTAATGAGCAAAATAACCAACTAACATCATAATGACAGGATCAGATTAAAACGTAACAATATTAACTTTAAATGTAAATGGGCTTATAATAATAAAATAAAAAAAGAAAAATACCCTAAAACCTAAAGTATATATTAAAAAAAAAAAAAGTAAATGGGCTAAATGCTCCAATTAAAAGACACAGACTGGCAAACTGGATAAGGAGTCAAGACCCATCAGTGTGCTGTATTCGGGAAACCCATCTCACGTGCAGAGACACACATAGACTCAAAATAAAGGGATGGAGGAAGATCTATCAAGCAAATGGAAAACAAAAAAAGGCACAGGTTGCAATCCTAGTCTCTGATAAAATAGACTTTAAACCAACAAAGATCAAAAGAGACAAAGAAGGCCATTACATAATGGTAAAGGGATCAATTCAACAAGAAGAGCTAACTATCCTAAATATATATGCACCCAACACAGGAGCACCCAGATTCATAAAGCAAGTTCTGAGTGACCTACAAAGGGACTTAAACTCCCACACAATAATAATGGGAGATTTTAACACCCCACTGTCAACATTAGACAGATCAATGAGACAGAAAGTTAACAAGGATATCCAGGAATTGAACTCAGCTCTGCACAAAGTGGACCTAATAGACATCTACAGAACTCTCCACCCCAAATCAACAGAATATACATTTCTTTCAGCACCACACCACACCTATTCCAAAATTGACCACATAGTTGGAAGTAAAGATCTCCTCATCAAATGTAAAAGAACAGAAATTATAACAAACTGTCTCTCAGACTACAGTGCAATCAAACTAGAACTCAGGATTAAGAAACTCACTCAAAACCGCTCAACTACATGGAAACTGAACAACCTGCTCCTGAATGACTACTGGGTACATAATGAAATGAAGACAGAAATAAAGATGTTCTTTGAAACCAGCAAGAACAAAGACACAACATACCAGAATCTCTGGGACACATTCAAAGCAGTGTGTAGAGGGAAATTTATAGCACTAAATGCCCACAAGAGAAAGCAGGAAAGATCCAAAATTGACACCCTAACATCACAATTAAAAGAACTAGAAAAGCAAGAGCAAACACATTAAAAAGCTAGCAGAAGGCTAGAAATAACTAAAATCAGAGCAGAACTGAAGGAAATAGAGACACAAAAAACCCTTCAAAAAATTAATGAATCCAGGAGCTGATGTTTTGAAAAGATCAACAAAATTGATAGACTGCTAGCAAGACTAATAGAGAGAAGAATCAAATAGATGCAATAAAAAATGAAAAAGGGGATATCACCACCGATCCCACAGAAATACAATCTACCATCAGAGAATACTACAAACACCTCTATGCAAATAAACTAGAAAATCTAGAAGAAATGGATAAATTCCTCAACAAATACACCCTCCCAAGACTAAACCAGGAAGAAGTTGAATCTCTGAATAGACCAATAACAGGCTCTGAAATTGTGGCAATAATCAATAGCTTACCAACCAAAAATTGTCCAGGACCTGATGGATTCACAGCCGAATTCTACCAGAGATACAAGGAGGAACTGGTACCATTCCTTCTGAAACTATTCTAATCGACAGAAAAAGAGGGAATCCTCCCTAACACATTTTATGAGGCCAGCATCGTCCTGATACCAAAGCCTGGCAGAGACACAACCAAAAAAAATTTCAGACCAATATCCTTGATGAACATTGATGCAAAAATCCTCAATAAAATACTGGCAAACCAAATCCAGCAGCACATCAAAAAGCTTATACACCATGATCAAGTGGGCTTCATCCCTGGGATGCAAGGCTGTTTCAACATACGCAAATCAGTAAATGTAATCCAGCATATAAACAGAACCAAAGACAAAAACCACATGATTATCTCAATAGATGCAGAAGAGGCCTTTGACAAAATTCAACAACACTTCATGCTAAAAATTCTCAATAAATTAGGTATTGATGGGACATATCTCAAAATAATAAGAGCTATCTATGACAAACCCACAGCCAATATCATACTGAATGGGCAAAAACTGGAAGCATTCCCTTTGAAGACTGGCACAAGACAGGGATGCCCTCTCTCACCACTCCTGTTCAACATAGTGCTGGAAGTTCTGGCCAGGGCAATTAGGCAGGAGAAGGAAATAAAGGGTATTCAGTTAGGAAAAGAGGGAGTCAAATTGTCCCTGTTTGCAGATGACATGATTGTATATCTAGAAAACCCCATTGTCTCAGCCCAAAATTTCCTTAAGCTGATTAGCAACTTCAGCAAAGTCTCAGGATACAAAATCAATGTAAAAAAATCACAAGCATTCTTATACACCAATCACAGACAAACAGAGCCAAATCATGAGTGAACTCCCATTCATAATTGTTTCAAAGAGAATAAAATACCTAGGAATCCAACTTACAAGGGATGTGAGGGACCTCTTCAAGGAGAACTACAAACCACTGCTCAATGAAATCAAAGAGGATAAAAACAAATGGAAGAACATTCCATGCTCATGGGTTGGAAGAATCAATATCGTGAAAATGGCCATACTGCCCAAGGTAATTTATAGATTCAATGGCATCCCCATCAAGCTACCAATGACTTTCTTCACAGAATTGGAAAAAACTACTTTAAAGTTCATATGGAACCAAAAAAGAGCCCGCATCGCCAAGTCAATCCTAAGCCAAAAGAACAAAGCTGGAGGCATCACGCTACCTGACTTCAAACTATACTACAAGGCTACAGTAACCAAAACAGCATGGTACTGGTACCACAACAGAGACATAGATCAATGGAACAGAACAGAGCCCTCAGAAATAATGCCGCATATCTACAACTATCTGATCTTTGACAAACCTGACAAAAACAAGAAATGGGGAAAGGATTCCCTATTTAATAAATGGTGCTGGGAAAACTGGCTAGCCATATGTAGAAAGCTGAAACTGGATCCCTTCCTTAGACCTTATACAAAAATTAATTCAAGATGGGTTAAAGACTTACATGTTAGACCTAAAACCATAAAAACCCTAGAAGAAAACCTAGGCAGTACCATTCAGGACATAGGCGTGGGCAAGGACTTCATGTCTAAAACACCAAAAGCAATGGCAACAAAAGCCAAAATTGACAAATGGGACCTAATTAAACTAAAGAGCTTCTGCACAGCAAAAGAAACTACCATCAGAGTGAACAGGCAACCTACAGAATGGGAGAAAATTTTTGCAACCTACTCATCTGACAAAGGGCTAATATCCAGAATCTACAATGAACTCAAACAAATTTACAAGAAAAAAACAAACAACCCCATCAAAAAGTGGGCAAAGGACATGAACAGACACTTCTCAAAAGAAGACACATGCAGCCAAAAAACACATGAAAAAATGCTCATCATCACTGGCCATCAGAGAAATGCAAATCAAAACCACAATGAGATACCATCTCACACCAGTTAGAATGGCCATCATTAAAAAGTCAGGAAACAACAGGTGCTGGAGAGGATGTGGAGAAATAGGAACACTTTTACACTGTTGGTGGGACTGTAAAGTAGTTCAACCATTGTGGAAGTCAGTGTGGCAATTCCTCAGGGATCTAGAACTAGAAATACTATTTGACCCAACCACCCCATTACTGGGTATATACCCAAAGGACTATAAATCATGCTGCTATAAAGACACATGCACACATATGTTTATTGTGGCACTATTCACAATAGCGAAGACTTGGAACCAACCCAAATGTCCAACAATGATAGACTGGATTAAGAAAAGGTGGCACATATACACCATGGAATACTATGCAGCCATAAAAAAATGATGAGTTCATGTCCTTTGTAGAGACATGGATGAAACTGGAAACCATCATTCTCAGTAAACTATCGCAAGGACAAAAAACCAAACACTGCATGTTCTCACTCATAGGTGGGAATTGAACAATGAGAACAATGAGGACACAGGAAGGGGAACATCACACTCTGGGGACTGTTGTGGGGTGGGGGGAGTGGGGAGGGACAGCATTAGGAGATACACCTAATGCTAAATGACGAGTTAATGGGTGCAGCAAACCAACGTGGCACATGGATACATATGTAACAAACCTGCACATTGTGCACATGTACCCTAAAACCTAAAGTATAATAATAAATTAAAAAATAATAATAAAAAAAGAAATGCATTGTGTAAGGCTATAGCTGCCATAGATAGTGATTCCTCTGCTGATTTGGGCAAAGTAAATTGATCACCTTCTGGAAAGGATTCACTATTCTAGATGCCCTTAAGAACATTTGTGATTCATGGAAGGAGATCAAAATATGAGCATTAGCAGGAGCTTGGAAGAAGTTGATTCCAGCCCTCATGGATGACTTTGAGGGGTTCAGAACTTCAGTGGAGGAAATAACTGCAGATACGGTGGAAATAGCAAGAGAACTAGAATTATAATTGGATCCTGAAGATGTTACTGAATTGCTGCAGTCTCATGACAAAAGTTGAATGGATGAGTAGTTGCTTCTTATGCATGAGCAAAGAAAGTGATTTCTTGGGATGGAATCTACTCCTAGTGAAATGACAGTAATTATGTAAATATTACATAAACTTTAATTGATAAAGCAGTGGCAGGGTTTGAGAGGATTATCTCCAGTTTTGAAAGAGGTTCTACAGAAAGTGGGTCAAATGCTACCAAACAGCATTACATGCTCCAGAGAAATCTTTTGTGAAAGCAAGAGTCAATCGATGCAGTAAACTTCATTATTGTCTTATTTTAAGAAGTTGCCACAGTCACTCCAACCTTCAGCAACCACCATGATCAGTCAGTAGCTATCAACATTGAGGTACGAACTTCCACCAGCAAAAAGATTAGGACTTGCTGAAGGCTCAGATGATTGTTAGCATTTTTTAGCAATACAGTATTTTTAAATTAAAGTATGTACATTTTTTTAGACATAATGCTATTGCACACTTACTAGACTACAGTATAGTGCAAATGTAACTCTTATATGCACTGGTTAACCAAAAAATTTGTGTGACTTGCTTTACTCTGTTATTTACTTTATTCCTTTGGTCTGGAACTGAACCTACAGTATCTCCAAGGTATTCCTGTACTGAGTCCCAGTTTTTTCTACAAAGGAAAGCAAAGTTGATTTTGGCTCTTAAAATGACAGATTTTAGAAATCTGAGGTGTAATTTCATGTTAACTTTTCCATTTGACCATTGTCATGCCTTCCAGGTTCTAAGCGCTTTTCTCCTGCTGGCCTCCATCATCGTATGGCAGCAGAACTCAGTTATCTGAACGCCATTGAGGAGTCGGTGCGCCAACTGTCAGATGTAGAAAGAGTTAAAGGCATTTCACTTGCTCAGCAGGAGAGTGTGTCTCTAGCTCAGATAATAAAGGTATTTTTGGAGTTTTTTAGCTTTCTGTGGTTTTTCTTTTTTCTTTGCTATTTAAAATAGTCTTAATGATGACTTAAACTAGTGTGCCAAATAGAAAAAAATAGTCTGCCATATAGCACCTATAAATAAATAGTCCTGGGAAAAATCTGTCAAGACACTAAAAAGATACAGTGTTTGGCAGCAGAACAATAATAAAATCATTCTCTCTTAAATACTTTGTTTTCCATGTTTTCTGCTTTGTTTAGTTGACGGTATAAAAATCATCTAGTCAAACATTCTTAGTATTTTCTCTTTTCATTGATAGGTGAGAGAATACTGAGGGTTTTTTTTTTTTTTTTAAGCTTTATTTGTACCAAAAAGAGAAGTTTCTGAGATCCGGGTGTTTGATAAAGCCAGGATAATGTGGATTTTTCCTTAGCAAACAAAAATCTAGAGACGGTCTAAGTACTCTTCCCTTAGTGGAGATGCTTTAAACAACAACAACAACAACAGAAAAACCCCTGAGTTATTACTTACGTAGTATAAAATACACAGATTTAAAGTGTACAATTTTGATGAGGTTTTTTTTTTGTTTTTTTTTTTTTTTTTTTTTTTTTTTTTTTTTTTTGAGACAGAGTCTCACCGTTGCCCAGGCTGGAGTGCAGTGGCATGATCTCGGCTCACTGCAAGCTCTGCTTCCCAGGTTCACGCCATTCTCCTGGCTCAGCCTCCCAAGTAGCTGGGACTACAGGCGCCTGCCACAATGCCCGGCTAATTTTTTGTATTTTTAGTAGAGACAGGGTTTCACCATGTTAGCCAGGATGGTCTCAATCTCCTGACCTCGTGAACCACCCGCCTCGGCCTCCCAAAGTGCTGGGATTACAGGCGTGAGCCACTGCGCCTGGCCCAGTTTTGGTGAGTTTTGACCAGTGTATATACCTATGTAAGAACCACCCTAATCAAGATAATAGAACCCTTACATTGTTACCCCAGAAAGTTGACTCATACCCATTTTCAATTACTCCCCCTTCCCAAAGGCAATTACTGTTCTGATTTCTAGCACCATAGTTTATTTTTGCCTGTTCCAGAACTTTGTATAAAAGGAAGTGTACTTTGAACTCTGTGTTTAGCTTATTTTATTCAATATCAATTTAAGATTTATCTATGTTGTTTTATCAGTAGTTTTTTTTTTTTGCTGAGTAATATTCCATTAATATCACAATTTGTTTATCAGTTTTCCTATTGATGTACATTTAGATTATTTCCAGTTTTTAGCTATTGTGAATATTCCTGCTATGAGCATTTTTAAACAACTCTATGCATGCTACATATGTTTTCATTTTTCTTGTATAAGTACCTAGGAGTGGAATTGCTTGGGTCAAGTATATGAAACTTTATAAGAAACTGCCATACAGTTTTCCAAAATGGTTGTAACATTTTACACTCTTGTAATATATAGGAGAATGCCAGTTGCCTGTATCCCTGCTATCATTTGGTATTATCAGTCTTTTATTTCAGTCATTCTCTTGAGTATGAAGTAGTATCTCATTGTGGTTGTAATTTGCATTTCTCTTATTACTGATGAGACTGATTGTCTTTTTGTGTATTTATTGAGCATTCTTTTATGAATATCTGTTCAAATCTTTTACCCCATTCATTATGGGGTTGTCTTTTTAATTACTGATTTATAGGAGTTCTTCATATATTCTGGAAACAAGTCCTTTTCAGATGTATTGGAAATATTGTATTCTAGGTCTTGGCTTATCTTTTCACTTTTTAAACCGTGTCTCTTGAGGAATAGAAGTTTTAAATTTTGATGAAATCCAGTTTTTAGTTTCTTTCTTTTGTGGTAGAACCTTTAATTTTCTAAGAAATCTTTGGGCTGACTGTGGTGGCTCACGCCTGTTATCCCAGGACTTTTTGGGAGGCCAAGGCAGACAGCTCACTTAAGCTTAGGAGTTCAAGACCAGCCGGGGCAACATGGCGAAATCCCGTTTCTACTATGAATACAAAAATTAGCCATCCATGGTGGTGTATGCCTGTAGTCCCAGCTACTTGCGGCGGGTTGAGCGTGGTTGGGGGGGTGGGGGGGTGGCGGTTGGCTAAGGCAGGAGAATCACTTGAGTCTGGGAGGCAGAGGTTGCAGTAAGCCAAATTGTGCCATTGGACTCCAGAGTGAAACCCTGTCTCAGAAAAAAAAAAAAAAGAAAGGAAGGAAGGTTGGGAGGGAGAGAGGGAGGGGAGGGGAGGGGAGGAGGGGAAGAGGGGAGGGAGGGGAGGGAGGAGAAGGATAGGAGAGAAGGGAAAGAAAGAAATCCTACCCTAAGATACTAAGATATCTTAACATTCTCTTACATTTTTTTCCAAAAGCTTTATAATTTTAGCTTTCATATTTAAGTGTGTAATCCTTCTCAAGTTAATTTTTGGATTTGATGTGAGGAAGAGAGTCAAAGTTTATTTTTCCCTAATATGGATATTCAGTTGTTCCAGCACCATTTTATTAAAAAGACTTAAATTACCTTGGTGCCTTTATCAGTGATTAAGTAATCAGTTATGTGTGGATCTATTTCTAGACTAATTTTCCATTAATCTATTCATCTATCCATAATGTCAATACCATATTGTCTTTATTACTATGGCTTTTTAGTGAGTCTTGAAATCAAGATATAATTCCTTCCACTTTGTTTCTTTTTTTCAAAGATGATTTTGGCTATTCTAGGTTTTTTGCATTTCCGTGTAACTTTTAGAATCAGTTTGTTAGTTTCAACAACAACAACAACAACAAAAAGCCTGGTAGGATTTTGATTAGAATGGTATTGAATCTATAGGTTAGTCAGTCTGGGGAGAATTCACATCTTAACAGTGTTGCCTTTTCTAGTTCATGAACATGATATATTTTTCTATTTATTTAAATCTTTGAATATTTCTCTCATTAGTATTTCATTGTAGAGGTCTTATACATTTTAAAATTTATTCCCAAATGTTTTATGGTTTTTGATGCTAAAATTTTTTTTTCAGTTTCCTTTTCCATTTGTTCTTCCCAAAAAACCTGTCAGACAGTTCTTGGTGTGGGACTGTTCCCATACTTTGCAGAGATCCCATCATTCCTGCCCCGCCTTCCACTAAATAACAGTAGTGTTGTCCAGTCATTGTGACAGTAGAAACTCTGGACATTTCCAGATGTTGCCTGGTAGAGGGTGGGGAGGGACTAATGCCAACTTTGTTGAGAGTCACTGTATTGAGGAAATGACCCCATTGTAGTGGAGGGCCATCCCGACCTTGAAATCTGAGTCAGCACTGAGTTTTTCTGCCACTTGAGAAATACATTGTAATTCTGGGTTTCCAGATTTGGGCAGAGCATTACCATAGCCTTACATACAGCCTTACCACCATTTTTTGTTTTTTTGTTTTGTTTTGTTCTAATTAAAAAAAAAAATAGAGATGGGGAGGTGGTCTCACTATGTTGACCAGGCTGGTCTTGAACTCCTGGCCTCAAGTGATCCTCCCATCTTGGCCTCCCAAAGTGCTGGGATTGCAGACATGAGCCATTGTGCCCAGCCCTTACCACCTTTTGAAAACCTCTATTGTTTAGCACTATTTCAAAGGAGATGAAAAAGAAATATATATATATATATATATTTATATTTATAGATAACATTATGTGGAATAGTGGTAAGAAAGGGTCCTGGTGACGAGGAAACCTTATATGGGGACATCATTTTTTAATGAAACTACTACTTCAAAGTCAAAATGAAAGAATCATAAAATTGTGAGATGTGAGGCATTATTTTTATTTTTACACATAGGACATTTTTTTATCGCTTGCAAAAACTTGGGTGCTATGGCCTTTGCTTTCTAAACGGCTTTTTGGTATTAATTCTTAGTCCTGTATGCCCTGGAAATTTTTTATATTACTACATTATTTGGCATATGGGAGGTGATCGTTAAATATTTTGATAAATGGTAAGTGGCTGTTATGGGAGGTGATCGTTAAATATTTTGATAAATGGTAAGTGGCTGTTGACTATTATTTTTACTGTCTTTCCTTTTGGTTCTAATTAGTTGCTTCAAATGATTTGTATTAGTAAGATAGCATTGTGTGTGTTATAGTCACTGTGTTAAAATAGTTTAGTATCTGAGAATTAACATTTGACCATTACTTTGAAGGCACAACAGCAACGCCATGAAAGAGACTTGGCCCTCTTGAAACTGAAGGCCGAACAGGAGGCTCTGGAGAGTCAGAGACAATTAGAAGAAACCCGAAACAAAGCAGCTCAGGTAACTTATTTTGCAGCAGGTTCTTGTTTTTTAAACCTAAATTTGTACCTTAGAAATTACTTCAGTGTTCATTTAATTATATAGGAGAAAAAAATATGTATATAAATAATAAAGTTTTAGTACTTTTTATGGGATAATTCCATGTAATTCGATTTTTGTTACAACCTTGTGAAATAAATTGTCAAGACTCATTTCCAGTTTAGGGAAGTGGCAACTGAGGTACATTGCATTTATTTATCCACAGATACAGTAACTTGTGAACAGTGGAGTTAAGACTTAAACCATGAAATCCAGATTGTAGTGAAGTGTTTTTTACTACGAATAAGACATGAAATAAATTTATAAATTAAAATTAATTCAGGAGGAGGGGAGATTAAAACATAACTTCTTTTTTAACCCCTTTTGTTTAAAGGTCCATGCAGAATCATTACAGCAGGTGGTTCAATCACAACGGGAAGTAACTGAAGTCCTGCAGGAAGCAACATGTAAAATAGCAGCTCAGCAGTCGGAGACCGCTCACCTCACCACAGATGCAGCACGTCAAATCTGTGAGGTAGGTGCCACTGAGAACCCTTCTCTTTTTAGTTCTTTTTAGTCAATCTGAGTAACTTTGATCTTCAGTAATGGGTTTCTAATATCTTAGCAAATGCATACTTTGAATTAGTGACTTTTAGTGGGGGCCATACCCTATTGAAATAAGAGGCATCATTGATTGGAGTGTGTTGTACATGTGAATGTTATAGAGGCAGAAAAAAGATGAAGAGCTCTAAATTTCTGTCCTCTGGTAAGCTTTTTAGAAAAGTATCAACTTTATTGATGTATAATTTATAAACAATAAAATATACCCATTTTAAGTATGCAGTTTGGTGAGTTTTCTCACACACACACATCTCCCTGTAACCATCACCACAATCCAGAAATAGCATATTTCCTCATGTCTCTTTGCAGCCAGTCCCTAATCTCAGTCCTGGGGAACCACCGATTGCTTTGGGTGAAGATGTTTCATTTTTACCCAGAATAATATTAGTTACTGTCTTTTCTTTTCTATAACAGGAGTATAGCCCAAAGTAGTCTTATTGCTGTCTCTACATAGGATATCACAATTCATAATTGATGCAGTTTCACTTTATTTTAGCAGTTACAATTTTTTTAAACCAAAAGTTAGTACTATTTGTAAAATGACTTAGTTATTGGAAATCCATGAACGTACTATATGTTGGGTACTGTGGAGTTGTACATTTTGGTATATAATTGAGTCTCCTTTCTCAAGAAAATTTTAATGTAGACAACTTTAACAAAGATTTCAAAACACTTTAAGTCATTAGTAAAAGGAATAGCTCAAAGTAGTGCTTGAACAAATACCGAATGAATACTACATGCAGCACTTGCAGTAGTGGTTAAGAATAGGGAAAATGTACTTCACCTGTTGGTCAGCAAAGAGTTAGAAAAGAAGTAGTAATTAAATTGATTCTTGAAGGAAGATTTAATTTTTGGCTTATTACTGCTTATGTTATGCTTTAAGGTTTTCTGTCTAATTCATAGGTTGTTATAGCTAGGTGAAACCATAGAAATCATGTAGTCTAACTCTGTTTTTATAAGATGAAGCTGTTGAGACTTAAAGAGGCTAAATGACTTGTCCACAGTATTTCATCTATTAGTGGCAGAATTTGCTTGTTCTCAAGTTCAGTGACCTTTCTTTCCAAGACACTATGCTCCTTCTCAGTTCTCTGACTTTACCTTTTAATACATTTGCCTTTCTTGTGTGTGTTCATGTTTAGATGGCAGAGTTGACTAGAACTCATATCTCAGATGCTGTCATGGCTTCAGGAGCTCCCCTTGCAATACTATATGACCACAAACGGCAACACCTTCCAGACTTCGTGAAACAGCTGAGGACCAGAACTGAAACAGATAGGTTAATATTCATTCATTCAGCAAATATATAATGACTGTCTGTTAGGTTAATATTCATTCAGCAAATATGTAATGAGTATTTGTTGTTATAGGCACTGTTCTTGGTTGAGAATACAGTTATGGGCATAGTCTAGTAGGGAAGATAAACATTACTCAAATATTCAGTTAAGTGAATGAATACTTATACACTGATTTAAGTGTTATGAAAGAAGGGAACACATGTCTCAGAGATATGTAACATAGGAATTTGAATAGCCTGGGGGTGCCAGCAGGTCAGAGAAGGCTTTCCTGAGGAAATAAAGCTTGTGGTGCAATCTAATGGATGAGGAGTTAGTAATGTAAAGGAGGTAAAGAATAGGTAGATCAAAGGCCCTGAAGGAAGAAGGAACATGGCATATTTAAGAAAAGAAAGAAAGAACATTGTGGCTGGAGGCAGAGAGCAAAGAAAATGGTATGAGATGATGCAGGGATCAGATCAAGGTATAGGACCTTGCAGACTTAGGATTTTGGAGTTTATTCTAGGAGCAATGAAGTCATTAAAGAGATTCTTTTTGGTGGGACCGGGTGACATTACCATATTTGTGTGTCTGTGTGTTTTTCTTAATCATATTTTGACTGTCTCTAATTCATAGATTTTAAGTCTCTGTTTACATTCATTGATACTAGGAGTGATTTGTGTTTACTTTCTTAGTAAAACAGAAGATATTCTTTGATGTGTTGTAAGTTATTTTATAGTATCTATTCAGGATTTTCTCTCATATTACTATTAAGCAATACTTAAAATCTTTCTGTTATTAGAGACTTTGAATGTTTGATCAGTTTTTATTTTATTTGTAGGAAAAGTCCATCTGTTTCACTCTCTCGGAGTAAAGAAGGGACCCTTGACTCAAAGCATCAGAAGTATTCCGCTTCATATGATAGTTATTCTGAGTCTTCAGGATACAAGAATCATGATAGAAGGTGAAGACAATTTGATTTCTTTGTCAGTACAGTTTAGTAGACTCTGATAAATGGCTTAAACATTGCTTTCTTTGATTTCTTAATCTTGTTTATTTAAATAGAATGGTGTGTGCCCTTCAAAGTGCTGGCTTCTCTAATTAGCCAATTTAAAAATAGTTGGTCCATGTAATAATGTAACTACTGTTCCTTGAGAACCTACATTGTACAAGCATTGTATAAATTGTTCTTCCTGCACTTAATATTCACAGCAGCCTTCCAAGGCAGATGGTATTATCCTTATAGGTTAGAAAACTGAGGCTCATGGAGATGTTAAGAAACCCATTCAAGGTCACATAAATAATGATACATTTAAGGAATTGCACCTTAATTTATCTGCCTTCAAAGGCTGTGTTTATTGCACATTTCCTTGCTGACATTCATATTTCTTGATGTTACAAATTTTTATTGTTATAAAAAATATTGAATAGGCCAGGCACAGTGGCTCACGCCTGTGATTCCAGCACTTTGGGAGGCCGAGGTGGGAAGATCACCTGAGGTCAGGAGTTCAAGACCAGCCTGGCCAACATGGCAAAGCCTCATCTCTCCTAAAAAAACAAAAATTAGCCACGCGTGGTGGTGTGTGCCTGTAATCCCAGCTACTCAGGAGGCTGAGGCATGAGAATCTCTTGAACTAAGGAGGCAGAGGTTGCAGTGAGCCAAGATCGCACCACTGCACTCCAGCCTGGGTGACAGAGTGAGACTCTATCTCAAAAGAAAAAAAAAAATTGAATAGCTTGTCATTGGTAGTTGGTGTGATATGAATGGCTATAGCTTTCAATTATGGTTCCATCTTGGGATTAGAAGATTTTAGAGGCTACTTACCAGCATTTTTATAGGTAACATACTGACATTGTCAAGTATAGTAAAACCCCAATTTAAAAAATTAAATCATGAAACTAAAAGACATGAAAATGTGGGAAAAGTACCAAAAGTTATTGAGTAGCTATTATGTCTCTGAAACTATCTGACTTTCATTTAACCTTTACTGACACCTTCACTGAAACTTCATGTAAACCATCATCTGGATTACTATGGTGAACTCCTAATACTTGTCCTCATCCTCTAATCTTTCTCCACTCTATTCATTAGCCACATGGTAACCAGAGTGATTTTTCTAAAATTTCTAGCCAATTTGGTTATTCACCTATTTGAAATCTTCAGTATTCCCTCAGAATATTCAAATTAAGGTCTAAATTATTTAGCCTGGCATAAAAACTTTCTTTATAATTGAGCCTTTGGTCCATCCCTAGCCCCATCTCTTGGCATTTCCTCTCTTAGTATACTCCACTCATTCTATTTCCAGTTCTCTAGAAGAACCGTGCTCTCTGTCTTCTGTGCCATTGCATGTGATATACCTTCTTTCTAGACCATCCCTCATCTCATTTAGTTTACTTTTACTTACTTTTCAAGAATCAGTGCTATCCCCTGTCTGCTTTAGCTCTCACCTAAGTGTTCTCCTACAGCACTATGAGTATAGCTGTGATAGTCTTGACCACCCTATGTGTATACGTTTCTTTGTTAGTCAGTTACATTCTAGACTAGAAGCTCTTTGAGGGCTTCATTTTCATCACCCCAGAAAGAAATTCAGTAACCATTAGCAGTTACTCCCTATACCCTCCTCTGGCAACCACTAATCTATTTCCTATCTCCGTTCTCTATGGATTTGCCTATTCTGGATTTTTTATATAAATGGCATCATTACAGGATGTGGCCCTTTGTAACTGACTTCTTTCACTTAGCATGATGTTTTCAAGTTTCATGCATGTTGTAGCATGTATCACTACTTTGTTTATATGGCCAAATTATATTCTGTTGCATGGATATCCCACATTTTATTTATCCATTCATCAATTGGTGGACATTTGGGTTGTTTCCACTTGTTAACTATTATAAGTAATGCTGTGAACATTCACGTATAACCTTTTGTGTGGATATGTTTTCATTTCTCTTGAGTATATATTTAGGAATGGAATTGCTAGGTAATGTAAGGTAGCTGTATGTTTAAATTTTTGAAGAACTGCAAAACTATTTTCCAAAGTAACTGCAGCATTTTATACTATTTTCCCACCAGGTAAAATTTTTCTACAATCCTCACCAATGCTTGTTGTCTTTTTTATTATAGCCATCTTAGGGGGGACCATGCATACTTGTATCACCAGAACTTAGCAAAGTACCTAGCACACAGTAGGCAATCTACTACAAGTTTATTGAGTGAATGATTAGCATATAACTACTAATTGGTAGAATTGGGATTCAACCCCATGTCCTTCTGACTTGAAAGTCCCTTACTGTGTGCTGCATTACATCTTTTACCTTATTGCTTCATTAGAAGATTTACGTTTTCAAAAACTTATTAAACCAAACAATTGCATTATATTCTGATAAGTACTGTCATAGAAATAAACACACAAAAAAATATGAACACAGGGACAGAAGTGACTAAAGCCTCCTTGAGAGTTGGGGTGGGGTCCATGCAGTTTCTCAGAAATAACACTTGAACTGATTCTTGAATTCCATAGGTCGTTAGGCAGACACAGCAGCAAGGGCATTTTGGAAGAGGAAATAAGCATGTGCTGAGGATCCTAAGTATATTAACCCGGCTTGTGTAATGAATAAATAAACCAAGAAATGTAAGGAGGAGAAAGCTCGGGGGAATATATGTTTCGTTTGTTGGCTGAGGAATAGCCAAAATCAGAAGTTCACATGGCATTTCAATACTTGAACCTTAAAATCAAGGGAAGGGCAAAGATAGTGATACAAATTTGAGGCTCACTCTAAATGATAGTAGTTGAAGTTATGGTTAAGATTGCCCAAGGAGAATATGTAATATAAAAGAGAAAGAGGGCCAGCATGGTGGCTTACATCTGTAATCCCAGCACTTTGGGAGACTGAGGCGGGTGGATCATCTGAGGTTAGGAATTCGAGACCAGCCTGGCCAACATGGCGAAGCCCCATCTCTACTAAAGATACAAAAAAAAAAAAAATTAGCCAGGTGTTGTGGCACATGCCTGTAATCCTAGCTACTCGGGAGGCTGAGGCAGGAGAATCTCTTGAATCCAGGAAGTGGAGGTTGCAGTGAACCAAATCGTGCCACTGCACTCCAGCCAGGGCGACAGAATGAAACTCCTCAAAAAAAAAAAAAAAAAAAAAAAGATAGAAAAGGACCAAAACAAAACCATCAATTTAAGGAAAGACAGAAAAATTTAAAGCAAATGAAAGAAACAAGGAAAGCTTGTTAGAGAGGTGGGAAAAGCAGATGAGAGTAAAATCATAGGATATAAGAAGGGAGAGCTCTTTTATTTAACATTTAATTTTGACATGATTTCAAGCTTATAGAAAAGTTGCAAGAATAATAGAAAGTCCTCAAATATCTTTCATCCAGATTATCCTAACATTTTACTACATTTTATTTAGCAAGTAGAGCTTTTAAAGAAGGAAATATGGTCAACATCTAATATTGCAAAGCAATAAATTATCTACTGGATTTGGCAATTCAAAGTATAGATTAAGCTTATTTAGAACAGTTTTAGTAGAGCAGTTGGGATGGAAGCAGATTGTGATAAATCGTGATGTTAATGAAAAGTAAAGAAGTGGAAACAGTTAGTAGTAGCTCCCTTTCCCAGAAGTTTGATTTTGAAATGAAAGGAAAAAAGGGAGTGATAACCTAACAACACTGTCTATTATGATTATTTAAAAGTGAAACCTTCTTCTCTCCTACTCATCTTTCTCATCTTTTCCAATATATTCTCAGACTTATGTTACTTAGCTTTTTCTCTTTTATATTACATCTTTCTTCATTTTTATCTTGACTATAAAGTACAGTCATTTGGCCAAATAACTTTACTTTGAAGCTATAATCCTTATTTTGTTAATTTTGTTGTTGTTGTTTCCATATATCCATAAAAAAGAAGTAGTAGTGGTAGCAGCCGCCAAGAAAGTCCTTCAGTTCCATCTTGTAAGGAAAATGAGAAGAAACTTAATGGTGAAAAGATAGAGAGTTCCATTGATGAACAGGTTCAGACTGCTGCAGATGATTCTCTACGAAGTGATAGCGTTCCATCTCTTCCTGATGAAAAAGGTAACTTTCTTTGCAAATAAATGTGTTATCATTTGTTCAGAAACCAGAGGAAAGATGATCCTTGTTATAAAGTGGCAAATAAGCTGGATGTGGTGGCTCATGCCAGTAATTCCAGCACTTTGGGAGGCTGAGCTGAGAGAACTGCTTGAGCCTAGGAGTTTGAAACCAGCCAGGGAAACATAGGGAGACCTCTGTCTCTACAAAAAAATTAAAAATTAGCCAGGCTTGGTGGCACAGCCTATGGTCCTAGTACGTGGTAGGCTGAGATGGGAGGATCACTTTAGCCTAGGATATCAAGTCTGCAGTGAGCTATGATCGAGCCATAGCACTGCAGCTTCGGTGACAGAGCAAGACCCTGTCTCAAAAAAAATAAGTAAATAAAGTGGCAAACAACTTGACTGAAACTGTGTTCTAGTGTTTTGGAATGTAGACATTAAAAGTGATGTATTTGGATATTTAGCTGAGGAGATTTCTAACTTTATCTCATTAATATTTACTAAACTTTATCTCATTAATAATATAGTGTTTCTAATTAAAGCATATTTAATTATAGATAATATTTGTAAGCCTTAGAAGGAAACACAGTAACCATATGTGACTTGTTTGTGCCATATCTCAAGTCTTTACCATGGTGCCTGGCTTCCAATAACAGTGAATAAATAATTGTCAAGTGACTATTTTAAAATATCATGAACAGTGACTTTATTTAACTTCTTTAAACAATATTGAATTACTTGCCCAGAGCTTTACTTGACTAGCAGAAATACAAAAACAAAAAGGTATTACTTGGACTGCTGCTGCTTCTGGCCATGATGAAACAACAGGGACCAGATTTACTTACACTTTTTTTTTTTTTTGAGACAGTCTTGCTCTGTCACCAGGCTGGGGTGCAGTGGCGTGATCTCGGCTCACTGCAACCTCTGCCTCCAGGGTTCAAGCGATTCTCCTGCCTCAGCCTCCTGAGTAGCTGGGATTACAGGCACACACCACAACACCTGGCTAATTTTTGTATTTTTAGTAGAGACAGGGTTTCACCATGTTGGTCAGGCTGATCTCGAACTCCTGACCTCATGGTCCCGCCTTGGCCTCCCAAAGTGCTGGGATTACAGGTGTGAGCAACTGCGCCTGGCCTACTTACCCTCTTAAAGCAAGTAAAATATCAGGCAAAACATGAAATATCTATTTTTAAGACAGTGGGCCTCAGGCAGTGAATTGTGTTGATTCATGAGAGACTGGAAACAAATGAATGCTACAGTTCTACCAGTTTACTGCCTAGAGAGTTTCCAGACTGCAAAGCATGGAGCCCAGTGGTTTCTTGAGTTGCAGAAATGGAGTTAGGAATCTAAAGAAGCCAAGACAGCTAGAATTCACAGGGCAGCCACTGTCCAAAGAAACCAAACCCTTAAAAACCTCCTATGTAGAAGAAAACATAAATCTAGGTGACGTTCGGTTTCATGATGACTTCTTAGGTACATAACACCTCAAGGTATGATCTGTGAAAGAAAAAATTGATGAATTGTGTTTTATCAGAATTTTAAAACTTCTATTCTGTGAAAGACATTGTGAAGAGAATGAAAAGACAAGACACAGATTGGGAGAAAATATTTGCAAATCACATATTTGATAAAAGATTTGCATCTAGAATATATAAAGAACTCTTAAAACTCAATAATAGAAGGCCGGGTACAGTGGATTATACCTGAAATCCCAGCACTTTGGGAGGCTGAGGCAGGCAGATCACCTGAGGTCAGGAGTTCAAGACTAGCCTGGTCAACATGGTGAAACCCCATCTCTACTAAAAATACAAAAATTATCTGGGCATGGTGGTATGCGCCTGTAGTCCCAGCTACTCAGGAGGCTGAAACAGGAGAATTGCTTGAACCCAGGAGGTGGAGGTTGCAGTGAGCCGAGATTGTGCCACTGCACTCCAGCCTGGGCAACAAGAGTGAGATTCTGTTTCAAAAAAAAAAAAAAAAACTTCAATAATAGGAAAAACAACTCAATTTTAAAAATGTACAGAAGATCTGAACAGATACTTCATTGAAGAAAATATGCAGATGGCACATAGACACAAGAAAAAGTCTTCAACGTCGTATATCATTAGAGAAATTAAAATTAAAATCACAAGATACCATAACACTTACTAGAATGGCTATCAGAAAAACGGACAATAACAAATTGGTAACAAGGATGCAGAGCAATAGGAACTTGCATACATTGCTGGTGAGAATGGAAAATTATATGGTCACTGTGGAAGATAGTTTCGTAGTGTCTTGTAAGACTTAACCATACAATCCAGCAATCACATGCCTGGATGTTTTCCAAGTGATTTGAAAACTTACTTCTACATAAAAACCTATATACTGATGTTCATAGCAGCATATTCATAATTGCTAAGAACTAGAAGCAACCAAGATGTCCTTTACTAGGGGAATGGATAAACAAACTGGTACATCCATACAATGAAATACTATTCAGCTATTAAAAGGAATAATCTTTTGATTCATGCAACAACATGAATGAATTTTACAGTCCTCCGCTCTACCAGACCTCCGCTCTACCAGATGAGCTGTCGACACATGGACGAATTTTAAGTGAATTTTACTAAGTGAAAAAGCAGGTCCCAAAAGTCTGTGTATTATAATATGATTCAATTTATATGACAGTCTGTAAAAGGCACAACTAAAGAGTTGGAAAACAATTGGTTTCTAGGCATTAGGGAAGAGGAAGTAGTTGACTGCAAAGAGGATGCACGGAGGGACGTTTAGGATGAAGGAACTGTTACATAGAGTAGTTGTTCTATGTGTATGTATGCTCTGTATGATGCTATGTATTTGTCAAAACCTTGGAACTGTGTATCACAATGAGTAAATTTTAATATCTGTGAACTAATCGTGTATACACACACATTAATCAGGATATTGGGAGTTCCCAAAATGGAACGCAGCCTGCAATAAATGGATCTGTGTTACAAATACATGGCATAACAACATTGAAGGGGTTAGGGGAAAAGAGCTGATCTAAGTAAGTAACTTTGGAAAATGGTGTCTTGAGTGGAAACTATTAATATAAGCCTAATACAAAAGGAACGGTACATGAACCTATACCAGGTTTCTCAGTGTTGGAAGGGAAGATACACAAGAAAGGAAGACTAGAATGAACTCTGGTACTGGATCATAGACATAAGTACGAATTCATGTTTAGCTGGCTGACTGGATGGATATAAAAGCAATTGTAATTGTATGCGTAACTATGTGCACACACATATACATGGATTAATATACATCCATATATTACCTAGCTCTGTCCACTGAGCAAGTGCAGCAGCAGTGATACACCCGTAGTAACAAGGACAACTAGTGCCTACAAATTCTTTCTTTCTTTCTTTTTTTAAGAGATGGGGTCTTGCTCTGTCACCCAGGCTGGTCTCAAACTCCTGGCCTCAAGGGATCCTCCCACCTTGGCATCCCCAAGTGCTGGGATTAGAGGTGTGAGCCACTGTGCCTGGCCCCTAGATTGTGGTTTCTAAATATCATTCTTTAATAAAATAAATAAGAGCTCTTCGTAGAAATGGCTGATTCTAGGGCTCTAGGGAAAATACAGTTTGAGCCTGGAGTATCTTGTAGTACCAGAAAGGGAAGAAGTATTCAATTAAAAAAAAGGATGCAAGACCATGTCAAAGGCACACAGGAACCAAACTGAAAGAGCTGTCATGTTCTAATTAAGCTTGGAATTAATGAGTTTTTTAAAAAGATATTTTTACTTGCATTTCTTTGATTGATAGTAATGTTAAACTTTTTTTTCACTTTTACTATTTATATTTTGTAAAGCATCTGATCTGACCTTTTTTCATTTTTCTATAGGTGCGTTAGTGGTTTTCTAATTGATTTGTAAGAGCTCTCTAAATTTTTTGCAGCATTAATCTTTATATTTCTTAACCTAATATTTCTAGGTATTTTTAGAGGTTTTTTCTTGCTTGTAAGGCAAATGAATTTTATTATTTCATGTCTATTTATTAGTGATCAGTTTTATGAATTTATGTTGGATTGTCCCATAAAGAGGCAAAGGGCTACTAATTGAATACCTGCTGAGAACAATTATAATGATAAAATCTACTTTCTCCATATTCTTTTAGACTCAACATCTGTTGCAACAGAATATTCTCTGAAATTTGATGAATCCATGACAGAAGATGAAATAGAAGAACAATCATTTCGGTCATTACTACCTTCAGAGAGTCACCGCAGATTTAACATGGAAAAGAGAAGAGGTCACCATGATGACTCTGATGAAGAAGCTTCTCCAGAAAAAACTACACTGTCTACTGCCAAGGTGTGTTTCACTTTATCTGTGGAGGTAAATGGTTGTGGATATGTTCTCTCAAAGATATGAGAAAACATTTTGTACATGTCTCATTTGTCAGCTACTAGAATGATTTTTCTAAGCTATCAGTTTTATTTTATAGTTTTCCTATGAAATCTGGCTTCACTTTCCTTACAAAGTACAATACAAACTTATTTTTTGGAGTGATATATAAGGCCTTTGAGGATCTGAGCCAATATTATCTCTCTAGCTTTTGTACTTGCTTCACTCTTCTAGTGCTTTATTCCATTTAGAAATTTACATTCGTTCTTACCAAATTGTAATCCTCTTGGTTAACAGGAACAAATTCTTACCCACTTTGTATCCTTGGGACAGTAATTGGCTTGCAGTAGTTTATTAAAATTTTATTGGCTGAATAAATTAGCAGATGAATGTTAATCTGCCTCATGTGCCTTTTTAAAGAATATTCTCTTTCATTGTTGGTGCCTTGTTAAATACATAGTTTGTTTTTGTAAATGCATACCTCTTTTAGTGGAATTAAGTACCAAAAGGTTAGATGATGATAAACAAGAAAGAAACCATCTACTTTAGGAACTGAACATGCCATTCTCAGGAGGACAAGATAGCTTTTCTAAATTTACTATGGAGATGGTTCGACAGTATATGAAAGAAGAAGAAATGAGGGCAGCTCACCAGTCTTCACTCCTGCGTCTCCGCGAAAAGGCCTTGAAGGAGAAGACTAAGGCTGAGTTGGCCTGGTTAGAGCATCAAAAAAAGTAAGTTCTTTTGAGCACAGTTTTCACTAATTTCTTCATTTATAAAATGGAACGCTTTATATTTTAATATATTTTTGTTTCCTCATTTCATTTGATTAGAGCAACCCAGTTTCTCAAGCTAGAAATATGGCAGTCATACTTGATTTGTATTTCTTTCAAGACCTCCTCCTACCCACATAACATTTTCTTTGCTTCCTCTTTCATCACTTAACTGACTGTAATCTTATGTTGTCATATGATACAATATTGTAAATTTCCTCAAGTCCTTCTGTCTTCAGAGGACACATTCTAGGGCTTGCATATACCTCAGTAAAATACTTATTTGGATATGAATGGTTATGGCTACATGTAGCAACTGCTTTTCACATTTGAAAATGTTAAATTGGTTTGTAGACTTTTTAGTAGTCAAGAATTCTTGACATTATTCAGGTAAGAGAAACTTAATCAAATCTTTGTCTCAATGAAAAATATTATTTGCAGACATCTACGAGACAAAGGAGAGGATGATAAAATGCCCCCACTCCGGAAGAAACAGCGTGGTTTGCTTTTAAGGTTGCAGCAAGAAAAGGTATGTTAGGGAAGACACCCCGTTAGGACAGCTTATAAGGCAAGTTAGTTTGTGGAATCTATTATTTTGCCTGATTTCTTTTCCTTATTATTGCCTTAAATGAGATTTAGTTGATACTTCCACTGTTTATGTTCATACTACTATAATTATAAGGGTTGCTTGGTAATCTACTGTATTTCTCCTAAATGAGGATTGTGTGTCACTGCTAAATTAATAAAATACACAGGCAAACTTTCTACCTTCATGTAGTAAGTAGAAGAAAATACTCTTTTGAAATACAAATTTTAAAAATTAAGATATGTGTAAAAGAATCTATTTGGATTAAATTTTAAATTATTGATTCCCTAGACTTTCATGACATATTAATTACATATTGATAAGTATTTTGGCTTAATGGACTTAGAAAGACCCCAGTTTTGAATTCTGGAGAGGCAACATGGTGGTGTAGTGGTAAAGAATTCAGGCTCTGGAGTTAGATTTCCTAGGCTAAAATCCCAACTTTACCAGTTGCTGGTTTCATAACCTTGAACAAGTTACTTAACTTCTCTGTGTCTCAGTTTCCTCATCTGAAGATAATAATAGTAACATACTTTATAGGGTTGTTTTGAGGAATAAGTGAGTTAATACATAAAATAAACTTAGAGCAGACCATGGCACAATGGTAAGTGCTCAATAAATATTAGTTGCTATGATCTGAATTCCAGCGTTGTCACTTGCAACTGTGTAATCATGGTCAAAGTTTAAGTAACTCTCTGAGACTTAATTTCCTCATCTGTAGGAGTGGGATTATACTTCATATGGTGGTTGTGAGGATTAAATGAGGTAACATATGTAAAGTGGGTTTCACTGTGCCTGGTAAGTATTCAATAGATTCCAGTTTTTTTCCCCATATTAACCTGTTGTCAGGTGCTAGCTACTATGTTAGATGATTTAGGAAGCTAATTATCTGAATTATGTATTGGCTTATTACTTAGTTATATGTTTATCCCAGGAAATATTACAGATGATATGAATTTGAATAAATTCTGAATTCCATTTTTTTTTTTTTTTTTTGAGATGGAGTCTCACCCTTTCACCCAGGCTGGACTGCAGTGGTGCTATCTCGGCTCACTGCAAGCTCCGCCTCCCAGGTTCACGCCATTCTCCTGCCTCAGCCTCCTGAGTAGCTGGGACTACAGCCCCCACCACCGTGCCCGGCTAGATTTTTGTATTTTTAGTAGAGACGGGATTTCACCATGTTAGCCAGGATGGTCTCAATCTCCTGACCTCGTGATCCGCCCTCCTCGGCCTCCCAAAGTGCTGGGATTACAGGCGTGAGCCGCCGTGCCTGGCCTGAATTCTGTTTTTTTAAAAATAAGTTGTGTCTTTTTAATCCAAAAAATTGGTTTTAAAATAAATTAAAATTTTTTCTTAGTTAAAATAAGTAAATAACTTTCTACAATGTTACAATAGCTTTCTGTTATAAAATAGAATAAAAATAAGATTTATAAATTTATCCCTCATTCTGTGGGGTTTCTTTTCACTTTCTTGATAGTATCCTTTGAAGTATAAAATTTTTCATTTTGATATGTCTGGTATTGTATTGCATGCCTGCTAATAACACATTTTTTGTTTTGATTAGTTTGAAAATGTATTTGTTTCACCTTTATTTTTGAAGGATATTTTTAATAGGCATAAAATTATTTTCTTTCAGCACTTCTAAAGATATTTTTCCATTATTTACGGCTTTCCATTGTTTATGTGGAGAGGTCAGTTACTTAATCTTGTTCTTTTGAAGGTTCCTCTTAAGATTATTTAAAAATTATCCAATTTTTCAATAGTTTTACTGTGATGCATGTAGGTGTGGTTTCCTTTGTATTCATCCTATTTAGGATTTGCTGAGCTTCTTGTATCGGTTGTTTTATTCAATCAGTTTTTCAGAAACTATCACTTCATGTATTGCTTCTGTCCCCTTTTTTTTTTTTTTTTTTTTTTGAGACAGGGTCCCACTTTGTTGCCCAGGCTGGAGTACAGTGGCATGATCTCAGCTTACTGCAACCTCTGCCTCCAGGGCTCAAGCAATCCTCTCACCTAAGCCTGCCCTGTAGCTGGGACCACAGGTGTGCGCCACCAGTGCCAGGTAATTTTTTGTAGAGATGGGGTTTCGCCATGTTGTCCAGGCTGGTCTTGAACTGCTGGACTCAAGTGATCCCCCCACCTTGGCCTCCCAGAGTACTAGGATTACAGGTGTGAGCCACTGCGCCTGGCCACTTCTACCTCATTCTTTTTCTCCTTTCCTTCAGGGACTTCAATTAGACCTTTCGACCATTTGCCACATCCCTCTCGTCTGTCTTGTTTGTATTTCATCCCTTAAAACAAACAAATTAAAAACTAAAAACACTGTGCTTCAGTTTGGAAAGTTTTTATTGACCTGTCTTTGAGTTCATTAGTATGTCCTCTACTTTGCCCACTGTACTGCTAAGTCTATCCAGTGAGTTCTTAATTTGATTTGTTTTAGTTCTATAATACCCAATTTTATTCTTTTTAAAATAGATTTTGAGTCTGTTGAAATTTCTACCCTTTAATCTACTTTTCTTTCTTTCTTTTTTTTTTTTTTTATTTTTTGGAGATGGAGTTTCGCTCTTCCTGCCCAGGCCAGAGTGCAATGGTGCAATCTTGGCTCACTGCAACCCCTGCCTCTTGGGTACAAGTGATTCTCCTGCCTCAGCCTCCTGAGTAGCTGGGATTACAGGTGTCTGCCACCACACTCAGCTAATTTTTTTGTATTTTTAGTAGAGTCGGGGTTTCACCATGTTGGCCAGGCTGGTCTCGAGCCCCTGACCTCAGGTGATCCACCCACCTCGGCTTCCCAAAGTGCTGGGATTACAGGCATGAGCCACCGTGCCTGGCCTACTTTTCTTTTTCTACTTATTATCCATAGTTATTTTAATGTTCTTGACTGCTGTTTCTTCCCTGTCTGCTTGTATGTGGCCATCTGTGCCTCTATTATTACTATTGTCTGTTTTCTTTTTTTTTTTTTTAAACTATCGTGTGGCCCCTTTTCTTTGCATGCCTAGTAATTTTTTTGTTGAATACTAGTCACAATTATATAAATAACAGCAAAGGCTCCAGCTGATGGTCTCTTCCCCCAGAGAGGATTTATCCTTTCTTTTGCTATTTTGTTAGAGTTTTCTTTTGCTATTTTACTAGAGTTATCAACTGTTCATCTTAACTCATTCAAAGATTGTGCTGGGTTAGGGTTGGGTTATAGAGTTGGTAAGCCTCAGTCTACTTCTGGTTTGCATTGTCCCTAGGTTGGGGCTCTCCAGGGATTCACTGGAAACCCAGATAAAACTTTTTACTCAACACAAGAGACTGGGGATTTCTGCCCTGCTTTTGAGACTTTTCTGGGTTAACTCCTTAGCCCTCTATGTGCTACTTCAGAACTTGACAACTGCTTTGAGGAGAATGTGAGTTTGAGATATCCTGAGTCTCCAGTTTTGTCACTGTGGCTCTGTGTAGATGGTTAGAGTGTTGACTGGTGTAACCACTTTGAGTTGAGAGCAATTGCCACTACCTGGTTCAGTTGAGGACATATATAATATATGACTCAGCAGTTCTGTCTTGGTATATATCCTAAAAAAGCTTTCACATATGTGCAAGGGAAAATGGAAACAACTTGATTTCTTCAATAAAAGAATAGATGAAATAAAACATATTCTTGCAAGAAAGTATAATACTGCAGGAAACTGAATGTATTAGATATCAGCACTGTCTATAGAGATTTCTGAAATGATAGTAATTTTCTTTATCTGTGTTATCCAATACTGTAGCTACTAGCCACACATAGCTAGAAGCTGTCATATTGGGCAGTGTAGCATGAGATCTTCATTTATCAAAAACCATAATGTTTTTTATAGAAAAGAAAGATGCAAAGAATATATACAGTATTATACCAGTCATACAAATTTTTTTAAAGTAACCAATTAGTAGTATATGTTCTGTGGAACCACTCATGCATCAAAAGCAAAAAACCACATATAGGAATGATACACTTCTGGGGAAGAGAGGAAGAAGGAAGAGATTGGCATGGAGTTTGGTTTCATCTGTATTTATCTATTTATAGATAATAACATATTTGAAACAAATGTGCAAACTGTTAAATATGTTTAATGCCAGTCGTAGGGATATGAGTGACTACTTTTTCTTTTTGTAATACTTAAGAATTTTTTAAGTAAATATGCAAAATATACTCTTCGATCCAATTGGTTACCCCTGAAAAGTTGCCTTATAAGGTTGAAAGAACCAAAGTGTAAGAATATATGTGCTAAGATATTTCTTGCAACTGTAGCAGTAAGAATTCTTTTGACTGATAGTGAAATGGCTGGCTCTAAGCAATTTGGTACAACCGTATCCAAAAAAGAGACCATATTTTCCTATGTCTTATTCGTTTTACCCTCTGTGAAGTGACATTCATAACACATAAAAATAACCATTTTAATAAAGTGAATAATTCACTTCTACCATTTACCATTTTAAAGTGAACAATTCATTTGTACAACTTTATGAGTTATTTTTACAAGAGGGGCAAATCTGTTTCCCAAGTATTCCTTAGGAGTTGTCTCTTTTTTCTTCTAGGCTTGAATTGGGTGAATTTATACATTATTTGGTTCAGAAACTCAGGCCTAAGTTAGTGGAAGTTTCAAAATGTACTCTGTGAAACTCTGGCCTCTAAGACCCTTTCACAGGTCTGGAAGGTCCAAACTATTTTCATAATGATACTCTGTTATGAATTTGCCCTTTTCACTGTGTTGACACTTGCACTAAATAGTAGAAAACAATGCTGAGTGAAACTGCTGGTGCTTTAGCACAAGTCAGTGGCACCAAACTGTATTGGTAATTGTCTTATTCTTCATGCCACTTACTTGCAGTTAAAAAAAGCAAGTTTCATTTAGAATGTCCTGATTGAGTAGTAAGAATTATTAATTTTATTGTCTTGAACTCTTGAGTACGTGTCTTTTTTGTATTCTGCATGACAGAAACGGGAAATCCATAATGAGACACCTTTGCTCGATACCAGAATATAGTGATTAATTCAAGAAGTATTTGTGCACTTGTTTAAATTGTGAGCCTTTTTTTTTTTTCATGGAATAGCATTTTTACTTGAAAGAAGTATTCAAGGCAAACTGCTAATTCAGATTTGAGTGTTTGACAAATGGTTTTCTCAAAAACAAAGAAAGTATCCCTGTCACTTCAAAAAAACAACTGACAACGTATGTTGCCAATGATAAAATTCAAGCTTTCACACAAAAGTCAGGATTTTGAAAAATTTCTATTGCCTACCCAAAATAATTTTTCTTTTGAGATTAATGGTGGTATTCGTGAGTATAACTGTTTGATATTGCATAATGAAGTGTGTCAACATTTAGAAAATCTGCATAACTTAATGAACCAACATTTTCCCAGTGACCAATGCACAATGTTAAAAAAAATCAAGCTAGATGTTAAAGAGATTTGCAAAACTCTAAAATATCATTCTTTTCACTAAATTCCTTTTTGTTTTGGAAAATATAGTTACTTTCTTTAAAATGTACACAATCATTGTATACTCATTAGGGAATGAGAATAAAGAGCAAGTAATATATTTGCTACCAATGTATTTAGTATTATAAAAAATGGTTTGATGCTCAGAGTCCCCTGACAGGGTCTCAAGACTTCCAGGGATTCCGTAGAGCACACTTTGAGAACTGCTACTCCAGAAAAATTTGTAAATGTGCCCAAGAAGACAAAATGTATAAGGCTTTTCACTTACAGCATTGTTTGTACAATAGTAAAAAATAGACAACAACCTTAAAATCTCACCATATGGGGTGGGCACAGTGGCTCATGCCTGTAATCCCAGTGCTTTGGGAGGCCAAAGCAGACGGATCACTTGAGGCCAGGAGTTTGAGACCACCCTGGGCAACACAGCAAGACCCTGTGTCTATAAAAAAATAAAATAAAATAAAAATTAGCTATACGTGGTGGCACGTGCTTGTAGTCCTAGCTACCTGGGAGTCTAAGGTGGGAAGATCACTTGAGCCCATGAGTTTGAGCCACTGTACTACTACAGCCTGGGCAACAGAGCAAGGCCTTATCTCTAAAAAATTTTAAAAATAAAAATAATCCCACCATATATGGGTAAGAGATAAATATATGGTTCTCCACTGTAATTTTGTGCAGCATTAAAAGGCATAAATTAGCATGGTGAAATATCAAAAGTGATATCTAGTAAAGCAAGATTTAAAATATATACATATGATATTTATAAAATATTTTTAAACATACAAACCAAATAGTGTATTTTTTTTTTTTTTTTTTTGCAGATAAGCACAAATATTTTTAGAATAATTTAAAAACAATGTGCTGGAAGGATAGATACCAAACCCATAATAGTTGTTACCTCTGAGGAGTTGGGGCACAAGATTGCAGACTAGTTTTTTTTTTTTTTTTTTTTTTTTTTGAGACAGAGTCTTGCTCTGTCGCCCAGGCTGGAGTGCAGTGGTGCAATCTCGGCTCACTGCAACCTCCGCCTCCCAGGTTCAAGCAATTCTCCTGCCTCAGCCTCCTGAGTAGCTGAGATTACAGGTGCCCGCCACCATGCCCAGCTAATTTTTTTGTATTTTTAGTAGAGATGGGGTTTCACCATGTTGATCAGGCTGGTCTCAAACCCCTGACCTCGTGATCCACCCGCCTCTGCCTCCCAAAGTGCTGGGATTATAGACGTGAGCCACCACGCCCGGCCACGGACTAGTTTTATCTGTAATGTTTTATTTCTTTACAGGAATAAAGACTAGGAGAAAATATAACTGAATATTAACAATTGTTAACTTGGTGTTTTGGAAATGTAGATGTTTATAAAGCACTTTTTTGCATTTTAAGGTAGTTTCAGAAAAATCTCAATGATTAAAATAATTATAACTAACAAATTTTAATGTCTTTATTATGCTTTATTGATAAGAAAACATTGATTGATTGATTGAGACAGGGTCTCACTCTGTTTCCCGGGCTGGAGTGCAGTGGCATGATTTTGGCTCACTGCAACGTTGACCTCCTGGGCTCAGGTTGATCCTCCCACCTCAGCCTCCCAAGTAGCTGGGACCACAAGTGAGTGCCACCACGCCTGGCTAATTTTTGTGTCTTTTGTAGAGGTGGAGTTTCACCGTGTTGCCCAGGCTAGTCAACTCCTGGGCTCAAGTGATCTGCCTGCCTTGGCCTCCGAAAGTGCTAGGATTACAGGTGTGAGCCACCATGCCCAGCCAAGAAAACAGATTTAAAACAAATTTATTTTTATTTTTATTTACTTATTTATTTTTTTATTCTATTATGTCTTTTTATTTCATATTCATTGATATGTTAAATTTTGTGGTTCTTTTTTTTATTATTATACTTTAGGTTTTGGGGTACATGTGCACAATGTGCAGGTTTGTTACATATGTATCCATGTGCCATGTTGGTTTGCTGCACCCATTAACTCATCATTTAGCATTAGGTATATCTCCTAATGCTGTCCCTCCCCACTCCCCCCACCCCACAACAGTCCCCGGAGTATGATGTTCCCCTTCCTGTGTCCATGAGTTCTCATTGTTCAGTTCCCACCTATGAGTGAGAACATGTGGTGTTTGGTTTTTTGTCCTTGCGATAGTTTACTGAGAATGATGATTTCCAGTTTCATCCATGTCCCTACAAAGGACACGAACTCATCATTTTTTATGGCTGCATAGTATTCCATGGTGTATATGTGCCACATTTTCTTAATCCAGTCTATCGTTGTTGGACATTTGGGTTGGTTCCAAGTCTTTGCTATTGTGAATAGTGCCGCAATAAACATACGTGTGCATGTGTCTTTATAGCAGCATGATTTATAGTTCTTTGGGTATATACCCAGTAATGGGATGGCTGGGTCAAATGGTATTTCTAGTTCTAGATCCCTGAGGAATCGCCACACTGACTTCCACAATGGTTGAACTAGTTTACAGTCCCCCCAACAGTGTAAAAGTGTTCCTATGTCTCCACATCCTCTCCAGCACCTGTTGTTTCCTGACTTTTTAATGATGGTCATTCTAACTGGTGTGAGATGGTATCTCACTGTGGTTTTGATTTGCATTTCTCTGATGGCCAGTGATGATGAGCATTTTTTCATATGTTTTTTGGCTGCATAAGTGTCTTCTTTTGAGAAGTGTCTGTTCATGTCCTTCGCCCACTTTTTGATGGGGTTGTTTGTTTTTTTCTTGTAAATACTACAAGGCTACAGTAACCAAAACAGCATGGTACTGGTACCACAACAGAGACATAGATCAATGGAACAGAACAGAGCCCTCAGAAATAATGCCGCATATCTACAACTATCTGATCGTTGACAAACCTGACAAAAACAAGAAATGGGGGAAAGGATTCCCTATTTAATAAATGGTGCTGGGAAAACTGGATAGCCGTATGTAGAAAGCTGAAACTGGACCTGTTCCTTACACCTTATACAAAAATTAATTCAAGATGGATTAAAGACTTAAATGTTAGACCTAAAACTATAAAAACACTAGAAGAAAACCTAGGCAATACCATCCAGGACATAGGCGTGGGCAAGGACTTCATGTCTAAAACACCCAAAAGCAATGGCAACAAAAGCCAAAATTGACAAATGGGATCTAATTAAACTAAAGAGCTTCTGCACAGCAAAAGAAACTACCATCAGAGTGACCAGGCAACCTACAGAATGGGAGAAAATTTTTGCAACCTACTCATCTGACAAAGGGCTAATATCCAGAATCTACAATGAACAAATTTATTTTTAAAAAAGGATTATCTGTTAAATTTTGACAATTATTAGCAGTGAAGTGTATTATCTTCTGCCCACATAGCAACTGAAAACAGTATTCTGTGTGGAGAGATATTGGTACAATGTAGTCTTAAATGTTTCTGGTAGCATTGTAGACAGGGGCAGTCCTTTTTTGAAAGCAATTTTAAAAACTGTTTTTAAGAACCATAAAATGATTCATTGTCTTTGACTTGTTTATTTTACTTTTAGAAATCTCTCCTAAGGAATTAATCCATGGTATGAAACAGCTATGGGCATTAAAGCATTATTTGAGATAGTAAAACATTATAGGGGCCTAAAAGTTTAGCAATAGAATAATAGTTACATTAATTAGTTTACTTGATAAGCAGCTGTTAAACTAGTAAGTGTAAACATTGAGTAGCATTATGGAAAAATACAAAATATATGTTATGTTTTAAAATGGGATATGAAATTATCAATCTAATTATAATTTAAAATTAAGAGATCATATTAAATTATTTTAGAATGGTGGGATTGTATGTGATTTATTTCCTCCCTCACTATTTTTTAAACTTTTCAGTATTACTACTATTATTATAAAATACTATCTGTATTTATTTGTAATATATGTGCTGATTTTTTTTTTTAAATATTACTTTGGCCTTGTCTTCTCCCAATCTTAATCCCTCTCTTGACTCTTTAAACCTTAGGCAGAAATAAAACGTCTTCAAGAAGCCAATAAGGCAGCTCGGAAGGAAAGACAGCTGATTCTTAAACAGCAGGAAGAGATAGAAAAGATCCGACAGACCACCATAAAGCTACAGGAGAAGTTGAAGTCTGCAGGGGAGAGTAAATTGGTAAACTACATGAAGTTATTATTTGTTTCCTGTCTTATGTTGATTGCCAGTATCTAACCCTGTCTCATGTTCTAAGATGATATTCATTCAAGCAGTATGATACAATAATGAACTAGGATAAAGTTCTATGGATGGGCCAGTCTTAGTCCATTTTCTGTTGCTATAACTGAATACCTAAGACTGGGTAATTTATAAAGGAGCAAAATTTTTTCTTACAGTTCTGGAAGGTGAGAAGTTCAAGGTCGGTGCCACATCTGGTGAGGGCCTTCTTGCTGGTAGGGACCCTCTGCAGAGTCCCAAGGGGCGATGCAGGGCATCACATGACAAAGGGGCTGGGCGTGCTAGCTCAATCCTCTCTTTCTTCTCTTACTAAGCCACTAAAGTCCAACCCTCATGACATCATCTAATTACCTTTCAAAAGTTCTACTTCTCAAATACCATAGTCTGATTTCCCACTGTCTTAATGTTACAATGAGAATTAAGATTCAACATGAGTTACAGAGGGGACAAACATTCAAACCATAGCAATGCCCTAATGTATAGTGAGAGTTGTATTTTTTTCCTATGGAATATTCAAATTTTGAAAGGGCCACATAGTTTTTATACAATATTAGTTTAATTTAGAATATTTTTCACTTACAAACTAAATTGGAACAGAGGGCTTTGCTCTTATTTATCAATCCAAACATATTCTTCAGAATTAATGGGGGAGACTGTTTTACTATTTACATGATACTCATTTTAGCTATCCAACTTTAATACAATGATACATGATTCAAAGGTGATATTAGACAAAAACAAAATTTGAAACTTTTTTTTTTTTTTTTTTGGAGACACGGTCTCACTCTGTCACCTGGACTGGAATAAAATGGTGCAATCACAGCTCACAGCAGCCTTGACCTCCCAGGGGTCAGGTAATCCTCTCACCTCAGCCTCCTGAGTAGCTGGGACTATAGGCATGCACCTCCACCCCCAGTTAATTTTTTGTATTTTTTATAGAGATGGGGTTTCGCCATGTTGCTCAGGCTGGTCTCCAACTCCTGGGCTCAAGCAATCCATCTGCCTCGGCGTCCCAGAGTGTTAGGATTATAGGTGTGAGCCACCATGTCCAGTGGACCTATTCTAAGGTACTATAAAATGTCAATGTAGGGCTGGGTGCTGTGACTCACACCTGTAATCCCAACACTTTGGGAGGCCTAGGTGGGCAGATGGCTTGAGCTCAGGAGTTTGAGACCAGCCTGGGCAACAGGGCGAAACCCCTAGCTCTACCAAAAATACAAAAATTAGCTGGACATGGTGGCATACACCTATAGTCCCAGCTACTTGCGAGGCTGAGGTGGGAGGATTGCTTCAGCCTGGCAGGCCAAAGCTGCAGTAAGCTGTGATCACACCACTGCACTCCAGCCTAGGTGATAAAGCAAGACCCTGTCTCAAAAAAAAAAAATCATTGTAGTGTGAGAAAACCCAGGCTGTATAGCAGTTTAATTTTTAAAATTCCTAATATGCTCTGCTTTGATTTTTAAAGTAAACTTTAAATTTTGAAAAAATCTCAAACTTACAGAAAAATGTCAAACAGTACAAAAAATTCTATTATCCTGAGTTATCTGAGAGTAAGTTGCCAACAAATTAACATTGTTACGTTACTACCACTTAATCTGCAGACTACCTGAAACTGGGTGCCCTTCTCATTCCACCTGGGCTCTGACTCCCCAAGTTGGGCTATTCCCATCTCCTCACACCCTCTCTTCCTTGCCCTCTTTGGGCTCTGGCTTTTGTGCTAGGAAGTTCTCTGTGGTAAGGCCATCCTCACTGTGCTTGGGCTTGCAATTGTGTGTGGGGGTCACTTCCATGTGACATTCTTGTTGGCCTTCTTGGGCTCTGATTCCCCTTACCGGCCGCCCTCCTGCATTGGATGCCCTCTTCATCCTACTCAGGTTCTGAGACCCCACTCTTGCCCTCCTGTGTCCCTCAGCCCCTACATAGATGCCTGCCTTGCTCTGTCCCATCCAATGACTTTAAGACTGAACTGTTCAGGAGAAAGAAAGGGAAGCTCAAGGGCTCTACTTTTTTTTTTTAAACAAAATAAAAACAGTCATGACTGTTGCTGCCCATCTTCCTGAAAAGTTAGGAGAATAAATGACTGTTTGTGGGGAAAACATACTAAGAAATTAAAGTTTTACTTTTTGCTCATCAGAAATAATGTATTGATTAATAGTTTCCAAATGTTTTCTTTACAAACTTTTTTAATTTTTGAAAACATTGTTTTGCATAAGGAATATTCAAAGGAAAAAACTCATGCCCTAGTATGATTAAAATAAATGTTACATCTTCCAGTCATTCTTTGTGTCTGTACATACATGTTTTATATATTTATAGTGTCTAATTTTTTTATTCCTTTTGAGTGGTCCAACTTTGAAATCTCAGAGAGGATGTGTAGATACTAGATTACTAATAGCAGGAGCTTTTTTGGATTTCTTACATTTCTTCTTTTTTAAAATTATTGCATGTTGTGATATTCTCTTTTTCTCTATATATATAAATGGTGGTAAAAATATACATAATATGAAATGTACTAGTTTAACCATTTTTAAGTGTGTGATATATTTTGTCCTTTATTATCTTATTTTCAACTATTGTTATAAACATTGTATTGTGGATAAACTTAATTTTGAATTGACAGTATTACAATGGCTTCAAGGTCCTGTTAAAGTCCAATACAATTTTGCCTCTTTTTGTTTGCAGGACTCTCATAGTGATGATGATACAAAGGATAATAAGGCAACCAGTCCTGGTCCAACTGACTTGGAGACCCGCAGTCCTTCTCCCATTTCAGTCTCCAGCAGTGAAACTAGCAGCATTATGCAGAAACTGAAGAAAATGAGAAGCCGCATGGATGAAAAGTAATTTGTTTTTTATAAATATCTCTTGTTTAGTTACATTGAAAGTAGTACAACAAATAACATTTGTAATATACTTCACTAGATTAGATTGAGACAAAGTATTTTATGGATTCAGTAGCATTTTAGCAGAATTGTTAGATTAACCTAGAAGCCAATTAACTGTAGATCTTATTTATAAAACAATTTTAATACGAACAAGTTTCTTATTTTAAAAAACCAAAAACCAAGGTTAGGAGTGGTGGCTCACACCTATAATCCAAGCACTTTGAGAAGCTGAGGCAAGAGGATCATCTGAGCCCAGGAATTCAAGACCAGCCTGGGCAACATAGTGAGACCCCATCTCTACAAAAAAATAAAATTAGCTGGGCATGGTGCCATGTGGGAGGCTGAGGTGGGAGGATCCTTTGAGCCTAGGAGGTCAAGGCTGCAGTGAGCTATGATTTTGCCACTGCACTCCAGCCAGGGTAACAGAGCTAGACCCTGTCTCCAGAAAAAAAAAAAAAAAAAAGTATCTGCACATGTACCCATAACAAAGTTTTCCCCTTTCTTTTATTAAAAGAAAGGCATGTCTACTAATTTGGGGAAGCAACTAATGGTATATCCTGACATGTCATCCTGTGGCCCTCTGGCACCTCTCAGGCTTATTCAAATAGATGAAATTTTAACCTGGTGAGTAGGTATGAGTTCCTTAGCTGAAAGCAGAAAGGCTGAAATTTTCCAGGAATGTTGATTTGGCAGTCTTAACATTCTTCTAAAATAGTTCTAAGAATTATTTTGTAAAGACTCTTAAAGCTACTCCAGCTTAGATATAGCTCAGTTATATATCAGTGTTGACCATATAAAATGAAATTTATGTGAGACTTTACTCTTTGGGGTGTATATTTAATTAAATACGGTTATAAATTAGCTGCTTGTGGACTCTGTTCTTGCCTCTGTAACCTCCACCCCATATCTAGCTTCCTCGAAACCCATTAAATATGGAAGAGACTCATTAGAAATTTTTGTTGACTACCATTTTAAATTCACAATTTGAACTACTACAGATTGAATTTAAGTTTTAACTTGATAACCTTTGGCAGTATACCACGCATCACCAAATTTAATAATGCTCTATGTTTGTATGTTAAATCAATCTATGATTTAGTTTGTTTTGCAACAGTCAAGAGTTGTAAGTGAAATCCTTACTTTCTGTAGGTGCAGTTCTATATTGGCACTTCATTGCAAGAAAGGCATTTCATAACTTAAAAATACCTAAATTGATTATGAAAATAAGTCTTAAAAGTAAATACAGTTTTTAAAAATTAAAAATATAAGAGGTGAAACCAAATATTGACAAATATATGAATGAATGTTCCTTTTGGGTGATTTCCATGGGATAGACTGATTGAGGCTTCTTCAAGTAGGAATTTATTAAAATTTAGATTAAAGATGCTTTCTTCCTTTCCTGATAAAATTTTCCAGTAGCCTATATGGGCATACTGTATTGTTCCAGCAGTCTTTGAATTCAAAATTAGAATAATCTCTCATAGATTTTTATCACTAATTTGACATTGTATATCTGCCACAAATGTCTTTGAATGGTATATGTTGGGGGAACACAGTGTCAGGGTGATTTCTTCATTGATCCCTTGCTCTTCTCTTTCAGTAAAATCTTCATTGCCAGTCTCTAAGAATGATATCCTAATTTAACCACCTTTGTAGAAAAAAACTGTTAATTCTAGTCTGACCTTGAGGTCAGTCAGTTTCTGGGATGCTTATTTCAGATTTGGTTAAAGCTTTAAAAATCCTAAATAACAAGTTTAAGTTTGGATTTATTGACTTTGTTCCAAATTTTATTAATTATTTTCATAGACTCCAAAATATTAATCACCTAGAATTTTTGTATCATTCCTCTACCTTTCCTTGACAACTATGGCAATTGATGTTTGAGAGATTTGTCAAGGAGAATAGGCATTGAAGCATTCAGTGACTTTTTGATCTGTTTGAGGCAATGAAATTGTGTTTGTGATAGGAATAGAGTAAAGGCAGTAGTGGCAAAGAAATGTTTGAATGATGGTGCTGAAATCTGAGGATGAGGCCGGGCCTGGTGGCTCACACCTGTAATCCCAGCACTTTGGGAGGCCAAGGCGGGCAGATCACCTGTGGTCAGGAGTTCAAGACCAACCATGGCCAACATGGTGAAACCTCATCTTTACTAAAAATACAAAATTAGCCAGGCGTGGTGACACATGCCTGTAATCACAGCTACTGTGGAGGCTGAGGCAGGAGAATCACTTGAACCTGGGAGAGGGAGGTTGCAGTGAGCTGAGCTCATGCTGCCATACTCCAGCCTGGGCAACAAGAACAAAACTTAGTCTCAAAAAAAAAAAGAAATCTGAGGATGAACTAAAGTATTTTCTGAAATTGGTGGTGCATAGGAAAGGAAGAGTATTGTAATGCACTATTTTTTGGTCTCTGAAACAAAGTAATGTGAAAACTAGCTTTTAAATACCATTTATATTACCAGAGCACCATAGTTTGATCTCCTTCAATGATGTTGGAGTGTCAGCTCAATAAATAGGGAGTCAGTTAATTTCACAGTCATTTGCTATGGTAGACACCTAACAACAAAATCATTTGAACCTCTGCTACTTCGTGAACAACAAAATCATTTGAACCTCTGCTACTTCATGACTAGGAACTTATTTGTTCCATAGATTTGCAAAGGCAGTCATTCCTATTTTATTGTTATAAATCACCAAAGAGTAGTTGTCTTTCTCAGTAAGTTCAGCTAGTTTTTAGGGGGAACCTTTTCATTTTATGTCATTGCTTATTGGTAACTTTCTGAACTCTGATTATATGACAGATATTTTTCTGAAGTGATCATATCATTTTTGGCTATAGTGAAAGATTTACTTTTTTAATATTTTACTGAGACAGTAATGCCTTTGTTGAATATTAAAAGCCATACGTTATATTCCTAACATATGGCTTTTCTTGACCTCTTTGTTGAGTAGACATTTTATAAATGTCATATAATTTCCATTTATCAGTATAGTAAAAAGCAAAAAATAATATTCAAAATGTGGAAGACATTAATAATAATGAAAACATGTTTGCAAAAGACATACAGTAGATCTAGCCGTGGACTGAATAGCTCTCAATGTTTTTGGTTTTATTGGTAAGTGAAATCTGAGTTTTATTACCGTGAGGGATATTATTTACAATTTAAGTGGATTGCCTATAAACATGAAACAGATATTCATGAGAAAACACTATGCAATTGACTCTCCCTGTTTATGGAACAAGTGAAATACTGAAAGAATGGTGTTTTCTTCATCTTTAAGTGTTTCATTACTTAAAATAGGACACTGCATTTTTTCTTTCATTTGTTAACAGTAGCTTCTTCTTCCATATTATTTATTAATTATGCGTTTACTCTCTCAGCAATTGTTTATTGATTAATGTGTGAGTATGCTAAGTGCTGAGGGATACCAAGATAAATCAGACTTAAGCCCTGTTCTCAAGCTTATAGTGTAGACGGAAAAAAGAATGAGGGGCAGGTTCATATAGAGAAGTATATCTAGATCAATTGCTAAGGAAGTTCAGAAAAGAGAAATTCTTACTGACAATATGATATATGTCAAGGACATTTTCATGGATGAGTGTACTTTTTTAAGAGTCTCACTATGTTGCCCAGGATAGGGTTGGATTCAAACTCCTCAGTACAAGTGACTCTCCCCACTCAGCCTCCTGAGGGAGTTAAATATAGTGTTGAATTAGTAAGTACTTTCACACATAAAAAGAAGGGGCAGAAAGTATATAGCTATTTTTTGGTTTGATCCTTCATTGCAGACCAAGGTAGCATAGAAAGATGAAGCCTTTAGTCACAAAACATTTTAAATACTCCTTTTACACTTCCCAGTTGGCTTACAGAACTGTTAAAGGAGAAAAATTAATGTATTTGGTTTTAAATGATTGATCAAAAAGTTAAGCAGATAAATATTTTATGACATTTCTCTGTCCAAAAGTATTTATTATATTGTCTGATCAATGTCGAAATCTTCACCATTAATCTGAATTTTTAAAATGAAGGATTTTCAAGAGAAGGCTTTTGATATTTCATTAAAGGAGATATTTTAATTAGATTGTCTTAAATAATAATGTTAAATAGCGTTGCCTTAAATTGAATAGAATTTTCTTAGACAACATTCTAGTCTACGTGTAGTAGCTGAATAAATCCTGATAGTCTGATACTTTGTTTTTATTCTCTGCAGGAATTCCTAGGTCAGGAATAATGTGCTGTATTATTTTGTTTACTTAGGTGTATGTAAATTATTAGATAATTTTAAGTAATAGAATAGATTTCGCTATAGAAAATCAGACCTAAGCTACATTTTCTTTTCAGTCAGAACTATCTGTATCTTCATTTATCCTCCTGTTTTTATATTATTAAAGATGCTAAAGTACTCAAAAGAATCCATTTTAAAATGTAAAGCACTATGTTCCATTTTTAATTATAACAGTAATCGAATTAAAAACCCAGAAGGAATAAAATGATTTAAGGTATTAAGTTTTTTGTAAGTTTTGTTTTGGGAAGAGTAAAAAGTAGTGTTTTAGTTTAGCTAGGTAGTCTCAGTAGTTTGGAGATACATAGCATTGCATAAGGATTCACTAATAAAGCAGCAATAATTTTCTTCAAGATCAGTACAAATAGAGCAGTGAACTTGCTCTGTACAGCTATTTTTGGGGATCTTGAGTTTGCTTGTAAATCAGATGAATGTTTTGGAACCTTGCCTCAGAAAAATGCATGTACACACATATATACAATTTTACATGCAATTCCAGGGTATCCATGGACTCCTTGGTATTCCAATGGAGAAACTAATGATAATGGAAGCACAGTAACATCCTAAACAAATATAGAACTGTAAATGTTTCTTCTGTGAAGGTATTAAGATTTTGTTTTCGATATCTTTTATAATGAAAGCATTTTTAGACCTAGGAGTTGCATTTAAAATTTAGATTATAATTTTATTCAAATTATAGAATGATTTTATAATCTGTTAGAATGCAGGCCACAATTACATCAGCTCGGTGGGCAAAAAAAGTTCTCACTTAACATCACATGGTCTAGCAGTCACATGGTCTGGCAGTCTTTTGAGGTACAAAATGAGTGGAAATATTACAACGGAGAGTCATAAAATGTTAAATTGGAAGGGCTCTTAGGGAAGCCATAAAATATAGTCCCTTTGTTTTACATGAAGAAATTGAGGCCCACAGAGTTTATGTAACTTTCCTCAGGTCACACACACACAGCAGAATGGCAGAGCTGAAACTAGAACCCTGTTCTCCGGAGTTCAGCTAGCTAAAGTCAAAGTTAAGTTAGCATATCTGCTTTCAACCTCATAGATTTTTTTAAAACCTAAATGGATGACTTAAAGTTATCTTCATTAGAAACTGATCCTTCTAAATAGTATTTTGTTGAAATTAGCAAAGTGCTAGATGGCTAATTACTGGAGTTGAATAGCTGTACAGAGCAAGTTCAGAGTGTGAAAGTGTGACTTTAAAAGTGAATTAAGGCCGGGTGCCGTGGCTCACGCCTGTAATCCCAACACTTTGGGAGGCCAAGGTGGGCAGAACACGAGGTCAGGAGATCGAGACCATCCTGGCCAACGTGGTGAAACCCGTCTCTACTAAAAATACAAAAATTAGCTGGGCGTGGTGGCGCGTGCCTGTAATCCTAGCTACTTGGGAGGCTGAGGCAGGAGAATCACTTGAACCAGGGAGTTGGAGGTTGCAGTGAGCCAAGATCGTGCCATTATACTCTAGCCTGGCGACAGAGCACAACTCCATCTCAAAAAAAAAAAAAAAAAGTGAATAAAGCCGGGCATGGTGGCTCATGCCTGTAATCCCACTACTTTGGGAGGCCGAGGAGGGTGGATCACCTGAGGTCAGGAGTTGAAGACCAGCCTGGCCCACATGGTAAAACCCCGTCTCTACTAAAAATCCAAAAAATTAGCCGGGCGTGGTGGCGCGCGCCTATAATCCCAGCTACTCAAGAGGCTGAGGCAGGAGAATCTCTTGAACCCGGGAGACGGAGATTGCAGTGAGCTAAGGTCACACCATTGCACTCTAGTCTAGGCAACACGAGTGAAACTCCATCTCAAAAAAAAAAAAAAATTAAAAAGTGAATTAAGCTGGGCGCGGTGGCTCAGGCCTGTAATCCCAGCACTTTGGGAGGCCAAGGCAGATGGATCACCTGAGGTCAGGAGTTCAAGACCAGCCTGGCCAACATGGTGAAACCCTGTCTCTACTAAAAAAAAAAATACAAAAATTAACCCGGCATGCTGGCAGGTGCCTTTAACCCCAGCTGCTTCAGAGACTGAGGCAGGAGAGTCGCTGAACCTGGGAGGTGGAGGTTGCAGTGAACCGAGGTGGTGCCACTGCACTCCAGCCTGGGCAACAGAGCAAGACTCCGTCTCAAAAAAAAAAAGAGTGAATTAAGTACTCATTAGTTCCTTAAGTTCAAATATTTTAGAAACATAATGATTTCCATACTAGACTAAATCTGTTGTATATCTTATTCTTGTCCGGTGTTCCGTTACCATCAGAGGACTTGTTGGGGAAATGCCTTGACATCAATCAAAAGCATTTTGTATTAGTCGGCATTTATGTCTCCATCATTCACAATTTTTATTTCTTTCCTGTGTAGCATCTTGAAGGATTATTAATTCTATTGTGAAGTAATGCTCTTTCATCTCAACTTTATTCAACGTTTAAAGGGCACTCCTTATAGGATGTATTTATATTTAATAAGGAACATGTTTATGGAAAGAAGTTCTAACTTTAAGTTAAACTTTTCTTACTCTGTTTTTTAAACTGTTTTATTTTCATTTTCTATTAGTTATTTCATTCATCATTCCTAAACTAGAGCTTTTGAATATGCTTAGTCTTTAATAGAGGAAAATTATTGTTCTCTGTGTTGGGCTAGAGAAAAAATTTAAATTGTATATTTTTTGAAGTTTATTTCACATGTTCCAATATTTTACTTTTTGTACTAGGTCATGCATGCATTTAGCAGTTATACACTTAAGAGGGTGGGTGATATTTGAATGTTACGAATAGATTTTTTGAGCCTTTTGCCAAGTGCCTTTGTTTTGCATAATATTTTGATAATTGGCATCAAAATAAGTTTATTGTACATTCATAAAGAATGGCAAGGAAGATTGTAATGTCTTAACTTGAAATTTAGCAAACTATTTTTCTTGAATTTCAGTGCAGAAAATCAAGGCAACCCAGATATGAATGTGTGTGTTTGTGTGTGTGTGTGTGTGTGTGTGTGTGTGTGTGTGTAAGTGAAGGGGAAATGAAATACTAAGTTATATGTGAGGAAACAGACATTAAAATAGTCTGTTATCTAAAAATACACATAGGCAAGATTATACATAATTTTAAAAATCCAAGTGAATGGCTGGATTTATACCTAGATTTTCTCACTTCTGTGACATACTGACATTACTCCTTGCCCTTCCAAGGCAATAAATGTTGCCTTGATCTACAAGTTATTGTCGTGTGCATGTGAACAGGAGCGTGCTCTGTCAAAGAGAATTAACCTTTCCAAAGGTACTACTAGACTTTTTAATCCATACACACACTCACGGATCTATTTATTATTACAAAAGAAGAAAATTTGGTTTTTTTTCCTGCTTTTGTAACTGTAAAATGGAATGTTCTTCTTACCTTTAACCTTATGATTGAGCTGTCCATGTCAGTTTTTTTTCTACTGACTATTTATTGGGACTAGCTCACTTTATTAATTATGCATCCCGGTATCTTATAGAATGGGTAGTGTATTTCAATATTATTAATTAAGTGGGCCTTTGTTAGATACAAAGCAAAATACCTCCAGTAGGTCCTGTTAGCAGTAAGTTTTATATTGTAGAGGTGAACAAGGTATTTTTGTGTAAATCAGTTTACTAAATTGTATTATTTTCAAGCTAGATTGTGATGGTAAGGTTAAGTAAGGCAAATGTAGTATTTTAAAATACATGACAAGGTACAGATTAAAAATCACTTGCTCAGGATTACATATGTGTGTAGTGTTGCTGATATACTAGGTTCATGGCCATAATTGTTGTACTGTCTGTCAAAGCTTAATTGAAAACTAATTTAGTCCCACAATGTACTTCTTATTACTTTACTTACAAATAAGTAAATTTAACTGAAAATATAGATGGTGGTTAAGCAACATGTGAGAAGAAAGGCATGTTTATTCAGGAATCATTGGTAAGATCTATAAAAATACACTTTTAAAAATGTCACACAGAGTGTAATGCCTGCTTTAACTGAGTCACTTATAATGTTCTTCAGGAAGCATATTAAAAGTCCTTCACTCAGCTCTTACGCTTTCCCTTTCTCATTCTTCCTGCCTCTTGATCTCTTGGTTTTAAAATCTTCCTCCTTATTTTGTAGACACTGCTCTCCTGTTCACTACTTCTTCTCTGTCTTTACGTCTCATCACTGGGCCTCTCTCAGTGTCTGTTTTCCCAACCTTCATCCCAAATTCCAGCTGTATATCTACAACCAGTTGGTCAGGTAACTTTGCACCTTTTTCAGTGCACTCTTTGATAGAGCATGCTCTGTTCTTTTTGTTTGTTTTGTTTGCTTTTCTCTCTCTCTCTCTTTTTTTTTAATAGCCTGGAGGCCTCTTGTCAAATGTCCCATAAATTTTACCTTTTGTTTCCACATTAATTTGACATGATGATTGCTCAAGGAGTGACAGTTCTTCTTGTGCTTTTTAGAAAGTGTTTGTGCGATACATGTACGCATTTTTCTTGGTTAGCTACCACTGTAGATGTAATACTAGTAATATGAGCAGCCCACATTTTATTTAGCTGTGGCATCTACATTCGAAGATGGTTTATTAGTAGCCTCTAAACTAAGTAATTTTTCCTAACTCAGTAATTTCTCCTAACCCTTTGGGCCTAAGCTATCATTGGCTATTTAAAGTTCAGAAATCAGGTTAAATTGAGAATTTGATGCATCCCTTTACTCAAGTAAATAAATAGTTACGTTTATATGCATAAAACATGGACTGTGGTACTCAGTGTTCTCTCCATGAAAAAAAGATTTACCACTTGACATTGTATCTCTTAGGTAATGGAAGAAACAAAACTCATTAGACCTGAAACAAAGCCAGGCAGAAATTTAAAATAAAAGTAAAAAAGGGACATGAACATGCTTTTTGTTTGCTTGCTTGTTTTGGGGCTTTGGGGTTTGTTTTTTATTGTTGTTTTTGGTATTTGTTGTTTTGGGTTTTGTGTGTTTTCTGGTCTGAGCCTTCAGAATAAATTCCTTACATCTTCTGTTATGGAAAAGAATAACCTACAAAAAATGAATATCTAAATATGAACATTATCAATTATGGTTGTCTAGATATTCTGAAGGTTTTTTTTCTGAATATACTGCTATTTTTCCTTTGCTAACTTTACAAACCATTATGAGTAAAACATAAATTCCCTCATTTTCTGAATAAGTTGACTCATGAAAGCTTCTATTATCTCAAGCTTTTTTCAGAGAGAAGAGTAGTATGAATGTTCTGCTTTTGCACAGCTTGTTGATAAGGTGGTGAGTGATAGAGCTCTCAAAGTGATCTCTGCATATAGGTTTGTTCTCTCAAACTGTTCTTCATGGTGTGACCATAGGTTTCTGACAAAGCGGGAGCAAAAATTAATGCAACGGCGACAACATGCAGAGGAGCTCCTAGAGTGGAAGCGACGTTTAGATGCAGAAGAAGCAGAAATTCGTCAAATGGAAAAACAAGCTTTGGCTGCCTGGGACAAAGAATTAATAAAACCCAAAACTCCTAAGAAAGAACTGGAGGACCAGAGAACAGAACAGAAAGGTAATAAATACTAACTCTGTTCACACTACAAATTAAAGCCTAACATAATTGAAAGATATATTTCATTACTTTTAAAAATGTGATGCTGGGTGCAGTGGCTCATGCCTATAATCCCAACACTTTGGAAGGCCAAGGCCAGAGGATCGCCTGAGGCCAGGAGTTCAAGACCAGCCTGGATGACATAGGAGACCCCAATTCTACAAAAAATTAAAAAATTAGCTGGGTGTGGTGGTACATGCCTATAGTCCTAGCTACTGAGGCAAGAGGCTTGCTTGAGGTCAAGGTTACAGAGAGCTATGATCACCACTGTGCTCCAGCCTGGGTGACAGAGTGAGACTCTGTCTCTAAAAATAAAATATAATTAAAATGCAAATGATTGAGGTGATGCAAATGATGAGAAAGATGATGTAACCACAAATGCTGGAGAAATTAGAAAGATAAAAAAAATTGTGGCCAGGCGCGGTGGCTCATGCCTGTAATCCTAGCACTTTGGGAGGCTGAGGCAGGTGGATTGCCTGAGCTCAGGAGTTCGAGACCAGCCTGAACAACACAGTGAAACACCGTCTCTACTAAAATACAAAGGAAATTAGCTGGATGTGGTGGAACGCACCTGTAATCCCAGCTACTCAGGAGACTGAGGCAGGAGAATTGCTTGAACCCAGGAGGTGGAGGTCACAGTGAGCCAAGATCGCACCATTGCCCTCCAGCCTGGCAACAGCGAGACTCCATATCTCAAGGAAAAAAAAAAATTGTAATAACTTTATTCCAATACAAACTTGAAAACTTAGAAGAAATGGCTAAATTCTTCTAAAAAATACAACTTACCAAAGCTTACTCAGTAAGATAAGAGAACCCTCCTGATTCTTTCACCAGTAAAGGAATTGTACCCCAGTAACTAAGCATCTTTTTACATAGACCTCATCCATCTTTACCAGTATACTAGATTAAAGGGGGGGGGAACCTGGTATTATAATTCTTTACTTTTCCATAGGATAGAAAAAGAGACATTTCTCAACTCATTTTATGAGGCTAGTATATAAGTTTGATGTTATGTCCATAAAAGGACAGTATCAGAAAAGGAAAGGCCAATCTTACCTATCCTGAATTGTATATTAGCACACCAAGTTCAACTATATATGCAAATCCTAATACTTAATGACAGAGTGGGATTAGCACACATTAAAAAGTTGATAATGTGGTGAATTACCTTACCCAGATTAAAGGAGAAAAATTGATCATCTCAATGGATTCAGAAAGGCATTTGATAAAATTTAAAAAGCATTTGTGGGCCAGACACACCTGTAATCCCAACACTTTGGGAGGCTGAGGTGGGTGGATCACTGGAACCCAGGAGTTCGAGACCAGCCTGGGCAACATGGTAAAACCCTGTTTCTACCAAAAATAAAAAAAATTAGTTGAGCATGGTGGCACACACCTGTGGTCCCAGCTACTCAGGAGGCTGAGACACGAAAATCACCTGAGCCCAGGAGGCAGAGGTTACAGTGAGCTAAGATCATACCACTGCACTCCAACCTGGGTGACAGAGTGAGACTCTGTCTCAAAAAAATAAATAAATAAAAATAAAAAGCATTTGTGATAAAAATAAATAAACCTCAGATCATAGTAGCCATAGAAAGGAACTTTCTTTACCTGATAAAGGGTATTAACAAAAACAAAAAACCAAATCTATAATAGATACCATACTTAATGATAAAATATAGAAAATTCCTTTGGATTTGGAGATAAGACAAGGAGGCTTATTTTTAGCTCTGTTCAGCATTGTGTAGAGGTCCTACACAGTACATTTAAGGCTAGAAAAAGAATTAAAAGCTGTAAGGAGTGAGAAGAAGCAAAATTCTCATTACTTACAGTTAATAAAGCTACACACATAGGTAATCCAGAATTTACATGTTAATTATTACAATTAATAAGTGAGCTTAGCAAGGTTTCTGATTATAAAATTCATATATAAAATTCAATTGCATGTCTATAGATCAGCAAAAATTGATTAGAAAAATATATATTTTTAAAAAGATACAAATAGAAACAATATATAATAGAAACAAAAAATATGAAATACTTAGGAATAAATTTAACAAAAAGTGTACAAGATCTTTATATAGAAAAATTTAGAATTTTATTAGGAGACATTAAAGAAAACCAAAACAGCCTGGGCACAGTGGCTCATGCTTGTAATCCCAACACTTTGGGAGGCCAAGGCACGCCCATCACTTGAGCTCAAGAGTTCATGACAAGCCTGGGCAACATGACCAAACACTGCCTCTACAGAAATATTAGCCGGGCATGGTGGCGCAGGCCTGTGTGACTTAGGAGGCAGAGGCAGGAGGATTGCTTGTTCCTGGGAGGTCGAGGCTGCAGTGACCTGTTCATGCCACTGCACTCCAGCCTGGGTAACAAAGCAAGACCCTGTCTCAAAAAGTAAAAAAAAAAAAAAGAAAGCCAAAATAAATGGAACATTATTCCATATTCACAGATTCGGTGTCATAAGATATTAATTCTCCTTAAACTGATCTGTAGATTCAAGACTATTTACATCAGAAACCCAGCAAGGTTTCTTCATAGGAAAACTTTGACAAGCTCATTAAGAAATTTATATGAGGCCGGGCATGGTGGCTTACGCCTGTAATCCCAGCACTTTGGGAGGCCAAGGCGGGTGGATCACCTGAGGTCAGAGTTGGAGACCAGCCTGGCCGCCATGGTGAAACCCCATCTCTACTAAAAAGACAAAAATTAGCTGGATGTGGTGGCATGTGTCTGTAATCCCAGCTACTCGGGAGGCTGAGGCAGGAGAATCGCTTGAACCCAGGAAGCGAAGGTTACAGTGAGCCGAGATCATGCCACTGCATTCCACACTGGGCAACAAGAACGGAACGCCATCTAAAAAAAAAAAAAAAAAAAAAAAAGCATGAAAGAACAAGGACCAAAAAGCAAAGACACTACTAAAGAACCACAAAATACGGAAACTTACTTTACCATATATCAAGACTTCTAAGGTGTAGTGATTAAAATAATAACATTTGCACAGAGAGAAACAAATAGACTGTGAAATAGATAACCCAGAAATAGACCTGTGCATCTATGGAAGCTATGACTCTCCTGTTTGTGGGAGGCAAAAATGCAGTGAGTAATAATATGCTAAAAACAATGTTTATCAGTGTAGTTTTCCCATTGACCAAGATTGTATATTTTTTTTCTGGTTTTTACCCTCTCTTTCTAGAAATAGCAAGTGAAGAGGAATCTCCAGTACCTCTGTACTCTCATCGGAACAGTGAAAGCTCCATTCCGGAAGAATTAGGCAGCCCTGCTGTTGAATATGTACCATCTGAGTCTATAGGACAGGAGCAGCCAGAGAGTCCAGATCACAGTATACTTACTGAAGAAATGGTTTGTTCACAGGAACTAGAATCTTCTACCTCTCCTAGTAAACATGTAAGTTAATGTATATTTATATCTTAAAGATTCTCTAGAAAAAAACTGTCTGAAAGGTATATTAGCAGTTATATTATTGATATTAATGACAGTGTTAACTGTCACCATACTTGTAACATATAGGATAAACATTTGAATAGAAATAAAGCTTTTCATTTACAAATATATGAATTTTGGCGTTAGTGGAGGTTATAAAATCATGTGATATCAAGTCTGTTAATATTGAGGTAATAGGAACTTCTAAAGTCTTTATGAAAAACAGTTTGTAGGAACAACGTAAGTTCTTTCTGAAATTTGTTTTTTCACATAACAAAAACAGTAAGATCTTAAACCACACCAGAGTACCTTTACTGTAACTGAATTAATAACTCCTGTATAACTCATAGAATAAAATAATGGTTTAGCCTCTTAAAGGCAGGTCTGAAACAGTTACTGATTTTAAATTAAAATAATGGCCATTATTAGACTGAGATTTTCTACATTGTCCTTAATTGTGTACTTTATAGAAAATAAAACTAGCTGGTAAAAACTCAAGATAGAAACTTAACTCTTTTTTTTAAAATATAGCACATAATTAGCATAACAGTATTATAAATATTTAGTATACTGTGGTATACTAAAGTATACACAGATGTTGTTAAAGCCTCTTTATGTTTAAAAAAAGATCTGCCCAAATTCAGAATGGAATATTCTTTGTCGGAGCCTTCCATTTTTATTGTGATAGAAAGAATTAGTTTTATTTCCCCATTGATAAGTCAATCAGGTTCATTTGTGTTACAGCACCTAGAAGATCTAGAAGAAAAACATTTTTTATTCATTGAAGAGCCTATTCAATATTATGTTAAAAAATATTTCAATGTCCTTGTGCACATACTTGAAATCAGCATTTTTAGGTTATTAAAGGCTTTTAATAATTACGTTATTTATTATATGATAATATTAGACTTCTATAGATAATTTACTCATAGCATTGTCTATTATTTTGTAAATTTCTACCTTCCAGGAATTTACAACCAAACTGCCTTTATACAATCTTAAAAGTTTATTAGCTCTTATAAATCAATTAGATTCTACCTAGCATCATTATTGATGAGGCTCGGAATAGCCACAAACTGATTGGCTATTAAAAATTGGAGCTTTTTTCACAAGAAAATGTATCAAGGAAGTCAAAACTAGTATATCTTAAAGTGGTTTTTATAATAAAAGCTAATATTTATTAAGTGTTTGTTTACGAAGTACTTACCAAGTGCCTTACGTGGAGTATCTCATTTAACCCTCGAAAGAATCCTATAAAGTAGATACTGTTCTAATCCTCAAGCTAGGAAATTTGCCCAAAGTCACAGGGATAGGAAGTGATAGTAGCTAGCAATCAAATCAGGCATCTCACTTCCACCTGATGTCAGGATAGAAATTTTGTCTTTTGTTCTCTTGTGGGCAAGTTTCTTATGCTCTGTTTGTTCCCTTCCTCTCTCCTTTCTGTAAAAGTAGTACATACTGAGTATTTTTAAAATTAAAAGAATGGGGGGGGGCGGTAAGTATCACTGACACAATAATCACTTCTAATTTATTGTAAAACTTTTTAAAAGCATGCCCTTTTATAATTTTTCTCTATGCCTTCAAAAAAAATGAGGTCTTATCCTTTTTATAATTTGTAACCTTTTTTTAAAAATCAGCTTTCCCAGGTTGAATAATTTGTAAACTTTTTTCACTTATGTCTTAACAGTTAAATTGTTTGTAAATATGATCTTTATATGGCTAGTATGTCAAATTTTAAATAGAATTTTACAATTATATCACAAAATAGTTTCCATTTGGTTTTCTGTTTGAACAGTCACTTCCCAAAAGCTGCACATCTGTGTCAAAGCAGGAGTCTAGCAAAGGAAGTCACAGGACTGGAGGACAATGTCACCTGCCTATCAAGTCCCATCAGCACTGTTGTAGTTGGTCAGATGAGTCATTATCTATGACACAGTCAGGTAAGACTAATCATGAGGAGTTTTTATTTGTGTTGTATTTGAACAGCCTCTACTCTAAAAGGCTTCAAGGAGTTTGTTGACCTTAGGAAGCATATGTAGACAGACAGTGGTGAGTTTATGTAGGATTGTGAAGAAGATTAATACCATATTGAATATATCGAGTTAGGCATATTCAGTGTATTGCTTTTTTTGTTGTTTTTTAAGACGGAGCCTCACTGTGTCACTCAGGCTGGAGTGCAGTGGTGCGATCTTGGCTCACTGCAACCTCCGCCTCCCAGGGTCAAGCAATTCTCCTGCCTCAGCCTCCCGAGAAGCTGGGATTACAGGCACCAGCCACCATGCCCGGCTAATTTTTGTATTTTTTTTTTTTTTAGTAGAGACGAGGTTTCACCACGTTGGCCAGGCTGGTCTCAAACTTCTGACCTCAAGTGGTCCGCCCATCTCGGCCTCCCAAAGTGCTGGGATTACAGGCGTGAGCCACTGCACCCGGCCCACTGTACTGCTTTTTGAATTCAGTTTTAGTTTTGAGAGTAAACATTTAGTAAAGGAAACATGAAAAATGTTATTCTTTGGTTTTTTTTTTGGTAATTGATTATGGGTTGTACCCTTTTGTTTTCCATGTGTCAGACAATTACAAATCATGGAATTTTCCTACACCCAGATTTACAGCTCTTCTTTCTTCTTTGAGTAACTATATAATGTTTCAAAGAATAGATGTACCATAATTTATTTAACTGTTTCCCTAGTGATGGCTATTTAGATTTTCTTAAATATTTCACAATTGCAAATAAAGCTATAATAAACATCTTCATGTAAATATTTACACACACATATATATGCAGTCATGCATCACTTCACATCCAGGATATGCTCTGAGAAATGTGTCATTAAGCAATTTCATCATTATATGAACTTCATAGAATGAACTTAGACAAACCTAGATTGTGTAGCCTTACTGCACTCTCAGGCCGTGTGGTATAGCCTCTTGCTCCTAGGCTGTAATACCTGTAGAGTATATTACTATACTGAATACTATATGCAGTTGTAACACAATGTTAAGTATTTGTATATCTAAACATAGAAAAGGTGTAGTAAAAATATTAGGACTCGTGTGTATTATATCGTATATCATTTATATGTGTGTTTATCATATATGATAAAAATTCTTTTTGTATATTTCAGTGCGGAATAGATTCTTAGGAATAGAATAATTGAGTCAGGCCAGCTGAAGAATGTTGTCTCATATTTCTCTGTAGAAATTTACCAATGTTTATATATTTGCTTTTATGTACGTTGGTGAAAAATTACTTCCAAGAAATTAACATGTCAGTAGACATGAACTTGAATACTTGGAAACATGGGTTCTTATCCTGGATCTCTTACTTACCGGTGACTTTCTTCAAGTTTCTTTGCCAATACTGGATTATCTTTTTCATTTGTTAGCAATGGAATAATGTTTCAACCATCCTTGCATGAGTTATGCACCAAGGATTAATAATAATATTTGTAAGATACTGTTTTATTGGTGACACTTATTTAAGTAAGAATAAATGGTTTTAGAAAAGTAGCTCTGAGGTTTCTAAACTACAGATTCACTACCTATTCAAAATGACATTATTTATATTCAGTATTTGTAGAAGTGGTAGATATTAATGTAGTAGAGTTATAATGCCTTTACTTAAATGATGGGAGAGTTTATCAACCAAGCTAATATAATCAGTGTGTGTCAAATAATCACAAACTCCTGCCTCAGCCTCCCGAGTAGCTGGGACTACAGGCACATGCTCCCACACCTGGCTAATTTTTGTATTTTTGGTAGAGATGGGGTTTTGCCATGCTGCCCAGGGTAGTCTCGAACTCCTGACCTCAAGCAGTCTGCCTACCTTGCTCTACCAAAGTGCTGGGATTATAGGCATGAGCCAGTGCGCCCGGCCTGCATTTGGTTTCTTTAGTACTTAAAAACATAAACATTTTCCAAGGTCTTTCATCTAAAAACCCAGGTTTTTCATCACCTGCTATTAAATCTTCAACCATAGATGGTAAATATATTTTTTATTGAAAATCACTGCTGGCATATACAATTTTTTAAAATATTAATTTAAAATAGTTATTTTGGGGGCAAAATTGAAACTAAGCCTGTAAGAGTGTAGTCGTCTACAAAATCTTATCAAAATAATAATAATTTTGGAAGCACATAAGTAAATATTGCGCCTTGCCTGTGCTAAGGACTCAGTATGATGCCACCACTAATATAAAACAAGCCTAACTTTCCTAGCATGTCTTAACTCAGTGTCATAGAAGTGACAGGATCTCAGATTTTATTATTTCTTATTCAGACATTTAGACCACACTATTAAAAAGACTGGAATCTTTTTGCATTTAAATAACTTCCATAACTAGCTCTCACGCAGTTTAACCTGAAGTAACTGATAAAATCCTGGTTTTTGATGTGATGTTAAGTCTGAGTCTTAAGATTTGTGTATGATATTATTTCTGTTGTAAGACTATTAAATGTCTCACTCAACATTAGTATATGGAAATGACACCATTGTGTGATTGAGGGAGGTGTGAGGAACAGTAATTTTTATACTATGTAATTTCCATGTGTAGTGAAATAAGCAGTGTCTTTAATGATACCTGTTTGTTTTCATAGCATGTGTATGACACATTATAATGAAATATCTTTTTCATGTTGTTGCTATGAGTAGACGTCTTGTGTATGTGAACTGTTGGAAAGAAAAGATTTAACTAGCTTCATTTCAGTTATTTTAAATATTTTGAGAGCTTTCAAAGAAAGATTACAGCAGAGTCTATTTCTTTATAATTTCTCTCTTTTTAATGTGGTATTAAGCCATCAGGTAATGAATCACAAGCAATTTGAAGCGGTAAAACTCTAGTTTGATTTTAATATGACTTAAAAACTATTAAATTATGTATTAATAACTAAGGTAAAAGACAGTTAAATGTGATTATCTTGTCACCAGAAGTAATTTCTTGCAGAATATCCAAATTTCATCAATCTAAAAATTTCTCAACTTCCAGCTGCATGTCTTACCAAGACATCAAGATTTATTTATAATTTCAAGTAGTACAATTAGAAAGTAAAAATAAATAGGAGGAACCAAGCCAAAAATAAAGTGTGTGTGGCGGGCGGGGGGGCAGATGATTATAGGGATGCATTTTAGTAATAAATTTTTTTCAGAAGTTCATATTTTAATTATTAGATTGGCTTTATTTAAATGGAATATTACATTACAGCTTTTTATTAGTAGTTACTGAGTTAACATTATGCTTAAATCAAAATTATAAATAAAAGGTTTTGTATCTCTTTCAGAAACTACATCTGACCAGAGTGATATTGAAGGTAGGATCAGAGCTCTGAAGGATGAGTTGCGGAAAAGAAAATCAGTTGTGAACCAGTTGAAGAAGGAACAGAAAAAAAGACAAAAGGAGAGACTGAAAGCCCAAGAAGCCAGTCTGATCAAGCAGTTAGAGGTTAGACATAGGAAGCAAGGGGTTTAATATCAAGGCTAATGTGTATGTGATGTCTAAAATGATTTTAATGTTGTTAATAAAGTAATGGATTAGGATTCTTCATTATTAGTGTGGTGCCACATTTTATTCTCTTAAAAAAAATCTGAGGGTATCTAAGGACATTCTTGCTTAAAACATTAAATTTTATTTCATTTATTTATTTTTTTTGAGATGGAGTCTCGCTCTGTCGCCCAGGCTGGAGTGCAGTGGCGCGGTCTCTGCTCACTGTAAGATCCGCCCCCTGGGTTCACGCCATTCTCCTGCCTCAGCCCCCTGAGTAGCTGGGACTACAGGCGCCCGCCACTACACCCGGCTAATTTTTTGTATATTTAGTAGAGACGGGGTTTCACTGTGTTAGCCAGGATGGTCTCGATCTCCTGACCCCATGATCCCCCCCCCAGCCAGCCTCCCAAAGTGCTAGGATTACAGGCATGAGCCACTGTGCCCAGCCAAAACATTAAATTTTAAATTTAAATATTAAAATGACAAGTATTAAAATAAATATGAAAATTGGCTCCACATATAGTGGTGTGTTCCTGAAGTCCCAGATACTCAGGAGGCTGAGGCAGGAGAATTGCTTGAAGCCAGGAGTTTGAGGCTGTAGTGCACCATGATTGCACCTGTGAATAGCCACTGCACTCCAGCCTGGGCAACATAGCAAGACCTCCACCTCTAAAAAATAAATATTAAAGTATTAGATTTTTTTTTCTAAATAAGAAAGATTAGGCCTTTGAAAGAAAGACTGGTGTCTATACCCTCGTAAGCAGAGAACTATTAGATAAATAATTTTAGCTTTTGGAATTGTTGCTGCTTCCCTTCCCCTTTTCCTCTTTCCTCTTCCTTCCCTCTTCCCTGTCCCCTTTTTTTCTCCTTTTCTTTCCTCCTTCCCCTTCCCCTTTCCCCTTTCCCCTTCCCTGTCCCTTTCCCCTTCCCTTCCCCTTTCCCCTTCCCTTCCCTTATTTCACAGAATGGTGTTTCATGCCACACAACCTATTAAATAGTACAACTCTTTGTACTGTTTGAATAGCTTCTAAATGATAACTCTTAACTTGAATTTTCCCCCAAGCTGTATCAGCCTTCCTGATTCTGTCCCAGACTGGGAACCTGGTTTTGATGTCTTCCTTATTCTGTTCTTTCCTGTCCATTCAGTCACTAGTTCTCATGGATTCTTCTATAAAGTTTCTTGTTTGTCCCTTTCCATTCCTACTGCGTCCAGGCTAGCTGGGGCCCTTATGACCTCTTGCCTCTACTGTCTGCGTAGTCTCTTAGATGTTCTGCCTCACACTGCTTTTCTATTACACACAGTCTGCTTCTCTGTTACACACATTCTGTTTCTCTATTACACACATTCTGCCAGCCTGGTGTTCCTAGAACATGACATTCATTGTAGAATCAGACTGAATCTCCTACTCATTGCAAGAATCCCTTCTCATCTCATCACCAGAGAACATCATTCAACATCTACCTGAACACTTCCAGTAATAGGAATTTTCAAAATTTCAAGCTAATTGGTTTCCTTGTTGGACTCTAAGTGCTCTAAGTATTAGAAGAGCTCTTTGTTGTATTTAGCCAAAATTTCTGTCCTTTTAATTTCCACCCATTGGTCCTTGTTGTGTAACAGCAAACACACGCTTCTCCTACTGTTATTAATTTAATCATCAAATATTCAAATGCCTATTTATGTGCCAGGAGCTCAGCTAATTACACATATTTTCATTTAATCCTCACAACAAGGTGTGAGTATTATTATCCCTGTTTTACAGATAAGGAAACTGAGTTTCAGTGAGATTAATGATTTATCCAAGGATACACAGCTCATAAATGGTGAAGCTAGGATTTTAATCTAGCTCTAATTTTAGATTCTGTGCCTTTACCATTGTATTGTCTTCCACACAGAAAATAGGCCTGTTAATAGATCTGGAGAAAATAAACATTTAAACAGGTATACAATACAGAGATGGAATGGGGATTGTAACTTGCACAATGGTTAGAGTAGGAAAAGTGATTAAGATACAATGACCATACTGGGGAGTTCATGCTGGAAAGAAGTGGAAACAAAATTTAAAAATACAGATTATATTCAGGACCTTAGAAGTCAAACTGATGAGTTTGGATTTCATCTTATATGTCAACTGATGAGGAGTCATCGAAGTAACTATTGGAGATAAAGTACTATTAGAATGAACAGTATTGCTCAAAAATGTTCCTTAATAGCTATGTCAGTCAGAAAAGAGCCCTCTAGAGAGTGCCATACGATCCATCTCTTCCAGCATTCTACTTAATGGCGTAAACAAAGACAAAAGAAAATTCTGTATTTAACTTTTAAAATTACAGTATATGAGATATACATATATATATAAAATACACAGCAGTTCATATGAAAATCTATTGGATTTTATTTGATCACAGATTTAATAAATGGACTGCACTCATGTATAGCTTTCAGATCCTAGTAGTCATAGTCCTCATATGTACCTACTGAGCTAGAACACCTAGCTGTGGTGTAGGTTTAATACCAGGAGTTACTTTAACAAAATGTTGACAATTCAGATGAAGGTAACATGGATAATGAGAGTTGTAAAAGTGGTGATTTCAGCCCGGATTTTAGGGATCCGTAGCAGTTGACAAGCATCCATCCATCCATTAGTTCATTTTATAAATATTTATTGATAGGCTACTTTGGACCAGACATTGTGAATAGGACATTGCGTACCAGACATACAGTGTTGAACAAAACACTAGTCTGAAATAGCGAGAGCTGTAAAAGTAAGAACTTCAGCCCGGAAAACTAAGGAATGATATATTAGATGGAAGGATCCCCTTATATTTCATACAAATTATAAATTAGTAAAGTTTTGTTTACAGAATGGGTAATAACCAGGAAACTTTTTTTTTTGTAATTCTTAACTATCATACTGTCAACTATACCTTTCTCTTTTCATAATTTGTATCCCTAAGTACTTAGCCCATAAGAAACTTACTGCTATTGAAACTCAGAACAGAATGGCTAACTTCTTAAAAATACCATGAAAGTAATAGTACACTCTTTAGAGAATACAGTCAAAGAAGTTTTTTAATGTGGCAAGGTATGAATTATTGCTTCACAGTATTAAACTTCTGTAGATTCGCAATGTCGTTTCTTAATTGATACTGGAATTACAATTATATATCTTGCTTATATATAGATTATTTTGAGAAGGATGTACAAATAACTATAGAGTTCTGGAGAATGATGCTGAGGGGGGCAGGGAAGGAGATTTTTATATTACATCTTCTTTACTATTTGAGCATTTTACCTTAAAATATAATATTTTATAATTTAAAATAAGTTTTAAAAATTCTGCCTAGTGACTCTGGTTTTTCTAAACTTAGTCATATGATGAATTTATTAAGAAAACTGAAGCCGAGCTTAGCCAAGATTTGGAAACATCACCAACAGCCAAGCCTCAGATTAAAACACTCTCCTCAGCTTCTGAAAAACCCAAGATCAAACCCCTCACACCACTACACAGGTAGAAATTTTTGATAACTTGTCTGTATTCTGCCTTGTTTGAAAAAGGAATAAGGGAATATTTTCAGTAGAAGTTACCTTTTAAGTAACTGAAATTATAGAAGTAAAAATGTTATTTTCTATTTTTAGTGTCAGTAAATTAAAATTGTTATGTATTACAATTAAAAATTATATGTATAAGGTATTGATTTTAAAATACATTTTTAATCCTGCAGTCTGATGGGTACAATGAAAATGGTACTTTCCAACATTGCTAGTAGTAGCATAAGTTGATGTGGACCTTTGAAAAACACAGTTTGGCTATGTTTCAGAAGTCAAAAATAAGTCTGTAACCTTTGACCCAGTAATCCTATTTCTGGAAGTCTAAATTGAGAAAATGTGGGGTACTGAAAATCTCTATTTGTATGAATATATTTATCATAACATTCTTTATATTCATAAAACATTGGAAACAATTTTTATGTCCAAAAATGGATGAATAGCTCAGTAAATGACAGTTCTCTGCAAGCGATGTAATAGTATGCAGTCAGTAAGCAATTTTCTTAATTAAGCTACTGAAGGATTTTAACCAGAGAGTGACACAGTCATATTTGTGTTTACAGAGATCTTTCTGACCACAATATAGAGGAAAGATAGAAAAGAGTAAGCTTAGAAGCAGGAAGAAAAAGAGTCTAAGCCAGACCTCAAGTAAGCAGTAGTAAGAAGAATAGAAAACAGGAGACATATTTTAGGATAGTGAAGGATTAAAAAGTAGATACAGAAGATACTAAGTTGCAACATTAGAATATATAATATTGTGTATTAGGAAGTCAGGTTATCATATTTAAATTTTGAACAAAAAGTAAAGGTTAGACAGATCAGTTCAATTGAGAAATAGGGGTCATTTCAGAAAGAACGTTATTCATGAATGACTAAAAGCAAAAAAAAAAAAAAAAAAAACATTGGCATATCATAGAAGCTGAACATAATAGGATATTGCTGGAGTTAGCAGAAGGAAAAATAAAAGCCAAATAGTGAAAACCTTGTACTCATTTATTCTTAGCAGTTTGTGTTTTACCTTTTAGAAAATGTGGAGCCTTTGAAGGTTTCTTTAAAAAGTATTTGGGGACATTTTTGTTAGAGAGGTATGGCAGGCTCATTACAATTAATTTAGCATTACCTAAATTTGAATCCTGGCTCCAGTTCTAGCTGGTTCTGTAACTGTGGGCAAGTTATTTAACCCCTCTGTGCTTCAGTTTTTTAATAGGGATTTATAAAGGTAATAATAATAATACCTGATTAATACACTTGTTATGAGGGTTAAAAGACTTAATAGGGCTTAGGACACAGTAAGCATTGTGGATTAGCTGCTGCTATTATTATTATTATTGTTACTATTTTTAGGGAAGCAGTAAAAAGAAAAAAGTTTAAATCATATCATACCCAACTATCCCACAATAGCAAATGTCAACAATTAGATATGTTTCCTTCCAGGATTTTTTATGCTCAGATTTTGTGTGTGTGTTTTTGTTACATATATATTTTTCCATTATATTATGAAGTGTACATTTTAATTTCTACACGATATGCTATTGAATGGCTTTGTAATTTTCTTAATTAAGCTACTGAAGGATTTTAACCAGAGAGTGACACAGTCATATTTGTGTTTACAGAGATCTTTCTGACCACAATATAGAGGAAAGATAGAAAAGAGTAAGCTTAGAAGCAGGAAGAAAAAGAGTCTAAGCCAGACCTCAAGTAAGCAGTAGTAAGAAGAATAGAAAACAGGAGACATATTTTAGGATAGTGAAGGATTAAAAAGTAGACTTGAGCCGGGCACGGTGGCTCATGCCTGTAATCCCAGCACTTTGGGAGACTGAGGCAGGTGGATCACAAGTCAGGAGTTCGAGACTAGCCTGACCAACATGGCGAAACCCCATCTTTGCTAAAAATACAAAAATTAGCTGGGCGTGGTGGTACGTGACTGTAACCCCAGCTACTCAGGAGGCTGAGGCAGGAGAATTGCTTGAACCCAGGAGGTGGAGGTTGCAGTGAGCCGAGATCACGCCATTGCACCCCAGCCTGGGCAACAGAGCAAGACTCCGTCTCAAAAAAAAAAAAGTAGACTTGACTAGTTAAAGTGCTAGCTGGGGTAGCAAGTCTAAGATGACTCCCAGGTTTCTCTTAGGTAGTTGATTGGGTCAAGTTTTCATTAATTTAAATGGAAAAGGTGGTTTTCTGTGGGAGGCTTATGATTTTGGTTTTAAGTGTTAATTTTAAGTGCCTGTTGTTTAAGTGAAACTGTGAGGAAAGTTATCAGGGTTAGAAATATGAGGAAGATAAGCACATATATAGTGTTTGAAGCCATAAATCACCCAGAGGAGATAGCATTCAGAGAGAATAAATGGGAGCCAGGTACTCAAGATGATAAAATAGCAACATTTTAGGGCATTGTAAAAAGGTAGGAAGTGAAAGCCAAGTATTACAGTTTAGCAAATGAAGTCAAGAAAATAAAGAGAGTGAATGTAGCCTCTTCTGTTATCTATAAAGAATAAGAGAGGACAGTAATATGGGGTGGTTTGAGCAAATAGCTTTGAACAAATAAGAGAGAGACGAATTTTCTTCCTGCAGACAGGAGGAAAGGCAGTTAGGATGGCTGTGAATATGGATGAACTTGTAGGTAAAAGTTTGAAGGTAAAGTTCATGCCTGATGGCCTCTGTTTTTGTCATCTAGTGACAAAGGCAAGGTCATCTAGTGAGAGTGATGTGAGTTAGAAATAGGCTTGATGAAAGTGGCATAGATTGACATACCTACTATAGAGAAGAGGAAAGAAGCAGTTGTCTAAGAATGTCTGCTTTTTGTTACCAGTTATTATAGTAATATATTTATTTCTGCTCATTGATTTTTACACATCAGATCTGAAACGGCAAAGAATTGGAAATCACTAACAGAGTCAGAACGTTCCAGAGGATCCCTGGAGTCTATTGCTGAACATGTTGGTATGTAACTAGAAAAAATAATTAACTTGTAGCTACATAGTCTAAGGATTTATGCAAAGGCCTACAAAATTCTACCTCTATAGCTTTTTTATTAAAAAGTGAATTTCTTAAATGGATTATTTAACATTTTAAAGTTACTTTTATATTTTAAAGTGATTTATTGGCTATGTGTAAATTATATGAATCCTTTTTGTTTGTTTTGGTTTTTTGGTTTTTTTTTGTTCGAGACAGGGTCTCACTCTGTCACCTAAGCTGGAGTGCAGTGGCATGATCATAGCTTACTACTGCAGCCTTGACCCCCTGGGTTCAAGCAATCCTCCCATCCTAGCCTCCCAAGTAGCCAGGACCAGGATCACAGGCGCATGCCACCACATCCAGCTCATCTTTTTTTTTTTTTTTTTTTAAAGAGATGGGTGTCTCACCGTTGTTGCCCAGGCTGGTCTCGAACTCTTGGACTCAAGCAGTCCTCCCACCTCAGCCTGGTTGAACATTACCGGCTCTTCAGCCAAAGTGCTGAGATTATAGGCATGAGCCACCACACTCAGCTGAATCAGTCTTTATTGTCCAAAATTTATGAGAAAAACCAAAGCATAAAGATTAAATAGCTGAGTATATCATCAGCATCTCTAAATTTCCCCTAACCAGATTTTTAATCTGGTTATATATCTTTTCAGCCTAACTATTTCTTAGGTAAATAGCTGTATACATTTTTCAGTTCAACCAAAAGGAAGTTAATTATTGAAAATAAAATGTAGGCTAGGGGCAGCAGCTCACGCCTATAATCCCCACACTTTGAAAGGCTGAAGTAGGCAGATCACTTGAGCTCAGGAGTTTGAGATCAGCCTGGGCAATATGGTGAAACTCCATCTCTACAAAAAATACAAAGTTGGCCGGGCGCGGTGGCTCACGCTTGTAATCCCAGCACTTTGGGAGGCCGAGGCGGGCGGATCACGAGGTCAGGAGATCGAGACCAAGGTGAAACCCCGTCTCTACTAAAAATACAAAAAATTAGCCGGGCGTGGTGGCGGGCGCCTGTAGTCCCAGCTACTCGGAGAGGCTGAGGCAGGAGAATGGCGTGAACCCGGGAGGCGGAGCTTGCAGTGAGCCGAGATCGTGCCACTGCACTCCAGCCTGGGCAACAGAGCGAGACTCCATCTCAAAAAAAAAAAAAATACAAAGTTAGCTGGGCATGGTGGTACACACCTATAGTCCCAGCTATTTGCAGGGCTGAGGCAGGAAGATCACTTACACCCAAGAAGTTGCGTCTACAGTGAGTTGTGATCAGCCACTGCACTCCAGCTTGGGTGACAAAGTGAGGTACTATCTCAAAAAAATAAAATAAAATGTAGTTCAGTGAGAAAATAAAACTGAGGCGCAAAAAAAATCAGTGACAAAATAGAGATTTGGCCAGGCACAGTGGCTCATGCCTATAATCCCAGGTACTTAGGAGGCTGAGGCTAAGGATTGCTTGAGCCCAGGTTCAAGGCAACAGGGAGCTGTGACCACTGCACTCCAGCTTAGGTGACAGAGCAGATTCTTGTTCTTACAAAAAAAAAAAAAAAAAAGAGATTTGAATTTAAAACTTTTAACTCTTGGTTTTTTAGCTCATTATATTGTACTTTGATCATATTTTGCAAGTTTAGCTCTTAAAGCGCTATATTTGCAGAAATAGTTGATCTATTTTCTTTTTAATTCAAGAGCTTAGTTGAAGCTCCTAGGAAAATGTATTCTTTTAGAAGTATATATGGAAGTCTGTTTCTCCTTCACTAGTTTCCTGTTTGAAAAATGTTTGTAATAACCATCATACAATTCTATTTTTGCATGATTTGAGGATGAATGTGCAAAGCAATGGCTCCATCAACTTAGATACATTTTTCTTCACTTTATAAGTTAAGACAATGCTTAAGAAATTATTCCAAACTTCAGAATTTTCAGTAATTTTACATGTTGATACAGATGATATTCTCTTAAAAGAAAAACTTATAAAGTAGCCAAAACAGGTCATATTTATTGACTAGAGGGTTTTTTTTCACTAAAATTTGGCTTTTCTCTAAACTTTGGTTCACAAAATTGAAAGATTGTGATTAAATAATTTTGATGTGGTGATTTGTTTTTTCTTTAAGATGCTTCACTGTCAGGTTCTGAGAGATCAGTATCAGAAATGTCTTTATCTGCATATGCAAAGAGAGTAAATGAATGGGACAGTCGAACAGAAGATTTTCAGACCCCATCTCCAGTTCTCAGATCATCAAGGAAAATCAGGGGAGAATCTGGAGATTCTCTAGAAAATGTACCTGCATTACATCTTCTCAAAGAATTAAATGCCACTAGTAGAATTCTTGATGTGTCGGATGGCAAGGTTGAAGAATCTAGTAAAAAATCAGAAATACAAGAAACAGAGTATACAAAATTGAAGAAGAGTAAGATTGAAGATGCCTTTTCTAAAGAAGGTAAATCTGATGTCTTACTGAAGTTAGTCCTAGAACAGGGAGATTCACCTGAAATTCTTTCAAAGAAAGATCTTCCTTTAGATTCTGAAAATGTTCAGAAAGACCTAGTTGGTTTAGCTATTGAAAATCTCCATAAAAGTGAGGAAATGTTGAAAGAGAGACAGTCAGATCAAGATATGAATCATAGTCCAAACATCCAATCAGGAAAAGACATTCATGAACAAAAGAACACAAAGGAAAAAGATTTGTCTTGGTCAGAACATCTTTTCGCTCCTAAAGAGATACCATACTCTGAAGATTTTGAAGTGTGTTCTTTCAAGAAAGAAATTTCAGCTGAATTGTACAAAGATGATTTTGAGGTGTCATCTCTGCTGTCACTCAGGAAAGACTGTCAGTCTTGCAGAGATAAGCCACAGCCAATGAGGAGCTCTACAAGCGGAGCCACTAGCCTTGGTAGTAATGAGGAAATCAGTGAGTGCCTAAGTGAGAAAAGCCTTTCTATCCATAGCAATGTTCATTCTGACAAGCTGTTGGAACTCAAGTCCCCTACTGAGCTGATGAAAAGTAAGGAGCGCAGTGATGTGGAGCATGAACAGCAAGTTACTGAATCCCCTTCCTTGGCTTCAGTTCCTACTGCAGATGAGTTATTTGATTTCCACATTGGTGATAGGGTGTTGATTGGAAATGTTCAGCCAGGAATTCTTCGATTCAAAGGTGAGACTAGTTTTGCTAAAGGATTTTGGGCCGGAGTGGAGTTAGATAAACCTGAAGGAAATAACAATGGAACATATGATGGCATTGCATATTTTGAGTGCAAAGAAAAGCATGGTATTTTTGCTCCTCCTCAAAAAATATCTCACATTCCAGAAAACTTTGATGACTATGTAGACATTAATGAAGATGAAGACTCTTACTCAGATGAACAATATCAGTACTATAATCAAGAGCAAAATGATACAGAGGGTCCAAAAGACAGAGAAAAGGATGTCAGTGAATATTTTTATGAGAAATCCCTACCTAGTGTGAATGATACAGAAGCCTCAGTTAATAGAAATAGAAGCCTTAAAATAGAAACAGACAATGTACAGGACATTTCTGGGGTACTTGAAACCCGTGTTCACCAGCAGTCTTCAGTGGATTCACAAATTTCTTCAAAGGAAAACAAAGACCTCATTTCTGATGCCACAGAAAAGGTTTCCATTGCTGCAGAAGACGATACTTTAGACAATACCTTTTCCGAAGAATTGCAGAAGCAACGGCAGTTTACAGAAGAGGAAGACAACCTATATGCTGAAGCTTCAGAAAAGCTTTCTACACCACTTCTGGATCTTTTAACAAGAGAAAAAAACCAACTGGAAGCCCAACTGAAGTCGTCACTAAATGAGGAAAAAAAGTCAAAACAACAACTGGAAACAATCAGCTTACTGACAGACAGTTTACTAAAAGTCTTTGTAAAGGACACAGTCAATCAACTACAACAAATCAAAAAAACCAGGGATGAGAAAATCCAGCTTAGCAATCAGGAGCTTCTTGGTGATGACCAAAAGAAAGTAACACCCCAAGACCTATCCCAAAATGTTGAGGAACAGTCACCAAGTGTTTCAGGTTGCTTCTTAAGGTCTGAATTGGAAGATGAAAAAGAAGAGATTTCCTCTCCAGATATGTGTCCCAGACCGGTGAGTATTTTGTCTAGAAAAAGTGTCAGTATACCTTTTGACACTTTTAACAAGGCAACTTACCTTGCCTATATAGTACATTTTAATTCTGTGACTCCTGATAGGTTTTTTTTTTTTCCCTTGACGTGTTGTTTATTAGAGAAGGATCACTGTACTGGTTTTTAAAGGCCTTGTAGCTGTTTTTCCTGGCTGAAGTGTAATTGTCCTCTATTATGTCATGAGTAGTCAATATAGGGTTGTCACAAGCACTGGCAGGTTTTGGGGAACTAAAACATCCATTTAAACTGCTGAGTTGACAACCCCTGTACTGTCCACAGATTACATCTCCTTCCAGATTCACTGAACAAATTCGTTCCATGGAGCTTTCCAGTGGCTCACCACCCAATTCTTTTTTGCCTGTGAAATTGTTTACATATCTCCTCAGTCATGGTTGGCCTGCAGAGGTTAGCAGTTGTGATGTTGATTCTGGTAAAATGAAATAGATCCACTATGACATGCACTCAGACCATCAGCTTGTTTATGTTGCCCACGGACAGTTGAGCAAAAGTAATGACTGAGTAACTTGAGCCAGATGGTCACCAGAGGTGAGAAATTTTATATCCCATTTCCATATCCCATAGACAGACAGTTCTTTAGAAACAGAATAATGATAATACAAAAAGTGGGGAGAGCCCTAATCAATAAACGTTTTATAAAAATTCAGTTATATGCAATTATATAAGTAGAATTGAGGGAACAGGATAACTTTTTCTTAGATTGTTTATTAGTAGCCACCATATTGTTTTTTATTCTGCTTACTTAGAGAGGAATATTAGATATATAAATAATACATTTACTCTGTCTTTATTAAAAAAACAAATGATCTGAGGTCCCTAAATGGTGCTCTGTTTTAATGGTTCCATTTCTATAGGAGAGCCCAGTATTTGGTGCCAGTGGGCAGGAAGAACTTGCTAAGAGACTTGCTGAACTTGAGCTCAGCCGGGAGTTCCTGAGCGCGTTAGGAGATGATCAAGACTGGTTTGATGAAGACTTTGGTTTGAGCTCTTCTCACAAGATCCAAAAAAATAAGGCAGAAGAAACCATTGTACCTTTAATGGCAGAACCTAAAAGAGTAACCCAACAACCATGTGAAACATTATTGGCAGTTCCCCATACTGCAGAAGAAGTAGAGATTCTTGTACATAATGCAGCAGAAGAACTTTGGAAATGGAAAGAATTAGGCCATGATCTTCATAGCATCAGTATTCCTACAAAACTGCTTGGCTGTGCCAGTAAAGGTCTAGATATAGAAAGCACTAGTAAAAGGGTCTACAAACAGGTAGGTAAAATAAAAGGGTAATTGTAGTTTTTAAACTTTTCTCCCATTGTCTGAAATTTGGATTCTTAGCCATTTTGTTTTGTTTTGTTTTTCTCTATCAAGGCGGTTTTCGATTTAACAAAAGAGATTTTTGAGGAAATATTTGCTGAGGATCCCAACTTAAATCAACCTGTCTGGATGAAGCCATGTAGAATCAACTCTAGTTATTTCCGACGAGTGAAAAATCCAAATAACCTTGATGAAATCAAGGTAAACTGCGAACTATAAAGTGTCTTCTTTTTTGACTTGCTGTTCATTTACACATATCTGTAAATGTTGTAAAAGCAGGTGCTCTTCTGTATGATTAACCTTTGTGTCTTCAGGACCTGTTCCATAGTGGGTATTCAATAAAGATTTGTTGACTTACTGAATCCATGAACAGTGGAGGGATTGGAATGAGTAAAGGGCTGAATCCTCAGGTTTGTGCAAAAAAAAAAAAAAAATTACTTTTACCAGTCATTTTTTCTATTACATAATTATAATATTTAAGAAAAATTAGGAAATACCTAGGGAGATAAATTATTGCAACCAATAGGAGTTTTAGGTAAGTTTGGAGGGCTTTAGAGATAGGTATAATGTTCTAAAAGTACATATGAATACGTGTCATATATGTATCTTTTCAATATGCCAGCCCTGGACACATAGGTCTTTATCTTTGACTTTTTTTTTTCTTTATCTTTTTTTTTTCTTTATCTTTGACTTCGGAGGTTTCAAATTGGTAATGTGGTTTTGAACTATGTAGGATAGTAATATGATACATAAAAGTATTTTGTTATCTAAGAAACCTTTGTAAACCTTTGTCCAGAAGCTACAAGGACTGTGAATTTTAAAGTCACATTGGTGGCAATCTGCTCTGCCTATTCACATGTCTCTTTACGGCAAAGGTTATATTTCCAGAGCAGTGATTCTCAGCTTTTAATGTGCATGTGAATGATCTGAGGATCTTGTTAAAATGGAGATTCTGATTTAGTAGGTCTGGAGTAGGACCTGAAATTCTGCATTTCCAACAAGCTCTCAAGTCATGCTGGTCCTGCTGGTCCCAGGACCACGCTGAGTAGCAAAGCTTTAAACTTGTATTTCCCAAACTTATTTGATCACAGAAAGCCTTTAAAAATGTTTTATACTGAGAGAACACCAACAGATATTTATGAGGTGGGATGTATGCTTACCTCAGGGGTTGGCAGACTATGGCCCAAGAGCCAAATCCAGGGCTCTGTATGTTTTTATAAATAAAGTTTTGTTGGACCACAGCCATACCTAGTTGTTTACATGTTATATATGGCTGCTTTTCTGCTACAACAGTGGAATTGAATAGTTGTGACAAAGACCACGTGGCCCACAAAGCCTAAAATATTTACACTCTGATTTTTTACAGAAAAAGTTGGCCAGCCCCTGGCTTAAAGTAACTAGCTTTTTAAAAACACACGGTATACTCCATTCCTTCTACCCTTCCACGATTGAAAATGCTTGAATGCTATGTGTGTCTGTGAACAGGTAGGGAGTGATGGAATTTCCGGGTACATTGGTACTTTGAGACTCTTTCCAGGTGATTCTGATTCATAAATGTGTCCCTTCCCCTGTTAAGAACACTGTTTTTTTAACAGAACAACCATAAAAGTAACAGAATAAATTATTAATAACATTAAGTTGAGGTAAGACAAGGTATATAATATATAACAACAGTCAAACTACATGCATCAATATAGCATACAATAAATGCCCACTAATTTTAATATTGACATAGCATTTTGTAAAGTTTTTAAGGGTGATAGTTCAAATATTGTTAGTAGTAAAATTATTATGCTTCTCATACTGAAGTGTTGATATTTTTAAATTTAACATATTTGAGTTTTGGTGCTTCAAAATAAACTATCCCAAAGTCTTTTGCTTTTCTCACATTACATTGTCCCCAAAAATTTCTTTGAGAGTTTTCCAATTCAGAGATTTATTTTATGCTTTCTTTAGTAGTTTTGCCAGCTTGAAGTTAGCTAATGATAGTGTTGTTGTTGTTGTCGGTTTTTTTTGGGTTTTTTTGTTGTTTTTTTTTTTTGAGGTGGAGTTTCACTCTTGTTGCCCAGGCTGGAGTACAATGGTGTGATCTCAGCTCACTGCAACCTCCACCTCCTGGATTCAAGCGATTCTCCTGCCTCAGCCTCCTGAGTAGCTGGGATTACAGGCATGCACTGCCTCACTCGGCTAATTTTGTAGTTTTAGTAGAGACAGGGTTTCTCCATGTTGGTCAGGCTGGTCTCGAACTCCCGACCTCAGGTGATCCGCAGCCTCGGCCTTTCAAAGTGCTGGGATTACAGGCGTGAGCCACCACACGCAGCATGGTAGTTCTTAAGTAAACTCTAAAGTGATTTTTCTTTGCAGATTAATCAGTGGGTTTTACTTTGTGGTTGTTGTTATTTTTAGATAAGATCTCGCTTTGTCACCTAGGCTGGAGTGCAGTGGTGCAATCTCAGCTCACTGCAGTCTGGACCTCCTGGGCTCAATCAGTTCTCCCACCTCACCCTCCTGAGTAGCCAGAACTACAGTCATGTATCACCATGCCCAGCTAATTTTATATATTTTTTGTAGAGATGAGGTCTCTCACTATGTTGCTCAGGCTGGTCTCAAACTCCTGGGCTCAAGTGATTCTCCTGCCTTGGCTTCACAGGGTGCTGGGATTACAGACATGAGTCACCGTGCCCAGCTAGGTTTTACTTTTATATGTTGCGTAAGTGAATAAAGTCTCAGCATTTGAAATGCTTTTCCCTTCAAATTGCTATGTGGAACTGTAAGTGGAAGAAATTTTATGATATTTTTTTTTTTTTTTTTTTTTTTTTTTTTTTTTTTAATTATACTTTAGGGTTTTAGGGTACATGTGCAAATGTGCAGGTTTGTTACATATGTATCCATGTGCCATGTTGATTTCCTGCACCCATTAACTCGTCATTTAGCATTAGGTGTATCTCCTAATGCTGTCCCTCCCCCCTCCCCCCACCCCACAACAGTCCCCGGAGTGTGATGTTCCCCTTCCTGTGTCCATGAGTTCTCATTGTTCAATTCCCACCTATGAGTGAGAACATGCGGTGTTTGGTTTTTTGTCCTTGCGATAGTTTACTGAGAATGATGTTTTCCAGTTTCATCCATGTCCCTACAAAGGACACGAACTCATCATTTTTTATGGCTGCATAGTATTCCATGGTGTATATGTGCCACATTTTCTTAATCCAGTCTATCGTTGTTGGACATTTGGGTTGGTTCCAACTCTTTGCTATTGTGAATAGTGCCGCAATAAACATACGTGTGCATGTGTCTTTATAGCAGCATGATTTATAGTCCTTTGGGTATATACCCAGTAATGGGATGGCTGGGTCAAATGGTATTTCTAGTTCGAGATCCCTGAGGAATCGCCACACTGACTTCCACAATGGTTGAACTAGTTTACAGTCCCACCAACAGTGTAAAAGTGTTCCTATTTCTCCACATCCTCTCCAGCACCTGTTGTTTCCTGATTTTTTAATGATGGCCATTCTAACTGGTGTGAGATGGTATCTCACTGTGGTTTTGATTTGCATTTCTCTGATGGCCAGTGATGATGAGCATTTCTTCATGTGTTTTCTGGCTGCATAAATGTCTTCTTTTGAGAAGTGTCTGTTCATGTCCTCTGCCCACTTTTTGATGGGGTTGTTTGTTTTTTTCTTGTAAATTTGTTTGAGTTCATTATAGATTCTGGATATTAGCCCTTTGTCAGATGAGTAGGTTGCAAAAATTTTCTCCCATTCTGTAGGTTGCCTGTTCATTCTGATGATAGTTTCTTTTGCTGTGCAGAAGCTCTTTAGTTTAATGAGATCCCATTTGTCGATTTTGGCTTTTGTTGCCATTGCTTTTGGTGTTTTAGACATGAAGTCCTTGCCCACGCCTATGTCCTGAATGGTATTGCCTAGGTTTTCTTGTAGGATTTTAATGGTTTTAGGTCTAACATATAAGTCTTTAATCCATCTTGAATTAATTTTTGTATAAGGTGTAAGGAAGGGATCCAGTTGCAGCTTTCTACATATGGCTAGCCAGTTTTCCCAGCACCATTTATTAAATAGGGAATCCTTTCCCCATTTCTTGTTTTTGTCAGGTTTGTCAAAGATCAGATAGTTGTAGCTATGCGGCATCATTTCTGAGGGCTCTGTTCTGTTCCATTGATCTATGTCTCTGTTGTGGTACCAGTACCATGCTGTTTTGGTTACTGTAGCCTTGTAGTATAGTTTAAAGTCAGGTAGCGTGATGCCTCCAGCTTTGTTCTTTTGGCTTAGGATTGACTTGGCGATGCGGGCTCTTTTTTGGTTCCATATGAACTTTAAAGTAGTTTTTTCCAATTCTGTGAAGAAAGTCATTGGTAGCTTGATGGGGATGGCATTGAATCTATAAATTACCTTGGGCAGTATGGCCATTTTCACGATATTGATTCTTCCAACCCATGAGCATGGAATGTTCTTCCATTTGTTTGTATCCTCTTTGATTTCATTGAGCAGTGGTTTGTAGTTCTCCTTGAAGAGGTCCTTCACATCCCTTGTAAGTTGGATTCCTAGGTATTTTATTCTCTTTGAAGCAATTGTGAATGGGAGTTCACTCATGATTTGGCTCTCTGTTTGTCTGTTATTGGTGTACAAGAATGCTTGTGATTTTTGTACATTAATTTTGTATCCTGAGACTTCGCTGAAGTTGCTTATCAGCTTAAGGAGATTTTGGGCTGAGACAATGGGGTTTTCTAGATATACAATCATGTCATCTGCAAACAGGGACAATTTGACTTCCTCTTTTCCTAATTGAATACCTTTTATTTCCTTCTCCTGCCTGATTGCTCTGGCCAGAACTTCCAGCACTATGTTGAACAGGAGCGGTGAGAGAGGGCATCCCTGTCTTGTGCCAGTTTTCAGAGGGAATGCTTCCAGTTTTTGCCCATTCAGTATGATATTGGCTGTGGGTTTGTCGTAGATAGCTCTTATTATTTTGAGATACGTCCCATCAATACCTAATTTATTGAGAGTTTTTAGCATGAAGGGTTGTTGAATTTTGTCAAAGGCCTTTTCTGCATCTATTGAGATAATCATGTGGTTTTTGTCTTTGGTTCTGTTTATATGTTGGATTACATTTATTGATTTGCGTATGTTGAACCAGCCTTGCATCCCAGGGATGAAGCCCACTTGATCATGGTGGATAAGCTTTTTGATGTGCTGCTGGATTCGGTTTGCCAGTATTTTATTGAGGATTTTTGCATCAATGTTCATCAAGGATATTGGTCTGAAATTCTCTTTTTTGGTTATGTCTCTGCCAGGTTTTGGTATCAGGACGATGCTGGCTTCATAAAATGTGTTAGGGAGGATTCCCTCTTTTTCTATTGATTGGAATAGTTTCAGAAGGAATGGTACCAGTTCCTCCTTGTACCTCTGGTAGAATTCGGCTGTGAATCCATCAGGTCCTGGACTCTTTTTGGTTGGTAAGCTATTGATTATTGCCACAATTTCAGAACCTGTTATTGGTCTATTCAGAGATTCAACTTCTTCCTGGTTTAGTCTTGGGAGGGTGTATTTGTCGAGGAATTTATCCATTTCTTCTAGATTTTCTAGTTTATTTGCATAGAGGTGTTTGTAGTATTCTCTGATGGTAGATTGTATTTCTGTGGGATCGGTGGTGATATCCCCTTTTTCATTTTTTATTGCATCTATTTGATTCTTCTCTCTTTTCTTCTTTATTAGTCTTGCTAGGGGTCCATCAATTTTGTTGATCTTTTCAAAAAACCAGCTCCTGGATTCATTAATTTTTTGAAGGGTTTTTTGTGTCTGTATTTCCTTCAGTTCTGCTCTGATTTTAGTTATTTCTAGCCTTCTGCTAGCTTTTGAATGTGTTTGCTCTTGCTTTTCTAGTTCTTTTAATTGTGATGTTAGGGAGTCAATTTTGGATCTTTCCTGCTTTCTCTTGTGGGCATTTAGTGCTATAAATTTCCCTCTACACACTGCTTTGAATGTGTCCCAGAGATTCTGGTATGTTGTGTCTTTGTTCTCGTTGGTTTCAAAGAACATCTTTATTTCTGCCTTCATTTCATTATGTACCAATAGTCATTCAGGAGCAGGTTGTTCAGTTTCCATGTAGTAGAGCGGTTTTGAGTGAATTTCTTAATCCTGAGTTCTAGTTTGATTGCACTGTGGTCTGAGAGACAGTTTGTTATAATTTCTGTTCTTTTACATTTGCTGAGGAGAGCTTTACTTCCAACTATGTGGTCAATTTTGGAATAGGTGTGGTGTGGTGCTGAAAAAAATGTATATTCTGTTGACTTGGGGTGGAGAGTTCTGTAGATGTCTATTAGGTCCACTTTATGTAGAGCTGAGTTCAATTCCTGGATATCCTTGTTAACTTTCTGTCTCGTTGATCTGTCTAATGCTGACAGTGGGGTGTTAAAATCTCCCATTATTATTGTGTGGGAGTTTAAGTCCCTTAGTAGGTCACTCAGGACTTGCTTTATGAATCTGGGTGCTCCTGTGTTGGGTGCATATATATTTAGGAGAGTTAGCTCTTCTTGATGAATTGATCCCTTTACCATTATGTAATGGCCTTCTTTGTCTCTTTTGATCTTTGTTGGTTTAAAGTCTATTTTATCAGAGACTAGGATTGCAACCCCTGCCTTTTTTTGTTTTCCAGTTGCTTGATAGATCTTCCTCCATCCCTTTATTTTGAGTCTATGTGTGTCTCTGCATGTGAGATGGGTTTCCTGAATACAGCACACTGATGGGTCCTGACTCCTTATCCAGTTTGCCAGTCTGTGTCTTTTGAATGGAGCATTTAGCCCATTTACATTTAACGTTAATATTGTTATGTGTGAATCTGATCCTGTCATTATGATGTTAGTTGGTTATTTTGCTCGTTAGTTGCTATAGTTTCTTCCTAGTCTCGATGGTCTTTACAGTTTGGCATGTTTTTGCAGTGGCTGGTACCGGTTGTTCCTTTCCATGTTTAGTGCTTCCTTCAGGAGCTCTTTTAGGGCAGGCCTGGTGGTGACAAAATCACTCAGCGTTTGCTTGTCTGTAAAGTGTTTTATTTCTCCTTCACTTATGAAGCTTAGTTTGGCGGGATAGGAGATTCTGGGTTGAAAATTCTTTTCTTTAAGAATGTTGAATATCGGCCCCCACTCTCTTCTGGCTTGTAGAGTTTCTGCTGAGAGATCAGCTGTTAGTCTGATGGGCTTCCCTTTGTGGGTAACCCGACCTTTCTCTCTGGCTGCCCTTAACATTTTTTCTTTCATTTCAACTTTGGTGAATCTGTCAATAATGTGTCTTGGAGTTGCCCTTCTCGAGGAGTATCTTTGTGGCGTTCTCTGTATTTCCTGAATCTGAATGCTGGCCTGCCTTGCTAGATCGGGGAAGTTCTCCTGGATAATATCTTGCAGAGTGTTTTCCAACTTGGTTCCATTCTCCCCATCATTTTCAGGTACACCAATCAGACGTAGGTTTGGTCTTTTCACATAGTCCCAAATTTCTTGGAGGCTTTGTTCATTTCTTTTTATCCTTTTTTCTCTAAACTTCCCTTCTCTTTTCATTTCATTCATTTCATCTTCCATCAGCGATACCCTTTCTTCCAGTTGATCGCATCTGCTACTGAGGCTTCTGCAATCTTCGCGTAGTTCTCGAAACTTGGCTTTCAGCTCCATCGGCTCCTTGAAGCCCTTCTCTCCATTGGTTATTCTAGTTATCCATTCTTCTAATTTTTTTTCAAAGTTTTTAACTTCTTTGCTGTTGTTTTGAATTTCCTCTCGTAGCTCAGAGTATTTTGATCGTCTGAAGCCTTCTTCTCTCAACTCATCAAAGTCATCCTCCATCCAGCTTTGTTCCGTTGCTGGTGAGGAACTGCGTTCCTTTGGAGGAGGAGAGGTGCTCTGTTTTTTAGAGTTTCCAGTTTTTTTGGTCTGTTTTTTCCCCATCTTTGTGGTTTTATCTACTTTTTGTCTTTGATGATGGTGATGTACAGATGGGTTTTTGGTGTGGATGTCCTTTCTGTTTGTTAGTTTTCCTTCTACCAGACAGGACCCTCAGCTGCAGGTCTGTTGGAGTTTACTAGAGGTGCACTCCAGACCCTGTTTGGCTGGGTGTCAGCAGCGGTGGCTGCAGAACAGCAGATTTTCGTGAGACCACAAATTCAGCTGTCTGATAGTTCCTCTGAAAGTTTTGTCTCAGAGAAGTACCGGGTTGAATGAGGTGTCAGTCTGTCCCTACTGGGGGGGTGCTTCCCAGTTAGGCTGCTCAGGGGTGAGGGACCCACTTTAGGAGGCAGTCTGACTGTTCTCAGATCTCCAGCTGCGTGCTGGGAGAACCACTGCTCTCTTCAAAGCTGTCAGTCAGACAGGGACATTTAAGTCTGTGGAAGTTCTTGCAGAGTTTTTGTTTGTCTGTGCCCTGCCCCCAGAGGTGGAGCCTACAGAGGCAGGGAGGCCTCCTTGAGCTGTGGTGGGCTCCACCCAGTTCGAGCTTCCTGGCTGCTTTGTTTACCTAAGCAAGCCTGGGCAATGGCGGGCGCCCCTCCCCCAGCCTCGCTGCCGCCTCGCAGCTTGATCTCAGACTGCTGTGCTAGCAATTAGCGAGACTCCGTGGGCATAGGACCCTCTGAGCCAGGTGCGGGACACAATCTCCTAGTGTGCCGTTTTCCAGGCCCGTTGGAAAAGCGCAGTTAGGGTGGGACTGACCCGATATTCCAGGTGCCGTCTGCTTCCCCTTTCTTTGACTAGGAAAGGGAACTCCCTGACCCCTTGCGCTTCCCGAGTGAGTCAATGCCTCGCCCTGCTTCGGCTCGCGCACAGTGCGCTTCACCGACTGTCCTGCACCCACTGTTAGGCACTCCCTAGTGAGATGAAACCAGTACCTCAAGCAGAAATGCAGAAATCACCGGTCTTCTGTGTCGCTGGGGCTGGGAGCTGGAGACTGGAGCTGTTCCTATTCGGCCATCTTGGCTCCAACCCAATTTTATGATATTTTATAGTAAATATTATATTAGCATGAATCTGTTTACTGCATTGTAAACACATGAAACTCAGGAATTCTGTTATTTGTGTTTCATGTATTTGTCTTATTTCCACAGAGCTTCATAGCAAGTGAAGTACTCAAGTTGTTCAGTCTTAAAAAGGAGCCAAACCACAAAACAGATTGGCAGAAAATGATGAAATTTGGAAGAAAGAAAAGAGACCGAGTGGATCATATCCTGGTCAGTGTATACAACCAAACTGTTTTTATTTTGACCATATCTTTTAAACTCAGAATGTAGTTAGATTCTGAAAGGAAAAGGGATAGAATTATTTTTAAGTCTATGGTATTAAAATCTTAAAGCTTTTACTTGCTGCATTTCTACCCCTCAGTTTTGTTAACTATTTTCTTTTGTACTCAGTAGATGAACATTTAACTTGATCAATAGTATTTTATGTAGAACTTGAGAAATTAACTCGAATGGAAGCAAAGTTTAAGGTAGTGAATTGGAAAGAGACCAGTGTGGACTCTGGAACCTGACTGCCCATGTTTAAATCTTTGTTTTGCCACTTACTTGATGCGTAATCTTGGACAAATTTATCTAACATTTTTGTGCAAAGTGAAGGTAACAATAATAGTACTTACCTGATAAGATTATTAAGAAAATTAAATGAGTATATGTGTAAAGCACTTAGAATAGTTCCTCATATACAACTCAGTAAATAATAGTTGTTACCTCATCATCATCACTACTATCATTATCCAGAACATTCCCTGGATAGGATTTATTTGGTTTTGCAATATATTTCTGTAACATTAGAAAAGTGTTTATCAAAAAAGAAAAAAAGAAAAATTCAGGTTTCACTCTAAACATTTTAATTCTGGACCTTTTATCTTATCTATATTGACATTTATATAATGAAAAAAAGTGTAATACTTAAATTTATCACCGTTCTCATGTATGTACCTCTCTAGTGTTTCATTTACTCAGTAATAACTGTACTAGATAACATTTGCTTAGTATTTTATAGTTTATCATTCTTATGCCTTATTTGATTTTTTTTTTTTTTGAGACACAGTCTCGCTCTGTCACCCTGGCTGGAGCACGGTGGTACAATGTCTGCTCACTGCTGCCTCTGCCTCCAAGGTTCAAGTGATTCTCATGCCTCAACCTCCCGAGTAGCTGGGATTACAGGCACCTGCAACCACGTCCAGCTAATTTTTGTATTTTTAGTAGAGATGGGGTTTCGCCATGTTGGCCAGGCTGGTCTCGAACTCCTGACCACAAGTGATCCACCTGCCTTGGCCTCCCAAAGTGCTGGGATTACAGGCATGAGCCACCGCGCCCAGTGTCTTATGCCTTATTTGATCCTCACAATAATTACATGAGGTAGGAAGGGCTAATGTTATTCTTTGTTTTACAAATGAGGCGTCTTATGCCTTATTTGATCCTCACAATAATTACATGAGGTAGGAAGGACTAATGTTATTCTTTGTTTTACAGATGAGGAAATTTAGATTCAAAAATGTTAAGTGACTTGCCCAGTAAAATAAGAGACAGGATTTTAATCAACTAATTCTTCATAGATCTTTACATCTCAAGAAAGTGAATTTGTTCTCCTATTTCTATCATGTTTTAAAGTCTGAATTGTTATTAATTTCCAAGTTGTTACTTCCTTTACTTCTTAGGAATTAAAGAAAAAAGCATATTAAGAGGCATTCATCTAACCTATCAGCTAAATTGATGATATCCCCTATAAATCACCTCTGTATATACATTGAGTCAAAAATTGTGCTAATTAAGGACTGATGTTACAATAGTAAGCAAAACAGACACAGACCCCACCTTCATAGATTTCCAGTTTGAAGGCAGAAACCAGCCATTAATACATCATTTACACACAAGTATGTAAGTTAAGCATAAAAATGGAAGAATAGGGAGCTGTTAAAACCACAGGAAGCTGATATAATGAGGATGGTCAAGGCAGGCTTCTCTGAGGAAGTGACATTTGAGCTCAGATCTTAAAGATGAATACATGGCAGCAGTAAGAGAAAATGAGGAAGAAGCAAAAGTGGAAACCCCTGATAAACCCATCAGATCTCGTGAGGCTTAATTGCTATCACGAGAATAGCATGGGAAAGACTCCCATGATACAATTACCTCCCCCTGGGTCCCTCCCACACACGTGGGAATTCTGGGAGGTATAATTCAAGTTGAGATTTAGGTGGGGACACAGCCAAACCATATCAGTACCCTGACAGCAGAGGCTTCCAGTAGGTGCCAAATAGGGTCAGTTAAGCAGACATCTCTCTAACAGTTATCAGAAATTCTCAAATACTAAACAAAATATTTCTTTTGCAGGGGTAAGGTTATTATAGCTTGGGTGAGGGGAGTACTGTGCATAAGAATTGAAGCAATTTAGCAACTGGTAAACAATTATAATAAAGTATATATTATGTGACTATCCCCTTTGCTGGTTGTAAAATATTTTTTGGCTTCCTACAGAGAGACCTGACCTATATAACTTTTTGCATGAGCTCATTCTTAATTTTTTTTTTAACAAAATGATACTGTCAGCTTCTTGAGCTAATTATTAACAAGAAATGCTAAATGAACTAGTCTCCTCTCCCATAATTAGATTTGGTCAACCTTGTATCTGCAGATTCTAATGTTTTTACATTTTAGGGGGATTGAGATTTAAAACAATTTTTTTAATAACACATAAAATTTTTCTCAAACCACATTTTTCCTCTACTCTCACATTACAACAATCATCACCACACAAGAAAACTTCTGTGACCATATGTGTGTGGAATTTTCCCCCACACACCAAGCAGTGGACACCAGCTGGGTGTCCTCTGAATCAGTTCTGATACTCTCTACCCAGAGATAGTGTCACATCCCACAGAGTGAGTGCTCAGTCCCCAAGACTGCCCCTGTACCCTCCACACACACATACCAGTTGCAAGTCCAGGCCTCCAGAACTTCTGATGGACTAGCTTCAAGTTGGGGCTCCCAAGATCCACCTTTGTGTTCAATTAATTTGATGAAGTAGCTCACAGAACTCAGTAAACACTTACTTAGGTTTACTGGTTTATTAGGAAGGATATTGCAAAGGATACAGAGACGCATAGGGTGGAGTATGGGGAAGGGGCGCAGAACTTCCATGCCTTCCCTGGGCTGCCACCCTCCAGGAACCTCCAGGTTTAGTTATCCAGAAGCTCCCTGAACTCTTTGCACTTGGGTTTTTCTGGAAGTTTCATGACATCAGCATTCCTTCCCCCAAGGTATTGGGTAGGACCCTTTCATGGGAGGGCCTTAAGACCCACAGTCAGAAAGGCAGGGGAACATTAGAGTGAAAGGAGGGCAGGCCTGCTGCTGAGGCCTAACACCCTTGACATATTTTTTTTTTGAGACAGAGTCTCGCTCTGTTACCCAGGCTGGAGTGCAGTGGCACCACCTCGGCTCACTACAACCTCCGCCTCCCGGGTTCAAGCGATTCTCCTGTCTCAGCCTCCGGAGTAGCTGGGATTACAGGCGCATGCCACCATGCCTGGCTGGTTTTTGTATTTTTAGTAGAGATGGGGTTTCACCATGTTGGCCAGGCTGGTCTCAAGCTCCTGACCTCAGGTGATCCACCTGTCTCGGCCTCCCAAAGTACTGGGATTACAGGCATGAGCCACCGCACCTGGCCAACCCCCCACATTTTAACAAGACTATAACAAGGGCTATGAGAATTATTAGCCATGTTTTAAGTTTTTACTAGAAGAATAAGCTTGTTTTGCTCTATGACTTTATTACACTTTTCACCCGTTATTGGTTATTTTTCTAAGTCTTTTACATGTTTAATTATGAAATATTTTTAAAGTATAAAAAAGAATAGAAAATAATATAGGGTGCATTGTTTCTGCATCCTTTTCCTTCATTCTGAGCTCAGTTGCATCTACCTAAAGTACACACTTAGTATTTCATTAACTTCAGGCCTTTAATGTAAACTCTCAGTCTTTGTTTAAAAATGTCTTTATTTCAGCTCTTACTTTTGAGTTATATTTTAGCTGTATATAGAATTTTAAGTTTATAGCTCTTTTTACTTAAGCAGTTTGAAGATATTTCATTGTAATTTTGAAGCAGCATCATTGTCTGTGGTGAATACCCAGGGTTCATCGTCTCGAGCTGAGAAAATTAACGACACAGACACACATACATGAAGTGGGTTAAGGAGTGGAAAGTTTAATAGGCAGAAGAAATGAGAGAGGAGAGCAGCTGTCTCTTTTATGAAAGAGAGGTGTTCCGATAAAGGAAAAGCAGTGGACCGCAGCAGATTTTATAGGCAGGCTTTAAGAGGTGGTATGTGATTTACATAGGGCCCACAGATTGGGTCCACCAGGTGTGATGTTTACTGGTGTGTGGGGAAGGCTGGTCACCCCACCCTAATCTTATTATGCAAATGGATTTTCTACTTGGCCAGTGCCATCTTGCCTGCTCCTTACTGTACACGTGGCAAAGAGAGGAGAAGATGGAGCTGCCATTTTGAACATGCCTATTCCACAGGTAGTTTTTTCTGTTGGCACAATTGCCGGCATTCACTTGTGCAAGCTTCCAGCTTGCTTGTCTATGTCTGCAGCTTGATTTTACAGGCTGCTCTTCGTTAGAGAAGAAAATGATTTGGGGGCTGCTTTTCATTAAAAGGAAAACCTTACCAAGGACTTCCTTACCCTATCTGCTTAAGTAATTTCTTTTTTAACTTTTATATCATTCTGACCTCTCTTGTTGCTGTTGAGAAATCTGCTGACAGTTCTTCATGGGGAATTGGTCTTTTTTGTTTTCCATTTAAGATTGTGTGTGTGCGTGCATGTATTCTGTAATTTTTCTGGATATGTCTAAATGTGGATTTGTTTTTATTCTGCTTTAGACTCATTGTGCTTATTGAATCTATAGATTCATATCTTTACTCAGTTCTGGAAAATTCTCAGCTATTGTCTTTTAAAAGATTGCGTCTTCCAGCTTTCTCAATTCTCTGTGGAACTTCTTTAGACATCTTTGGCCTTATTCTCTTTCCATGGCTCGTAACTCCTCCCCTAGGTAGTCATAGCACTTGCCCCTCTTTTAAATAACTATTTGTTACTTAGGATTTTCCCTCCTTTCTCAGAATTTCTTTATACATTACAAATATTTTTGTTATATTTTATCTAATATGTCCACATATTTATATGAGGACTTTTTTGGCATTATCTTTACCATTTCTGCTAGAACTGATTCTTGACAGTTGTAGTTTTCTTGTAGAGTTGTTTTTTGATATATTCCAAGAGTTTTTCAAATTTTATCTATAATTAATATTTGGATACTGTAGTTCAAAAGAGCAGGAGAAAACAGTGGTTAATATTTTGGACAGCCCAATACTGTTGATAAAATGAAGTCATCTTTTCCTATAAAATTGATTTTTTTTATTGTTTTTCTAGAGTTTTGACTATTGGGAATTTTGCTTAGGATCTCTAGTTTTAAAAGTTTCTGAACCTTCCTGAGCCTCCTTCAGTTTTTTTGCATGTAATAAACCCCAAAGTTCTCTCATGGGGATTCTTTTATAAATGGAGAGAATGGCATAGGCAGTTAAGAGCAAGGTCTCTGGAATCAGACAGCTTGTAAGTGTCCAGTCTTGTCTCTACCACTTATTAACACTGTGATTTGGGGTGAGTTCTCTCACCTCTCTTTCTCAGTCTCCCCCTCTTTAAAGTAGCAACCTCATAGAGTTGGGATGATTAACCAAGATCTAATATGTATTAAGTGGCATCTAAGGAGCTCTCAAAAATATTAGATATTATTAATATAATTATTTTCATTGATTCACAGTGATTTTTTCCTTGCACTTAAAGCTATTTCAGTATAGCATTTTTAATCTGCCAACTGATACAGCATTCTTGAAGGCAAAAGCACTTGGACTAATAGTAAGCATAGGCCCGTCACCTCCCCTGCATTATACATTTTCTGTACTGAATCTTTTCCATTAGCATACAAACTGCATATTTCTTTAAAGCTAAAATAACTCTTTTGTCATCACTTCTCCCTGCAATTTTCTGTTTACAATAAAACTCCTTTAATGTGTCCATTTTTACTCTCCCTAATCTGTCTTCCTCTCATGAAACCAACTCCAGTCAAGCTTTTACCTCATCCATGCCACCAAAACTGCTTGGATTAATAAACCCAGTGGTAAATCTCAGTTCCTGTGTTACTTGACCCATCAGCAGCATTCAACACAGTTGATCCCTCCCTTTTCTTTGAAACCTGGCTTTCTGCTTCCTCACTGGCTGCTGCACCTCGGTCTCCTTTGTTGGTTCATCCTCACCTTGAAATGTTGGCGTGCTCCTGGAATCAGCCCACGGACCTCTTCTTTATTTGTCTACACTCCTTCTCAGTCTCATGGCTTTGACTACGATCTGTATGTTCACCACTCCCAAATTCATATCTCCAGCCTAGGACTCTTGCTTGACTCCAGATGCATATAGCCATTTGCCTACTCAGTATCTCCATTTGGATGTCTATTAGACATCTCAAATTTCACATGTTCAAAACAACTTCTGAGAATTATGTTAGCTCTGGGTTTGTCATATATGGCCTTTCTACTGAGGTATTATTTCCTCTATACCAATCTGTTGAGAGTTTTTATCATGAAAGGGTATCCAAGGCTTTTTCTGCATTTATGTAAATGATCCTCTGATTTTTATCCTTAATTTTGTTAATGTGTATCATATTTATTGATTGTGTATGCAATAAATCCCACTTGATTGTGGTGATTCTTTTATCAAAATCTTGATTACTCCCTTTTAAAACATTTGTAACATGATAAACTATCTTACTAAACATTTCATAATAAACAGTTGCTTCTTCCAATTTAAGAAAATGTATATTTTAGCTGTTGCTTGGACTGAGGATGTCCCTAATCAATCTAACTATATTTGTGTCTTCAGGCATTACTTGAGGTGAATAAAATACAAATAATGTTTTAGACATAAAGGCCTCTGTTAGCCAAACGAGAAGAGAAATCTTTCTTTCACCTCTAGTTCTCATTCACTCCTCCTTTTTTCTTTCACAAAGGCATTGATTAATTTATATCTTAGGTTAGCTAAGAATTTGAGCTATTTTTAGCAGTACATTCTCAAAGTATAGATGCTATGGAATGAGTAGCAAGTAATTAGAGCACTGTTTGTATAACCTTTATGTACAGTAGCCTTGAAAAATCTCCGTACTGTAGGTAGAATTGCACCTAAGATGACAAATCTTGTAGTAAGACCACCTAGCTAATGATTGAGTCTCCTTTATAGCCTGGGAGCTGACGAGAAAGACACTCAGCACTCCTGAGTTTCTCCTGTCTCTACATCTTTCTCATATTAAGCCTAGTTGGCTTTCACACAATTAATTACAATTTGCTTCTACAGCTTTGGGGCTTTACGTAACAACTTTAGTTTTTTCTACACCCTTTTGAAACAGCTATCATGTTTCACCCGAGTCTTTTCTCCTTATAAAACATTAGTATTGTCTCCTGTTGTCTGATATAGTTTTGAGTCCCTTCAACATCAACTGTAGCTCTGTCAGTGTCCCTCTTTAAATACAGTGCTCAGAGTTAGCCTTATAATGTTTCGTGGTTTTGTTTTTGTTTTTAGATAGAAGGTCTTGTTCTGTCACCCAGGCTGGAGTGCAGTGGCATGATGGTAGCTCACTGCAGCCTTGGACTCCTGGGCTCAAGGGATCCTCCTGCCTCGGTCTTCCAAAGCACTAGGATTATAGGGATGCATCACCACGCCCAGCCTCATGTATAATTTAATTAGTAGTCATTCAACCTATTTTTTTCTAGATAGTATATTTTGATTAGTGCAGTTTATGATCACATTTTTTTTTTTTTTTTTTTACCTGTATCATACTTATAGTACTTACAGGAGCTGAGGAAAACCCCAAGACCAACCTGTGCTTTTGTAGTGATTTTTTTTGGACCCTATTACAGAACCTTATTTATTCCTTCATCTTGTTAAATGTGGCCCATTGTTCCAGGCTACCACCATATTTCTTGATTCTTTTTTTGAACATAATTATTATATTTCCCAGCTTCATGTCATTTCTAAAATTGATGTACCTGCCTTCATCTAGGTCATTGCTAAAAACAATGAAGTAGAGCTAAAGACAGCCTTTCAGCATTCACAAAACTTATCTATTCTATACGCCATATATTTATATAGCACCTTCTATTTGCACTGTCCTAGTCATGAGGGAATCATAAATAAAAAGAAATGGCCCTTTAAGAGCTCACAGTCTAGTGGGAAAACAGATACACAGTATATAATTTAGCATGCTAATTGCTCTAATGGAATATGAAGAAGATAGAATGGGAGCACAGAGGATAAACTCCCTGAGTCTTCGAGGCAGAAACTTCCTTCCAGGTTGAGAGCTGTCCTTTAATCAAAAAAGTGTAAATTAGCCAGGCACGGTGGCTCACCTAATCCTAGCACTTTGGGAGGCCGGGGCAGATGGATCACCTGAGGTCAGGAGTTTGAGACCAGCCTAGCCAACATGGCGAAACCCCATCTCTCTGAAAATACAAAAATTAGCCGGGCATAGTGGCACATGCCTGTAATCTCAGCTACTCGGGAGACTGAGGCAGGAGGATCACTTGAACCCGGGAGATGGAGGTTGCAGTGAGCCGAGATTGCGCCACTGCACTCCAGCCTGGGTGACAGAGCGAGACTCCGTCTCAAACAAGTGTAAATCCACCTAACCTGTCTCTTCTTTCCCAACTTGTTCACAAGGATACAGTGAAAGACCCTGGCATCTGCTTGCTGAAATTGGGCCACATTCTATTTACTACATTTCTCTATTCCACTAGCCTAATATCCTGTCCCCTCCTCCGCTCCCCCCCCCAAAAAAAAACTGTTGGTCTTTTAGATGTAATTAATTAAGCTGTTTATATTTTAAGTGTATTAATTTTTACATATACATACATATATCTTCAGGAGCAGGATCGGGGAAATGAATCATAGAATATAATAGACTCTGAAGATCAGAAGGAAAAAAAATAAAGGCAAATTTGCAGGCTGTGAGATCCCCCAGTTGTTATAGTTGAAGATCCAAATTGGGCTCTGAGCTTTCTAAAGGCCAAAGAGAAATGGAAAAGTTCATGTTCTTACTGACTGACAGAGAAATAGTTCCTGTTCTTAAGTGGGAACAAAGCTTTTGCCAACACTGAAATCTTACATTTCAGTGGGGGCTGCATTGAGGTTACAGCAAGAGAGAGAATAAAAAATGTCATGAGCATATATTTCTACTTCAAGTGCACAAAAGATTTCCTTAGTGTTTCCTAAATTTTGTTATTGTGGAGGAAATTGCTCAAAGAACAGATTTAATATTACAGGCCAAGAGAGGCTGGGCAGCATGGCTCATGCCTGTAATTTCAGCACTTTGGAAGGCCAAGGCAGGCTAGATAGCTTGAGCCCGGGAGGTGGAGGTTACAGTGAGCTGAGATCGCGCCACTGCACTCCAGCCTGGGTGACAGAGTGAGACCCTGTCTCAAAAAAAAAGTGGGGTGGCGGGCAGGGGGGACTAAAAGAACTGCTTATAGAAAGGAAAGCTGCGCAACTTTGAATAACAAATTCATTGGGGATGTGAAATTTTTTGTGCACACACCTAGACCATCCCTCAGCACAAGTTCAAGAAGTCTTATATTAGGCTGTTCATGATAGCATCCTTCATAAGAGAGGAACACCAATTCCATGGCAGGTTGACAGGTATTTCGTAGATACCCATGATTCTGTGGTCAAATAAATATAGGAAACGCTGAGTTAAACAAGTTTCTTTACTGGTGGGCTTCTGTCTCATAGGCTTAAGTACAATGTAACTCTCCCAGAGGGAGTTCTCCAAAACTTTATATGGCCATAGAACCCTTTTTGGTGGTACATTAGGGAACAGAGGAATAAATGTTTACATATCCTCCAAACAACCTTTCTAAAAGAGAAAGAATGTGGCAGCCACCCTGTTACATATTTGTCAACTCCAGCCAAGGATATATGTTGGACAATACTGTTCTTCCCTCTGTTACTCTCTCAAGCTTCAGGATGAATGTAGTCTCTTTTTTGCTAGAGTCTTCTCGTTTCCTCGTAAGGCAAACCAGAGTACAATTTCCCCTCTTCACTTTCTCTTTTTTTTTTTTTTTTTTTTTTGAGATGCAGTCACTCTGTTGCCTAGGCTGGAGTGCAGTGGCGCAATCTTGGCTCACTGCAACCTCTGCCTCCCAGGTTCAAGCGATTCTCCTGCCTCAGCCTCTGAGTAGCTGCGATTACAGGTGCACACAACCACACCCGGCTAATTTTTGTATTTTTAGTAGAGACGGGGTTTCACCATGTTGGTCAGGCTGGTCTTGAACTCCTGACCTCGTGATCCGACCGCCTCCACCTCCCAAAGTGCTAGGATTACAGGCTTGAGCCACTGCGCCCGGCCCACTTTCTCTGCTTTTTTAAAGATGGAACTATGATCAGGGCAAGCCAAGGAGCATGTTGTCACTTGGCTTTTTTGCCAAGTAAGACTTCTCGTTAGAGACCCCTGTCACTGCAGTGAACTTTGCTGAATTTGTGACTTGAGATCAGGGTTCACTTCCTTATCTGGCCTCCATCCCATTCACATTGTCATTTTGTATAGCAAATCTAATTTTTTTTTTTTTTTTTTTTTTTAGACAGAGTTTCACTCTGTCGCCCAGGCTACAGTGAAGTGGCACAATCTTGGCCCACTGCAACCTCTGCCCCCTGGGTTCAAGCAATTCTCCTGCCTCAGCCTCCCTAGTAGCAGGGACTACAGGCACGTGCCACCATGCCTGGCAGATTTTTGTATTTTTAGTAGAGACAGGATTTCACCATGTTGGCCAGGCTGATCTCCAACTTCTGACCTCAGGTGATCCACCCGCCTAGGCCTCCTAAAGTGCTAGGATTACAGGCGTGAGCCACTGTACCCAGCCAATCTAATATGTTTCTTTTAGAATAAAGTAGGTTTTCTTCCATGTATTATAAACAAGCAATAAATCTGGGGAGGTTATTTCTACTTGATTAGTTTTTATTTACCTAATAAGAATCCTAAAATGCAAAAATAGCAAGTATTGTATTAATATAACAGTGACTCGAAAAATAAACTTCAGCAATATTACATTTGAAAAATACCCTAAGGATAAATTTATTTATAACAAGCATTATTCATTTATTATAATACCCCAGAGTCACATTCAGTATTGTCTTTCGATATATGCATTTTATAATTGTAAATCCATATACAGATGTCCCCTACTTAATGAAGGTTCGACTTACTGTTTTTCAGCATCACGATCGTATGAAAGCAACACACATTCAGTAGAAACAGTACTTTGATTTTTGAATTTTGATCTTTTCCTGGGCTAGTAATAAGTGGTATGGGGGCAGCAGCAGCGAGCCACAGCTCGCAGTCAGCCACACCATCATGAGGGTGAACACCGATACTCTCCTGTGGACTGTGATGCAGATGATTCTGCCTGACTGTAGACCAATGTACATGTTCTGAGCATGTTTCAGATGGACTAGGCTAAGCTATATGTTCAGTAAGTTAGGTGTATTCACTGCATTTTTGACTTAATGATATTTTCAATTTACTGCGAATTTATTGGACATAACTCCATTGTAAGAGGAACATTTCTGTCTAATATCTTGTATTCTCCTCCCATTAAATTCCTTATTCCCTTATGTTATGCCATTCCTTATGGAATACATATTCCCTTACGTTGACATTGACAACATACTGGTAATCTTTAATATCTATGAAATACTCGAATATTGTCAAATGTATTTTTGAAGTCATTTTGATATTTGGCAAATTGAGATTTTTTAAACTTTTTGCAATTTTAAAAGGGGTATTGATATCATATGAATTATCTTTTTTCTCTGGTTTATTTCCTTGGGCTGTATTCCTATGGATAGGACTATAAAATCAGCAATTATATTTTCTAGCTTTTGTGTGACAGGAATTTTCTAACCTTGTTGTCTTCTAAATCCTAGGTTCAGGAGCTCCATGAGGAGGAGGCACAGTGGGTGAACTATGATGAGGATGAGTTGTGTGTGAAAATGCAGCTAGCCGACGGGATCTTTGAGACCCTGATCAAAGATACTATTGATGTTCTGAATCAGATCAGTGAAAAGCAGGGGAGAATGCTACTTGTGTGACATCTTGCAAATAAATCGAACACTGAGTGCTAATGTGAGTCCTGGGCCTTTCTGCCTCCTGATGTACACCCATCGCCATCATAGCAAGAGTGCTTCCGGACCTTGTACTTATTCTTAAAGACTACCAGTATGGAGTTCATAGGACAATGTGGTATACCTGGTATTACAGCCTTTGCCTTTCGAGACTATCCACTGGATTAATTGGTTATTTTCAGTGGGCAGGGTTGCACAGTGTAATCCTACACCTCTCGCTAGCACCCCCATTAGGTCTCAGAGGGCCAAAAACACCAGACTTACCTCTGAGTTTAGACTAAGACATCACTTCTTTGACTCTGAAGTCAAGTGAGAGAGGTATAGATAAATGCATCACATCACTTTTGAAATGTAATTCTGGTCTATACCATGGAAGTCATAAATGGACATTGTAGTCCCTAAACAGTATTAAACCCTTAACCACTTCTAAAATAGGCAAGCTTAATAATGTCTGCCAACTTCACATTCTGGATTTTATTTCATTTCTTTTTGAAGACCATTTTCTTCCATTATTGTAGTTGAGCAGCACCAAGTGGACTGTCAGGCTAACAGGAATAAGTGGTAGCCTTGCTTTCTGAGCACCATCTAAAGAATTTTAAACCTCTGCATTATGTTTAGTGTTCTCTGTGTGGGCATGAAAACAAAGAAATGCCCCTACTGAAGACTGGGCTCAAAGGACCAATGCAGGGCTGGTTCTTCTACCCCTTGGTTTACTCCTGCACTTTCTTACTCGTTCTGAATCTCTACCAGCTGCTCCCAGAATCACAGATACTCAGGACCATCTCAGGCATCCAGGCATGGCAAAGTGGAAATAATTCATTTTGGCCTTCAAACCTTCAACTCCCATCTTTCCCCAAGAAGTCAGAGATGCTGTTACTTGAATGATTTAGGAAATGAGTGTGTGCACCAAAGACAAAAAGATATTGTCTGTTGTTTGTGTGCTTGTTTTGCGCTATGGAACATTTTTTAATTTATTTTAAGATAAATTATTAAGTTGAAAATGTGTGTCCCTATTCAGAAGTGAAAGATTCATCTTGTAATAGTTAAACCTCCATCTTGAAGCTTCTATGGTTCAGTCTTTGCACAGGAACCTATGGTTTTAACAAACCAGTACACATATTGAAGAAGTCATTTTAATTCAGTGAAACGAAGATGGGCTTTTCCAGATCACCTGCAGTAGCAGGAGTGGGATAAAATGATTTAAAGACGCTGTACAATTTAACTCTGCCTCTCTTGCAGCATTGCTTCTCACAACTATTACCTGCATCTGAAAAAAAATCTATAGACTCCAGCTGCTACATTAGAGCATAAGAGATGCTCTCCTGGGACCTCAGTACCCTGCCTTCTTGACTGGTTTCTTTTCATCAGTCCTGTCCCTCTTCAAGTAATCTAGAAGAATGTGGATACTCTTAGGCGTGAATGTAAATGCCTTAATATTGAAGGTCCTGGGTAGAAGCATGATATAAGACATCTACTGGATTCATATTTACAAATATCCTGGAATGTTATAGCTTCAAAGTATATTAGAAAAACCCCAAAGATGGTATAATCTTTAAGTGTGCACGTTTGTTTATTTCTGCATCTTCCCTCCAAACTTGCCTTTGCATCTTAAATATTTCACTATGCACACTCCCATTCCTCTTGGGTTTCATCTTGTCGTTATAAGAAATGTACTGAAATAATCATTGGAATATTTGCATTTTGCACAATGACTGGTATGATAGCTCTTGACAAATAAGGAAAGCACTGAAATGTTGTGATTGGGTCTCGGGAAATGCTCAGACTGATGTCTTACCAGCATTTCTTCTGGGCTTGTGATGTTGGGCTGTAGTCTTGTAGCCATAATGAGCAAATTGACTAAGAGAAGCAAAGATTTCTTGGGGTTATTAACCAGTAGTGTGGAAATACTATTTTTATGTGGCCAAGGAAAAGCAAAGGCTTTTCTTTTCAGTTTGTGTTATTTGGAAGACAGAAAAACATCTCGTCTACATCCTTTGGCTGTTTGTAGGATCACGTTGTCCTTATGATACTGAAACTTTACAGCTGCTGTAAATTTTTTATAAATGAATTTCAAAATGTTATAATGGGGCTGTAGGTTGTTTTTCTACATCTTCATTATTTGGACCTAAAACCAGTTTTTAATAAGAAAGTTTATCTTTACTCTTTATGACATTATGACTCCAGAAAAAGAAAAAAAATAATAATAATAATACAAGTCATGGAATCAGCAATCTGGTAAGAAGTGCTGCCAAGAATGTGGCAGTGGCTGTCCTGACAGACTCCAACTGTCTTTACTATCTGAAAAATCCTAGGCTCCACATGAGAGGCAGAAATGGATCAGTCTTATTCTTTGCTAGAAATGGTTATCTGTAGTTTGGTAGCAAAAAAAAAAAAAAAAAGAAAAAGAAAAAGAATCCATAATTAGCAGATTTCTTATTAACTATTTGGATCTAATTGAAATGGCTTTATTCTTAGGATTAAGAAAGATAGATGTGGATACCCAGCCACTCGTTCCATATTGGTATCTTTTAAATCAGCTCTGCCTCTTAATCAAGAACCTAAATATTCCCTCTTTCTAATCTTTGTTCCTTCTCCCTACACCCTCGTCCTCTTTCACTCTTCCTTGATAATTCCTCTGAGAAAAATATCTTTGTATCAGCAGAAATATCTTTTAGAATAGCACTATCAGAATTTAGCAGTAAACCAACATACAGGCTTCAGATTTACTTCTGAGTCCAAAACAATTTGTGCTATCCAGGGTAGTTAACTCTGGGTTAAACAAGTACAGGGTATAGATTCCCTCTTCAGGTCTACACAGGAATTTTTACCGTAGGGAAAAGTGGGGAGAGCTCAAACGTAGTTAATAAGGAAGGTAATTTGTTTTTCTTTTACCTAAAAGAAAAGAAAATTCCTTCTGTGACTACAGATCTCTGAGAAATTATCTTTCAAAAGAGATTTCATTGCTCATAAGAGTGTTGTGGTCTATTGATAAAAACAATTTTGTTCACTTTCTTGTCTTGAAAAAAAAGTGGCCTTAGCTTTTTGCAATACTTGAATAAAGTGTGTACTCGCAAGAGAATTTCTGTAGCACAGCATTAGAGACTCATAACTTTTCTGCAAGAAATACAAACTTACATCTTCCTTTTACTACCTTAAGAATACTAGTGAATAAAACATTAATTCAAAGAGCAAATTATAGAAACTACAATGACATCTAATGCAAATTGTAGGAATTTACATGTTTACAAATCATCAACTGGTTGTGCAGCAATTCAATAAAATATCTTTGTGTTATAAAAATGTGAAGAAAAAATGTAAACTGATGTAAAGGAGGTACTGTCATTTTAATTAACCTATGTTTAATAGCTTTTCCTTCTGGACTTTGCAAAGCCTTCTTGGCAAACACATTGCAAAGCATTCTCTAGGAGGTTCAGCCTCCTTGTGTGTACTGTACTGTGCAGACATGAAAAAATAAACCCGTTTACTGTGTGCGTGTAAATAGCCTGGTCATCAGGCCATTTTCAGCCAATAGTCACATCCAGTGCAATTTCGCACCGAACACTTAAGGGTGTGGTTTGTAAGTACGATCTGTAAAATAACTGGGATGAATTCCCATGTATACCTGTGTAAATAGATTTGTTAACTGAAATGTACTTTAAGAAAAGATAAAATCTGTAAATAAACTGATTTATAAATTAATTTCATGTCAGGTCTCCATTTTTTCCCTCCTGAGCCAACTTCAGGAAATTAGTCCCCATAAAATTCACTTATTTCTGATTTCTTATTTAGTCACAGGGTGCTGATGCTTGGACAGTAGAATAAGGTAAGCTGTGGATAAGAGCTATTTACCTGCACATAAATGCCATCAGCACATACATTTGAGCAGCCTGGGCTTTGCTCCCATACTCATTGATTCAGCAGATAGCCACTGAGCACCACCTTCGTGTTCTCAGTACTGTGCTGAGTGCTGGGAACATAGCAAAAAAGACATGGTCCTTGGCCTCAAGAAACTTAATGTCTAATGAAAGCCACCAAAAGATATTTTGAAAACCTGTGTGACAAGTTCTAACAAGTGCTGCACAGGAAGCATACATAAGATTTGAGAATATCTTAATAAAAGGACCCAACAAGGGTAGGAGTGAGTCAGGGAAGAGTTCTCTGATAAATTATAACTGTTTTATGAGCTTCTTCCTTCTAATTCATGGCAAATGCCATTTCTCCCAAATGACCTAAATTTTGATAACCCTTGCAAAATAACACATGGAAAACACACTCAAGTGGACCACAAAGAAGTGCAACCAGCTGATGCCCAGGTGTGGAGGCTGTAACTTATTTCTGGAAATACGAGCTCAGAGGAGAATGGAGCTGAAGTGATAGAAGAATAAAAATCCAAGGATGGAAATGTACAGCACTCAAGATAATGAATTGTCTCTGGTCCAACAAATTAGAAGTGGTAACCACCATCATCTTACCTGAATTCCTCTAGTTTCCCCCAAATGGCCATCCCTGCTATATCTTTAACCCCTACCACAACCATGAACATTGCGGAAATTCTCAGAAAAAGACTGGCCCCAAATTGCAATAGGTCCTAAGAAATTCTTCCTCTCATAAAACAGTTGAGACTGGGCATGGTGGCTCACACCTGTAATCCCAGCACTTTGGGAGGCCAAGACAGGAAGATTCCTTGAGCCCAGAAGTTCGAGACCAGCCTGGGCAACATGGTGAGGCCCCGTCTCTCCAAAAAACATTTTTTTTTAAATTAGCAGGGCACAGTGGCACACACCTGTGGTCCCAACTACTTGGGAGGCTGAGGTGAGAGAATCCCTTGAGCCCAGGAGGTCAAGGCTGCAGTGAGCCCTGTTCATGCCACTGTACTCCAGCCTGGGCAACAGAGTGAAACCTGTCTCAGAAAAAAGAAACCAGCTATTTGAGTGCCTGCTATGTGCTAGATACTCTGGTTGGTGCTGAGGACACAATAGTACAATAGTAATAACAAATAGAATCTTGGAAAAAAGACCAAATACCTGTAACCTTGAATCAAAATATATGAAAGTGGCAGTCAAGAGGATGGCAGTTGACACAGCAGAGCCAAGAACAATGAGACCTACACTCGGAGAAGTACAGTGGTGAGTGTCTACAGAAGGGAAGCCGGTCACACCCCACATAACGGTCAACAGGCCGTATGTACAGCGTGATCCCGGAAGATTCTATATAATGGAGCTGAAAGTGTTCTATCACCTAAGGAGGTCATAGCCATTGTAACATTGTAGTGTGACACATTACTCGCGAGATTATGGTGACGCTGGCTGGTATAAATGAACCTACTGTGCTGCCAGTTGTATAAAAGTATAAAGTAATGTCCTAGCCATTCACGTTCACTCCCCACTCACCCACAGCAGCCTCCAGTCCTGCAAGCTCCATTCATGGTAAGTGCCCTATATACACATTCCATTTTCTACCTTTTATACTGTGATTTTACTGTTTTCTATATTTAAGTTTGTTTAGATACCACAAATTCTTACCATTTGTGTTACAGCTGCCTACAATGTTCAGTACAGTAACATGCTGTACAGCTTTGCAGTCTAGGAGCAATAGACTACGCCGTATAGCGTAGGTGTGTAGCAAGCTATCCCATTTAGGTTTGTGTAAGAGCATTCTATGATGTTCACACGAAAATGAAGTCACCTAACGATGCATTTCTCAGAACATATCCCAGTGGTTAAGCATGCATGACTCTACTGAGGAGAAACAGCTATTGCCCTACAAAATCCCAGCAAAGCTCAGGAATTGGAAGCACTGGCTGCCACAGTAAAAGGTGCAAAACACGGAGATTGTTTCACCATTCGCTTGGTGTCCAGGCTGTGCAGCCAAGGTCAAAAGGCAGATACGCACCTCCCAGGGAAGAGACCAGTGCATGACTCAAGGTCACTGAGGACAGACAACACACACACCAGGCTCAGGTGGCACAGTGTTTAGTTACACTAAGAGGAGACAGTGCAGGAGGTTCAGCCCCTTGCAATGCATCAGCCCTACAAGGGCAGTAGATCTGCTCCACAGTGAACACAGGCGATGTGACTGCAAGTGCCCCACTTTGTGCTGCAGTGGAAGGACCCTCCCCCTCCGCCATGGGGTCTGAAGGGCAGAAAGCTGGGTGTGTATGAGGGCCATTGACACATGAGCTTAAGCAGAACAAAGGAGTACACATTGAGTCTGCAGTAGGACAAGATATTCCCGCTCATGGAGATAAGCCCCGCACAGGCTGTAGCGCTCTTATCTCTCAGTAAGGAAGTGTTCCAGGCCCATTCTCACGTGATTGTGCAAGGGCAGGAAGCTGCACATGATTGCCTTTCCCAACAGGGAAGAAAACAGAGAAGTTGATGGCAAGTCTGACCGGAAGAGTTAGACCACCCAGGTACCCACCCCTCCCAGTGGATCCAGGTCACTCTGCCTGTGCTCTCTTCAATGCTCTCAGGAGCTGAGTAATTCTCTGGAGAAGTTGAACCAAAGAGGTCCTGAACTTGAGGACTCTAGACACAACGAAGCATGAAAGTCAGGCAACAGACTGAAGATAAGGATGAAGTTAAAGTTGATGGACAGAGTGAGGGACCCAGCCAGGCTTAGCCACAACCCTCTCCCACAGGAAGGAGACTGGAGGACCCTCCTCTGGAAAAACTGGCCACAGAGGAAAGGCCTCTAGTTACTGTCATTTGGAGAGGCCTCCAAAGAAAAAGCTGGCTTGCCCCCAATCCCCTTCCCATGAAATCCACCAGCCAAAAAGCCCCACCCATGCGCATTGAGTTGCTCATCAGATTTTTGCACATCATCCGTATGTGAACAAATAGCCACCCATCTCCAGACTTCGGAGGGAAGCCACCAATATGAAATAGACCAAATCAAAAAGAAAAAAGAGGGATTCTGGTGAAACAACTGCGTGGCACGGAAGAAAACCTCATAAGAGATTTTAAAACTATAATTAAAATCCTCAGCTGAAATAATATTGCATCATGAAATGGGATTAGATGCTCTAAAAGATTAACGAGTCAGAAGACATGATTAAACTCTTGAAAATTAGGCAACCATAATTTAAAATTCAATAGAAAGTCTGAAAATGAAGAAATCTAGAAAGTAAAACAACAACAAAAAATAGATAAAATTAGAGAACCAATCCAGGAAATCCAATGTCAAATTAACCAGATATCTAAAAAGAATGGAGAAAACACAAAACTATACAAGAAAAAATTCCAGAACTTAAATATGTGATTTTCCAGTTGGAAATGGTTTAATGAGTACCCAGCATAATAAATGAAAATAAACCCACACTAGGACATATCATTATGAAATGTCAACTCCATAAGTAAAGAAATTATCTGGCTGGATGCGGTGGCTCACGCCTGTAATCTCAACACTTTGGGAGGCTGAGGCAGGTGGATCACGAGGTCAGGAGTTTGAGACCAGCCTGACCAACATGGTGAAACCCCATCTCTTCTAAAAATACAAAAATTAGCCAGGCATGGGGGTGCACGCCTGTAATCCCAGCTACTCAGGAGGCTGAGTAGGAGAATCGCTTGAACTCAGGAGGTGGAGGTTGTAGCAAACCAAGATCGCACCACTGCACTCCAGCCTGGGCAATGGAGACCCCTCTGTCTCCAAAAAAAAAAAAAAAAAAAAAAAATCCTAAAAGTTTCTAAAGAGGAAAAATAAAACACCACATGTAAAAGGTTAGGAACAAAATGTCATTACTGCCCTGAAGAGCAGCATTGGAGACTTAAGAAAATAGGGCAACATTTTCCAAAACAGTAAAAATTATTTCAGCCAACCTATGAATCCAGTGTAAAGGTAGAATATGGGCATTTTCAGAAATGCAGGGCCCTTGCTTCCCATGCATCCTTTCTCAGAGGGCATCAACCATGAAGCATAAAGACTGGAGGTCCAGAAGCAGGGAATCCAACCCAGGAAAAGCATGAGGGTGAGGGACATTCCCAGGATGACCGCTGTCTGGCAGGCCTAGAGAGCCAGCAGTCCAGTCCAGAACAGGAAGGAAGGTCTCCCGCAAGAAGGGAGGAGAGGGGAGCAAATACTAATTTTTTAACAACACGAGGAAAAAAGAGTGAGGAAAGACTTAACAGATTCCAAGAAGAGCGAGTAATGAAAAAATGAGGATTTGAGACCAGCCTGGCCAACATGGTGAAACCCCATCTCTACAAAACATACAAAAATTAGCTGGGCGTGGTGGCGGGCGCCTATAGTCCCCAGTACTCAGAAGGCTAACAAAGGAGAATCGCTTGAGCCTGGGAGGTGGAAGTTGCAGTGAGCCAAGATCACGCCACTGCACTCCAGCCTGAGTGACAGAGCAAGACTGTCTCAAAAATAATAATAATAAAAGGAAAAACAAAGCACCATACAAGTAAGGAACAATCATGGTGTGCTTCTTGGCTCAGCAATGAACAATATTTACAGTTACAATAAAATAAACATCGAATATTGTGATGTCACTGCATTGGGAAGACAGAGGAAGGGAAGTATCAGCTAAGTCTACAACTACCCTATTAGGAAGTGTGATGGTTAATTTTTTTTTTTTTTTTTTTTTGAGACGGAGTCTCTCTCTGTCGCCCAGGCTGGAGTGCAGTGGCGCAATCTGGGCTCCTCGCAGGTTCACGCCATTCTCCTGCCTCAGCCTCTCCGAGTAGCTGGGACTACAGGCGCCCGCCACCACGCCCAGCTAATTTTTTGTATTTTTAGTAGAGACAAGGTTTCACCATGGTCTCGATCTCCTGACCGCTTCGGCCTCCCAAAGTGCTGGGATTACAAGCGTGAGCCACTGCGCCCAGCCGTGATGGTTAATTTTATGTGTCAACTTGGCTAGACAACAATACCCAGCTATTTGGTCAAACATCAGTCTAGATGTCTCTGTGAAGATATTTTTCAGATAAGATTAACAGTTAAATGGGTAGATTTTGAATAAAGCAGATTCCCCCTCCATAATGTGGTGGGCCTCTGTCTGCAGACTCCAGCTGCACATCAATGCTTTCCTGGGTCTCCAGCCTGCCAGCCTGCTCTGCAAGTTTGCTTCTTGCTAGCCCTCACAACTGCATGAGCCAATTCACACGTGCACACACACACACACACAAATGCACATATATGTATATGCACATGCAAATCCTGCTGGTTCTATTATCTGGGGAACCTTGAGTAATACTGGAAGTCAGTAGCTAAAGTCTGAAACTAACGACTCAAGAGTCAGCATACATATTTTTAATTTTTATTTTATTTATTATTATTATTATTTTTGAGAGGGAGTCTTGCTCTGTTGCCCAGACTGAAGTGTAGTGGCCTGATCTCAGCTCACTGCAACCTCCGCCTCCCAGGTTCAAGTGATTCTCCTGCCCCAGCCTCCCGAGTAGCTGGGATTACACCACACTCAGCTAATTTTCGTGTTTTTAGTAGAGACAGGGTTTCACCATGTTGGCCAGGCTGGCCTTGAACTCCTGACCTCAGATGATCTGCCTGCCTCAGCCTCTCAAAGTGCTGGGATTACAGACGTGAGCCACCGTGCCCGGCCAGCATATATATATATTTAATACAGAGTTGAACACCAGAACAAAGACGTTAAAATGAAATGGTTAACAATGTGTGCCCTTGGCAAGTGGGATGATGATGAGAGGAATGGGGCTGAAATTGACTGTGTGTGTGTGTGTATGTTGTGTGTGTGTATAAAAACCTTTTTTTGCTATGTACAAGTATCATCTGATAATAAAAATTAATATTCTCTCCCAAATAACAAAGCATAACCAAAGAGGACATATTCCACATGTCTTAATTTCCCTCTCTGCTAAGTGCTGCACGGGGCACATTTAGATAAAATTATACTCCCTTTTATAATTTAAAAACTATTCCAATTCTATAATCTGCTGAAATTAAGAAGCTAAATTTGGGTTGGGGCTTTTTAAACTAAATATTTTTTATTTCAAGTATAAATTAAGACTCAAAGTAATTAGAAAGCTTTGCTGTCCTGCATAATTTAAGTAGTATATTTAACACAATTCAAGCATTCTTAGTGCTTTTTTGTATTAAAAGAAAAAGATGTGCATTTGGTGGTAGGCAGACAGTATAGGGAAAAGAATAGTCAGGTTGTGCCACTAACCAGCAGCCTCCGTGTGTCAATCTGTGTAGAACTGCACCAGGGAGGCCAAGATTTCTTTCTCTTGGTTCTGTAACTCTAATTTTTTTTTTTTTTTTGAGATGGAGTTTTGCTCTTGTCACCCAGGCTGGAGTGCAATGGCTCGATCTTGGCTCGCTGCAACCTCCACCTCCAGTTCAAGCGATTCTCCTGCCTCAGCCTCCCGAGTAGCTGGGATTACAGGCATCCGCCACCATGCCTGGCTAATTTTGTATTTTTAGTAGAGATGGAGTTTCATCATATTGGCCAGGCTGGTCTCGAAGTCCTGACCTTAGGTGATCTGCCTGCCTCAGCCTCCCAAAGTGCTGGGATTATAGGCGTGAACAACCGCACCCGGCCTGTAACTCTATTTTCTATTAAAGTATATTTTGTTGTCGTGATACTGGCATGTTTTGCGAGTATGTATCACATTTTCTTGTGCTTCTGTTTTGAACAAGAGTACCACATGGGCTGGGCACGGTGGCTCATGCCTGTAATCCCAGCACTCTGGGAGGCCAAAGTGGGTGGATCACTTGAGGTCAGGAGTTCAAGACCAGCCTGGCCAACAGGATGAAACCCCATCTCTACTAAAAAATACAAAAATTAGGCTGGTGTGGTGGCACGCCCCTGTAATCCCAGCTACTCGGGAGGCTCAGACAGGAAAATCGCTTGAACCTGGGGGGCAGAGATTGCAGTGAGCAAGACTCTGTCTCAAACAAAAAAAAAGGGGTACCACATGAAAATATGTTTTATGCAACTTATCTTTTCACCTGAAGAATGCATGTCAGGAAACTCAAAACCAGTCTTTTAACTCTAAATGCATTCCAGGATTCTTAGTTTCCACAACACAAACAGGTATGTGTGATGACCCATTTTAAATACAGTCAAAATATTTTTTAAAATAATAATCATCTAAATAACTTCCCCAACTGGTCTGCCAGTGCTACTGCTACTGTTTTGAGAAAATTAATTCAAACAATTAGATGAGCCAAATGGAATCAGAACTTTGAATTCCTTCTGCAAGTCTCAAAGTTGAACTTCTTCACTTAGAGAAAAGGGGTAGAAAAGGCACTTACTCAAGAATTCTGACTGGGAATGGTGGCTCACACCTGTAATCCCAGCACTTTGGGAGGACAAGGTGGGAGGATTGCTTGAGCTCAGGCATTCAAGACCGTCCTGGGCAACATAGCAAGACCTCATCTCTACTAAAAGTAAAAAGAAAAATTAGCTGGGCTTGGTAGGGTGCACCTGTAGCCCCGGCTACTGTGGTTGGTGGGTGCTAAGATTGAGGCTGCACTGAGCTGTGATTGGGCCACTGCACTCCAGCCTGCCTCAAATGAGGTCTCAGAATGAGACCCTGCCTTCAAAAAAATTAAAAATTAAAAATAAAGAATTCCTTGGGAGCTGCAAGATTGTATTATCCCTGCTTCTGACTTGAGAGATCATTATCTTGTTAATTCTACTTCCCAAACTATACGTAACAGGAGGGTTTAAGAGGTATTTGCAGGATTTTTATGATTTGCGGAGACCCAGAACAGAAGAGGGGAGGATCTGCTGGTTTCCAATGAAGGAGCTGAACCCTTGAAGGGTTTTGCTCTTCAAAGAGGGGCCAGCGAATGGAAACAAGATCATTTCGGTTTCTATGTCTTTGTTTACAAAGAGAGCTGAGGGTTGCTCTGCCTATGGAGTAGTCATTCTTTTGTTTCTTTACTTCTCAAATAAATAAATGAAAAAGCTAAGGATCTCAATGTGTGAAATAACCATTATGAAAAGTAAATTACTGAGAAGACCTGAGGGCAAGCTAATATGCATTTAACTGTAAGAAACAAGTTACTTGCCTCAAAGTCTCAACAACAGGAGTTTATAATTCTCTTGTAACAAGGACTCCAGAGGCGGACAACGCCAGCGCTTTGCAGCATCAGGCTTGGGTTTGCATCAGGGTTTGGGTCAGCTCCTCCTTGATTCTCTTGGTCCAGGTGGCCACAGCAGCTCCAGTGTCCCGTCCTCACACAAGGTCCAATGTGAGAAGGGAGGGAGGGAACATCTCGTTACCTTATTCCCTCCTTTCATCAGAGAGTAAAATTATTCTGAGAAATTACACCTTTAAACGAAATCAAGTAATTTTTTTAAAATGGACAATTTAAAAAATAACAGTAAAATTACTGTGTTACGAAAGTGTTCATAAGAGCAAAAAAGTTTAAAAAGTAATTGTTTTAAATTAAAAAAAATGTTTTTAGGAGTCCCTGGCAAACTTCCCCTCATGTGTCATTGGCCAGGAATGGGGCTCACAAATGATCACCACAAATCGTAAGGGAGACTCAGAGAGCAAGTGTCTAGGACTTTGGGCTGTAAAAGTAGAAGGTAGGTTCCTTGGGTAAAGAAGAAGAGTGGGGGAACAGCTGTCAATTTCACAACCAGCAGTGTCTGCCAATGAATAAATGTATCCTAAGCTGCTGACTTTCTTGGCAAAATCATGAGTTTATGAATAAATAAAGGTGTAACTGAGTAGTCACTGCCGACCTGTTGCATCATCACACCAACACCCTTCCGCATGTTCTACTATGACCAGAAGGGCCTTGAACACTCATCTTTTCCCTCCCTCCACCCTTGGGCACAACTGCATGTCAAACAGCCCCCAAATGGAGCAATTTCTCCAGCCTCAATTTAGCACCAGAGAAGAAGCCATCATTCTTGACCTCATTCATTGGCCAGAAGGTCTTCAAATTTCCCAGGAGGGCAGTCCTTGCCCTAGCATGACTTATGATCAGGGTGTGGAGACAAAACACACACGTGTTAATAAGTAAAGGACGCCATTAGGTAATGCCCATCCAGGGCTGGGTTCATTCATTCATTCATTCCACAGATATCTACTATTTGCTGGCACTGCTCTATGCACTGTGGATCCCAAAAGAAAACAAGAAATCAAGATCCCTCTTGTAAGAGCTTACATTCCAGTGTAGGAAACAGACAATAAGCTAGTAAGCCACTGCATAAACAGAACAGTGGTAAGATCTGTGAAGCACCTAGAACGGGTGATATAAAATAGGGGGTTGGGGGCAGGAGCTACTTTATTTTATTTTATTTATTTATTTATTTATTTTGAGACGGAGTCTCATTCTGTCACTCAGGCTGGAGTGCAGTGGAGCGATCTTGGCTTACTGCAAGCTCCACCTCCGGGATTCACACCATTCTCCTGCCTCAGCCTCCCGAATACCTGGGACTACAGGCACCCGCCACCATGCCCAGCTAATTTTTTGTATTTTTAGTAGAGACGGGGTTTCACCGTGTTAGCCAGGATGGTCTCGATCTCCTGACCTCGTGATTCGCCCGCCTCAGCCTCCCAAAGTGCTGGGATTACAGGCGTGAGCCACCGTGCCCAGCCAGGAGCTACTTTATACAAGAAGGTCAGGGGACGCCTTTCTGAGAAGCTAACACTGGCGCTAAGACCTGAAAGATGAGAAGCCCGTTGCGAAAAGATCTGATGGAAGAGCATTCCAGGCAAAGGGAACAGCCAGTGCAAAGGCTCTAAGACGGAATAAGGAATAGAAAGAAGACCAGTGCAGCCACAGCACAGTGAGCAAGGGAGAGTGGTAGACACTGAGATCCGCCAGGATCCAATAGGGCCTCGTAGGCCACAGGATGGTTTGGGATTTATTCGAGGTACAATATTCCACCTTGGAGAGTCGTAAGCAGGAGAGTGACAAGACCAAGTTGAGTGCAGAATGGATTTTAATAGGGCAGGTGTTGAAGCAGAACATGCATTAAGAAGCTACTGCAGGCAATGATGGTAACGCGGCTAGAGCGTTGGCTGTGAATGGAGAGATGGGCTGTCTTTAGAGGGGCGTGGACTGAATATGGGTGGTGAGGGAAAGGGGACTTTGGCCTGAGCATCGTGGTGGCTGGTGTGCCATTGATGGAGATGAGGAAGACTGGAGCTGGGCTGTCTCACAGCTTTTATAGATTCAGGTTCTTCCGTGGTGGGAAGGACAACTGTGGCTTATGGTACTAAGGGCCCTTTCAAGAGGAGGCGTGGGAGGGTGTTTCATGCGGAGGGAGGTGTGAGCAGAAGCAGAGAGGCAGGCTGTTTTGATTGGAAGCCTGGGGCAATGGGGCTGGAGAGGTGTCATGGGACCACACCGTGGACTTTTGAAGCTGCATTTAACAAACTATTTCTCCTGTCAGTTATTCTGCAACCTCACAGTGACAGCTGTGCTGGCAGGGAAGAACGTCTGAGTGGCGGGAGGCAGGTGGCTGGGGGAAGGTCCACTGGCCACTGTCAAGACACCTCACTGAGGGGCCTTAACTACTTGGGACAATTTGCCACCACCAGGGTCTGCCCCCCAACCTGATAGGGTTAGAAACCAGAACACATCCGTGCTCCCACAGATAAGCGGGTGCTCTGGAGAAGTCAGAATAAGTCACATGAATTGGAAGAATGAGCCAGAAAGCCACCTTATTAACTCAGAGTGAATCCCAATTGCCCCATCCTCTTTCCACAGCCACGCCCCTCCCCTTGCCTATGCCCCGAGGCCACAGCAATAACTGGAGGTAAGTTTGGTTAGCACAGAAACGGAGCCAAGTCTTGAGGAGCATTTGACCCAGGCATGGTGGGCCCGGGAAATCCTCTCTTCCCACTCATGCCTGGGCTGCTCCTGTCTCCATGCCACCTCTCTCCCTCCTGGACGATGCTGACCCTGACAGCTGCCACGTTCACTTCTCCAACTACCCAACAAAAACCTTCACAACAGGCCAGGCGCAGTGGTTCACACCTGTAATCCCAGCACTTTGGGAAGCCGAGGTGGGTCGATCACCTGAGGTCAGGAGTTCAAGACCAGCATGGCCAACATGGTGAAACCTCGTCTCTATTAAAAACACAAAAATCAGCCAGATGTGGTGGGACGCACCTGTAATCCCAGCTACTCAGGAGGCTGAGTCAGGAGAACCGCTTGAACCCGGGAGGCGGAGGTTGCAGTGAGCCGAGCTTGTGCCATTGCACTCCAGCCTAGGTGACAGAGCAGGACTCTTGTCTCAAAAAAAAAAAAAAAAAAAAAAAAAAAAAAAAAAAAAATTCCTTCACAACAGATAGGGCTGCCCGCCAAGCTTACCTTGTGGGAGCCCTTGACATACGTCATCGTATGCAGCCCTCATGACCACCTTCTGAGGTCAGCCCCATTCTACAGGTGAGGGAACTGAAGTTAAAAAGGTTAAGGATCTTGCTCAAGAACACAGAGCTTGTGACACAACCTGGCCTCACCTGGGTCTGTCTGGCTCCCAAAGCCAGGCCCTCTCCAGATGTCTTTACTCCTATGTTTCTATTTGCCCATTGTTCCATTTCTTGGAACATCTTCTTTGGGCCTCAGAACACGTTCCACCTCCTCCTTTGGCACTTCTGAGTGGACAACCTCAGTTGCCAGCCAGACCACCACATCCTAGGAAAGACCCCAAGGACTCTCCATGGCAAAACTAGAATCTTTACATGCCACCCCGTTTGTTCAGAATAAAACCCAAGCCCCTAGCGGGCTGCAAGGCACCCCCCACGGCCTGGGCTTACGTCCCCATTATACACCTTCCTCAGGCCAGCGTCGGGATCACTTGGGGGCTATTGAAAATGCAAATATGGTGGCACCATTTTCCCAGCCTCTGGCCTGGTCTCTTGGCGTTGTTAATAGCGATGATAAGCAACACGACTGTTTACTCTTGCTAGTCAGTTGTTTTACAAGTATTTGTTCACCTAATCCACAAATTACCCTGTGAAACAGATACTGTTAGTAGACATATTTAATAGATGAGATGGCTGAGGCACCAGGAGGGTAATTAACTTGCTCAATATCATCAGCTAGTAAGTGGTGGAGCTGGATCAGAAACCATTTGTCATATCTATCCCCAGACGCCCAGCAGGTTCACATCTCAGACCTAAAGCTTGTCTCTGCTGAAAACAGATGACTTAGGCCTGACTTCCAGGTGTTGGAGCAGAGAAAAGAGGAAACCACCTGGGTCTGCAGGCTGCACTGGGACCAGGTCCTTCTGAGAGCCACTGGGCCCCGGTTAGGACGGCGCAGGTTCAGTTCTGCCACGTGAATTCAGACCCCACTTCTTCCCAAATAGGGTAAAGAAAAGAATGTCAGCCTCAACATCCTGTTCTTTAGAAATCCCTGCTGCTTTCTTCCTTAGCCCCACCCACTATAATACTTTGCTCAAGGTAGGTTTCATAGTGAGTTGAAAGGCAGCCTTCATTTCTCAATATGACAAATTAAACTCTTGTCAAGGGATGCTTTATATTTAGCCATTAAAAAGAACCAAAAACAGGCTGGGCATGGTGGCTCACGCCTGTAATCCCAGCACTTTGGGAGGCCAAGGCGGGTGGATCACGAGGTTAGGAGATCAAGACCATCCTGGCTAACACGGTGAAACCCCATCTCTACTAAAAATACAAAAAAATTAGCCAGGTGTGGTGGTGGACGCCTGTAGTCCCAGCTACTTGGGAGGCTGAGGCAGGAGAATGGTGTGAACCCGGGAGGCGGAGCTTGCAGTGAGCCGAGATCGCGCCACTGAACTCCAGCCTGGGTGACAGAGCAAGACTCCACCTCAAAAAAAAAAAAAAAAAAAAAAAGAATTGAAAACAATTTGCATGTCTGTGAATGTGTGTTTGTGTTTGAGTGTGTGGTGCAATCATTATTAGCAAAGGGGAAGGTGGCAGGTGGCACATGTCACAGGCAGAAGAATTTTGCAGGGAAGTACATAGAGAATGCTCAAGGTGGTGATGTGCCTGCCATGTTCCAGGACTGCATGGCTCCCAGCAGCTAATAAGAATCCCACTTTGAGCACTGCAGGGAAAACGGGGCACCTCATCCCTTCCAGCTAAGCTGTGCCCAGGGCCTAGGACTTCCCACTGGGGGCTCTGTGGCTCTTTATTTTAGTCCCTGTTCCTGCCAGCTCTGTGCTTGGAGTCCACCTGAGGCAGCTTCCCAGAGAAACGGCTGAGCCACAGGGCATTGTCCCCAGACCGCAGAGCAAACGGTGGAGTGCCAGGACAATGACAAACATTTACTGAATGTGTAGACGTTCCCATTTAATCCTTGAAAACAGAACACAAAATAGGCTAAGAGGTTACACAATTTGTCTGATGTCACAGTTAATAAGTGGTGGAACTGGCATTCAAACCCAAAACATACGCTTCGAACAGTTCTACGGATCACTGGCGACCAGCTCAGGACGCCAGCGAGAGCAGGCCTCCCGTGAGAGAGCGTCGCGGAGTTTGCTGGATATGGTGGAAATGACCCGTATTTGAGCTCCCAGGGGAGAAGCAAGTGGGGGACAGGACTGGACAGCCACCGTGCAGGGCGTCCTCTGGGAAGGCGCGTGGTTCGGAACACAAAGGATTCCCGGGTGCAGCATGGGAGGGAGCCCGGTCCAGGCTTCTCGGGTCCACACCTAGCTCTGCCACTCACACCCACCCCAGCATCTGTGGGCCCCGGGGGGAGGATGAAAGGAGGCCACAGACCACATGTCTAAATATTTAAAATACTTTAAAGCTGTCGGTCAAGCCGGCAGACATAAGGAGAATACATTCCACCCTCCTACATTGACACACAAACCTTCTCAATGACCTGGAAGGCCAGGTTTGAATGTAGAACTCTGGGGCTCCACACAATTCTGTGTCTGGAGGAGGGAGTGTGGGGAGGCCCATGGCTCGCCCTCCTCTCCCCACACCCTGCTCTGTCACACCTTCAAAGGGGCCATGTGTGGACAATGAGACTGCCGGTTCAAGTTCTGTCCACACTTTTCATAAAGAGCTGCCCTGCAGCCACCATTTAGGCCCACTGAGGTGGCGGCGTGCACCCAAAGGAAGACAGGCCTGGGGAGAGGCCCTGGCAGCGGCCTCATGGCTGTGTGGGCTGGAATTCCACAGTGTGTGCTCCCAAGTGTAGTCCACAAGCGGGAAGTGAGCCTTCCCCTGGGCTCCGAGGACTCCTTGCCTTGTGGGGAGGGCACCGCCAGACAGGCGCCAGAGCAGGCCATCTAAAGCGTGGGGCCCTGGCAGAGGCCCCTCAGGCCTGGTTCTCGGGAGGTCGCTGCCGCCATTTCCTTATTGTGGAACTTTGGGCACGTTAGTCTCTCTGTGCCTCGCCTTCCTCCTCTGTGAATGGAGATGATTACAGTGAGGAATAACCGAGGAACGGTGTGCCTATTCAGGATGAGTAAGGTGCTTACGGCGGTGCTCACGGCGGTGCTCGGAAATAGTAAGTGTGATATAAATGCTCACAATTAAGTGTAATTAGTGTAATTATTATTTGGTTTTAGTCAGGGATCTTCAAAGTTGTTAACAGATTGAGTGCTGGAAAAATAATAAAAAACTCATCCGTTCTCAGGCCAGAGCTTGTAAAGGAAGAGAAAGTGTGGGAAAGCAGGGAGCAGAAGGGAGTGGGATAGAGGGAACGTGGGGCATTCGCTGTGAATCCACTCAAAAAACATGCACTAGGGAGGCACGTTTCTAGGCCCCTGGTAACAGGAGTGAGAAAGACAGACGGTGATTCTTGCCTTCATTCACCTTCTTGGCACAGGAATCAGGGTGGGAGGTGAGAAGGAAGATATTTAACAAGAAAACAAAGAAATAAGCATTATCATTCCAGATGGAGACAAGGGGAGTGAAGGAACTCAAACAGGGAAAATCAAGAGAGAATGACTCTGCAGGAAGGTGGGGTGCGGGCTGGGCCAGGCAGAAGGGAAGAACTACTCTCAGGAGGATGGCCAAGACCTCTCTCAGGAGACAACCATAAAACTGAGACCTGAGGGGGGAAAACAAACAACAAAAAAACAAAAAACCTGAGACCTGAATAATGCGGAGGAATTGACTGTGTCAGAATCAGGGAGAGGGTGTTCAAGGAAACGGCTGATGAGGCCGGGCACGGTGGCTCACGCCTATAATCTTGGCACTTTGGGAGGCCGAGGCGGGCAGATCGCTTGAGGTCAGGAGTTCGAGACCAGCCTGGCCAACAAGGTGAAACCCCATCTCTACTAAAATACAAAAATTAGCCAGGCATGGTGGCATGCACCTGTAATCCCAGCTACTTGGGAGGCTGGGGCAGGAGAATCGCTTGAGCCTGGGGAGGTGGAGATTGGAGTGAGCCGAGATCGTACCACTGCACTCCAGCCTGGGTGACGGAGCGAGACTCTGTCTCAGAAAAAAAAAGAAAAAGAAAAAGAAACAGGGCTCCAACACGACTCCTAGGTTTGGGGCCTGAGTAGCAAGCTGGTGTGATGTCTTTACTGAATGAGTCAAGACTAGGAGAGAAACACAATTTGTAAAGAAAACCCACAGTTTCAGTTAGGACATGTCAACTTCAAGATGGCAGTCATTTATTCCAATGGCAATATTGAGTCAGATACATGAATTTTGAACTCAAGAGTGAATTTAGGGCTAAAAATATAAATTTAGGAGCATTGGTTCACAGATATATTTATTTATGTTGCTGTTATTATTATTATTATTATTATTATTATTTGAGACAGAGTCTCGCTGTCACCCAGGCTGGAGTGCAGTGGCATCTTCTGGGCTCAAGCCATCCTCCCACCTCAGCCTCCTGAGGAGCTGGGACTACAGGCACGCACCACCACACCTGGCTAATTTTTTGTATTTTTAGTGGAGACAGCTTCTTCCATGTTGCCCAGGCTGGTCTCAAACTCCTGAGCTCAAGCAATCCACTCACCTTAGCTTCCAAAGTGCTGGGATTACAGGCATGAGCCACCATGCCGGCCTGCAGATGGTATTTTCAAGGGACAAAATCAGATGGGATTGCTTACAGAGAACGTGTAGGTGATAAGAGGGCTGAAGGCTGAGGGCTGAGGGCCTCTCACATTTAGAGCTGTGGGATGATTAAGAGCCAGTAAAGGAGACTGAGAAGGAGTTGCTGGGGAAGTAGGAAGAGAACAAGCAGATGACATGGTAGGCCCAACAGTGGGCACCAGAATGTCCATACCCTAATCTGAGGAACGTGTGAATATGTTACCTTAGGTGACAAAAGGGACCTTGCAGATGTAACTGAGGTTAAGGAGTTTGGGATGGAGAAATTATCCTGGATTATCTCAGTGGGCCCAATCTAACCACCTGATTCTTTACAAATACACAAGGCAGTGGTGGGAGTCAGAGAGGCGTGATGATGGAAGGGGCACAGAAGATGTGAAACACAAGGAAGACTTGACCCACCACTGCCGGCTCTCAAGACGGAGAAGCCAAAAATTCAGGTGACCTCTAGAAACTGGGAACGGCCCTCAGCTGACAGCCAGCCCAGACACAGGACCTCAGTCCTTCAGCCGCAAGGACTGAATTCTTCTAATAAACTGAATGAGTAAGGAAATGGATTTGCCCCTAGAACCTCTGGCAAAGAATCTAACTCTGCCAACACTCTGATTTTAGCCCAGTGAGCCTCATGTTGGATTTCTGAACTACAGAACTATAAAATAATGAATTTGCATCATTGTAAGCCACAAAATCTGTGGTAATCTGTTATTGCAGCAAGCCAATGAATGTATGTGGTTTAAACTAAAAGCTGAAGGAAGAACGTGTTTCAAGAAGGAGGGGGCCATCAGCTGTGTCGCAAGCTGCTGAAAGGTTGAGTCAGAGGAAGACAGACATAACCTTCGAATGGGGCAACACAGAGACTGCCGCTGACCTCGACCAGCAGTTTCAGTGGAATGGTGAGGTCAGAACGCAGACGGGAGTGGGGCAGGCCATGAACGTCAGGGTGATGATGCAGCGAAGACAGACAATTCTAGTCAAGTTTTGAAGAGGGGGGAGGAAATGGGGCAGTATCTGGAGAAGGGTGTATATTCATACAGGAGTTCCACTTTGTTTTAGTGAGAAACAGAAAGCAGGTTGTTTGCTGAAGGAATTGACCTTGTGGGGAGAAAAAGTGAGATTTGTGAGTGGGGTTGGGGGATCAGCAGCAAAGTGGGATCCAGAGCGCAGGTGGAGGGGCCGGTGTTGATGGGAGGAAGGGGCAGGAGGGAAGACAGAAGATGAGTCTGGGCGCGAGGTGGCTTCTAGCTTGATGGTGGGAGGAAAAGGAGTTCCAGTCTGATGGCTTCTATTTTGTCATCAAAGTGACGGAAGTGAGGTCTTGTGTGAATGTACAAGGGGGAAGAAAGCATGCTGGAGGCTTGAGGAGTGAGAAAAGGTATAGAATGGCTCACCCTGGAGCCTGGGAAGCAGCCTGATGATAGAAGCAGAGCCCCGCTGCCCCAGGGAGGAACTGGCTTCTGCCGCCTCTTTCACCTTCCTGGTGCGGGCCTGGGGGTGGTCTGCTGGGTTCAGGTTGGGCTGTGGAGTATGTTCTTACTCACTAGGCAGGTAACCCGAGCAGCTTTTATAACCTTGATCTCTTCACCACCATCATCTTAGTCAGGCTTGCCCCGCCTACTTCCATCAAAGGAGGCAGCAAGTGCTGCATGGACAGTCAGGCGCTGTCTGAGTGGGAGTCGTGGTTTTTTCCTTATGGATGGAGTCCATCCTGTAATACCTGGCCAGTGAGGAGATCCCCAGCAGGCTGGAGATGAGCACGGAGGGAGAGCGTGTGTCTAGCTCGCAGCAATGGCCTCTGCCTTCTGAGATCGCTTCCTTTGTAAGCACGACCAGTAACTTCCACCTCCACCCGGTCCCCAAGAGGCCTGACAGACTCCCAGCCTGGGTTTGCTTTCCTGGAGCAATAGTAATATGAATCCACATCAAGGCTTGGTCCCCATGGGGTGCTCCTCCAGCCATAGTGTCTGCAGCTGTCATCTGGCTAGATGAAGGAAGGGAAACCAGGACCTGATGCTGTCCTGCCATTTGCTGAATGTCACCCTCCAGGGCAGCCCAAGAAGAAGCAATAAGTCTTCCAACGTGAGTTTCCTGTAAAAGCTCTTTGGTGACGTAGGGCTTTTTGTGTAGGTGATTTGGGAAGGGCAACTTTACAAAAATCAGATAAGCTGGGTGGGTGGCTCATGCCTCTAATCCCAGTACTTTGGACAGCCAAGGTGGGAGGATTACTTGAGCCTAAGAGTTCAAGACCATCCTGGGCAACATAACAAGACCCCGTCTCTACAAAAAAATTTTAAAAGTAGCCAGGCCTGGTAGCCTGTGGCTGTGGTCCCAGCTACTCAAGAGGCTGAGGTAGAAGGATCATGTGAGTCTGGGAGGTCAAGGCTGTGATGAGCTGTAATTGTGCCACTATACTCCAGCCTGGGCAACAGAGCAAAACCCCATCTAGAAACAAAACAAGAATAGATCAATAAGCCTCACTGTGACCAAAGAGAGGTAGCCTTCTCCCAGTGAAAAGCAGGAGTCAGGGAGCTCAAGGACTTTGTCCAGGATCAAACACAGGTCAGCTGAGGACCTAGGAATCCAATTAGTTCAACTTGACTCCAAGCTCATGTTTTATTCTACCATACGAAACTGCTTCCCTGGATCCAACCAGCCTGCCTGCTTCCCAGCAAAGGGAAGAGGAGGGAAGGAGCCAGCATTTACCAAGCGCTTGCTTACCAGGGGTCCTGCTCTTTGCAGCTCACGGTTGGGGGAAGGAGCACCCTTAGATGGCCGAGAGCCTCTCAGTCTAATAATGACAGAGGCTGTTTCATGATTAACCCCTGCCAATCAGAGGTCTATGAGAAGCAGGTGTGCTCTGGCTGAAAGCCATGCTGAGTTCAACATGTTATCCTGGTCACCAAAGATAAAAGGATCAGGAAAATAACAGCACAAGTAGATACTACATCCTCCTCTCCAAATACCTTCTCTCCTCCTCCTCCTCTCAGTCCCCTAATGCCATTTTTCCCCGAAATGGAAAGTAGGAGATAAAACTATCAGGGAGATGAGGCCGGCGCGGTGGCTCACACCTGTAATCCCAGCACTTTGGGAGGCCGAGGAGGGCGGATCACGAGGTCAGGAGTTTGAGACCAGCCTGGCCAACATGGTGAAAATCTGTCTCTACTAAATATACAAAAAATAGCCGGGTGTGGTGGTGCATGCCTGTAATCCCAGCTACTCAAGAGGCTGAGGCAGAGAATCGCTTGAACCCAGGAGGCAGAGGTTGCAGTGAGCCGAGATTGCACCACTGCACTCCAGCCTGGCTGACAGAGCAAGACTCCGTCTCAAAAAAAAAAAAAAACTATTAGGAAGATGAAAGTGAAATGAAACTCCTTCAGATCTCACAGAAACATTCAAATGGTGGAGCAGAGAGGCATAGGAAAGAAACTGGATAAGGTATATAAAGAGAAACAAGCAGATAGCCCCTCCAAGGGATCTTGCCAAACACTTCACTTCTGCTCTTTATCCACTTGTGATATTTCTAGATGACATAAGCTGGTTATGTGGCAGCTCTATGGACTTACTATTGCATTGTTCAAGGCCAAGTTTCCCAAAAGGAGCTGGGGAAGAACATAATGTTGAGCCCAGAACGTTCCTCTGGCACAGTTTTATGTTAGAATCTTAATAAAGAAATGAGAAGAGAAGGAATACACTGGTGATATTTATTTTATATTTACAGTGGGATCCTGGTAAAAGGTGTTGGCACCCTTTCAAAAAATTGTTGGTACCTTTGTACAGAGCTGTGGTCATATAAATTGGCACAATACTTTTGGAAATTACAATTGTTCCGTGAAAGGGCCATATATGCATAGTGATGCCCAAGTGCCAAAGAAGTCCAGAAACCAAAGCAGGAGGCTGTCAAATCCAGTTTGTTGATTTTAGGTCACTTACTAGAGCAACTTAAAGATAGAAGCATGCTCTTGGGCAGCCACAAGATATGTAGGTCTCTGTACTGCAACTCCCGAAACCCAGGGCTTCTATCTTGGGGAAAAAGTATATGTGCTCTGAAAGTTTATGTGGAATATAATGTATCTGGAAGTATATGTGCTCTGGGAAGTGTAGGTGGCTACCAGCATCACAGCCTATTTCTGCAACAGCATCAAGGGTTGCTTTGGAGGAAAAGCAAAACTTGAAATGAACAGGTATTCCCACAGAAAGAGTAATACATCAAGTAGACATTTTGTTCCTGGACTTGAAGTTAGTCAGGTGGATTAGCATTTAAAATAAAGTCACTCTTGGCTGGGCACAGTGACTAATGCCTGTAAATCCCAGCACTTTGGGAGGCCGAGGTGGAAGGATCACTTGAGCCAAGGAGTTTGAGACCACCTTGGGCAACATAGCAAGACTTCATCCCTATTAAAAAAAAAAAAAGTAGCTGGGTACGGTGGCACACATCTGCAGTCCCAGGTATTCAGGAGGCTGAGGCAGGAGGATCATTTGAGCCCAGGAGGTCGAGGTTGCAGTTAACTAAGATCATGCCGCTGCATTCCAGCATGGGGGACAGAACAAAACCCTGTCTCAAAAAAAAAAAACAAAAAAAACCCACTCTTGTCCACAACAATGTGTACTATGAACCACAAAATTTTTCATGTATATTTTGACCTAATGAACTTTTTGAGGAAAAAGAGATAAACACCAAAGATATGCATAAATGTTTATGACTATAAAACATTAAAAATAACTGTAATATTCAATGTTGTAGGAATAATGGAGTAAACTGTTACCCACTCATATGGCAGAATATTTTACAACCACTATAATAAGTGGTGTGCTGGACTCGGCCCATAGTGGCTTGAGAGAGCCAATTGTGTGCATTCTTCCCAACTCTGCATTCCATGATGTCATGTCAGTAGCATGAAATCAGCCATGGTGGGAGTATTTACACTACAGAAATTGGCAAACACTACCAGTTAGGGCTCACCCCATCCCCAGAGAGCAAGTTGTTAAACATTTTCCAGCACACCATTGGTATAGTGGTATATATAAAAAAGATACAAAGTTATAAGTGTACCATTGTCATAACAATGTTAAAAATGAATATAAAGATAAGACATGGGAGGGACTATAGATGAGCTGAAAAAAGATTGTGGATAACTTTTTTTTTATTTCAAGCTCTGTTTATTGCTGTAGTCTTATTTATATGAAAACACATCTTTTAAATGTTTAAATCTGGTCTTCTGTTTTCACTATGACCAAATAATTTCCTATGAATTCATCCTCTCACATATACAAACTATGATCTCTGGAAAACACACACACACACACACACACACACAGACACACACACAAACTGCATACAGACACTGGAGAGTGAAAAAGGCAGGCAGATTCTGAAGCAGGGTCAACATTTGGAAGAGGGAAACAATATAAAGTAAAGTGTCCCATTTTTATGACAGTTAATTTGAAGGCAGGCTGCAATTGGTACCGTGTGCAGAGCAGCTAAAACTTTGGTGGGAAATTAGCAATATTTTCTGGCCTGAAGACCAGGAGACAGAGTTTACGGCACCTAAAGCCATTTAGAAAATGAGGAGGGAATCCCAGAAGTGAGTCAGAGAAGGGAAGTCTCAAGTTCTGTGTATAAACTGCCCAAATCGCTGGCTGCCCTGGATCACACATATGTGGTACAGATTCAAACCAGCCTAGCTTGAGCTAGAAGACGTGAACTGATTTTGAGCTGCTGCCCAAGATACAGCATTTTGTAGCTAACATCCAGCCAAGTTAACTTGCTTGTTCCTAAAACCAAACCAAACCAAAAAGCCAACTCTCTGGAAAAAAACAACAGAATCCAAAGTCTCCACAGCATAACACTGACAATGTCTTGGAAAAAATCCAAGAACATCTGACATATAAAGAACCAGGAAAATGTAGTCTATTCTCAATGGAAAAGAATCACAAAATGACTCAGATCCTGGAATCAGGAAACACGACTTTAAAGCAGCTATATAAGCATGATTGATGATGTAAGAAGAAACATACCTGCAATAAATGGAAAAGTAGGGAATCTCAGAGGAATCTACAAGAGTTTCTATAGACGTCATAGAAGTAATTAAATAAAATTCTAGGACTAAAAATTACAAGATCAGAAAGAAAAAATTATGGAATGGGCTTAACAGAATGATGATGAATCAAGAAAAAATCCATAAACTTGAGGTTGGGTCAATAGAAATTACTCAATCTGAGAACAGAGAGAAAAACAAAATTGAAAAAATCTGAAAAGGGTTTCGGAGACCTGTGGAATCTTTGTCTAACATACTTATAGTTGAAGTCACAGAAAGAAAAGAATGAGAGAATGTAACAAAAAATATTTGAAGAAATAATGGCTGGACCATTCCCAAATATGATGAAAGACATAAATTTATTGATTTAAGAAACTCAATAAACCTGAGGCAGAATAATTATGAACAGGACCATGTCTAAGCACATCATAGTCAAACTATTGAAAAGCAAAATGAATGAGATAGCGGTCAGAGAAAAACAACATATTACATACCAGGAACAAATATGTGAATGACTGCTAATTTCTCATCAATAGTCATAAAAACATCCTTAAAGTGCTGAAAGAAAAAAAACACATTCAAGTCTATAGCTAATGAAAATATCCTTCAAGAATGGGGGCAAATAAAGATATTTTCAGATAAAACAAAATTGAGAAAACTCATTGCCATCAGAGCTCTGCAAGAAATGATAAAGTTTTTCTTCATGCTAAAGGAAAATAATACCAGATCAACACTCGGATCTTCAAGGAAGAATAAAGTGTATTGAAAATGGTTACTATCTAAATAAATAGGAAATACTATTTTTCCTCTTAATTTCTTTAAAAATATATGACTACAATTTGAATTTTAAAAACTAATATTTTTTGTGGGTGGTTTTATAAGTAGATATAATTAATAGATATGACAACTATAATATAAAGCAGGGGTTGGCAAACGTTTTCTGTAAAGAGCAAGATAGGAAATATTTGGATTGGGGTCATAGAATCTCTGCCACAAGGACTCAACTCTGCCACTTGTAGCCATATAAAAACCAAAAATAATGGCCGTGGCTGTGTTCCAATAAAACTTTATGTATAAAATATGCAGCAGGCAGGAACTGTTCTTTATAACAGGAACCACTGTTATAAAGAACAGAGGCAGCAGGGTAGCAGATGGACTTACACAATTGTGAAGTTTCTGCATTTTGTGTGAAGTACAATATTAGCTCTAAATAGACTGTGAAGAGTTTATGTAAAGTATAATATTAACTCTAAGTGGACTGTGAGAAGTTAGTGTCTCTCAATAGCAGCACTATTCACATTTTGGCCAGATAATTCTTTGTGATGGGGGGCTGTCCTGAGCAATGAAGGATGTTTATCAGCATCTCTGGCTTCTACCCCACCCGCTAAATGTCAGTACTGCCACCCTACCCAGCTGTGTCAACTAAAAATGCCTCCAGACATTGCCAATTGTCCACTGGAGGGGCAAATGTCCACTGCCCCCCTCATAAGAACCAATGCCCTAACGTAACCACTAAAAATTGCAGTGGCATAACCAAAAAGCCAATAGATACATTAAAATGGAATTCTAGAAAACATTCACATAGTCCAAAAGAAGGCAGGAAAAGGAAAAACAAACAGAAGAGTAAAACAGAAGATAATAAAGCAAGACATAAGTCCAACCATATCAATATTGCATTGTTAGTTAATTGGATACTGCAATTGAAAGGCAGAGATTGTGAGAATGAATGAAAAAGCAAGACCCAACTACATGTTGTCTCAAAAGACATACTTTTAATATGAAGACATAAATAACTTGAAAGTAAATGAATAGAAAAAGCTATGCCATGTAAACTGTAAAAGATTGAGAAGACTGCGGTGGGGTATATATGTGTATATATACATATGTATGTGTGTGTGTACGTATATATATAAGTGGGGTATATATATATATATACACATATATATGTGGGGTATATATGTGTGTATATATATACATATCCTCCTTTATATATATTCTCCTCCTATATATATATCCTCCTTTATCAGCAGCAATACAATGGATATATTAATAACAGATAAATAACAGCAATGGATATATTAATAACAGATAAAATAATGGATATATAACAGATAAAATAGAATTCAAGGTTAAGAAGTACTACCAAAGATAAAAACAGACAGTTTGTAATGATAGAAGGATCAATTCATCAGGAAGCCATAACAATTATAAGCATGTGCATTCTTCTTCATAACAGAGACTAAGATACATGAAGCAAAAGTCAACAGAAAGGCCGGGCATGGTGGCTCACGCCTGTAATCCCAGCACTTTGGGAGGCTGAGGCGGGCAGATCACGAGGTCAGGAGATCGAGACCATCCTGGCTAACATGGTGAAACCCTGTCTCTACTAAAAATACAAAAAATTAGGCAGGCATGGTGGCATGCGCCTGTAGTCCCAGCTACTCGGGAGGCTGAGACAGGAGAATCACTTGAACCCAGGAGGTGGAGGTTGCAGTGAGCTGAGATCGCACCACTGCATTCCAGCCTGGGTGACAGAGCAAGACTCCATCTCAAAAAAAAAAAAAAAAAAAAAAAAAATCAACAAAAGAGAAAAAGACAGTCCCACAATTACAGTAAGAGATTTTTAATCTATCTCTCTCTCAGCAATTGATAGAACAAGTCAGTAAAGACAAGATGGTTGGACAACACTGTCAACTGCCTTGACCTAACTGATAATTACAGAACACAACACTCAACAACTGTAGGATGCACATCACTCTAAAGTGAGTGTGGCATCTTTACCAAGAGTGACCATATGCAGGACCACAAAAACCAAGCTCAAGAAATTGAGAAGAGTTAAAACTATACACATTTTAAAATACAACGTCAGGCCGGATGCAGTGGCTCATGCCCATGATCCCCACGCTTCCGGAGACCAAGGCAGGAGGATCACTTGAGGCCAGGAGTTCAAGACCAGCCTGGGTGACATAGCAAGACCCCATCTCTACAAAAACTAAATTAAAATAATTATCCAGTTGTAGTGGCTCATTGCTGTAGTCCCAGCTACTTGGGAGGCTGAGGCAGGAGGATCGCTTAATTAAGCACAGGAGGTTGAGGCTACAGTGAGCTATGATTATGCCACTGCACTCTGCCTGGGTGACAGGGTGAGAATCTGACTCTAAAATAAACTAATTAACAAAATAAAATAACCCCAATACAACTAAATTGGAAATTAATCACATTAAGATATTTAAGAAAATCCCAAACATTTGGAAATTAAATAATTTATTTCTCAATAATTCATGGCTCAAAGAAAACAACACATAGAAAATCAGAATAAACATTTTTCAAGCCGGTGTAGGGAGGAAATATATTTATTTGAACATGGAATTAGAAGTTTATAAGTACTATTGTAGAGGCTTCTTGTCACAATGACATTGCTAAGGAAAAGATATAGTAATGCAGGAGGAAGGGGATCCTAAAGAGGCTGGCGACGAAAAGCTCTCAGGAGACAACATTTGAACTAAGACCTAATTAATGAGGAGCTATACAGTTGTCCCTCTCTATCCATGGGGGATTGGTTCCAGGACCCCTGAAGATACCCATATCCACAGATGCTCAAGTGCCTGATATAAAATGGCATAGTATTTGCACATAACATATGCACATCTTCCTATATACTTTAAACCATCTCTAGATTGCTTATAGTACCTATTACAATGCCTCCACATCACTTCATTCATGTGGAGTTAGTGTAGTAATCAGCACGTGCAAATTCAAGTTTTATTTTTGTAACTTTGTGGAATTTTTTCACCCTGAATATTTGCAATCCATGGTTGGTTGAATCCTTGGGTACAGAACAGAAGGCCAATTGTAAAATCAAATGAACAAATGTGTTATCGGTTGAATTGTACTTCCCCAAAAGATGTTGCGGTCCTAGGCTGGGGCCCGGTGGCTCATGCCTGTAATCCCAGCCCTTTGGGAAGCCAAGGTGGGTAGATTGCTTGAGCCCAGGAGTTTGAGACCAGCCTGGGCAACATGGTGAAATATCGCCTCTGCAAAAAATACAAAAATTAGCTGGGCATGGTGGTGCATACCTGTAGCCCCAGCTACCTGGGAGGCTGAGGCGGGAGGATTGCTTAAGCCCGGGAATTCAAGGCTGCAGTGAGCCATGATCTTACCACTGCATTCCAGCCTGGGCAGCAGAGCAAGACCCTGCCTTGCCTCAAAAATGAAAAACAAAACTGAAGTACTAACCGCATCCCATACCTCAAAATGTGACCTTATTTGGAGATAGGATCTTTGCAGAGGTAATCAAGTTAAGATGAGGTCATTAGGATGGTCCTAATCCCATATGACAGTGTCTGTACACAAAGGAGAACTTTGGAGACAGAGGGAAGGCGCTGGGAAGCACCAGGAGCTTGTGTCTGCAAGCCAGGGAATGGCTGAGGCTAAGAGAGAGCTCGAGCTACCAGGGAGGCCTGAACACACATCTCCCTCGCAGCCCTCAGAAGAAGCCAACCCTGAAGACACTTGGATTTGGGCCTTCTGGCTCCAGACCTATGAGCAAATACATTTTTGAAGCACTCATCTTGAACTTCTGGCCTTGTTGAAGTCACCCAGTTTGTGGTACTTTGTTAAGGGCAGCCCAAGGAAACTATTTGAGTAACGGAGTAAATAAGGGGAGTGGGCCACTTCGGACTCCCCTTCCCTGACTCGTTTCAAGGAGTCACAGGAAGAGCATGCAGGCAGAAGGAACAGTGTGGATGGGGTCCTGAGGCATGAGCCAGCAGAGACATGCTGTTGGCATGGCGGCCACAGCACCCGGGCCAGTGGGCTTTCCTAGGCCTTCAGAACATACCTGCAAATGAGGAGAGGGAATGATCTCACAGAATTCATATTAATAAATGTCTATCTAAATAGTCTAGATGTAATTAAGTCTTCACTACCTGTTACATGTATTAATCATAAAAAAATTGCATTACATTTGAGCACAATTTGTTGGTTAGACTTTCTGGCTCTGTAGTAACTTCTCCATGTGCAAAGTAACTGCTGAGAAATCATAGCCAATTATAAAATAAAGGAGTTTCTCAAAGTTAATTTCCAAAGCAAAATTCTAAACATTGCTTCCAAAGAGTTTATTCAGAAAAAAGTATTGAAAGATGGTAGTGCATTTGAATATGACATAGGCGAGGGGCTACAAAGTTAACACCACTTAGGGCCAATGGTAGTCTTAAGACCACTCCAGTGGTCACAGGTTGGTGGTGTGGTGTGTGAAGCGCAGGGCAGGGGGAGTGGGAGACCCTGTCTGAGAGGTAGGCAGTACCTGTAGGTCTACACAGTATGTGAATTTTCCAAGTGGATGGAAAGTCACTGGAAAGTTTTAAGCAGGGACTGAGGTGCTCTGGGAAAGATTCTAGAGGGGAGAGAACAGGAAGAATCCTGGGACCAACAGGCTAGGACAACCTGTCTGCCTCTCTGTGTCCTAGAAACCTACTTCAGATCTGAGTTGGGCACAGAACTCTGGTGACAGTGCAGCAGAAGCATTAAGAATCCCCTCCTGGCCGAGTGTGGTGGCTCACACCTGTGATCTCAGCACTTTGGGAGGCTGACGTGGGCGGATCACTTGAGGTCAGGAGTTTGAGACCAGCCTGGCCAACGTGGTGAAACCTCATCTCCACTAAAAATACAAAAATTAGCTGGGCGTGGTGGGACATGCCTGTAATTCCAGCTACTTGGGAGGCTGAGGCAGGAGAATCACTTGAACCCAGGAAGTGGAGATTGCAGTGAGCCGAGATCACACCACTGCTCTCTAGCCTGGGCAACAGAGTGAAATTCCGTCTCAAAAAAGAATCCCCTCCCCTACCTAACTGCTGCCTACTCCCCCAACTTCTGCTCTCAGCCTAGGGAAGCTTCTCTGACTCCTTCTCTATTACTGCACCCCCAGCACTCCATGGTTCTTCTTTGTTACCTTCTCACACTTTACGATTATATACTTGTTTGTGCAACTCTTTGATCAGTGTCTCTTCCTCTAAACTATAAACTACTAGAGAGCAAGGACCATGTCTTGCATTCACTACCAGGGGCGGATTTGGGTTTTCTGCAGTCTGAATATTTCACCACTGGGGAAGCAGGCAGATAGGGGTTGGTGGGGAGGGAGGCTCTCTTTAAGAAAATAAATACACAATTACAAATACAAAATTAAACATAAATGAGTATTCATTTAGAGAATCAGGATCACAACAAATTCCTAGATCTTAAGAGGTTTAGGTCCCCTTTGAGGAGTTCACTTGGACAATTTAGCAGAAACACTGAAGTGTTTTCTGATGGTAACCAGGCTTCCTCTCTCTACCTAAAACATTCTACACCTCCGAGAACTCACATGGGCTTTGTGGGTGAGCTTCATCCTCATTAGCTGCTCAGTATGCCCATCTTTGTTCATCACTATATTTCCAGCACCTGGCATCATGCTGGTTATATAGATGCTCAATGATTCATGGCTATTATGATAATTTTTGTTTTAAACCAACATTTCCTGAGCATCTACAAGGACGTGCAAAGACAAGCAAGGGCAAGAGAGATCTGGTCTCATACAATTAGTGAATGGTAAGGGAGACAATCACAACTGTCATTACTTTTTTTTTTTTTTTTGAGACAGGGTCTTGCTCTGTCACCTAGGCTGGAGTACAGTGGTGTGATCACAGCTCACTGCAGCCTTGAATTCCTGGGCTCAAGCGATCCTCCCACCTCAGCCTCCTGAGTAGCTGGGACCACAGGTATGCCATCACCATGCTCAGCTTATATTTTGATTTTTTGGTACAGACGGGTTCTTGCTATGTTGCTCGGGCTGATCTCGAACTCCTGGGCTTAAGTGATCCTCCTGCTTTGGCCTCCCAAAGTACTGGGATTACAGATGTGAGCCACTGACCTGGCTTGTGATTACTTTTAAGACAAGATTAATAATACAAACAAGTTGCCAGAAAGGACAGGCAGAAAGGTAACTTGTTTCAGGCAGTAAGGCAAAGTTGGGAAGAGGAGCCCCCTAACGTCAGCTAGAAAAATTTGAGCTCACCAAGTGGCTGACAGGGTATTTTATGTTTTTATAAAAGTACAGTAGTAGACAAGACATTCCAACTCCCCCTACTAGACCAGAAGTTGCAGTACCCAGCTGCAGGCGAGGCAGGGCCAACCACCAACTGCAGAGCTTGGCATATGAATGGCTATGTCTGTGCACAGCCAGCCCAGAAAGCCCATATGTCCAACAGAAGCATCCTCTAAAGGAGACTTGTTCCACAGACAACAGCACGGAGCAATTGGGTAAATACAGAAGAAGAGGTGGAGCCTCAAGAATCCTTTAGAATGTCTGCTGAGAGCAAGGCTGTCTTAAAGTAAGAATGAGACATCTGGACGCTAATGTGGTCATCACCTGGGACCATAAAAACACTCAATATTTCATTTGGGCAATTATTCAGCAAGCATTACTTGAATGCCTATGTGGGCTAGGCAAATTCTTGCAAGATACCCTTTCTTCTCTGTATACTTCTCTCCCCCTTTTTTGCACCCAAGTGGCTTAAGTCAAGTTTTCCTAAACACCTGGAAATCTCAGTACATTCATGACGCATCTTAACATGGGTATTGTGGCCTCCAGATGTACTCACACTTCAGCCTTTCCTATGAGTTTAGCCCTATTCTGTCTCAGGCCCTGTGCTGGACTCTTTCATTCTCCCATTTGATCCGTACAACCTTATCCCTCCCAGTGGTGGTCATCGTCCGCTTTGGTCTGTACAGCCCCCCGTGACCTCTTCCTCTGGTAACAGTACGCCTTCCTTACTCCAAACATGCAGTACTAGTGAAGGCTGCCAATTACAGTGCTTACCCTCCTACCTATAGGAATGAGCACATTGCCCCGGATGAGCCATCTCCCTGACTATAGTGACTGATCTAGGCATGAACACATAACCCAAGCCTGGCCAATCGGTTCCCCCCAGTGTTTTTCTAACTAGGGTCAGCAGAGAAGCTCTGTCTTTTCTCTCTGGCCTCAAAAATGAAAGCGCGTGACCAGAGCTCTAGCCTTCTGGAAGCAGCTGGGCTGAGAGAATGAAGCCAAAGTACAGAGACTAGAAGTGCAGAGAGGAAAGATGGTGTCACGGCTTTCCCCTACCCTCTGTTTGGCTCTTTGAGGCAATCAGTTCCCCTTTCCTGCCACAGCTAGTTCAATTTAGCATCTTTTTGAGTGTAACTGAGAGTCCTGTCTAAGGCACTCCTTTATACAGACAAACCCCAGAATCTCAGGGAGCCCCTTCAGCTGGCAAGAGGCTCAGCTTTTGTTCCCGAGTCTGACATGCCCCTGAAGTTCTCTTGCTTCCTCCTTAGCTTCCCCCTCCACAGTGGCTCCAGCACAGATCCCTGAACCAAATGCTCAGAGCTCAGAACCAAATTTCCATGTTAGCACTGTTAAGACCGGGTAGATTATCAAAGAACTGACTAAAATTCTGAGGGGTAACGGCAAGGAAACAAACAACATGAGGTAACAAATGTACAGAACAGACAAGATGATAGAGAAGTCTTCGGCTAGATTGCTTCAGGGCCTGTGGGCCTATTCTACCTCATAAGCTATCTGAAAATTGCTTCATTCTCATCCTGAAGAGGTGGCAAAAGATTTTAGCAATCCAGTCTGGATTCTTGGCTTCTTAACTATGAGTCTGACCTCACACAGAGCACATAGTTTAAAAAATTAACTAATTAAAAAATTAAAATGTAGCAAACTAAATTGATCTATAAATATAATGCAATCCCAATCAAAATCTCAACAGGCTTCCTATTTTTTAAAAGAAGCCAACAAGCTGATTCTAAAATTCATATGGAAATGCTAAGAACTAGAATAACCAAAACAATTCAAAAAAGAGAAATAAAACTAGGGGATTGCTACCAATTAATATAAAGATTACAGGCCAGGCACAGTGGTTCACGCCTGTGATCCCAGCACTTTGGGAGGCTGAGGCGGGTAGATCACCTGAGGTCAGGAGTTTGAGACCAGCCTGGCCAACATGGCAAAACCCTGTCTCTACTAAAAATACAAAAATTAGCCAGGCGTAGTGGCACACGCCTGTAATCCCAGCTACTGGGGAGGCTGAGGCAGCAGAATTGCTTGAACCCGGGAGATGGAGGTTGCAGTGAGCTGAGACTGTGCCACTGCACTCCAGCCTGGGCGACAAGAATGAAACTCCATCTCAAATAAATAAATAAATAAATATCTCTCCAGCAATTCCACTCCTAGGAATATACCCAAGTGGACTGAAATATATGTTCATACAAAAACATATACACAAATGTTCATAGCAGCATTATTTATATAGCCAAAACGTGAAAACAACTCAACTAATAAAACTCAATGGAATGTTATTGGGTCACTTAAAGGAGTGAAATGCTGACACATGCTCCAACAGGGATGACCCTCGAAAATATTATGCTAAGTAAAAGCATCCAAACACAAAAGGCTGCATATTCTAAGATTCCATTTTAGACACAGAAATTAGGTTAGTGGTTTTCAGGGGTCAACGGGAAGTGGGGAGTAATTGCTAATGGGTTCCTTTCGGAGTTACAAAAATGTTCTGAAGTTAGATAATGATGATGGTGGCACAACTTTGTGACTATACTAAAAACTACTGAATTGTATGCTTTAAAAGGGTAAATTTTATGGTATATAAATTTTATCTGATTAAAAGACTTACTATGACGCTACAGTAATCAAGGCAGTGTGATACCGGCACAAGGATACCATATGTGTCACATACACATGTATTTTAGTGGAACAGAATTGTGTCTAGAAATAGACTCACACATATATGGTAAATTATTTTCTGAAAAATCTGCCAAGGCAGTTCCATAAGGAAACGATAGTCCTTTCAATAAATGTTGCTAAGACAACTGGATATTTCTATGGAGATAAATGAACTTTGACCCTTACCCTCATACACAAAAATTGATATGAATCAAAGACCTAAATGTAAGAGTGAAAACTATAAAATTTATAAAAGAAAGCATACAAGAAAAGGCTGGGCATGGTGGCTCACGCCTGTAATCCCAGCACTTTGGGAGGATGACATGAGAGGATTGCTTGAGCCTAGAAGTTCAAGACCAGTCTGACAACATAGTGAGACCATGCTGCTACAAAAAATAAAAAATTAGCTGGGCATTGTAGTGTGCCTGTGATCCCAGCTACTCAGAGGCTGAGGTGGGAGGATCGCTTGAGCCTAGGAGGTCGAGGCTGCAGGGAGCTGTGATCGTGCCACCGCACTCCAGCCTGGGTGGCAGAGCAAGACCCTGTCTCATAAAAAAAAAAAAGAACGAAAAGAAAACATACAAAAACATCTTTGTGGCCTTGGAATAAGCAAAGATTTCTTAGGACACAAAAAGTACAAACCATAATAGAAAAAAAAGATAAATAGATTTCATAAAAACAAAAACCTTCTGCTGATCAAGAGATACCATTAAGAAAATGAATAGGGTGGGTGCAGTGGTTCACACCTGTAATCTCAGCACTCTGGGAAGCTGAGGCAGGTGGATCACCTGAGGTCAGGAGTTCGAGACCAGCCTGGCCAACATGGTGAAACCCCGTCTCTACTAAAAATACAAAAATTAGCTGGGTGTGGTGGCATGTGCCTGTAATCCCAGCTACTTGGGAGGCTGAGGCAGGAGAATCACTTGAACCCGGGAGGTGGAGGTTGCAGTGAGTCGAGATTGCACCACCACACTCCAGCCTGGGTGACAGAACCAGATTCCATCTCAAAAAAATAATAAAAAGAAAGAAGATTAATACACAAGCTATTGACTGATAGAAAATGTTTGCAAAACATACATCTGACAAAGGATTTGCATCCAGCATATATATGTATATACGTAAATGTAAGTACATATATACCTATACATACAGAACCCTTACAATTCGGTAATAAGACAACCTAACTTTTTAAAAGGAGCAAAAGATTTCAACAGATACTTCACACACACATACGAATATTTAAGAATAGCCATGAAAAGATGTTTAACTGTTAAGTTACCAGGGAAATGCAAATTAAAACCTAAATGAGATGTATTACCCACCTACGAGAATGATTAACCCTCAAAAAGACTGACATCGCCAAATATTGGCAAGCATGTTGTGCAGCCAGAACTCTCCTACATTGTTGGCAGGAATATAAAGTGGCATAATCACTCAAGAAAAGGTCTGATGACTCCTTTGTTTTTCTTTTTGACAGGGTGTCCCTGTGCCACCCAGGCTGGAGTGCAGTGGCATGATTTCACCTCACTGCAACCTCTACCTCTCGGAGTTCTAGCGATCCTCCCACCTCAGCCTCCTGAGTAGCTGGAATTACAGGCATGCGTCACCATGCCCAGCTAATTTCTTGTATTTTTAGTAGAGATGGGATTTCGCTATGTTGGCCAGGCTGGTCTCGAACTCTTGACCTCAGGTGATTGGCCCATCTCGGCCTCCCAAAGTGCTGGGATTACAGCTGTGAGCCACCACGCCGGCCAAATACTAAATATACACCAAGCCTATGACCCAGAGACTCCACTTCTAGGTATGTTTGCAAGATAAATAAAAACAAAGGTACATACAAAAAGACTTGTACAAGAATATTCACAACTGCTTTACTTATGATAGCCCCAAACTGGAAACAACCCAGGTGTCCATCAACAGGAGAACAGACAAACTGTGGCATATTTATAGGATGGAATATTATCTAATAAAAAAGAATTACTAGAAAATTACTGTCAATTTCTGAAAAAGTTAAACATAGAGTTACCATTTAATTCAGCAATTCCTTGCCTAGGAATATGCCCAAGAGAACTGGAACATGCATTCAGAAAAGAAAACCTTGTACATGAATGTTCATAGCAGCATTATTCATAACAGCAAAAAGGTGGAGACAATCCAGATGCCCAGTAGCTGATGAATGAATAAACTATGTTTAACTATTCAAGGAACTCCAACAAAAAGAATTTCATCTCAGCCAGGAGCAGTGGCTCACACCTGTAATCCCAGCACCTTGGGAGGCTGAGGTGGGCGAATCACTTGAGCCCAGGAGTTTGAGACCAGCCTAGGCAACATGGCAAGACCCTGTCTCTACAAAAAATACAAAAATAGTCAGGCATGGTGTTGTGCACCTGCAGTCCCAGCTACTCAGAAGGCTGAGGCAGGAAGATCACTTGAGCCCAGGAAACTGAGGCTGCAGTGAGCTGAGGTCATGCCACTGCACTCCGGACAATAGAGCAAAACCCTGTATCAAAAAAAAAAAAAAAAAAAAAAAGGCCGGGCGCGGTGGCTCACGCTTGTAATCCCAGCACTTTGGGAGGCTGAGGCGGGCGGATCACGAGGTCAGGAGATCGAGACCACGGTGAAACCCCGTCTCTACTAAAAATACAAAAAAATTAGCCGGGCGTGGTGGCGGGCGCCTGTAGTCCCAGCTCCTCGGAGAGGCTGAGGCAGGAGACTGGCGTGAACCCGGGAGGCGGAGCTTGCAGTGAGCCGAGATCGCGCCACTGCACTCCAGCCTGGGCGACAGAGCGAGACTCCGTCTCAAAAAAAAAAAAAAAAAAGGAAAAAAAGGAATAATTCTCAAACATATGTTTCACAGAAACAGCTACATGCCACAAAGTAACGCAGATCAGTGTTTGCCTGGGGTGATGGTGGCAATAGACTTCAAAGTGCGTGAGAGAACTATATGGAATACAGAAATGTTCCACATATATATATACACACACACACCTTATATATATAATATATATAAATATATAAATTATATATATATATAAATATTTGAGATGGAGTTTTGCTCTTGTCGCCCAGGCTGGAATGTAATGGTATGATCTTGGCTCATTGCAACCTCCACCTCCCAGGTTCAAGTAATTCTCCTGCCTCAGCTTCCCAAGTAGGTGGGATTACAGGCTCGCACTATCATGCCCTGCTAATTTGTGTATTTTTAGTAGAGACGGGGTTTCACCATGTTGGCCAGGCTGGTCTTGAACTCCTGACCTCAGGTGATCCACCTGCCTTGGCCTCCCAAAGTGTTGGGATTACAGGAGTGAGCTACTGAGCCCGGCCTGATCTACATTTTGATTGCACTGTTGGTTATACAGGTATGCACATTTCTCAAAACACATGGAAATGTGAACTTAAAGTGGGTGAATTTTATTGTATGTAAATTATACATTAATAAAGTTGATTTTTAAAAGTAATACATGGGCATTGAAAAAAAATTTTTTTTTTTTTTTTAGACGAAGTCTCGCTGTGTTGCCCATGCTGGAGTGCAGTGGCGCGATCTCGGCTCACTGCAACCTCCGCCTCCTGGGTCCACGCCATTCTCCTGCTTCAGCCTCCCCAGTGGCTGGGACTACAGGTGCCTGCCACCACGCCTGGCTAATTTTTTTTTTTTAATCTTTAGTAGAGACGGGGTTTCACCGTGTTAGCCAGGATGGTCTCGATCTCCTGATCTCGTGATCTGCCTGCCTCGGCCTCCCAAAGTGCTGGGATTACAAGAGTGAGCCACCGCGCCCGGCCAAAAAAAATTTTTAATGAAACAGGGTCAGAAAATTAAAGTTTTCCTTCTCTACACAACCTCCCCAAAGAGAACACAAGGTGACGCCAGTTAAGTTCAATGCCCTAAAAAGTCTCCGTATTCCACCTATTCATTCCCCCTCCATCATTGTATTTTTAAAAGAAACATTTAATATTTTAAAAATAGGAAAAATAGAAAACTGCTTTCCAGGCTGGGCACAGCAGCTCACGCCTGTAAGCCCAGCACTTTGGGAGGCTGAGATGGAGATAGGCAGATCACTTGAGGTCAGGAGTTCAAGACCAGCCTGGCCAACATGGCGAAACCTCATCTCTACTAAAAATACAAAAGTTAGCGGGGCGTGGTGGTGTACATCTGTAATCCCAGCTACTAATGAAGCTGAGGCACGAGAATTGCTTGAACTCTGGAGGCAGAGGTTGTAGTGAGCCAAGATTGTGCCACTGCACTGCAGCCTAGGCAACTGAGTGACACTCTGACACTCTGTCTCAAAAAAAAAAAAAAAAAGAAAGAAAAAAAGAAAAAGAAAACTGCTTTTCACCCTTGGACTGGTAAACTCTGTCAGGCGTCTAGACTAGGCTGGGGATTGGATTGGTAATGGGAACCACTAGTAGACCCAGAGCTGAACATATAACAATCACCACAGCACTCATAGATGGGAACTACACACTTAAAATGACTGCTTGCCCATTTTACAGATGAGGGGACTGAAGCTCAGAGAGTTGCCAAGGACTGAGACCCAAGTATCCTGACTCCAAAGACCAAGTGTTCATCTACCATACCCCAGCATCTACCACGAGAGTTAAACTGGTGGCTTTGGGGAAGAAGGAGGATGACCCCAACCTAGCTTCAGTTGACTGCCCTCTTTCAACTTGTCCCTGCTCTTCCCACCCTTCTCCCTCCACACACACATTTAATGCAGCTTCTACCATGTACTGATAACATTATTATTACCTTCTCTTCGGGGAAATTCTGAGAATGCTCTTGTTATTTAAAAAGTTGATAAATTCTGTCCATTTGCAGTCATAGTGTTGTATAGTACCTTATTTAGAGTTGTGGGTATTTATCTGTTACAGAACTGCCGTATACATCCTTAAGTCACAGTAGGAAATATTCCAAATTAGAACATCCACTCCAGAAGCTTAAAGTTTCCCCAAATAAATCTTATAATAGCATCACGTTGCCAAGGTCCCCAGAAATCTTCTCTGCAGAAGGCTAGCACCCTGTATCCTAGCAAATTAACAATGTGGCTTTCCTGTCTCTGACTTTAGGCCTCGTTTGGTGACTTGCAGGTTCCCAAAAGGCCTCACCCCTGATATTAAGCCAAAGACCACAGACAACAAGGTCTTCTTGAGTACATAGTCTTGTATCTTCATTCTACTCTAAATAATTAGCTCTGTGTGTGTGTGTGTGTGTGTGTAGTGTGTGTGTGTGTTGTGGGGGGGGTGCCTATGCCCTTTGAATTGTCATCAGGTGACCTGGGGACCACGGAAGGTTGACCTGAACATGGGAGTCTGCCCACATATCCCTTTCACAGACGTCCCCTTCTCAATACTTCTATGGCTGTATTGGAAAGCCTGGCAAAAATGGCTCTGCCATTACCTTGCTGCATGGCCTTTAGCAAGACACTTTGCTTTTCTGGCCCTCAGTTTCCTCTACAGATATAGAATAGGGCAATTAGACTAAGTGTGAATAGGAAAGGATGAGCAGCTGGGAAGGAATCTCTGTTACCCTCTTCCTCCGGCTTGCGTTCTCTAATGGTCAGATAGATTTCTAGCCCCCAACTCCTACTCAGGAGACTCACAGAAGGATATTCAGGGATTTCTGTGTTTTCCATTCTTATTTCTAAGGCCCAAATTTGGGGACCCTGTACTAGGTACATTATTCTCCATTCTCCACCCTCCACTGTCCTGCCTTTTGTCTTGGAAGCCAACTTCTACAGACTATATAATCAGGGCATGTTCACCCTCTGGCTTTGATTGGGTTTGGCCAGTGGGAGACAATGGCAAGAAACTGGAGGATTGGAGGAAAAACAAGTGGAAGTCATACTCTCCCAGTGCCTCCCTGTGTTTCTGGCAGTGGTGGCATTGTGTGGTTGCAACACCAGTTGGGCAGCCCCCTCCCTCACTTCCTGCTGTCACTGGTTTTCATCACAAAATTCCCTCCCTTTCTCTGCTCTGGTCCAGGAGTGCTAGAAAGGCTTTTTGCTGTTGCCAGTCCCTAGATTAGTTCCCTCTGCCCTGCACACAACCCTGTGAATAGTCCTTCCAGTAAACCATTTTCAGTAGACCCTTGGAACGTGCCTTCTCTTTCCTGCCATGTCTAACTGATACAGACTCTTGCTATTTTTCTTCCAACTTTCAGAATTAGGGTTCTAACTGCTCCCAGCTGTGGAAAGGTTCATCTGGAAGACCTAGAGTTTTGAAGGGACAAAGCAAGGGTCTCTTTTCTGTTGCTGGGCACCTGCCTCCAGCTGCATACACCTTCTCTGATCCTTGGTGCGAATGAGTAAGGGGAAAGTCATCTAATGCTACTGGGCGACATATTTTACCAAACACTCTTCTATTGCTCACTATAATTATGTGAATTGTGTATAAGCTGCGTTCCTCTCACAATCTATTTCATTTTTGGGTGGCAGACTTCCAAATTCCCTCTCTTTTATTCATGCATAACACATGAATGATTCACAAGTGGGAAAGTCAACAGGGCCCCTTCCGCTTCAGTCCCCATCTGTAAAAATGGTTTATCAACCTCATGTTGAGGTTGAGAGTTGGTATAATATCAACCTCATATTGAGGGTTGGTGTGAGGACTAAATGAGTAGCATCTGTAAATCCTTACAGCGGCAGGTGCAAAGTGCTAGCCCATACCATGAGTATTTGCTCATCTGATTCATCTCGGCCCCCTTTCCTACAATTTATATGTAGGAAGGGGGAAAAGGGGACTTGGGTAGGAATTTCTAAGTGCTCCCTCCAGCTTCCGGGGTTTTCCGCAGCACCCCTTCCTCTCTCAACACCCATTTCTGAGTAGATTTCCTTTTCCGCAACCTTTTCATCCCAGGAAGTTCCAGGAAGGGCAAGAAGGCCAAGTTATGATTCTTATGTTTTCTGCTCTTAATTCTAAACCAGTGATTGTCAAATAGAGGCCTAGGGAGCCCCACTGACCACAGAAAGTGGGTTTTGCTCTAGGTTATATCTTTGTTATTGCTCTTATCTGTTTAAGTTTCCTTTCAAGATTCTGTTTGAACAATGGTTTCCAAGACTTTAAAAAGTTGAAAATCCCTCTTCTGATGAGATACAGAAACCCCAGACCTTAAAACTCTCAGTCCTAAACCTCTTTGGCACCATTGCCAAGAAACTTTTCTCTACTCCATTCAAATAGTTTGTATTCTTTTCCATTTCTGATGCTCTGAAACAGATATTCAAACAAGCAATTCTTTATGTATTTATCTGGAGTGTCTTTCTCAAGCACTCAGCATGTTCAGTAGACATTGTCTCCTTAATTTCTAGGCCCATGGGAAAGATAACTACAACACTGTTTAACAATAGAGACATTTGAAGGTACCAAACTTTACTGGAACCTGATCCAGTCACTGCAGTACTTCCAACCCATAGAATCCAATGTTACTAGAGGACCGTCCATTCTGATTCCAGAGGCTGCTAGGAGCGAGAAAAGTTGGAGAGCAGAAGCTGTACAGGGACTGAGTCCCAGGGAGGAGTATCCAGCAACTGGAATTGGCTGGGTCACGGGGAGGAGAGTTAGCAAGGTACTAACACTCCAATTGGTTAATACATAATTTCTCTATGCAGCTTAAGACTTTGGGCAGACAGAATATGAACACATGAAGGGAGTAAAAACTCCAACCTCTGGACCACTTCCTGGAATGCTCCTAACCCAGACTCCCACAAGGCTTCCTCCCATACTTCATTTAGGTCTTTGGCTCAAATGTTACCTCTTTAGAACTGCCTTAAGACTGGGGCAAGAGGAGCCGTAATCTAGAGCTCTGAGCACCTGATTCTCTTCCGTCCATGTTCCTTTCCATAGGGCAAGAAGCCCACGGGCCAACGGGATGTACTCACTCAGAGTTCTTGCCCCTCTCCTTTTTAGAGCATACTGTGAGTACCTGGGACCCTAGAACCTAGTGCCCCAATAGCAACAGGTCACCAGCTACAGGCTGCCTCAGCCTTTTCCCAAGGTCTATCCTCCTGAAGAGCAAGGGGTGGTCAAGGGGAGGCTATTTGCAGGAGGTGTGGACAAAACTCTGATGTGCAGATGTCGTTGTTATAGGTGTGGGCACAAGGCCATTTGAAGTATGGGACAGAGCTGGGATGCCAAGAGAAGAAGGAAGGCTGAGGGCCAAGGACATGTTCCCCCTCCAAAGCACTACATTCGAGGGCATATCTCAGAAGGGTCCAAGAATCCTAAACTTAAATGTGGCCTTCCAGATTATGATGAAGGTACAGAGGTCAAGATAAAAGGATAGGAATTTTACATCGCCGTTTAATTTGTAGTTTTAAAACATGTAGACATGATATGTGGGTCTACATTTGTACTACTGACTCAGTTCTTGCGAATATTAAGGGTAGACCTGTCCCTGATCTTCGTGTATAAAATAGCACCTCCTCTGCCACTCTATTCTTACCCTAGTCTACGTTTCTTCCTAACATTGGTCACCATCTGATCTACATTTACTTATGTATCATCTCTTTACCCCCACTGGAATGTAAGTTCCACGTCCCTAGAGTCTATATTTTGTTTACTGCCTTATCCTTATACCTAAACAAGTGCCTGGCATGATACCACTCAGTAAAACTTGAATAAATGGATAACAAATCTAGGCTCAAAGCTCTTACAGGTGAAAGGGGCTAACCTGGCAGACACAAAGGAAAAATATCACTGTGACAACCCTCTGAGGAGCACCTTCTCCCCTTAAAATAACTCACTCAAAACAGTGGTGCTGCAAAGGTGACCAGAGAAAATCCATTAACACCGTAGTGCCCATGACACCAGGTGAGCTGATCGGGCTACTTGCGAGAGGGACATGTGAGTGAGCGTGGAGAGCTCTGAGTGGGCTGAAGAGCTAGATGTGGGGGATCTGGGCTGCTGGGAACCCCGAATGTTGGAATCGCCCTAACAACCTTATGAGGGTGGCCAGATGTGGGTCCTGAGGAAACTGATTCCACGGCAACGGCCCGCCAACCCAGCACACCCCACAGTGGAGAGGGGGCTTCTGATCCATGAGTAGGGCCCCTCAAATGATGTTCCCCTTTAGATGGTCACGGACATCAGCAGGGGTGGGTGCATCTGATCCTGTGGGGTCTTGGTGGTCGCAGACCACGCGTCCCTCTTCTCACATCTAATTCACAACGTCTCATTGCTCTGCGGGAGCCCAGAACTGCCCTAAAACAGCCGAAATCCGGGTAGTCTATTCCAACGAACTCCTCTTCCGTTGGATACGGGGGCCGTGAGAGGCCAAACAACCTCCGCAAGGCCCCCCCCGCAGCGACCGCTCGGCGGACGCTCCATTCCTTTACCGGAGTGTACACCTCGCCTCCTGGGGCCTGAGGCGGGAACCCGGGTCGCGCAGCTCTGAGGCCTCGGCGGACCGCGAAAGGATGGCTCACCGCCCGGCCAGAGCCAGCCCCGGCAACAAGCTCAGCCCCGCCCGCTCCCGCGCCCAGGCACGGCCGGCGGGGCGGGGCGGGGGCTTAGGGGAGGGGCCACGTGGCTCCTCCTTGCGGGCGGAGGCTGGCGGTGCCGCGGCGCCGGGACCCGACTCATCCGGTATTTGCTTGTGGTGGTGAGCGCAGCGCCGAGGATGGGGAGGTGCAACCGCGGCTCCGGGCCGCCGCCGTCGCTGCTGCTGCTGCTGCTGTTGCTGCTCGCGGTTCCCGGCGCTAGTGCGGCCCCGCGCTCGGCGCTCTATTCGCCTTCCGACCCGCTGACGCTGCTGCAGGCGGACACGGTGCGCGGAGCGGTGCTGGGCTCCCGCAGCGCCTGGGCCGTGGAGTTCTTCGCCTCCTGGTGCGGCCACTGCATCGCCTTCGCCCCGACATGGAAAGCGCTGGCCGAAGACGTCAAAGGTGAGAAGCGGGGGCGGACCCCTCCACCTGCCCGGTGGGCAGCCCCCTACTCCGGGAGCGCGTCCCTCTTCCAGTCACCTCCGCCCACCTCTTCCTCTCCGCGCATCCCACGCCCCCACCTTCATGTTTCTCAGCTCCATCTTTGGCTCCCGCTCCATTGCCTTTTCCTCTTGGCTCTCATCCCGAGCGTCTCTCCCCTCTCCGCGGCCTGGGCCCCCAGACCTGCCCTGCTCGCCCGGTTCGCCCCCCGCCAGGTTACTGCCTCCTCCCCTGCGAGGGGTCTCCTTTGTTCCTTCCTCCGCATGGTCCGCTGACACCTTACCGTTTCCTAGTCCAGCCTTGTGGCAGTCCTCTTCCTTTCCTCCAGGGACCCATGTCATCTTCCTGCCAGGTTCCCTAGCTGCTGTGGGTCAGTGCTGGGGAGAAAAGGGAACGGACATCCATTTTGCCTCCCTGCCACCTTTCTCCACTGCCTCGACTGGTTGACCCAGGTGGTACATAAACTTCCTTTCTCATTTTTGTCTTTGATGTGGGTATGCCTACCTGGCAGTTTTCCTGTCTCTGTTCCGGGCCTCTCCTCACCTGCCGCCTCCAGCTCCTTAGCTTCTGGGCCACATCCTTCTCTCTTTTCCCCCGCTCAGACCCTTATATTTTAACCCCATGCACCCAGAGGCCTTTGGTGCGTGTTTGGCTCTTGGTCCATGTTCCCAATCCCTGGTTGGGGCAGCAAAACTATATTTCCTGGATTCCGAGACACCATCAACTGTGAGACACACTGTTCATTTTATGACAGCCCAACGGGTAGAAGGATAGGAAAAAACCACTACATGTATAAAGATTTGAAGGTGAACTTTATTACAGAAATGCTAAAATTTTGAAACACTTAAGACTTAAGGTCGAGGAAGTATGGTAATAATAGTAATTAATATTTACGGAGCACCTATCATTTCAGGCACCTTACTAAGTACTGGGCATACATTGTCTCATAGTTTCCTTTCCACAATTTAAAGATTCCTGTGGTGTCACACATCCACCTAACCCAGGTGGTAGTGGGTATTTGGCGGGCAGGAGTGGGGTAGTGATAGTGATTTGTTCCTGACTTGCTGCCTCTGAATGCAGTTACTTCCTGACTCTGGTGCTAGGTCGCTAGCGCAGGTTCCTGCCCTGAAATGGTCATTGAATGAGAACTGTGGGCATCTTTGGAAATAGGCCTTTTTCTAGAGAAAGGGGAATTGGAACCATTGGTCCACTGTTGGTATTTCTTGATAAATTCAACTCTTTGTAGTAGAACAGTGCCTTTGTAGATGTTAGTTTTCAGACTCACCCTCCCTCTTCTCCTGAGCAGCTTGCAGATTGGTTTCTGAAGAGGCGAGATGCAACCATGTGTACGTCTTTTAGCCATATGGTCCTGGAAAATTATTTTAAAATGAAACTTATAAGCTGTTTTGACCTCCAGTTTACACTTGCCTACATGCCTCACTGGTCCCATTAGCTGAACCTGCCTTTCTGAGCAGTGCTTCACACCATTTCAACACATTCAGTCAGGGGAGGAGTGATGTCAACACATCTGGTCAGGGGAGGAGGGAGGAAGAACATGGATCATGGAACTGGAACACCTAAGAGAAGGTGATCTCAGGGGACACTGTGGGCATGAACATCATAAAAATTCCCAGATTACTCTCCACTTTGAGGTTATAAGAGGTGTTCAGTGGCTGCAGATGGACTTATTCTAGAATTTCTTCCTTCTTGAGAGAGCTGGAGGGAAAGATTAGCTTCAAGCTGACTCACATGTTTGGCCTCTTACAATGCAGAGTTTTAGTTTTCCTATGAGTTGCATATCTAGATACTGACCCAGTCTGCTCCTGGATGAGGGTTATCACTTCCAAACGGGATTCCCCAGTGCATGGAGCCTTTCTCTAAAATAAGAAAGCGAAACCAGAATTTAACCTCTGAAAAGGAAATGGAAGGATCAAAGTCTGTGGGGGTAAGCCAGGGTAAATGGGAGGTGGGAGATTTTAGTGGAAACTGGAGGTCTCCTGTGAGCCATTGGTGTAAGTCAGCCCTTGAGCCAGATCATGTTGGGAGGGCACTGGCAGAATCTGCTGTCAGCCTGCAATGAAGAATGTCCTCCACTCTAACCCAAAGGGGTGTTCCCTGGTGAGGCCCTGCTGAGAAGCTAGGGTTGGTCTCGCTTCATCTCTGTGTCCTGAGGTTTCTTGAGAAAGGTTGGTTGTGGGCCCGCAGAGGGCTGCTCTCATCCCACCCTGGGCTGTGTGAGTACGGCCCATGCTCTCTGCTGAGGACACCTGTATCTTGAGGCAGGAACAGAGACAGAGTGAAGGTCACAGGGAGAGAGAAGAATTTTGCAGCCATACTTGGCTGGCTTCAGGCATTTACTGTGACTGAATAGGGTTCATTTCTTCAGTGACTAGGGCAGTAGATTCTCTAGGGCACCTGCTGCCCCAGGGCAGAGCTTGTGTTTCGGAGAACCTGGTTCATCCCCTTTCTATTCCAGAGCAGCTCCCTTTGTCTCACCATATGTTTTGGAAATTGGTTGTATCCAATTTAGACCTTCATTGCTATTCACTGGCTAATCAATCAGCAATATTTGTTGAGTGATAAGCATTGTTTGCATTGCAGTTGAGGAAATGAGCTACTCACAGAAGAAAAATTGGCAACTGTTACAAAACTGTGTTTGAAAAAGGCCGAAGGAGTGGTTCAGCCATTTCTTATAGGAACCCAGGGGAGGGGAAGTCACAGAGGGCTAATCTGATCACCAAAGGCCTTCATGCCGGTAGTTATTTATTACATGCTTGCCTTATGCCAGCACTTTGCTAAGGGCCTTCACAGGCCATTATGACAATCCTTACCCGGGAAAATATCTGAACTATGGATATTGTCTTCCTCTTTTTTTAAAACAGGTAAGTAACTTTCCAGGTTTACATAGATGCTGGAGGAGGTCATTGACTCCAGCTCTTTTTGGCTCTCTGGAGCCTGGGCAGGTAGAGAGGTGGGTGGAGGAGGAAGGATACTCCAGGTGGAAAAACAGCATTTGCTGAGCTGTGGAGGTGAGGTTCGTAAGGCGTGTGTTTGAGTGACAGTGAGCAGTGTTGGTTTTGCCCCCCTTCTCTTCCAGGGCACAGGCCACATCTGCTATGTGTACCTGTGATTCCCAGCACAGAGCCTGGTACGGAGTAGGAGCCCACTGCACGTTCATGGTGGCCAGTGGCCTGAGCCTCACAGGATTCCAAATGACAGTGTGAGTGTAGAACCTTCTGCTGGTGCCGTGGATCCTCTTGACTCAGACCGGGGGTGTCAGCCAGGTGTGAGGGCTAGAGAAGGCATTTTGTCCATCCAGTGACGTCACTGCCCAGAAACTGTCAGCAAGGAGGAAGGAAGGCATGAGTTGGTGACCGCATAGTGCTGACCAGCTGAACAGGGCATAAACTAACTCTCTGTGTCAGGAGAGCTCCTGAAGACTTCGGTGTAGAGTCCAGAGCTGAGGGTCAGTAGATTCTAGTCACTAGACCACCAGGTCTGACTGGCTCTTGGTGGTTTGGGTAAATCTGTGCCTCTGTCTTCATGGAAGCCCAGACCCACTTAACACTTGGAGGCTGCATGTTTCTTGTTAAGAGTTGTTTGCCATCCAGCACCTGAACGGTTGTCAGAGCTGGAAGGGGCATTAGAGATCATTCATCCTGGTCCTCGCTGATCCAGGAGGAAGCAGAGGTCCAGAGAGACATGTGGAGCTCACGGTGCTGCAGCCAGTTAAACTCCAAGCAAGGCTTCCTGCTCCACCCAGTGCCCGCCCTGCATTTGTGAGTGGGGCAGGGGACGCTGCCCTTGACTCCAGACCAAACCCCCAGTGGGGACTCAGCAGAATCCCCACAACACCCTCACCAGAGGGCATCCCCTCACCCATCAATCTAAAATTTACAGCTGTCCAACTTCTCTTGCCTTGCCACCCTTCCCCTCTCCATTAGTCCATTTATTCTGTGGTTGGTAGAAAAATTATGCTGTTCAGAGCAATAATTGCACCAGGAAAAGGTTTTCTCTCCAGTAGTAGAGCTAGACTGATATTGGTGATCATTTTGGTGTTAGGCATTTAAGTCACGTGACACTTCAAAAAGCCTCTGTCACCGAACTCTGCATTGTGTTGACAGTAAAGCTTAAATGCAGCTTTGCTTTAACAATGGAGCACTCAGATAAGGACCTTCTCTGTTCCATCTCCTGTTACTTGTCAAAAGACAAAATTACACCACATTCAAAAATCTTAACTGGCTTTTATTTGTGATTCTAGAATCGTACAACACCACATTCTGTCTTACAGAATGAGTATTCTGATGAGCTGAGCAGAGGAGTTTGGCTTTATAGACAGAAAAAGGCTGAAGAAAGTAGAAACAGATCAAAAATCAGATTGGTTATTTCGGTCCCTTTTAAAGGTTAAAGCAGAGGAGACTTCTGTATGTTGGCTGAAACTGGCTTGTTTGAAGATTCGACTGTTAACTCACTCTCTCCTGATCTTGGAAGGTCAGATCGACAGCTTAGTTTTGGCTTGGTGGCGTGGAACTTCAGCTTGAGGGGCTCCATCTTGGTTTGGTCTCTCGGGCCTTGTGCAGGAGCTCAGTCCCAACCAATGGCCTCCTAGAAATATTCTTTAACAATTCTCCCCTTTTGGTCAGGTTCTCACCTAGGTGAGAGTGTTACTAAAACAGGGCATCAGCACTACTCTCAGTAATCATCGTTTTGGGTTTTCAGTCTTAACACATCATTTATAGGTTAAGGTGTCCTCATTATGCGTTTCTTGGAGTTTTGATCATTCCAGCTGGAGAGAGACCATTTAGCATTCAGCAGATGGCTGCATATAGACATTTAAGACTCTTTGAGAGGATACCGTGTAACAGGGAAACTACTATAATGACTCTCCCCAGGACAATACTAATAGTTTACAATATGACGCTTAGCCAGGGACCCATGAACCAAACCAACTAAAATTGAAGAGATCAAAGAATGAGCTAGATGAGGAATTTACCCTTTTTAACCAAGTACTATTTGTTCATTTTTTTGCAGCTGAGTCTCAATACCCTATGTGTCTGTCCATGTGCAACAGAAACTGTCAGCAATTGCACAGATTCCCTGTTCTCTAGTAGGTAGCAGTTCTGTTATCTAGTATCCCATGACTGGGTTAAATTAAAGCAGGAAGTGAGAACACGTGGGTCTGAAAGTCTGACTCTATAAAAGGGACCACTAGTACAGTTTGAACAACAGTTGTGTTAGGGATGTTGCTGAAGTTACCCACTGGGCGGACTAAAGGATCCTTTTGGTCATGTAAAGATCTGGGTTTAGCGTGACAAATCCAAGATTTCGTGAAGTTACCCACAGAAGCCACTGATTGTGAAATTCTAACTACAGCATTATCCTGCCAGACAAAAAAAGGTAGATGTAATCAAGGATAAAGTGGAAGTCTTATTCCATTGAAACTCTTGTTCAGAAGTTTTGGGAAAGCATGCAGTTGCCAACCTTCTTGTCCTGGTTTGCAGTTTGATTGTCTCTGGTTATGGCATTGGGCATTTTGGTGAACTCTTTGTGTGGCGTACACATCAGGCATGAGACTTGTCCCTTGAAATGTACAAGTTGTTCAGCTTCTGCTCGTAGGGCTTTAGGCACAGAACAGTTCTTGTTCTTAGTTGGAGAATTATAGCTAGTTATTGGAAGAAACTGGAAGAATTCAGGATTCAATCCATCTTATAGGTAGATGATAAAAACTTGAAAATGATCAACAAGGCTACAGTCTAATAACAGATGTACTATAGTTTTTCTTTAGGAACATATTTTTTCTCTCTATAGTCACCCCCATTTCTACCAAAGATAATCAGGGTAAGCAGGAGGCAGAGGTCACAGTGAGCCGAGATCACGCCACTGCACTCCAGCCTGGATGACAGAGCAAGACTCCATCTCAAATAAAATAAAATAATAAAATAAAATAAAATTAAATAAAATTAAATTAAAATAGTAAAAATAATCGGAGTAAGACTAATTTGCTTGCAAATATGTTTAGTCTCATCAAACTTGGCCTGATTATTTACATAAGTGTGGCAAGAATAGTGACTGACCACATAGGCTCTTCTTAAGTTTGCTTTGCTAGAACTTATCGATAAGGACTTTCAACAAACTTACCAGATTGGACTTTCAACAACCTCTCCAGGCTAGGAAGCCAAACCAAGCCCAACTTCAGATTTCACCTGCAGTACCTATAGGTTCATCATACATATATTCTCAAGTATGGCATCACACTCAAAACCTTGGTAATATGACCAGTGTTTCCTGTTGTATCCTGTTATAAAGAGAGCAGATACTCATTGAACTTATGCAAATAACAGTATTGCCATAAAAATAAGAATATTCACAAATAGTTTCTGAATTCCAGAGAGATCTTGTAGGGAGAAAATGTTTCCATTTTTGTTCACAAGATTATACTTACCAAATTGCTGTAAACTACAGATAGCTTAAAAGAAAATAAGTTTTCTTAAATCTGGACAACAAAACATTAAAAAGAACCAGCAACGTTTCAAATTTAAAAACCGTAAAAACCCATAATTCTTCATTAGTTCATTTAGTCTCATGTAATTAATTCTTGTTCTGCTTGATCTTATCAGTTTTGCAGACCCATCAGTTTCTTTTCATTAGCGTTCTGGAAATTCTTTCCCAGTCCAATCATATTATCTCGAAGTTATCAGAAATGGCACTTATCAGAGACTTTTCCGTGGATCTCCTTGAAGATGAAGCACTTTAGGATTATAGTTGCTTAGAAAAAAGCTTTTAGAAAAACATCAGAATAAAGCAATTAACTGTAGACAATAAGACAAAATGGTTGTGGTTAAAGATCTGATGAGAGTTCATAATAATAATGTCACAATTGACAAGGAAATTTGGTTATTGCTGTGCATACAACATTTTAACCTAATAACCAAAATTAAGGCTGATAATAATCATATTTCTAGGAATATCATATAATTTGGGGGATGCACATTAATAATGTATAAAAATACATTAATAAATATAACTCAAAGAAGATTAAACATCATTTCTTGTTTGACAATGCTTCCCATATAATTAATATATCAAATGAGCCTAACTAGTTTAATATCTCTCCTTTGCAGAATCTTTGAGATGTTCCAGGGCCCCCTGAAATGTTCCAAAGTTACTTCAAGTTCAGAAAGCCTTAATTTAGAATTTGATTTTGGGAAGTTTGTACAAAATGTCAAAGGTTTAAAATTAAAACACTTAATCAGGCTGGGCATGGTGGCTTATGACGGTAATCCCAACACTTTGGGAGGCCGAGGCAGGAGGATACCTTGAGCCTAGGGGTTCAAGACCAGTCTGGGCAACATAGGAAGACCCCATTTCTATATAAAAATTTAAAAAAATTAGCCAGGTGTGGTGGTGTGCACCTGTGGTCCCAGCTACTTAAGCAGCTGAGGTGGGAGAATTACTTGAGCCCAGGAGATCGAGGACAAGTGAGCCACGATCGCACCACTGCACTCCAGCCTGGATGACATAGTGAGACCTTATCTCAAAACAAAAACAAAAAAGCAAAACAAAAAAAAACTTGATCAAAATAGGATCACAGGTCACTGTTAAGTCACAGTCATTCATCTAACCAGAATGATAATTAAAAGACTTCAAAAGGAAAATATAGAATGTTACATTGTTGCAGAAAAAACAGCTCTTTTATACAGAGGACTCCATTTTCTTAAGTAATCAAGGACCTAATAAAGACAACATGAAGCACAGGGAATCATCTTGATGAAACAAAGGATCTTTCTTTCTTAGGAGAATTACCTAAAAGGTACAGAAAAACCTTTCACTGTTTCCTTTTATTTATTTATTTATTTTTTTTGAGACGGAGTCTCGCTCTGTCGCCCAGGCTGGAGTGCAGTGGTGCAATCTCGGCTCACTGCAAGCTCCGCCTCCCGGGTTCACGCCATTCTCCTGCCTCAGCCTCTCCGAGTAGCTGGGACTACAGGCGCCCGCCACTACGCCCGGCTAATTTTTTGTATTTTTAGTAGAGACGGGGTTTCACCGTCGTCTCGATCTGCTGACCTCGTGATCCGCCCGCCTCGGCCTCCCAAAGTGCTGGGATTACAAGCGTGAGCCACCGCGCCTGGCCCACTGTTTCCTTTTAAGAACAGATCAATACTTCAAGAAAACCTTGTTTTAACAGGGAAGACCAAATTCTGATTTTTCATCAGTGTACTTTTGATATTAAGGCTCATCAAAAAAAAAAACACACACAAAAACTATAAGTTAGCCCATTCGACCACACTTGTTCTTCTCTCTTCACAACTTCCTTGTATCCATTAGTTTGTCCTGTACTGTTCCTCTTTCTCATTGTGAAATAACCAGTCACTCTACTTTAGAACAAAATGACTTTCTTTTTCCCTTAATTAAAATACATCCTTATATTTTATGACTTCCTTTATAAACCGTGCCATACTTCCGTTGCATACAGAATTATGTCCCTTATTATTTCTAGTTTTAGTTGCTTATATTAATTAGTTTTTACTCCTTAGTAATCTTGATTTATAGTGAAAACTAGCAAGCATTGCGAACTGTCTTCTATTAACATTCACCATTTCATAATTTCTAAAAACATGTTTCCTCAGCTTTCCATGCTTATTACAGACCCAGTTATATTCTCTATGCCATACAAAAACAGGACGCCAAACCGTATATACTTTAAACTTATGTTCAGCAATTATTGTTTCAGTATTTTAATTTACTTAGAAATGATATTTTGTGAATATCTATGACTTAATTTAACGTAAAATAACTGTAGGAAGAGGCTGGATATGTGGACAGGGGCCAAATGAAGAACTGCCTTCTGGTTGTAGATTTTCTTCTAAAGTCAGTTGGAGCCCCCAGAGAATGTTGAATAGAGATTGACATAATCAGATCCACAGAAAGAAAAGATCATTTGGTGGCTAGAGAGGCCAGTGAAGGGTGGAGCACATTAGAACCTCACCAGGAGAGAAATAATATGTTGATGTTTCTCTAGATGCCCTGCCATGAGAACGTGTACTAGCTCATGGGACAAGGAGGGTAGGTTGGAGGTGAGGTCAGTAAAAAACCAGATCACCGGTTCATGCCAACCTAGGACAGGCATGAGGAGATGGAGGTTTGGGTGAGGGAAGAGACTTCAGAGGAGAGTGGACAGGATGTGGAGGCAGATTGGGATCAGCAATCCCCTGGTAGGGGCAGAGGGATTGCATCCTGGGCCTGGCATGCAACAGGCCCCGACCATACCTGCCTTTGTGCAGGCTGCCTTGCAGGTGAGGTTTAAAGCCAAAGGATGCACCCCAGCTTGCAGATACTTGGATAGGGTCAAGTTGCTATCCTTGTGTGCTAAGGGAGTCAAGAAGTCTCCCCAAAAAGTGTGTGGTGGGGGGGTGTTGAGGAGGTTGGGGAAATGGCATCATAGAATGTAGCTCACCTGACTCTGCTAAATACTTTTGAAGTCTGACTCTGGTAAATACCTCCATCCACTTCCTCTTCCCAACCCCCCACCCACCTCCCTCCTTCGAGGAGTCCAGAAGCTACAATGCCAAAAGCAGACTACCAGCAAGAAAGGTGGGGAGAGAAGGGGGTGGTGTGGCCACAGGCCTTCCTCCCAGCTCCCAGAGCCTCCTCCCTTGTATCAGCCCCAAGAAGGGCCAGCTTAGTTGCCTTCTTTCCAGGGATGCGTCAGGGTGTGCCAGGCTCTTCCTGCATCTGTCTCGTGGAGGTGAGGGTAACACTCCTTCCCCAGGCATAAAGTGTTCTTAGGAGCTCTGATACCTTCTGAAATTGTGTTCTTCTCAGACATCGTAAGGAGTAAGTTCTAGGGTGGAGTATTAGGGTGTTTTTGCATTGCTAAAAATAAGTACCTGAGGCTGGGTAATTTATAAAGAAAAGAGGTTTAATTGGCTCAGGGTTCTGGAGGCTGTACACAGCATCTGCTTAGCTTCTGGGGAGGCCTCAGGGAGCTTTTACTTATGACAGAAGGCAAAGCAGGAGAGGAAGCAGGAGGGAGTTAGGAAGTGCCACCCTATTTTAAGCAATCAGATCTTACCAGAACTCAGAGTGAGAACTCACTCGTTACCAAGGGGACAGTGCCAAGCTGTTCATGAGGAATCTGCCCCCAAGATCTAATACCTTTCACTACCGAATCTAATACCTTTCACCTAATCTAACATTGGAGATCACATTTCAACATGAGATTTGGAGGGGACAAGATCCAGACCATATCAAGTGGGGTCAGAGGTCCTGGTAAAACTGTGACCATCAGGGATGTTATTCAGATATTAGTGTTCTGTACTTAATGGCTGCTGGGTGGGCTGCCTGTGTAAATTCCACTCCTTGCCCCTGGGGCATGAGCTTCAAATGGGAATTGTGCCTGCCACCAGGCAGGCCTCTCCTCCTCTCATCTGCCCCAGAGATGCATGTGTGTCCAGCTGCCATGGAGGTCATCCTGAGCTGTCCAGGCAGACACTCCCAGTCTGGTCCCTTCTTGCTACCTTCTATTCTGGCTCCCATGTCTCCCAAAAACCCTCCTCTCCAGGCAGCCTGGTCTCTGCCAGTCCTCTCCTCCTCCACCTTGCTCAGGCAGTTCCCTGCCCACTGGACCGATGGTCTAGGGTCAACTCTGTTTCCACCTTTCCTGCTGAGCCCATGCCTTGGTCTGTGGGGCTGACCTCTCCTGGCTGGGTCCAAACTTGAGAGTTCTGTGCCACATGATTTGGCCCCTGTCACTGCCCTCTCACGGCTTGTGTGGCTTCCTCTGTGCGCACCTTGGCTTCCAGCTGGAGCAGCCTCCATGTGGGTGGAACTTTGGTGGATGTTCACAGGGCACCTGACCTGGAACCTGAGCTCAGGAGAGCTGCCTGGTATATGAGCTTGTTTCTTCTCAGATCCTGGGCTGTGGCCCAGAATGGTGCCATTATTCTCTCTGCCAATGTTTCAGCGGCCAGCAGCCTTGTGGCCTGGGGCCTGATGCAGGGGCGGGGTTAATCTGCCAGACTCTGGCCTCAAGGCTTCTTTCCCCGCAGTTCCTGGATTCCAGATGCTCCTATTTCTGGCTGGGGACCCAGTGCCTGATACCCTTTACCCCAGTCACTCAAGCTCTGCCCACTACCAGTTTCTCTGGCCCCAGGAAACTTCCCCAGGGGTCCCCTGGGGAATTCCAGATCCCCTAAGGCATGTTCTCCACCCTCTGGAACTGATCCCATTTAGAGCCCCAGGGACAGAGGCAATACCAGGGCTTTTCCCGGGGAGGTGGGGGGCTGGGGGGATGGCGAGGAGCAGGGCAAACTCCTGCAACATCTCTCAGCCCCCATACCTGGCCCCGCTTAGTAATGGGGAAACAGATACCATTATGAGGCAGTGTGACTTATGCTAATCATCCAAAACACAGGTTCCCTTTTGTGAGACGCTAGCTAAATGCAGACCAACCGGAATATCTCAGAGGTCCTTTTCCAAGGAAGGTGTGACCTTTGTCATAAGAGCTTTGGGATCAGGTGCTGTGGGGTTGGCAGGGGTGAGGCATTGCATTGGGGGAGATGGGCAGGCAGAGGGGGTACCAGCCCCTCTTATTTACCCCTGGGTTTTTTGTCCTTTCAGCCTGGAGGCCGGCCCTGAATCTCGCCGCCCTGGACTGTGCCGAGGAGACCAACAGCGCAGTCTGCAGAGACTTCAACATCCCTGGCTTCCCGACTGTGAGGGTGTGTGACTGACAGGAGGGGAAGGCAGGCTGGGCCCGCTTTGTTTCCCTCTGTATGGAAAGGGGCCATGTGGGATGTGTTGGGATGGGCAGATTTCAGCTGCTCTGATTTGAGCTGGGAGGTGATCATCACTTGGGCTGGTGAGAGCTCCCCGCTCCCAAGGTCCTCTTCAATTGCTCTCCCTGTTGACCTCCAAGCCTTAAGAGGTCTGATCTAACTCTATAAAACCAGGATTCAGGCTCTGACCCATCTGTGGGTAGGGTCAGACTCTAGAAGCCTAGTGGTCCCCCATAAGGGAACCCCAGACACTCTGGCAAGCCTCAGCCTTCTCAGGCAAAAATGCCTTGAACCACAGGTAGCTAAGAAGGGACCTGTCAGGGTAGCCTCACCCCACTGTCAGAATGTCAGTGCCTCAAGCAGCAGGGATCCCCAGCACGGGAGTTATCACACCCAAGGCATGAGGGCTCTGTCACCCCCGCTCTGGTAGAAAGTGGCACGAGATCTCTGATGATGCCTTACCTGCCAGCCTGCCCAATGCAGGGGATCAACAGCTTAATTAATGTCTGAACAGCTTCCAAGGCTCTCAAATAGGAGGCCCTGGATAGCCCAGGGCAGCAAGGCTGCTGCAGTTATGGTGAGGGCCCTCCCCTGGGCTCAGGCCTGGCTCTAATCCAATTAGTTTTCTTCCAGATTAGAGAAGCCAAATTCAAATCTCTGTCCCTGTATCACCAGCTATAAATAATATGTACCCTCCCACCAGAATGGATCTAGAAAAGCAGTTTCTTCTGTAGCCATTGAGGATAATTAGGAAATGCCTGTGAAAGCTGAAATGCCAAGCATTGTCCCTGGAACAAGATGCCTCTGAGCTGGGGGTAGGGGCGGCCAAGTTTCAAGCAGAACTGTGAGCCAGAACTCAGCTTAATTACCCCAGCAGCATCCATCCGGGAAGTAAGGCGGTGGCTCCACCAGGAACGTCCAACTCTAACTCCATGTGACCTTTCTGTTCCTCAAGCCCAGTGCAACCCCCACTGGATTCAGGGTTTCCACACCTAATAGAAGTCCCTTCCTAAACTGTTACCACATAGCGTCAGGGCCCCCCAGGCCCCAGGTTTAGCTGAGACCAGGTTGGTCTCCTGATAGTGTGGGTGTGGCGAACCAACAGCTACTGCCGCATCATTGAAAAGTGGCAGCAGAGAGACTGCATGTCAATCATCCCTTTGAAATAAAAGGCCTTTCTGGCAGGGACATGGTGCTATCCTTGGCCCTAAGGTGTGTAATTGAAAATATTCAAACAGGGCACTCTGGTCCTTTGGCTGAACCAGGGTGAGTGGCCCTGAGTGGGAAGCTGTGGGCAAATTAGTATGGCAGCAGGAACCGTCATTCACAGGCTGATATTTTTCTCCCAGTGAGCATGAGCCACAGGGGTGCAGCCACTGCCCAGCCCCCAGGGGAGGGGTTGACACTGGTACAGCAGCCAGGGCAGGACGACCGATTGGAGTTCTGTAGGGCCTGACACCTGAGCTTTCTGACTCTGCCTGGGAGAGGCTGGGCACAGCAGGGATGAAGGAGGCGGCCCAGGCCCAGGAGGTCAGAGGCTCCTCAGCACCACCCCATGTCACGCAGCACACGCAGCCTGGATGCCTCAGGTGAGTCACCATCTCCTGAACTGCCTGGCTGGCTGTGGGAGGGGCGCTGGGAGGGCCCTTGCTGGGCTCCTTGGCCCTCCCCTGCCTCCAGACGGCCAGCACCTGGCAGGGCCAGTCTGGTAGTCATCTGTCCACAGACCAACACGGTGGCCTCCCCCGGCAAAGCCTTTCCTGCCTCTCCTGAGGAACCTGTGGCTCAGTTTTGGCCAGGGGGAGGCACCCAGTGCCCAGTCCATAGGCCAAGTGGCTTGAGCTGGCAGGTCCCTGCTCTGAGGTCCTACGCAGTGGCTCTCAAATAGTTTCTTACTGTGACCAACTGTAAGCAATACACATTTTTAGATTGTGATCCCAAAGTTGGTATGTATCTGCTATCACTAAAACAAAAGTTTCATAAAACAAAATGTGCAGTTAAACTTACTAAGTGCAGTTAAACTGTGATATTTTCTGTTTTTTTTTTTTTAAATACGGCTGTGATTTAATACATTGATTTGACAGCTCATTACAAGGTTGCTTCTAGTGTTTGGAAAACAGTACTCAAACAGATTCCAATATCCAGAGATTCGGGGCCATGAAGAACCCGTGTGCCCTTGCCAGAGGCTTACCTGGGGACTGCTGGTGGGCCAGAGACGTAGCCCTGTTGCCCTGCCTGCTGCCCCCTGGGGGCTGGAGCTTGTCCTTGCACTCTGTCCATGAAGAGCTGAAAGGCAAGGGCCCATGTGAAGCAGGGGGAGGAGAGAGTGCTTTTGGTATGATGGGGACAGGCCCACACACGAGAGTCTGGCCTCCCCCAGTGGCATGTGTGACTGTCCTTTTCTTCTGCCTCCAGCCCTTTGTCACTATGAGCAAACAGTGAGCTTCTACCAGCCCAGCCTGTTTAGCAAACACCTGGGCCCTGAAGGGCGGGCCAGCCGTGTCAGGTCCCCATCAGGCTGGAGCCAGAGCCCAGCTGGAAGGAAACAAAGGTGTGGGAGAGGGAGGGGCTGGTTGGCTGCAGGTTCTGGCTGGAGCTTGGCGACTTAGAGGCTGGAACTTCCGGGTCAAGGGGCTTCTCCGTGGGCCTCAGGAGCGCCCTTCAGTGGGAATAGAATGGGACTTTTTATGGCCGAAGGCCTGGCCGGAGCAAGGGGTACACAGCACAGCAGCATAGGGGTGGGGAAGGGCTGGCCTTCTCTCTTCGAGGCTCTGAGGAGATCAGTGATGTGGTTTCAAATCCAGGCCTCGCTGCTTACTGTATGTGGCTTGGAAAGTCACTTATCAGTGCCGCAGCCGTTGGCCCCAGTTTCCTTGTCTGTAAACATGGGATGATAACATCCACCTAAGAGGACTGTTGCCAAGTGTGAAGTGAGGTCTTCCACATGAAAGTGCTACCACGCTGGTGTGATTTGGACTTTAGTAAAAGTTAGTTTGCTTCCTTCCCGTTGTTCCATCTCCCTCCTGGGCCACCCATGGGGCTGCTGGTAGCTGCTGTGTGGCTGCTGCTGGACTGTGTGGCAGTCCATCCGTCTGTCAGCAGCCACTGCGGGCCTACTTGCTGGGTGCCCAGCACCACACTCACCACTGCAGGTGTGGCCAGGAGCGTGAGATCCCCAGAGCCCATGGCCAGTGAGAGGCAGCCAGGGATAGGTACCCAGGGAATGCCACAGGAGTTTGCTGGGCTCACGGAGCTCTTTCACTCATCAGAGAGGAGTTTGTGTAGGAGGGGACTTCTACTTGGTGTTGAAGGACAGATGGGGTTTGGCTGGGAGAGAAGAGGAGTGTGGGCGGGCCTCATAGGCAGGAGAGAAGGTGAGAGCCAAGGCCCTCCGTGGGCAGGGCGAGGTGGTGTGTTGAGGAGACTCGTCCAGCTGGGCAGAGGCTCATGTTGAGGGATGAGGCAGAGCTGGGGGAGGAGGGAGCCCAGAAATGGCAGGTCCTTGAATACAGGTTTGGAAGCAGGGACGCCCTGTGAGAGTACAGAGTCTGGGCTGTTACCTTCTGTGGCTTTTGCTAGAAGGTGAGATGTCAGGGAGGAAGACAGGACTCCAGGGTGTCTCCTGTCTCTCTTTGGAAAAAGGAGGTGGGCCCCTTTCTCAGCAGTCAGCTGCTGTTTTTGGGGTCTTTTCCATGGATAATCCATGGTGTTGGAAGTGGTTAAGGTAATGAATCCTCATGGGCTTACTATAAAATACCTGGAGGCTGGACCATTTTCCTTAAAACATTATAAAAGCTGGAATTGAATGCCATCAGTGTCACCCCTGGGAAGTGTGCTTTCTCTTGAGCTCTTTTGGCCCCAAGAAAGCAGTCACTCCATAGTTTCGTGAAGACCAGCCTGGTGTTGCCTGGTTTTCTGCCATTAGGGAGTAGCTGGAGGTCTTCCAGAAGCTCCTGTGTAAAGTGATGAAAGAAAAGGGATGGGTGCTGACTGCTCCTGGAGAAAAGCAACACACTCCCGAAGTCTTAATTGCCTGCTTCCAGGGAGCTGTGGTGGTTTCCCTTGGGCAGGGCACATGCCCCAATGGTTGACTTAATAAGGATACATTTTGATCAGAGGACAAAAATGTGCCCTGACTTGATTTCCACATGAGCTTCCAGCGTGGTCAAAGGGCAGAGATTCTCTGTTCAGCTGAACAGATGTCTGTTGAGAGATGCCAGACACTGTGGAGCTTGCAGAGATAAATAAAATGTCGTCCTGCTTCCTGGTCAAAGGTGGGTGCATGGGTGAGTGGTGGATTCAGGTTGAAGTTCATTGAAGCTGGAGTGGCAATGGAATGGAGGCAGTGGAATGGAGGGCAATGTGAGGTGAGCTTGGGTTTGGAGCCTGGAAGTCCTTGAATGCAGTGAGTTTGGACATTATTCTTTGACAGTGGGGAGTCATGGAAGAGATTTGAGGAGGAGCAAAATGTTCAGACCAGAACTGTGCCTTAGAAAACTAACCTTAGTAGCAGTGAGGAAGATAGCTGGAGTATGCAAAGATTGAGCATACTAAAACTTCTGTGAGCATGAAAGGTGGGGACTGATGCAGTGACCCAAAAATACGTCATCATCTGTCGGGCCTGGTCTAGACAAGGCAGGTGGAGAAGGAGAGGACTTTTGAAGAGGTAACAGAGGTCAAATTCATAGGACTTGTCAGCTAACTGGATGATGGGTTTTTGAAGAGGGGGATGGTGTGGGTGGTAGGGAGGAGGACCGGTTGCTGGGTGAGGTAAACACAGGTGGCAAAGCAGGTTGGGAGAGGGGTGACTCAGTCTTGGGGATGGTAGGGGAGGGGCTGTATCCTGACACCTGAGTGGAGGCCACCAGGAAGAACCAGGAGTCTAGGACAGGTGAAGGCTGAGATGCAGAGGGTTTAGATGGCAAATCATTTGGACAAAGTCATTGGCTTTGGCAAGGGAGAAATGATAGGTTTGTTCATTGATGCCTTTATCCACTCATCATTTAGAAGCCAGATTGAGCAACTTCTTTGTGACAGTGCCTTCAACAGCTTTTTAAACAGAAGAGTGTCAGGACCTGACGTGTGTCCATAGGAGAGACCGGGGTAGGAGATGGGGGTGGGCAATGGGCACAGGAGAACAGTTGAAAGTGAAGCTAGGACCAGGGCAAGGGGGCCAAGTAGGGCTGGTCAGTGTCAAGCCAACCAGGGGAGGGTGGCAACGTGAAGGCAACAAAGGAGAGCAACCACAAAATGTGGCACAAAAGATGACAAATGCTCACCATGGGAAGACAAAGCAGGCAGTAATAACATCTGTACCGCAGAGAGGCCAGGAGGGCGGGGAGAGATCACTGGAGTGGCTGAAGAGAAGGTCACCACGGAGCTTCCCTAGAACAGCTTCAGCTGAGGGTTGTGGGGATGGCGAGAGAGCAGTCTGAGGAGCAAGGGCAGACGCTGTTCCAGGAACGTCGGTAGCATGGGGACACGGGAAGGAAATGCGGTCACTTGAGAAGGAAGGAGGGCCTCTCTTCATCCCCGTCCTCCTTCCCTTCCCACCCTTTCCTTTTTTAAGGTTAGACGAGAAGGATTGAAATCTATCTGTAGGCCTAGTTGGGGGGCTGTAGTAGAAAAGAGGAATGATGAGAGATGGCTAGGAAGAAGTTCCTGAAGAGCGTGAGGCGTGGGAGCCAGAAGTGGGAGGAGACATTGGCCTGGGAGGTGGGTGCGAAGCTTCTGAGGACAGAAGGGAACAGCTGAGGTGCAGCAGGGCCTTCCCTTCAGCCTGCATCCTGGGGAGAGGCTCTTGGGGTCCCTGCATCCCCCTGGGCCACTCTGGCTGACCGAGGTTCCTGGTCAGACTCCAAGCTGCTTGTGGCTGCTGGGATCTTGAGGGGTTGCCTTTTTAAAATTTTTTTATTTTTTGAGACAGAGTCTCTCTTTGTCACCCAGACTGGAGTGCAGTGGCGTGATCTTGGCTTGCTGTAACCTCCACCTCCCAGGTTCAAGCAATTCTGCCTCAGCCTCCTGAGTAGCTGGGATACAGGTGCATGTCACCACATTTGGCTAATTTTTATATTTTTAGTAGAGACGGGGGTTTTACCCTGTTGGCCAGGCTGGTCTCAAACTCCTGACCTCAAGTGATCCGCCCACCTCAACCTCCCAAAATGCTGGGATTACAGGCATGAGCCACGGCACCTGGCCTGGAGAGGCTGCCTTTTGATAGAAGTAATGCAAGCCCCTTTTAATATGGGTACCTGCTCGGATGTGGGTGACCTGATGATTGATGACAAAAAATGACCATATTACTTTTCAGAGGTAAAAATAACAGCTATATCTGTGGGAAAGCCACCCAGTTCAAGGCTTCATGATGTCAGTGTTGTTCTCATATGTGTAGAAACCAGTCAGAGTGTAACCTGCCTGTAAATAAACAAGAGCACCATCACCATGAATAACTGCAGCGCAACGTCACCCTCGGGTTTCTTGTTTGTTTTGAAATTTTATTTATTTTTAATTTTCAACTTTTTGTAGAGATGGGGCATCACTGTGTTGCCTAGGGTTCAAGTGATCCTCCCTCCTAGGTCTCCCAAAGTGCTGGGATTACAGGTGCGAGCCACTGCACCTGACCTGGTTTATTATTTGTCTGCAAACCAAACCCCAAATAGATGTATCTTCAATTTTGTTCATGAAAAAGTGTCAGTCCATAAATGCCGTAACTTACATTATCAATATGATCTCATAATCAAGGAAATTTATGATCATTTTCTTAAGTATTAGGATAACATAATTTTAATAGGCCAATAAAATTAAATAACTGTAAAGAACGCTATTTAAATACATGTGGTATGTATAAGTGGATGGTTTTCATCCACAATAAAAGTTTATATTAATGTTTTGAAAAGAGAGAGTAAAGCAGTGAGCAGGAGTAAGGGCCCGGGGGAGGTCACAGGGAGCAGAAGCTTGCAGATGGGGAGAGACAAGTGGCTTCTCTGCAGCCTTTGTTCCTCATGTGGGAGAGGGTAGCAGGTGGCTTCCAGATTTTCTGCCTACAAATGTCTGTAACAAACAAGTCCTAGCTGATCATGGTTCCTAGTGTTTAAAAGGTATGAAGGAGGGAGGGGGATGCTGGTGGTGGGTGATGATGGTGCCGTTAACATTTACCGGTTCCTTGAGGTATGCACTAGGTACCGTGCTAAGCACTTTAGGTGTATGGTCATGGAATCCTCACAAGTCTTCAAGGTAGATGGCGTCATCCTCATTTCAAAGATGAGAACATGAAGGTTCGGAGCAGTTGATGCGTTGCCCAAGGTCACACAGCAAGAGCAAAGCAGAACCAGTCCTTGAACCAGGTCTGCCAGAGCCCGGGGCCTGTTCTCAGCTGCCAACTTGGGATAAGGCCAAACAGCTCTATCCCAAGGAGGGAGAAGGAAACCAGTGTTTGGCTGTTGGAGGCAGAAGTCCAAGGTAGTGAAAAGTGGCCCCAAGGCTAGAGTCCCACAGGAAGAAGCCTCTTCCCAGCCTGCACACTTTCCCCTTGGCAGTTCAGTGGCCGGCTTCCAGGACAACTCAACTGTGTTCCCTCCTGAATCGGAAGAGCGCAGGCAAAAGCCTTGGCAGCTGTCTTGCCGCCTGGGCAGAAGCCCAGATTGCCAGGAGTCAGGCTCTGTTCTGTCTGTCCTCGTGCCCCAAGGAGGTGACAGACTAGGCTTGGGGTGTCATGTACATGGGAAAAGAGGACAAAGTGATGAGTTAAATCAGCTAGTCTGTAGCAAGGCATGTTTCCCCAGGGACTCAGGTCCCTCCTTCAAGAGGATGTGTTCTGGAGACCCCTTCCTTGATTGTGTCTGCTGTGCTGGGCTGGGACTTCTCAGTGGACAGAGACAACAGCCTGTAAGCCCCTTTTCCCAAGTAAGGAACAAGGGCACATTGACACAGAAGCAAGCTGACATTTCCCAAGGGACGTAGGAAGTGCCTGCACTTCATGTTTTCAGATGTGTCTGCAAAGGAAAACAGCAATGGTACTTCATCACTCATCCATTCGATAAATAGTTGTCAGTAATTACATGCTAGGTACTGTGCTGCATAGAAATGGCCCTCGAGGAGGAAAGTGTATGAACTGCTGCCCACAGGATCCGTGGATGCTTCCGAGGGGTGTGGGAGGGTAACGGGAGGGAGCCAGTATCCAGCTCCTAGAGCAACCTCCCCCCAACTCCCCCCAACTCATCGTTTTACAGATGAAGAAACAGGCTCGGCCGGGCACCTGTAATCCCGACACTTTGGGAGGCTGAGGTGGGCGGATCACAGGTCAGGAGTTTGAGATCAGCCTTGCCAACACGGTGAAACCCCATCTCTACTAAAAATACACACAAAAAAATTAATCGGGCATGGTGGCGGGCGCCTGTAGTCTCAGCTACTCGGGAAGCTGAGGCAGGAGAGTCCCTCGAACCTGGGAGGCAGAGCTTGCAGTGAGCTGAGATCGTGCCACTGCATTCCAGCCTGAGCGACAGAGCGAGGCGCTGTCTCAAAAAAAAAAAGAAAGAAAGAAAGAAAGAAACAAAAAAGAAGAAAGAAACAGGCTCAACAACATTAAGTGATTTGCCCAGCCACCGCATTGAATAAGTAGGCAGATTTTCAGAGCAGGCCTGCGTGGCTGCACTCTTGGCCACTATCTATCACTGACGCCAACCTGTGTATTTGCTTCCAGTTCTTCAAGGCCTTTTCCAAGAACGGCTCGGGAGCAGTATTTCCAGGTGGGTGCCCGGCTCTGGTTGTCCTGTTAGCATCTTCCTCCCCCAACCTCCCTCTTCGCCTGGGTTTCTATTGGGGTGGAGAAAGCCCTGGCAGTCGGCAGGGTTGAGGGTGAGGTGGTCCCCACGGGAAGCCTAACTTGTGTCTTCCCAAAACTGTCCTCCCAGTCAGCCTTAGGGAAAGGTAGGCTGAAGAAGCCCTTCAGGTTGGATGTATCCAGGGCCCTAGGGTCGGGGCAGGGGCACCATGTTCCCAGAAGAGCTCTCCTCTCACAGTGGGGTTGGCACCCAGAGAGCAGACCAAAGCCCTTGGGGACAGTCCTGATGGCTCCCAGTTCTGAGGGATTCTTTCCTGTTTGAGGGATGGGTGTCTTTGCACTACTTGGGGCTACAGGAGGACCCCTGAAGCCCCATTCTTCTAGCACGGGAAGGACTCACGCCTCGTCTGTCTCAGAGCCGGCTATGCCCTCAGCCCTTTGTTTCTGGGAATGAAGGTGCCCAGTATGCTGTGGAAGCAGCTCTGCTGTCCTGACACCCCGCTCATGCCTGTTTTCATTTACAGTGGCTGGTGCTGACGTGCAGACGCTGCGGGAGAGGCTCATTGATGCCCTGGAGTCCCATCATGACACGTGGCCCCCAGCCTGTCCCCCACTGGAGCCTGCCAAGTACTTTGGGCTGGGGCAGGCTTAGTGCATTGTGGGCCAGGATCCCAGGCCTGGGAGTGAGAGGGCGGTGGGAACAGCAGGGCGGGGACCCCAGTTTATTCTCCTTGCTGCCTTTGCCTGTGCGGCTCACACCCCAGTCTGCTGGAGCTACTCCAGAACCAAGTGGCAGCTGATGGCTGGTGGTGGGCTTCCTATCGCGCAGGTCCTGCTGAAGAGCGCTGTTTTCCTGGGGCTGACTGATGGGTGCAAGGGTCCATCCCACCAGGTGGGAAGGAAAAGATGGATGGGGCTTCTCCAGGTTGTGCCTGCTGCTGTTTCTTGCCACCTGCCCTCAAAATGTTTGGGGGACGCAGCAGGATTTCACATGCTCTGCCCCCAGGAAGGCCACTGAAAGTGAGAATGGCATGAGGAGGAAAAAGGAGATCAAATATTTCGAGGGAAATGGCGGGGAGGTGGAGAGAAGGTGGTCATGCCTGGGGCATGGGGGTGGCCCCTGGCTCTCTGTACGGCAGAGCATCAGGTGCAGTGGCCCGTGCTCTGTATCTGTCGACCAGGCAAGCTTCCCGGCTTGCCTCTTTTCCAGAAAAATGAAGACAGTAAGGTGCGTGGGGTCTTGCCCATACTCTCCCAAAGAAGGAGGCAGCTAGATTAAAACACTAGGCCCCCCATTTCTGGATCAGAACTCAAGATAGGATAATGCCCACCTCGGAGGACTCTTGCCAAGAAAGAACAAATCCGTGTACCAGCAGGGGCTGCTAGAGGGAGCCCAGCCTTGTACACAGTGGAGGCCCCAGGTGCTAAGAAGGCCTCACAAGGCCGCTGTTGCTGCACAGAGGCTCTCTTAAAAGTTTGTGTGCAGGTGCTCTCAGAGACATGGCCCTGCTGAGAGATTGTGTTTCCAAGTGTCAGTTGGGGTTGAATCCAACTCACAATAACTCCTTTGTCATCTTTCCCAATTTTCCATCCTCCAGAGGGTCTCCAGGGGACCCTGGATGCAGCATAGTCTTTATGTGGTTTGGGGTTCCACAGCCAGACCCTGTCTCTCCAGAAAACACCCATATCAGCCTGTGCCCTGGTCCTTGCTTCTTCCATTTCTCAATGACTGTGTCTCCGTCTCCCTCCTTACACACACACACGTACATCCTCATGGCACATTTTCAGCTCTGGGTATCTCAAAATCAACAGATCAAGCAAACCTGTCAAGGTCTTTCAAAGTGATCCTTTTTCTTTTTTCTTTTTTTTTGGAAGACAGAATCTTGCTCTGTTGCCCAGGCTAGGAGTGCAGCAGCACGATCTCGGCTCACTGCAACCTCCACCTCCTGCGTTCAAGTGATTCTGCTGCCTCAGCCTCCCGAGTAGCTGGGACTACAGGCGCCTGCCACCAAGCCTGGCTAATTTTTTGTATTTTTAGTAGAGATGGGGTTTCACCATGTTGCCCAGGGTGGTCTCAAACTCCTCAGCTCAGGCAATCTGCCCGCCTTGGCCTCCCAAAGTACTGGGATTACAGGCATGAGCCACTGCACCCAGCCCAAAGCAATCATTTTAAAGAACTTTAGGAAGCAGATAGAGATGTGTGATGAAAGGTGAGCTGCCTCTTCTGAAGTCTGAGGGTGGGAGTGGGGAAAGGGGTACTGGCCCGCATGTAGGTTGTGCTCTTCTGCCAGCCTAGGGAAGATCCAGGGAAGAGGTCTGAGAGGCTGGCCACCTGATGCCACCCTAAAGGCTCAACACCTCTTTTCCTCCACCCCAGTGGGGTGCACTCTGGCCCTCAGCTGTCTAGCATTTCCATTTGGACTGTCACTGGCTGGGCTCCAGCATCAATGCCATGTTTTTGTTTTGTTTTGTTTTGTTTTAGATATGTTTTTGTTTTGTTTTGGAAACTGTGCCTCAGTTTCCTCATCTTAAAATAAGGAGATTGGGTTAGAGATATAGATGGCTTCTAAGGTCTCCTGAACCCAAGGCTTTCTGATTCTTTCATTCCTTTTTAATGCCTACTCTAGGGAGAAAAGAGCACATCTCCCCCTTGGTCGTGACTTGTCACAGTTCCAGACTTACAGCTGTTGGATTCTAATGCCCCCAGCTCTCAGGGGACCAATAAAAACCACTTCCAGTCAGCCTGGGCCTGCCCCAGCACATGGAGACAACTGGTCTCAAAGCAGCCCTTCCCAGTCCCCCTCCCCACACGGCCTCCTACCCACTCCCGACTCTTTTTATTTGTTTGTTTTTTGGAGACGGAGTTTTGCTCTTGTAGCCCAGGCTGGAGTGCAATGGCGCGATCTCAGCTCACTGCAACCTCCACTCCCAGCGTTCAAGTGATTCTCCTGCCTCAGCTGGGATTACAGGTGCCCGCCACCACACCCGGCTAAATTTTGTATTTTTAGTAGAGACAGGCTTTCACCGTGTTGGCCAGGCTGGTCTTGAACTCCAGACCTCAGGTGATCCGCCCGCCTCAGCCTCCCAAAGTGTTGGGATTACAGAGATGAGCCACCGTACTCGGCCCACTCCTGACTCTTGAAAGAGACAGGAAGCAGAAACAAAACCAAGCACCCAAGGTAGGTCAGATGAAGAGCCAGGGTTAGATAACAAGAGCAACATCCTTTGAGACTAAAGGTTTGGTTGACTCCCTTGGAGGGCCCTGTGTGGAAGCAGAGGAGGGCGGGATGGCCGTACCTGCAGCACTGCATCACCAGCGCCTGACGTTGCCAGTAGTTTTGTCTTATTTCTCCTGGCTGTGCAGAGTGACTGCCAGAGTTGTCTCTTGCAGGCTGGAGGAGATTGATGGATTCTTTGCGAGAAATAACGAAGAGTACCTGGCCCTGATCTTTGAAAAGGGAGGCTCCTACCTGGGTAGAGAGGTGAGCTGCCCTGAAGTTCCCTGCAATTCCTGGATAGCCATAGAGAGAGAGCCCCAGTTTGGGAGCAGGGGTTTTCCTGCCAATTCTAGGGTCTTGGCTGCCTGGGTCTTTTAGCCTGGCATTGGCCTGACCCCTGCTGGGAGCCATGGGAAGTGCAGGAGCTGGACTTTTGCATTTAAAAACCTTTCTGTTTATTCTTATCTCCTTCACGGAAATCAAATATAACACCTGCTGTTATTGAGCATTGGACCAGATTGCTGACACACGTAGCTGCTAATCCCCAAAATTAATGAAGGTGATCAAATAGCATGCCCAGGATCACACAGCTAGTAAGTTGGTAGAAGAGGGCTTTGAACCAGGTCCATCTGGCTCCAAAGCCAATGTTGTTTCCACAGTGCTCCACTCCATGGGACTGGAGTGAAATATTTGGGAGGGAGGGAACATTAGGGACGCCCTAGCCCCACTGGAGGAAATGGGGTCCTTTACCCAGGTGCTGCTCTGTCTCATATGGGGCGTCCATGAGCCAGCTCCCCGGTGCTTCCAGCTGCAGCGCCCTGTCTAGAAAGCAGGGATGATTACGTTTCTCCATAGTATTGTTGGGAAAGTCAAATGCAGCAGTTTATGTAAAGGGCCTGGATTGCAGCTGACACATAGTAGGTGCTTTATAAAGATCCATTCCCCTTGCCTAACGCAGAGAGCTCACCATTCTGCCATTGGTTCATGGACTTCTCCACAGACCAATTGTGAGCTTTTCCCAGCTGCAAAGGTGGGACGTGCCAGTGCACGGGAGATGCTCCAAGTCAGTGCAGGGAGACAGGCATGAGAGTAGGCATGAAATTAAACTGTACTGTCGGCCTGAGTGATTTTCCTGCTGAAACTCAACAAGCACAGCTGAGAGTCTGAGCTGAAGCCAGATACTGTCTCCAGGCCTCTCAGCCCTGAGAGAGGAGGCACAGGGGTTGGGGAGGGGAAAGACAGCTTGGCTGAAGGAGTGCCTGACCCTCTGGGGTCCCAGTTCATGCCCGGGGTCATGCCTGTTACGTAGAGGTGATAAATGGTGATTGGAATCAGGTCTTCTCCCTCCCCTCCCACCACAGTCCCTTGAGTACCAAGGGGCTGGGGTCCCAGTGGTTGGAGCCAAGTGCCCCATGCCCATGCAGGGGTGCTCAGCGTGGGACCAGTGGCTACGGGACCAGGTTCTGGAGCCACACTAAGCTGGGATTTGTAGCACAATTCAGGCATATGCAAGCTGTGTGATCTGGAGGCATGGTTTCACTTCTAAGCCTCAGTTTCTCCAGCCACAAGATAGGAGCGTTATATTTATTTATTTATTTATTTTGATTTTTTTGAGGCGGAGTTTCACTCTTGTTGCCCAGGCTGGAGTGCAATGGCACTGTCTTGGCTCACTGCAACCTCCACCTCCCAGGTTCAAGCGTTTCTCCTACCTCAGCCTCCCAAGTAGCTGGGATTACAGGCATGCGCCACCATGCCTGGCTAATTTTGTATTTTCAGTAGAGACGGGGTTTCACCATTTTGGTGAGGCTGGTCTCAAACTCCTGACCTCAGGAGATCTGCCCACCTTGGCCTCCCATAGTGCTGGGATTACAGACGTGAGCCACTGCGGCCAACCAGGAGCTTTATTTTTATTATTATTATTTTGAGATGGAGTCTTGCTGTGTCGCCCAGGCTGGAGTGCAGTGGTACAATCTTGGCTTACTGCAAGCTCCGCCTCCTGGGTTCATGCCATTCTCCTGCCTCAGCCTCCTGAGTAGCTGGGACTACAGGCGCCCGCCACCGCACCAGGCTAATTTTTTTATATTTTTAGTAGAGATGGGGTTTCACCGTGTTGGTGAGGATGGTCTTGATCTCCTGACCTTGTGATCTGCCTGCCTTGGCCTCCCAAAATGCTGGGATTACAGGCATGAGCCACCGCGCCCAGCCTGGGAGCTTCATTTTTAAGTAAACACTTATGTACCTACTATGTGCTAGTCATTGTTACAGCATTTTAATAACATTAACCCCTTCAGTTCTCTGAACAGCCCCCCTGAAGTTGGTGGTATTATTATTATTGTTGTTATTATTTTGCAAGTAAGGAAATTGGGTCAGGGAGAGGTTTGGTGCAGCGGGGCCAGGATTCCAATGCAGGCAACTGTAGTGTACGGAGCCGCATCTCTTAGTCTCCTGAGAATAGCTGCTATTTCAGTGTTTCTCTGAAGATAAACGAGGCAATCTGTGTGGACACTACATAATACCTACGCAGTACAGGTTAGCTAGTGCTTTCTCTTATTTCTTTCTGAAAAAAATGATGACTGATGTATATTTTTCTGATTTGGAGTCTAGATAGGAAGCTTTATAAATATAAGAATAAAGGCTAGGGGGCACCACCTGCTCCATAGTGAGGAGTGAGACATCGGTAACAGAAGCCTGTGCCTGCCATTTGCAGATGGCCTGTCCGATTATGCTCAGAACTTCTCTTCCCATTTCTAATGTGGGGACATTGTCATTCTCAACAAGGCCTCTTGTTGCCTTCAGAGAGCCCCATGTTAAGAAACGTTTTCAGATCTTCTTATAACTATACACATTGACCAAAGGGCCCCTCTGACTACTGCACATACTGGGCTCAGAGTTAGCCTGCTCTTTAGAAGTTTACCCAATTCCAATTTATTTTGTTTGTATCCTACCCATGAAATTTGTTACCATATGTATTTGAACACAGTAAAATCACAGTTCTTTAAACATCTGTGCCTCAAGCTTCCATAAGGAAAACTGCTCTTGCCCCCAACAATTGATATTTCAAACAAACAGTAATTTCTAAAGGGATATTTTCCCTTTAGAAAAATGTTATGAGAAGGCCCTGGGGAGTCCTGGACATCAGAGAGCAGTCTTGGGGTGTGAAGGTCTTAAAGACAAGAACGTGCTGGCTCAGTGCAAAAAACAAACGAGAATTAACCTGAAACCACATTTTATTATGCTTTTTACAAATTGCTTTCATTAGAAAGAAAATACTACCCAGTTGGGACTGTCATAGGAAATTAAAGCGTGTGTGGTGTGCACAGCTCCAAGGCCTCTTCTCCTGGGCGGTGATTGGCACTTGCTACCTACCGGTTAGCTGCCGTTGATAGCGAGTATCTCTAGTGCATCACTGTGGTCCATTCTTTGCGATGGACCTGCTGTGGTCCACTTCTTTAGAGTCTGGAAGGAGCACGGCTGCCAGCTGGGTGCCTTCACAGGGCACCAAGCTGGGACCCAGCCCTGGCTCCCTCCACCTGGTGGCCTGGCCCCCAGATGTCCTGCTGTCCCTGCAGGTGGCTCTGGACCTGTCCCAGCACAAAGGCGTGGCGGTGCGCAGGGTGCTGAACACAGAGGCCGATGTGGTGAGAAAGTTTGGTGTCACCGACTTCCCCTCTTGCTACCTGCTGTTCCGGAACGGCTCTGTCTCCCGAATCCCCGTGTGAGTATCCTGTCTCCTGGCATCCCCTCTCCTCCCTCCCTGTGCTCATCTTTCCTTCTTGCCCAGAGGGGCTGCCCTTTCACAGTGGCCAACATGTTCTTTCTGAAGAGCCCCCTGCAGGAGAAGCTGCAGTCTGCTGTCTGCGGGGCCAGCGCCTCCACCTTCAGGAGCCTGGGCCTGAAACGCTGACCCTGCTCCGCAGCTCAGAGACCTCAGAGGCCTCAGCCCCCCGCACCCAGTGTCGCCTCCACTCTCATTATGTCCCCACCACAGCCCTGGCCCTCTTCCCCACCCTCTTCTGTTCGCAGGCAGACTCATTGGCAGGCTACAGGCCTGGCAAGCACTCAAATATGCCTGACCCTCCCTCCCTTTGGTTTTCTAATTGCAGAAAAGTTCATTAGCAGCCAGACAATAGCCAGTTCTAAAATGCCGAGAGAAAACAATCAGGCCAGCCTCAGCCCCTCTGCCAGGCTCCCGCTGCTGAATGGCCCGTTAGTGGCACCAGATGGTGCCTTGGTGCCCTCCCTGGGCAGATGATTGATGTCAGCCAGGGCCCTGCAGGCAGGAACATTGGGCCAGGGAGGCAAGGCTTGCCTGTGGTGCCTGGTGAGCTGCTCCTCGGGGCCCTCAGTGCTGACCCACATGGCGCCGGGCGGGGTGGCCACTCGGCCTCACCCTGGCCCAGATCACCTGCTAGAGGGCCCAGGAGGCGCGATGCCACCAAGGACAGGGAGGCACTCGCTTTCCGGGCAGGCCCAGAAAGTGCCAGTGATGGTGGGGAGAGAAGGCATTGTCTCCTCTCTCGGAGTTGGTGGAGGGGAAAATTGTTTGTGACGATGCTGCCTCCTGAGCCATCTGCTCACCGAGAAACCCAGGATGGTGGAGTGGAAGGAAGCCGTGCGTCCCATGCCACCTCCCCCGGGGCGGCCCTCACGCTGCTGCTGGACCCGGCGTCTCTCTCTGCAGGGACCGTGGCTGTGGGTGAGAGGGAATATGTGCTCAGGAGGTATCTCATGTCCTAGAGGACTCCTCCCTGTCGGAAAAAAGAAAGAAACCAAAAAGACTGTAAAAAGATGTAGAGAATTCTGGAGGCTCTTTGTCATTGTTGCTACCTGTTTTTTTTTTTAAAAATCCCATATCAAACTCCCTGGACTTCTTAGGGGGTAATGTCACTCATAGTACCTCAGGGTGAGCTTATGAATGGGCAGCTGCCATTTTGAACCTCGGGGTCCTTGGGAAAGGGAGTCACACCCCGCCGTTCTGTCCGTGGGCACTGGGCTGTCCCGTGCCTATCCATGCCCTGCCTGGAGCCAGAGGGCCACTGGGGGAATTCTCAGGCCCAATTGCCTTACCAGTTGAGGTTTGACATCAGGCTGGTGTCAAAGAGGCTTTCCAGAGCATGTGCAGTGATTAGAAAGGTTAAAGTGAGGCCTAGGTGCCATCTTCTGGCCTCACGGAGGACAAGATGGAATCTCGTTCACATATTTAATAAACCTTCCTGTCTGATGAGCCACCCTGCTTCCTCTTCTGACATTGATTAGTTCTAATCGTGTTCTCTGCACTTACTGCCTCTCCTCCCTGGTTCTGTGCCCTCACAGACTCATGGAATCCAGGTCCTTCTATACCGCTTACCTGCAGAGACTCTCTGGGCTCACCAGGGAGGCTGCCCAGACCACAGTTGCACCAACCACTGCTAACAAGATAGCTCCCACTGTTTGGAAATTTGCAGATCGGTAAGGCCACCCCTGGTTCTCCTGACATCTTCTCCCTCCTCTGATCACAGACCACCACACCTTCACACCCACGCCCTCTTGCTCATTCTTCTTCCTTGTCATACGATTAGTGTGTACATTCTGAGCCAGGCTGTCCCCCACCCTGGGGGCTGGCCATGCTCAGGGGCATTTGATGTGTGGGAGCAGCATTTAGCTGCGGTCCCTCTGGTGTCTGTTGCGGGGCCGGGGCTGCCTGGGGAATGCTGGCTGGCACTGGCAGCCATCCTTCATGAGGGAATGAACACCTTCCACACCCACACTCCTTCAGCTTAACTCTGCTCACAAATGGGGAATCTGCGTGCAAGGACACTCTGAGGCCTCCAGACCAACTTCCCACCCAAGCAATTATTTCTGCAGTCAATATTTTTGAGTACTCACTACGTGCTAGGCACTGTGGATGCAGGTATGTACAGGCAGATGCAGTCCCTGCTTGTGCAGACCCTACGGCGTCCCTTCTAGGAAGGCACCCAACCTCAGTTGAATGCCTGTGGTGTCAGTGAGCTCACTGCCTTTTCAGGTCACCTGTATGTGTGTCCACAGTTGTAAGCATGAGAGCGCTGCTTTTTTCTCTGAGGCTCCTTGCCTTTTCTGTTGTGGTCGGGCAGTGAGACAGAGCTGTAGACATCCTGCACTGGTACCAGCTGCATACTAGGTGGAAATGTCTGACCAGGGAGCTCAGAGCTGGCCAGGACGGTGCCCCTCACAAGGGGATGCACGAGACAGTGGGGGAAAGGTGATTGCAAGAAGGATTTTGCATCCTAGCATGAGGGACTTTAAGGGTGGAAAGTGCCAAATGGAGAGACTTTTAGTAGATCAAGGGAGAAGGAAAGAGAGTGAGGAGTGGTGTGATCATTACGATCATTCCGTCATTATGAATGATCATTGTAATCATTCGATCATTACAATTATGCAAACCATTGACGTTCTTGTAATAGCTTGGGCTGGTGTATGTGCCAGGCTCTGTGCTGGGCACTTGCCCTGTGTTACCTCATTCAGTCATGGGGCCACTTCTGGAGGCAGGGCACAGGAATGGAGAGGTAAACTGAGGCCCAAGGACACCAAAGTGGAGCACAGAGGAGACCTTGCCCTGAGGGGGAGCATAGGCAGCCACAGTGCGTACCCCGTCAGTTGACCTTATTGGCTCTTTCCAGCCTCAGGAGGTAGTGGGGGCAGGAGCAAGTCATGTGTTTTACAGTTGAGCTGACTGAGGCCCAGGAAAGTCAACTGAGTTGCCCAAGCTCACAGAACTAGCTCACAGTCAAACTGAGGCCAGAACCCAGGTCTCAAGAGACAGGGGAAGAGGCACCCAACTTTCCTGGCCCCTGCCATCAGAACCCTGAGGCTGGACCCCAGCATGATGGGCCTGGGGCCAGCCTGGAGCCTCCGGCCCTTCCCTGAAGGCTGCGGAGAGGTGTGAGATGGGCCCACCTGAGACATGAGGTCCGGCAGCTGTGAGCACATCAGCCCTGAAAGAAATATAGGCCCTGCTTCCCCTCCTGCCCCCAGGCGCCATTTCCCAGCCTTGGTGGGCAGCTAAACCCTGGTCTTTCAGAGAGGGCACAGTTTTTCCAGAGCCATGTCATGTGTATGAACCTGCTGGTCTGATTATGTCTAGTGATCTTGGCTCAGAGCTGGCCTGCTTAGTGAGTTGCAGGAGGGGCTGGCTGTGGGCCTGGAGAGAGAAAACTCCTACTCCCTGCCAGGAGCTGCTGAGAGTTTTTTACATTTGTGCTTTTATTTGATCCTCTCAGCAACTTACCTGTGAGCAGTGTGTTATTATTCATGTCTTACAGATTAGGAATTGAGGCTCAGAGAAATTAGGTAATTTACCCAAGGTCACACAGCACATTTCTGGCAGAAGCCAGTGGTAACTTACAAGACTCTGTGACCATCAGCAGTGCCCTTCTCTTCTCTCCCTTTAGCCCTGGATGCTCCTTGCAGCCCCTGCACCATGGTTAATACTCCCTTCTCTCTCTATCTCCCTCTGGGCCCTCAGCTCCAAGATCTACATGGCTGACCTGGAATCTGCACTGCACTACATCCTGCGGATAGAAGTGGGCAGGTTCCCGGTCCTGGAAGGGCAGCGCCTGGTGGCCCTGAAAAAGTTTGTGGCAGTGCTGGCCAAGGTGAGCAGGGCCATGGCTTCTCTTGTCTGTGCAATTCCACTGATGGTCAGTGTGCGTTCCTGTAAGCCGGGCACCCCGTCAGCCCCTCCCTCTAGAAGCCCATGGTCTGGCTGGACACAGGGAGACCCACAGCTCTCCCTGTCCACCATAGGTGATACCCTGCAGCCTCAGCCATACCCCACACCAGCCCCACACTGCCAGGGACAACCCTGCCCCATGCAGCACTGTGGGTGGGACACAGGGCCCGTGCCCCCCACCTGGGGATATTTCCAGCTGATTCAGCAACTGTGGCTCTACCTGCCTGAGTCCTCAGTCAGATCCCCAGTGTGGCTTCCCACCCCTTGCCGTGGTCACTGGGAAAGCAGGACCCCTAGGACACCCTGGTGAAGGAGAGGATGCTCTTCTGATACTCCTTGCTTCCCTGCCAGTCTGACCCAGTCCTTGGCCCTGGCCATGCCTTCTTTATTCCTTTATAGCCCCGGGAAGGTGGCTACTCCACGAAGGGTAGCTCCTATTTATTGAGGACCTGATGTTTGTCTAGGATTTAATCCTCTTAACTACTCTACGAGGCGGGTGGTTTATTTTGTCCACCCCTATTTAAGAGGTCCAGGGAGCTCAAGTGCCATGCCTTCGTTCTGCCAGCCCGGAGGTGTTCTGGTCAGGCCTTGAGCCTGCGCTCCTTCCTCTCTGAAGGTGAGAGGTGGCTGCCACTTCCTTTCTGCGCCCTTCCCTTTGGTTCCAGATCCTGGCCATTGCGTCCCTGCTGGAAACCGGGGACTCTGCTGCTCAGTACTGCAGAGTCAGATGCGGCTCTGGGCGCTTCGGGTTTGGCTGCTGGCTCAGCCTCCCTTGGCCCTGGGGCCCGGATCTGAGCCCGTCCTCCTCAGTGCGGGTCTGCAGGAAGCTGGGGCTGCCCTCGGGTGATTTGTGCCTCTCCTTGGGAACTTCCTGCCACCCTGATCCTTCTTCCCACCTCCCTGTCCTGGCCCCCTGGCTTGGTCACATGCATGCGTGGTGACACTGAGAGGGCCTGACAGGGACATTTCAGCCTAAGGCAGGACAGTCGTTGGCCCCTCACTGAAGTCCCATGCAAAATGAGCCCTTGTTCTTCAGTCCATTGCCATAATAGAAACCTTTCCTCCAAGGCTGAGAGCTGTCTGGTCCTCATAGTGCAGAGACCTGGGGTTGACAACCTAGAGACTTAGAGGGGAAAAGTCTAGAATGGTCCCATGTACGATCCCTCCTCCTGACCCATGAGGGAGAGCCCCCAGCGTGCTTTCCTGGCATGCCTCAGACACCCCACCACCCTAGTCCAGTACTCTCCAAAGGAGTCACCCCAGCAAGATCGGCTTGTGTGTCGCTTGCATCTCTCAGCTGTTCTCAAACCTATTTTCTTTGTCCCCAGTGGGGCTGTTTGCAGCCGGTATGGGGGAAAAGAATGAGATACAGAAAGTCCCTGAGCTGGGCACAGGCTCAAGCATCACCCTCTCTGTGCCTGCTGAGTCTCTGCCTTCAGCAAGGGCTGGGAATGAGCTTGAGATGAAGGTGCCTGCCCTGCCAGAGCCAGGGCCTTCAGGGCAGGGCTAGCAGTGGGGTGGAGGACAGAGGGAAGCCAGGTATGCCGAGCAGTAGCAGCAGAGGCATCGGGGGCACGGGCCTGGAGACCCTCTATTTGGGTTTTGCCTGCACATCCCCTGGGGTCTGCAGAGTATTCCGGTACTTGCCTTGCTTGGGTAGCTTCTTCCTGAATAGTAGTATCCTAGCAGCTACCATTTCTTCAGCCCTGCCGGCGCCTGCAGTGTTCTTTGTATATTAGCTCCTCATTCTCTTTCTCAGAGCAGACTCCACAGCATGGCTTCTAGTATGATCTCTGTTTCATAGAAGGTGAAACAAAGCCCCAGAGAACTAAAGCACCTTGCCAGGGTCCTCCAGCTAGTGAGGGGCTGGGCAGGGAGCCACACCCACTGGCATCCAGCCCATGCCCATTACCACCAAGTGCGTGGTGCTCACAGGCCCGAACGCCTAAGGGTGCCAGCGCACACTGCTGGCTCCCCCTGGCGAGCTGCCAGCCCTGCAGGTGCCCGGTCAGTCAGGAGGCCCTCTGCATGTCCTGCCGGTGCCCTCCCACCCGGCCTCTCCCGGTCTGTGTTCCCTCCTGTGAGCAGCTGGCAGGAGCGGCCACTGGGTGGCGTGTGGGCACCAGGGTTTCCTTGCTCCCAGTTGTCCAGAGCTCCTTAATTCATCCATCCTTCTGGCACTGTCGCCTTAGAAGGCGGAAGTGTCCAAGTCAGGATGATGGCGAAGGTCAGTGAGAAGTGCTGACTTCAAGCTGTAAATTTGTGTGTGAGTTCCAGAGGCCCATGTGGGCTCACCAGGAGGGCACGTGTCTTTTCCGACCACTTCTCACTCTGGGGGAAGGTGTCCAGCCCAACGTTTGATAGGAATATTTAATGGCTTTCTCAGAGGAATGGATCTGTTAGCAGGTTTTCTTGTTTAGTTACTGTTGTGTCTCCAGTATCCTTCTCTCAAATGTTTGTTTTTGCTTTCTTTGCTGTGAGTTTCTCAGGGTCCTTATCCCCTTGGCCAGCCTCTTTGTGGTTTTATCTGACCAGTTCACTGCTGTGCCTCTCTTTCTCCTGCCCTCCGCCCCTTGTGCTGTGCACACGTACACACGCACACACACACACATACACACATACGTCCTTCTCCCTGGAGTCCTTGTGGTTTTAAAGTGCTGATACTAATCAGATTTGAGTTGACTTATTGTCAGAGTAGCTTTTCATGCTCCTCAGAGACCACTGGGAGTTACCATCAAGATCTGGATCTTGGCTGTGAGTCCCTGGCCTGGCTGGTCCTCACTGGCAGCCCATGGAATCCAAATGAAAGGTCTCGTGCCCACCTAGCCCAGCTGGCCAGTCAGTTGGCAAGTCAGCTGTATCCGAGGACCACCCAAAGACAGGACTGTGTGGCCCAGGGCTCCCAGCAGCCCTGGCAAGGGGCACAAGTGCTCCAGCCTTCCTCGCAGTGGTGGCACATGGTCGGGGGGTGCTGCACAGGAGCCTGAGATCTGAGAGAGGGAGACTTCCAGGACCCCAGCCCTCTTAGAGCGAGCACCTTCCCTACCCCATCTTCTAGCCTTACCAGCTGTCCCAGAGCAAAGGTAGTACAGAAGTCACATTTGTGTCTTAGTTAGAATGTTTTCCTGGTGGTTTTGGAACTTTCCACAACCTCCCCCCACCGCCCCCCGCCTTCTTCTGCATAGCTTCCTACCATCTGCAGGACAGGGAACTTGGGGAATTGCTTTTCACTCTCCAGCTTCCGCTTGTTCCTCCCCACAGTATTTCCCTGGCCGGCCCTTAGTCCAGAACTTCCTGCACTCCGTGAATGAATGGCTCAAGAGGCAGAAGAGAAATAAAATTCCCTACAGTTTCTTTAAAACTGCCCTGGACGACAGGAAAGAGGTGAGTCTGGGAAGCAAATAGAGATCTCTCCATCCTCCGTATTTATGAGAGTGCAAGGGGTTAACCCTGTCATCTCCAACCTTCTTTGCCAGTTTGCATCAGGGAGTCAGTGATCTTGGTTGGGTCCTTCCTTTAATAATCAATAAATGACTATTGATTGAGCTCCCTATGCGCCCATCTCATTTAATCCTCATAATGTTAGTGGAAGGTAGATATTCTCCCCATTTAGCAGATGAAGAAACAGTACTTTGAAGAGGTTAAGCAACTTGTCTGGGATCATGCAGCCAGTAAGTGTTTGGGCTGGGATGAAAACTTGGTGAGACACCAGAGTTTTTAACAGCTACCCTGTGCTGCCTCTTAGCATGTGGTGCTGCTCAGCATGGCCTCCCTGGCCCTCTCCAAGGCACCTTCTGGGCTCCTGCTCATGCTGCTGTTTGCAAAAGTGGGTCACTGCAGCCAGCAGAGGTGTAAAACCTTGTAGACTTGTAGGGCGTCAAATCTCGAAGGGACCTCAGAGATAACCCCCTTGTGTTACAGCTGGGGAAGTTGAGGCTGGAACGAGATGCAACTTGATCTGGGTCACAGCTTTTTAGGTCTGCTGCTGCTTCAGTGGGTGGAGCTGGTGAAAGGGAAATGCCACCTTCGAGGTGTTAGACTGAGGGACCTCATTTGTCTTAGGGCTGTGTCTCCTAGAAGCTTCTCTCTCTGCCTCTCTCATCCTTTTCCTTCTCCATATGTGCACTCACACTCGTGTGTCCCTCAGGGTGCCGTTCTTGCCAAGAAAGTGAACTGGATTGGCTGCCAGGGGAGTGAGCCACATTTCCGGGGCTTTCCCTGCTCCCTGTGGGTCCTCTTCCACTTCCTGACTGTGCAGGCAGCTCGGCAAAATGTAGACCAGTCACAGGAAGCAGGTATGTCCAGGGCCCGTTCACCCTACTGTGCCTCCGACCCTGCTCTGTTCAGCCCTCCAAGGGGAGAGGGAGCAGGGCAGCTGCTGCGCCACTAGCTCCCAGCTGCCAGAGGATGGGGAGAGTCAGCCTTGGGGCTCTGGCTGGATTGCTGTAGCCGCAGGTAGCCCCACACGGCCAGAATAGAACCGATCCCAGGAGGGAGCGGACTCTGGGAATTTACGCAATCCTGTTCTCGGCCCCGGGAGCTCTGGGGCTGAGGCCTCTCCCTGGCTTTCTCCGGGCTTATAGTTTGCTTTGCTTTCAGTCTTCATGAAAAATTTGTGATTCTGTTTTTTTAATACTGTTAAACAAAGAAAAAAACGTGTATTTTACAGTTACATAGCTGATACATAGCAGGCACTTTGAGCAATTTTATTGCGCTTCCCACTGAAAAACAATTTCCTGGGGGAAGTTGGGGAAACACATTTCCCCTGCTGCCTTGGATTGTCCACAAACTGCACCACCATGCTGTCCGGCCACGCCGCCCCACACCTGCTTTTGGAGACTGAAAGGATGCGCTTCAGTCCACACTGATTGAGGAACCAGGTTTCTATCAGGCTGCGGCTTGGCTTGGAGGATAGATACATGGGTGAAAAGGGCAACAGTGCTCGCTCTTGGTGGACCTCTACTGTGAGGCAGGGGGACATAGAGGCCTGCAGTGCACCGGGGCCAGGGCCGTGGCGGAGAGAAGGATGTGGGGGCGGAGAGAAGGATGTGGGTGTGAAGAGAGGACAGGCTCGACGCCATTGGGAAGGGGCCCAAGGCCTCACGGAGTGAGTTGAGGGGTGATGGGTGAGTGGGGATTCCGCCAGGAGAGGAGCATCCCAGCAGAGGGAGCGGCCTGTGCGGAGCCCCATGAATCAGAGGAACTGCCAGGCAGTGGTGTGGGAAGCCAGTGTGTATGGAGCATTTCCACCATGCCATGTGGTGCTGCAGGTGCCGGGGACACAGCAGCATATGAGACAGGTCCCTGCCCCCGCAGGGCCGGTATCTGAGTGGCAGGAGACAGACACAGAGGGATGGCTTCAGCCATGATGACGAATGCTGAGGAAGACAAAGCAAAGCAGTGCCGGAGTGGGTGCTGTCTGGAGAGGGGTCTGGGGAAGGCTTCCCTGTGGAGAGCCTGGTGCTGGGACCCACGTGGAGAGGAGAAGGCAGTGTGGGGCGTCTGGGAAGAGAGTCTCCCAGGCTGTATTGGTGTCCTTGGGCTGCGCTGATGAATGTCAGGCTGGGGCTCAGACAGTAGACATCTGTTGTCTGAGTTCTGGAAGCTGAAGTGCAAGGTGGAGGTGTCGGTGCCAGTTTCTTCGAGCCTGTCTACTTGGGTGGGTGGTGGTCGTCTTCTCCCTGTGTCTCCATGCAGTTGTCCCTCTCCCAATCCATGTCCAAATTTCCTCTTCCTGCAAGGACACCAGTCCTGTTGGATTAGGGCCCACCACATGACCTTATTTTACCTTCACTACCTCTTTAAAGACCCTGTCTCCAAATACGGCCACATTCTGAGAGGCTGGGGATTAGGGCTTCAACATAGGAATTTGGGGGGACATAATTCGGCCCATAGCACAGGCCGGAGACCAGCAGGTGCAAAGGAAAAGCCTAGTGTGTGGGCAGCACCAAAAGAAGGCTGCTGTGGCCAGAGGGAGGGAGGTGAGGCTGCAGAGAGAGGCCGGGGGCGGAGGTGAGCGCTCGTTGGCTCAGAGGCCTTGGCGAGGGCAGGGTTTGGAGGTTGGTGTTGGCATTTTGAGAAGCCACTGGAGAGGCTAACGGAAGTGATAGACTGTTAACACTTTAGAAAGGTGGAGGATGGGCTACTGCAGGGCAGGGGGAGGCAGGGCGGCTGAGGAGCAAGCTGCGGAGCTCGCCCAGCAGTGGTGGTCAGGTCTGGACTAGGGTTGTCAGTGTGCCCCTGGAGGACGTGGTCAGATTTGGGGATATGTTAAAGGCAGAGCTGAGGGACTTACTGATAGATTGGAGGAAGGGTATGTGCGAAGCAGGACTTGGGTGGACTCCAGGGTTGTGGGGCCTGAGCCTCTGATGGATGACGGTCCTGTAAGCCGAGGAGTCGGGCTCGGGGTGGGATGGTGGAATCAATGGCCTGCTTTGTGTCAATAGACCTCGCAATGGAGGTGTGCGCAGCTGAGTCTGGAGTTCCAGGGAGAGGTGGGGAATAGAGAGATCAGCTTTATAGTCGTTAGTAGCCTCAGAGCTCAAGCCATGGGACTGGATGAGCTCCCTGGTAGGGAGGTAGAGAAGAGTGCTGAGGACTGAATCCTGAGCATCAAACCACTAGCAAAGGATGCTGAAAGGGAGAGGCAATGGTGATTTCAAGGGGGCCCCAGAGTTCAGCTGGAGGTGTAGTCATTGGGGCCAGTGCTGCTGGAGGTGGCGCAAGATGAGGACATCTCTAGCAAGGGCTGTGTCAGTGGTGTAGTGGAGGTAACGGCCTGGTTGGATTTGGCTGAAGAGAGACCAGGAGGCAAGATTCTGGAGATAATGAACAGGAACTGGGACATGACTGGGTTAGAGGGAGCTTCTTTATGATCATCCTTTTCCCCAGTTGGAATGATCCCTTATCAGGGGATAAATGGATGACGCAGTAAAGAAAGAAAACATTAACGGGAGTGAAATCCTGGAGGTGAGGAGTGGGGCAACCCCTGCAGCAGCGGAGACAGAGGCTGAGCACCGCCAGGGCCGTGTGGTGAGGCCTTGTGGTGGGGAGGTGGGCACCTGTGCTGGGTGCAGAAGACCAAGCTGAGAAGGCAGAGGAGAGAGAGGCAGGCGTGGGCTGCTGCGGGTCTCACCTTGCCAGGAGTGACAAGAGAGTAGGGTGCCAATGTCCTGCTGCATGGAGGGGTAAAAGCAGGAGATTGGCTTCTAAAGGCTTGGGAGGTTTGCGGTAGGAAGGAGCGAGCTTGGAGGCAAGCACCAGCAGCCCTGGAGCCTGAGGGTGAAGGGCTTAGGAGGGGCATGTTGGATTAGGAGTGGTATCTTCAGCGGGGAGCCTGGTTTCACTTAGAGCAAGAAAGTGGGGCTGGTTAACAGGCCTTTGCTGATGCCAGTCCAGGGTGGGCGGGGGTGGGGGGAATGGAAGGGGACAGCGAGGAGAGATGGAGACAGATTAGGAAGGGCGTGTACAGGCCAGGTCCAGGCCCGAGGGAGGTGAGGCATGGTGGAAGCAAGTCGGACGGCAGCATGAGTGGGCAGGGGAGGAGGGGCCAGGGGCGAGGGCGGTGGCCTTGTGGCCCCTGCTGACCTCTCTCACCATGTCACAAAGAACCTGAGTGTCCTGCCGAAGAGTGTGGACTTTGTCCTGGGTGTGAGTGACAAGTGCCCAGGTTAGTGGCAGGGAAGGGGATCCGGGTTTAGGAGTTTTGGGGGGATGGGGTCTCCTGTAAAGTGACCCTAGCAGGTAGAGAAGCAGACAAGAGGACACTGGGCCTCTGCTGGCATCGGCTGGGGTGTGCGGCACGTGTGCAGGGGTGGCCACGGCAGGATGGGGGACGGCAGGGTGGCCTGGGGAGGCAACGGCTGTGGGGCTGGCAGCCTGAAGGGCTGGTGCATGGCGTCTCCTCTCCCCTGTAGCCAAGGCCCAGGAGGTCCTCCCAGCCATCCGAGGCTACGTGCACTACTTCTTCGGCTGCCGAGACTGCGCTGGCCACTTCGAGCAGATGGCTGCCGCCTCCATGCACCGGGTGGGGAGTCCCAACGCCGCTGTTCTCTGGCTCTGGTCTAGCCACAACAGGGTCAATGCTCGCCTTGCAGGTAAGGAAGGGCCATCCCCAAGGCTGGAGTCACCTGTGGGGGACGAGGGGGTGGGGATACTTTGGAGTCTTAGGCCAAAAGTTGGGGAAGGGACACTCATTGTCCCCTCAGTCACAGCCCAGGCCTGTTAACCAATGCCAGTATCATCAACCCCATTTTCGACATGAGGAAACCAAGGCTTTGACACCATAAGACCCTGGTCTTCCCATGCCGTTGCTCACTCTTTCCCTGCTCTAGGGCCCCTCTCTAGCCTACTGGGGTCCCTGTCCCGCCTCCCCTGCTCCGCCTTCTGGCTGTTGGCCCCTTACTCAAACTGCTAGGGTGGAGGGAGCTGGGTTCTCTCTCCCTGGGAAGGGTCTGATGAGAGAAGGGGCTGGAGGATACCAGGTCATTCCTGGAAATACCAGGCACCGGCTCCCAGGAGGGAGCCTTGCCCTCTGCGTTCCCTCATTATGGTGCTTCCTTTTCCTCATCAGGAGTCTGATGGCTCTAACAGGCAAACACATTAAACTCCAGGGAGCTGGGCGGGGAGGGAGCCATCTGTGGACAGGAGGCAGTCTGTGTGTCGGGAGAGAGCGGTGCACGTGGCTGTGACAGCCTCCCAGGGGCGGGAGACCAGGGCAGAGCCGAGGTTAAAGGAGCTGAATGGAGCAGGTGGTGGTGCAGGCGCCTGCACTTGGTCGTGGTCTCCTGGGGCCTCCTATCGAACTTTGAAAGGAAGACGTGCCTGTCTTCTCCTTCCCCCTGCCCCGCCCCACCCCTGCCACCAAATGCTCCATTTGACCCTTCAGCCCCTTGACCTCAGCAGGCTCCCAGCTGCCGCTGGAGGGCCAGGAGCCGGGGCCTCTCCCTGAGAGGCCAGAAGCAGGGTGGTTCCCTCCCCTCTCTGGTGGGGTCCTTTCAGAAGAAACTCAAATTACTGGGCACAAGCTGAGAGCCCCATCCGCAAGGCCTGATCACTATGACTCATGACTGGACCCTTGACTCTGCTTGTTGTCCCCTCCCCAAAATAACAATTCTGACTTGCATGCCACTTGCTGCTGCTGCTCCTGCTTCCTTGTAGTCAACAACTTGTCCCCCTATTAAAACCTTTAGGAGAGGTGCTTCTACAGAAGGGATGGGCTGATGCATTCCCTGGGCAACACTGTGTGAGGGGCTGGTGGCCGTGGCTCACCCTCTGGGACTCATCCAGAGGCTGCCTAGAGGGCTGGCCCCACCTGGGGTACCAACAGCCTGCAGTCCCAGCAGCATCCTGACTCTTCCAAGTACCCCTCAGGTCTCCCCCCAACTACCCCTTGGAGCCCACCCCTACCCCAGAGGGCTGCTGCTGGGTGAAAGCAAGGATTGCCATGAGCAGCTGCCTCTTGCTTGAAAACACATTTTCCCTTGAACTGACAAAGTAACCTATTTGCGCAGTTTGTATAATTTGGAAAATGTCAGAAAAATGCAAAAAAAGACAAACACGAGCAGACCAACCAAAGACTGCAAAACAGATCAAAATGAGTATTCTTGCCCTTTCCCATGTCTGGTACTGGGGTAAAGGCTGGTTGTAAAGTCCACAAAGCAGGACAGTGGGTCTGGCCAACACTGGGAAATGACTGAGATGGTGCTCTTCATGCGTTCCTGGAAAACCACAGAGGGCTGGGGCTGAGGGGTAGGTGGATCCGCCTCCTCCTCCAGGCTGCCATCTGTTGAGCTCCCACTGTGGGCTAGTGTTTGTAATCTGTATTTTCTAATTACCCATCCTCTGGAAGGGCAGTGGCGATCCCTTTCTGCAGACAAGGAAGCTGGCATTCTGAGTGGAGGAGTGTGGTCTGGGCTTTCGGGTGGGACCGATGTCACCACCAGCCTGTGTATGCTTCCCTCTGTAGGTGCCCCCAGCGAGGACCCCCAGTTCCCCAAGGTGCAGTGGCCGCCCCGTGAACTTTGTTCTGCCTGCCACAATGAACGCCTGGATGTGCCCGTGTGGGACGTGGAAGCCACCCTCAACTTCCTCAAGGCCCACTTCTCCCCAAGCAACGTCATCCTGGACTTCCCTGCAGCTGGGTCAGCTGCCCGGAGGGAGGCACAGAATGTGGCAGCCGCCCCAGAGCTGGCGATGGGGGCCCTGGAGCTGGAAAGCCAGAATTCAACTCTGTACCCTGGGAAGCCTGAGATGATGAAGTCCTCCACAAACACCACCCCAGATGTGCCAGCTGAGAGACCTGAGGCAAGTCGCCCCCCGAAGCTGCGCCCTGGCCTCGGAGCTGCACCAGGCCAGGAGCCTCCTGAGCACATGGCAGAGCTTCAGAGGGATGAGCGGGAGCAGCCGCGTGGGCAGTGGCACTTGAGCAAGCGAGACACAGGGGCTGCATTGCTGGCCGAGTCCAGGGCTGAGAAGAACCGCCTCTGGGGCCCTTCAGAGGTCAGGCGCGTGGGCCGAAGCTCCAAGCAGCTGGTTGACATCCCTGAGGGCCAGCTGGAGGCCCGAGCTGGGCGGGGCCGAGGCCAGTGGCTGCAGGTGCTGGGAGGGGGCTTCTCTTACCTGGACATCAGCCTCTGTATGGGGCTCTATTCCCTGTCCTTCATGGGCCTGCTGGCCATGTACACCTACTTCCGGGCCAAGATAAGGGCCCTGAAGGGCCATGCTGGCCACCCTGCAGCCTGAACCACCTGGGGAGGAGGCAGGAGAGGGAGCTGCCATCTCTAGGCTCCTCGAGCCCCCTGACCCCATTCCCTCCCCTCCCACCCCTTGCTCCTTGACTGGCCTAGAAGTGTGGGAAATTCAGGAAAACCAGTTGCTCCAGTGAAGCTTCTTGGGGCTGCTAGGACAGAGAGCTCCTTTGATACAAAAGACAGGAGCAGGGTCCAGGTTCCCCTGCTGCGCCGGGAGGGCAGCCCCGGGCAGCGGGCATAGGGCAGCTCAGTCCCTGGCCTCTCAGCACCACATTCCTGTTTTTCAGCTTATTTGAAGTCCTGCCTCATTCTCACTGGAGCCTCAGTCTCTCCTGCTTGGTCTTGGCCCTAAATTGGGGCAAGCGAAGCCAGAGGAGGGTCCCCCGAGCTGGGTGGGCTGGAATGGAACTCCTTACTAGCTGCTGGGGCTCCGCCCACCCTGCTGTCTTCCGGACAATGAAGAAGCCTTTGCACCCTGGGAGGAAGGACCACCCCGGGCCCTCTATGCCTGGCCAGCCTCCAGCTCCTCAGACCTCCTGGGTGGGGTTTGGCTTCAGGGTGGGGTTTGGAAGCTTCTGGAAGTCGTACTGGTCTCCCAGGTGAGGCAAGCCATGGTTGCTGGCCTGTAGGGTGAGTGGCTTGCTTGGTGGGACCTGATGAGTTGGTGGCATGGGAAGGCTGTGGGTCTCTAGTGCCTTGGCCCTGGCTTAGCTGCAGGAGAAGATGGCTGCTTTCACTTCCCCCCATTGAGCTCTGCCCCCTCTGAGCCTGATCTTTTGTCCTTTTTTATTTTGGTCTCCAAGATGAATGCTCATCTTTGGAGGGTGCCGGATAGAAGCTAGGGAGGGGAGTGTCTTCTCTCTCCAGGTTTCACCTTCCAGTGTGCAGAAGTTAGAAGGGTTTGACGGGGGCAGTGCCTTACACATGCTTGATTCCCACGCTACCCCCTGCTTGGGAGGTGTGTGGAATAAATTATTTTTGTTAAGGCAAGCACTGGTGTGTTCTTTAACTTGCCACTTGGAGACCTAGTGTCCAGGTCTGGACAGAATGCACAGAGACCAGCCTCACCTGGAATGCAGCCAGACTTGATGTCCCTCAGCACACACAGCTCCTGGCCACAGACTGCCCATAGAGCTGTCCGCACCCAAACCCCATGGCCTTTTCATGCATGGGGACAGGCCTCTGGATGTGCAGCCTTACCACCCCCTGCCCCAATCCTCCCTGAGAGCTCCCGCCTCAGTGCCCCGGGCTGGTGAGGGAGGAGCCTGTCTGCACCTGCCTAATTCCAGCTCCTCCAGGAAGGAAGGGCTTGTTTGTCAGAGCTGCAGGGCTGGTCACTCGGTGGGGAGGAGTCAGCCAGGATTAGAGAGCCTGCCCCTAATCCGGCCTGCTGGGTTTTACAAGGATCAGAGCCGCTGATAATGAACCTCATTAAGGGGGAGCAGGAGCCTCAATCCGATTTGGTTTTCTCTTTGACATCTTCACTCTGCTCAGATGGCCTGGCCGCTATGTGGAGCAGGTGGGATGCCAAGGCCACTCCTGCTATGGGGCATCTGAGGCTGGGGAGGGATGGCAGTCTCCCTGCATGTTTCCCTCAACCTCTTTAGCTGCAGCGCCTTGCTGGGCTCCTGGGTTGGATTCCCTCTCTGTGCCCCTGCTCCAGGCACCCGTCGGCTCCATCCTCCTGGTTGTGCTCTGCAGCCCCTGCTCCCTTGGGCTGGCGCTGGCTGGGGGCCTGAGAGCCAGACAGGAACCCACGATCAGGAGGCAACCCTGGCCTGCAAGAGGAAGACAGAGGCTCCCAGGGCCGGTGCCCTGTGTGCCCACTGCACCAAGGCCACTGAATAAGCCTGCCCCTCACCCCCTGAGGGCTCTTTGCCCAATGCCAAGTGCAGGGGATTTCTGTCAGCAAGCCCTGTGGCCAAAGCCAAACTCAGTTACCTAGAATTAGGGCTACGCTGGAAACGCTGTCGCAGCAGCCCGGGCTGCACAGTGTGTAGTCCAGCCTCCAGGCCCACGGAGTGGTGTGGACCTCCCACCTCACAGCTGCCTCTGGCAGCCGAGCCTCTTTTCGCCTGGCCCCAGCCCCTCTGGTTGATAAACGGGTGGGCCTCCTCAGCAGCGCGGCCGCCTTTCACCTTGATTTCCCCAGGGCTCTCGGCAACATCGATAAACCAGCCTCGCCCACCAGCTGGGCCCTCCCCCGCCCAGTCTGCCAGGCTGGGAGCTGGGGCTTGCTGAGTCTTGAATGCCCTTCTAGATGGCTTCTCTGGAGGCTCTCCTGGCAAGAGAGGGTCCCAAGGGGAGCCCTGCAAAGCAAAGGCTCCTTGTCTGGGGCAGAATAGACAATCTCGCCTCTGTCTGGCGTGTTACCTACTGGGGGCACAGGAACAATTTCCTCAAGGAGACAGTGGCATGGAGCTTTGAAAGACAAGTAGGTGTTAGCAAGGAAATAAGGAGGAACCGGGGTTATGGGCAGAGGAGAAAGCACGTGCCAAGTCAGCAAAGAAAAGTAGACTTCAACAACTTTTTAAAAATGTTATTAAGGATTTTCACAATGCTGCACTGGGCTAGAAACTGAAGCTAAAACAGAGATGTGGTCCCTGCTGCTATGTGGCTTCTGTTCTAGAGGCAAGGACAGGTTGTGATGAGGGTTCTGAAGGATAGAGACCAAGCAGGGAGGGTGTTGGGGAGGCTTCTACGAGACCTGAAGGATGGGAAGCCAGGAAGTGAGAGGGGTGGGAGTCGAGGCTGGAGGGGCCACACGGCAGGTGTAGAGGGACTACAGCCCTGAGGGGCTGCTCCGTGCGGCATTCTTGGAGGTGCAAGAGGGGCAGCCCCACCTTGGGCCAGGCTCCTCTCCAGCAGCCTTGGTATGGTGTGGGGGTGGGAAGACCCCTGATGCAGCCTGTCCTCCGGGTGTGGGGGTGGAGGAGAGGGCTCCAGGGGACCCAGCCAGCCTTGACCCTGGAGGAAAGTCAGGTGGGCTCAGAGAGAGCCCTTAAATCTGGGCCCTGGGTCAGGGTGGGGTCAAGTCCAGCCTTGAAGAGAATGGACTCTGGAATCTGATGTCTGGGTTTGAATCCAGCTTCCAACACTCACTGGCTGTGTGACTTTGAGCAAGATAACTTATCCCCTTGTCCCCATGTGTCATTGGAGATCAACTACCCACCTACCAGCTTGTTGTACCACGCTGGGCAAACACTAAGTGCTTAATAATGGTAGCCCCCTGCTCATGTCGTGTCTTCTCCTGTCTTAATACCTGAAAACTTAAGGGGCCCTGTTGTGCTTGGGGGGTGCCGTTCCCACGGGATATTCTGTGAAGGGTGTCCCTGGAGCTGGGCCTCCAGGTGGCAAGCCCCAAGCCACCCCGGCAGGTGCCACGGTCCAGAGTTGAACTGAGGTGTTGAGTGGAAAGTGCCTCCCCACTCCCATCTGCCACAGTAGTATGGATTTCCTTCATGAGATGGGGCTCCTAAAATGCCTGAAATGTGTATGCTGTTGGAGAATTGATGTGTACGATTTACTGAACTTTGCACTCATTTAAATCTCATTTAATCCTCCACCAACGCAAGATGAAGAAGCTGAGGCTTAAAGAGATTAAGAAACATCCTGTCCCCTTTACTCCCACCAAAATAAATACGTTTGCCCTATTCTTCCAAATGGTGAGAGGTAGATCTAGGACTTGACCCCAGATCCCACCCCGCGCAACCCTGGAGCTGCAATCTCTACACCTTCTAACACATGTGATTCTGTTTCATGTCCTGTTCCCTCAGAAGAGTTACAGACTTTGCCGAGACCTTTATGTGGTGGTGCTGCTGGTTGCCAGCCCTTCTTCCCTCCAACAGTGGCATTAACCACTGTTGTGTGTTGGTGTCAGGGAGTGGGGACACCCCGAAGGAATCCACCTTTTCTAGAGCTCTCGCTCCATTCTCTACATCGAGGCTGAAGTGCCCTGTCTCGGGTCCTTGCTTTTAGGCCTTGTTTGAAGGAGGGGAGGAAACCAGGTTCGTTGGGCGTGACCTTGGCTCAGCTCGTCTGTGAAATGGGGGCCGCAGACTTAGTTTGCGGGTCCCTGCTAAATTCCTCTCCCTCTTCCTGGAATTCCCATCCATGTATTGCCAGCTCCATGTAGAGTGGAGAGGAGAGGTTTTTCCTGCAGGGCCTTCCAGAGAAAGGATTCTTGGCCAGAGGAAATCACAGCCTATAAGATCAATATCCTGATAGAATCCCGGGCCAGGTGTGAGAGGGGAGAGCTCACTCACACCAGCCTGACAGTCTTGGGGCATAGTGCCCCATAGGCCTCTGCAGCCGCATCACTGCCTCATTCTCCCTCAGGTGCCAGGGAAGCTCTAAGGTGGGCCCAGTATCCTTCCACAGCATCCCTCCTCTTCCCCTTCAACACCCCTTTCACTCCTCCCTCCACCTCCTCTGGAAGGAAGGACTGCTCCTTGGGCAGGGCGATAGTATTCCCACCCCTAGCTTTAAGAACTAAACCAAACTTCAAGAGGAGCAATTTAATCTTCATACCTGACTCCTTGTCCCTCCTCAGGCATGCTGTTGTGCAGGACAGAGCCCTGGCTTCTCCTGGGTGTCAACCTGGCCAGTCTCTGACCCTTGCTTTCCCTTTCTCTGCTGCCCTCGAGGGTCATTCACACCCAAGAGGGTAAGAAGCTGCCCTCTCATCCCTTCTTCTCCCACCCTGGGACTCTGCCCTCTGCCTGGCCCCAGCAGCACAGTCTTCATAGAGAGGGGCCGGGCCATGGGACCCCAGTTCCTGGGGTCTCAGTGACACAGTTCACTGTTTGCTGCAGAGGAGGCCCCACTCACAGCCTTGGCCTCTGCCCTGCAGAAGAATTCCCTGTAATTCACTCATCAATGGCTGTGGGAGCCAGTGGCCTCGGCAAGGGTCAGTTGGACTGCATAGCCGCCAGCTGAGTCTCCCTGGCCACCCTCACTGGCCCCATCACTCCAGGTTTCACTGCTGCTCAGGGGGTTTGTGCCAGGCCTGGGTCACAGTGGAAGAGAGTCTGGAAGTCACAAGGCAGAGGAGGAGACCTCTGCCAATATGAGAGAACAAAGTTAAGGGGCAGTCCATGGGGGCATTGACCTTACTTAGGTGAGGAGGACTCAGGGAACATCTCCAGACTCCAGGGCTAGGGTGAGATCCTCCTGATAGCGCTGGGAGCTCCAGCTGCTGCTTTGGCAAGACTCGGTCATCTCTACACTGAGAGAGCAAAAGCTCTTTTCCGGGGGCTGCGTGTTGTTCCAGAGGAAAGTGGGCTCTAGGTGCTGCCTATTAAACCTCCTGCCTCCCCTGCCGCAGTGCTTTGATGCCTTTCACCTGTGTCTGCCTGGGAGCCTCTGCCCACCACGGAAGAGCAGCTCGCATTTGGAAGGGGCTAAAGCTTTTGCTTAGTTTGAATCTGCTCTGCAATGTCCCCATCAAGTTCTTAACCCTCCCGGGTTCCAGTGGTCACAGAGTTCTGCCCTGGGGAGGGAGGAATTGCTTAGCAAATGATGTTGAGAATAGTGATTATTTGGGGGAAAATTCAGGTAAGATCTCACCTTCATACCGTATACCAAAATACATCTCAGTAGGTTAGTAAGCTAATGCAAAAAAAAAAAAAAAAAAAAAAAAAAAGAGAGAAATATAATTGAATACTTCACTGTTTTTGAAAGCATGAAAACAATGGAAAATGCAACTAATGTGAGTAATCCATCTACTTGATGTCACTTTTAAGAAATAAGGCCAGGCACGGTGGCTCACGCCTGTAATCCCAGCACTTTAGGAGGCTGAGGTGGGCGGATCATGAGGTCAGGCGTTCGAGACCAGCTTGGCCAACATGGTGAAACCCCCATCTCTACTAAAATATCACCCGGGCATTGTGGCACACATCTGTAATCCCAGCTACTCAGGAGGCTGAGGCAGGAGAATCGCTTGAACCTGGGAGGTGGAGGTTGCAGTGAGCTGAGATTGTGCCATTGCACTCCAACCTGGGTGACAGAGCGAGACTCCGTCTTAAAAAAAAAAAAAAAAAGAAAAAAAAATAAAGCTGCATATTTAAAAGCTGGGGAAATATATGCCATAAATATGACAAAGGGCTGTGACTCTTCTGCAACATACCATTTTAAGAATGAGCTAGGTCTGCATTTATTGACCTGATAAAATGTCCAAGAAGGACACATTTCTATAAACATAAGTTACTATTGTTATATATATGCTAATGTTTGTCTAGAAAAAGTCTAGAAAAATACACACCAAACTGTGAATAGCAGTTATATTTAGAAAGGGAGATTAGGAGGGACTTAAGTCAGGGCTCGGACTAGAGCAAGACAAGTGAGGTGCCAGGATGCAAAAGTTAAGGAGACACCTGACCTCAGGGGCCCACAACTGCAGAGCCCCTGACAGTGAGTGTCTCAGTAGCCTCGCCCTAGTCCTGGCTTTCACTTAAATATGTTTTTGAATGTTTGTAATAAAATATTTCTTTTGGAAGGCAAAAATAGCAAGGAAAATAAATAGGATTAAAAGATACTAAAGCCCATTCAATAAAATTTGTAGGAGGCCACTGATTTGGCCTAGGCTCCTATGCTGTAGCCAACAGACCAAACCAATATGGAGTCATTCATGCTAAATGAGACTAGTTAGGAGTGTATTCATATAACAAGTGGCGAAGTGTCAGTTACAGCCTCTGAGCTTTAGTCAATTGTAGGTGGCCAATAGATTCAGATAAGGCAATCCAGTTAAACTCTATATCCCACTTCTGTTTCCTGTCCCTAAATTCTGTCTGAGTACACTGCAGCCCTGAAGTTCTTTGAGCCTGTCCTGGGTTCTGAGGGCTGTCCAATTACTGAATCATAAATAAAAGCCAATTAAGATTTTTAAATTTGTTGTAATTTTGGTTTTTAACAACTTCTGTTGTAAATAATAAAATCACTAAATCCCTACTGAAAATAAAGGGCCTAATTATTAAGACTGAATGAGAGATGCAATTTTTTTTTGGCTAACCTATTGGCAAAGAAATGATGATGATGATGATGATACCTAGTGTTGCTGGAGTGAGGGGGAATGAGATGTATCAGTTATCTATTGCTATGTGACAGCCACTCCCAGACTTAACGGTTTGAAACAACAGTCACTCATTTTGCTCATGAATTAGTAACATGATCAGAGCTCAGCAGAAAACAGCTCCTGGCTGCTCCGTGCAGGGTATCTAGGCGCAGTTCATTTAGCAAGTTGGTGTTGGCTGTTGCCTGGAGGCTTAGCTGGGGCTGTGGGAGGGGCCTCCAGTCCTCTCCCCATGGGCCTCTCTATGGGCTGCTCAGACTTCCTCACAGCATGGTGGCTGGGCCCTTCAGGGTGGCCTTTTCATGTGCTAGCCTCAGAAGCCATCTAGCTGACTTTTGCGATTCTCTGTTGGTTGAGGTTGATGTAACAGCTTGCCCAGGATGCAGATAGAAAGGCCTGAACAGGTTCAAGGGGAGGAACCTTGGGCTCCACCTTTGACAGGGGTGTGACAGAATTCTGGAACACTGTGAGATGGGAGATACTGTGGCAGTCATCTTAAGAAAATGCAATCTGCCCCCCCGCAGTCCTCTCATATACTGCTAGTGGTAGTATAAACTGATACAAGTTTTGGGAAATAGATAATTCATAATGTAATGTAATTGGTAATATACTTTTAAAAGCCTTAAGAAAATATATAACCATTGATCCAGCAATTCTATTTCTGGAATTTATCCTACGGAAGTATTGAGAATATTTAGTAAATATTTGTTACATGATAAATATTTATAATATCAAAATAAGATTAACCTAAAGTCCAAAATGGGATATTGAGTAAATTCTGGTACACGATTACAATGGAATACAATATAACATCTAAAAATGATTTGAGGGCTCGGTGTGTTGGCTCATGCCTGTAATCTCAGCACTTTGGGAGGCCAAGGTGAGAAGACTGCTTGAGCCCAGAAGCCCAAGTCTGCAATGACCAATGATCGCTCCACTTCACAGAGCGAGACTCTGTCTCTAAACAATAAAAAATAAATACAAATTATTTGAATGTATATACTTTTTAACCTGAAATTATTTTCACACCACACTGTTAATGGAAAATATTGTTACAAAAACAGTTCTGTATAGTATGATCTTATTTAATTTTATTTATTTATTTATTTTTGAGATGGAGTCTCGCACTGTCGCACAGGCTGGACTGCAGTGGCGCGATCTCGGCTCACCACAAGCTCCGCCTCCCGGGTTCTCGCCATTCTCCTGCCTCAGCCTCCTGAGTAGCTGGGACTACAGGCGCCTGCCACCACACCTGGCTAATTTTTGTATTTTTAGTAGAGACAGGGTTTCACCGTGTTAGCCAGGATGGTCTCGATCTCCTGACCTCGTGATCTGCCTGCCTCGGCCTCCCAAAGTGCTGAGATTACAGGCCTGAGCCACCGCGCCCGGCCAATCTTATTTTTTAAAAAAGAAAATACATATATTTATGGATATTGAATGCATGGATGAAAACTGGGATAAAGACACCAAAACATTAATAGTGGTTAATGGTCCCTGGTGGGATTATGACTGTTTGTTTTTCTTTTTATTTATCTGTATTTTCTCACCTTTATTAAATATTTATTAGTATATAATTAAACATTTTTAATGAGCCAAGAATATGAACTGTCAGCTTACAAAAGAAGAAATACAAAGAGCAATACTTACGTGAAACAGTATTCTACTTGTTGAACAATAATCAAGGAGGTGAAAGATTAGTGCAATATCATTTTTATATAGTATGCAGCAGTACAGTTTGGTACTGGAAAGGTGATAGTACAATTATACTGTATAGTATATCTGAAAAATAATATGGTGATATGTATCAACCTTAAAAAGTTTATGCCCATTGGTTCAGTTATTTTAGTGTTCAAAATCTATCCTAAGGAAATAATCAGAGATATTGACTAGAACTTGGAGCAATCTACAAATCCAGTCAGAAGACATATCCACATGGGCCCAATTCCCATGGCAACAGTCAGCTGGGCCCCCTTCCTCACCCAGGGCCATAGTCCGCATCTCTCCCTTTTGCTTCCCAATATGAAGGCCAAGGGGCAATTACCATTTATCATCACAATTTGTGCTGTTGATTTGGAAGAGGGAAATATTTCCCTGCACTGTGTCTCTAACTGCATGGGTCTTTTTTTTTTGGCTTGTGGCTTGTTTCTTTTAGACAGGTTCTTGCTCAGTTGCCCAGGCTGGAGTGCAGTGACACAAACACAGCTAACTGCAGCCTCAACCTCCCAGGTTCAAGCACTCCTCCCACCTCAGCCTCCAGAGTAGCTGGGACCACAGGTGTGTGCCACCACACTCGGCTAATTTTTTTTATTTTTTGGAGAGATGGGGGTCTCCCTATGTTGCTCAGGCTGTTCTTGAACTCCTGGGCTCAAGCAGTCCTCCCACCTAAGCCTCCCAGAGTGCTGGGATGGGCCATATTTTAAGAAAAATGGAAAAGAGCATTATCTATATAGAAGTGAAGCATGTTGCTATGTATTTAGTATTTAGGAAGAGAACATCTATGCCTAAGAATGGACCTTTACTTCACTCATTTACCTCAGGGGCCTGACCTATAGCCATTTGAATTGTGACTCTATTTTAGACTAAGCTGATACATCACTCCCTCTGGCAAGCCCTGGGCCTCCCAAGCCTGAGCCAGGTACCCCTCTTCAAGCTGCGGGAGCACCCTTGGCTGCCTTCATCAGAGTGCTTAGCACACTGCAGCGTGGCTACCTGGCTGTTGTCTCCTCCACCTCCTCTAAGCTTCACCAGGGCAGGACAGTCTTCTCTCTCACTGCAGCCCCTGAGCTTAACATGGGCCTTCGCACATAATAGAGGTTCAGTAAATATCTCTTCAGTGAACAGAATTCTACATTCTAGTATGTAGATCTCTCAAAACTCATCATTCATCTTTATACCCCTTCAGTGCTATGCACGGAGCTCTGAGCATCAGAGATGATTATTAAGGTTAAATGAGTGAATAACAAATTATTAGGAAGCAGCTACCATTGTGGAAAAAGAATGATTTCAGGGTCAAGGCGACTGAAGTTCAAATCCTGATACTTGTCATGGAACTTTGGGCACTGGCTTTTCTGAAGCTGAGTTTCCTTCATCTGTAAAGAAGATAATGTAGCTGGGCTGTGGCTCATGCCTGTAATCCCAACACTTTGGGAGGCCGAGGCAGGCGGATCACTTGAGCCCAGGAGTTTGAGACCAGTCTGGGCAACAAACCTTGTCTCTACAAAAAAAATACAAAAATTAGCCGGGTGTGATGGTGCAGGCCTGTAGTCCCAGCTACTTGGGAGGCTGAGATGGGAGGATCATTTGAACCTGGGAGGTGGGGGTTGCTGTGAGCCGAGATTGCACCACTGCATTCCAGCCTGGGTAACAGAGCAAAGAGAGACCCTGTCGAGAGAGAGAGAGAGAGAGAGAGAGAATATAGGGTTAAAGGTGTGGCTAACAGTGTCCAACACATAAAAGGCGTTCCATACATGTTCTTATCACCGGTATCATCAGCCTTCTTTACCAATCACAGTGGGCCAGGAATTGGGCTGGACTTACTCAAGCAACAAAGGACAACCAGCAGGTAGCCAGCACCATTAGGAGCAGCATGAGCCGGCTGCAGGAGGTGCTGGGCACTGGGCATTAGATGTGACATTGTGTCCTGACCACCCCATTACGGCTGAGGAGCACCAGAAATGAGGGTGCTGCCTTGCCCCTGGGGAATTCCATAGAGGGCCTTTCTCCAGAGGCTCAGTACCACTCTTCAAAGGCAAAACCACTATTTTTTCAAAGTCCTTTATGCATCCCAAAGTCCTTTCTCATTCTTTGTTTTTTGAAAAAAGTTTAATTTCCTTAATTGTTTTGAATAGGTAATGCATGTTTAGGTATTCAAAATATTCAAAAGGGCAGAGTGTCTCTGCCCTGTCTGCCTCCCAGCCACTTAGCTCCCCTCCCTGAAACAGTTCTCTGGTGTCCTTACAGGCCTATTCTATGCAAATACAAGGAAAGACACACACTGCCAACCCCACTCAGCACCTGATCTTTTTCACTTAATCCTGTACCTTGCAGACCCTTCCATGTCAGCATAGGCAAAGTGTGAAGTGGCACTGTCTGGCCCTCCAATCTCCAGCTCCTCCTGATCTCACTTCTGAACTCCATTTCTATCTTAGGCTGCCACTTGCTAGTTTCCATGGCACGTCTCTGGCTCTTCAACTCTCCAGGTGTCTGAAGTCAAGCTCCTTGTCTTCCTCTCAAAACCTGTTTCCTCTCTTGGCCCCCCGCAGTTTCCTTCCCTCTCCCCAGGACTAGCAAGCGCATCTTCCCATCTTCCTGATGGGTTCCGTTTGCTCTGGGGCCTCTCCTGCCTCTCTTCCTCTTTTTGCTGACTCTCCACCGTGCCTCCTGGAATCTACCCTGTCTTGCCTCTGCTTCACTGCCTGTAGAGCCTCTTTCCTGTCATCTGGCCCCTACTCACAACTTTTAGAATCTCCCTTTCACCTATGCGGTAAAGGCCAAACCGCTTAGTGTAGCACCATGCCTTCCACCGGCTGGCCCACCCACACACTCTTCTGCCTTTTCTTCCACTACAAACCACGGCCCTGTGGCTGATGACCTGTGCCACCTTGGGAAGTTCAACTTTCCTTTTTTTTTTTGAAACGGAGTCCCACTCTGTCACCCAGGCTGGAGTGCAGTGGCGCAATCTTGGCTCACTGCAACCTCCGCCTCCTGGGTTCAAGTGATTCTCCTGCCTCAGCCTCCTGAGTAGCTGGACTACAGGTGTGAACCACCACGCCCGGCTAATTTTTGTATTTTTAGTAGAGATGGGGTTTCACCATGTTGGCCAGGCTGGTCTCGAACTCCTGATCTCAAGTAATCCACTCCCCCTTTGGCCTCCCAAAGTGTTGGGATTATAGGCGTGAACCACCACGCCCAGCCCAACTTTTCTAAATCTCAGTTTTTTCATTAGTAAAGTAGATCCAGTAACATTCAGGCACTGGGGGGGGGTTGGGGGGAATAGAGCTAAATAAAATAGAGGTGTCTGATTACATTTCTGTGGCAAGATGATAGGAGGAGTGATATGGTTTGGTTCTGGGTCCCCACCCAAATCTCACCTTGAATTGTAATAATCTGCACATATAAAGGGCAGGGCCAGGTGGAGATAATTGAGTCATGGAGGCGGTTTCCTCCATGCTGTTCTCATCACAGTGAGTGACTTCTCACGAGATCTGATGGTTTTATAAGGGGCTTCCGCCTTTGCTCAGCACTCGTTCTGTCTCTTGCCGCCCCGTGAAGAGGTGCCTTCTGCCATGATTGTAAGTTTCCTGAGGCCTCTCCAGCCATGTGAAATGGTGAGTCAATGAAACCTCTTTCCCTTATTAATTATCCAGTCTTGGATATTTCTTCATAGTAGCATGAGAACTGACTAATACAAGGAGACAGATTATAATCAGGTGAAGAAATGAACAACAATCTCTCATAGTGATAAGACATTCTTAAAAAGTACATAAAGAGCTCACTAAACAGAGATTCTATGGATATGGATGGACAGCTTAAGACTGTAAAGATCAAAGTTTTCCAAATAATCTAAAATCCAATGTAACACCAATCAAAAGTCCACATGGATTTTTTAAAATAGAACTCAACAACCTTATTCTGAATTTTTTTTTTTTTTTTAAGACAAGGTCTCACTCTGCTGCCCAGGCTAGAGTGCAGTGGCCTGATCTTGGCTCCCTGCAGCCTGGAACTCCGCCCTCCACCTCTCTGATACTAGCTTCGGTCACGGCTGCCACAGCTCAGAGGCTGAGCACCAACCCTGAAATGTGTGTGGCAAAACAGACAAATTACCCTGATGAGTTCCAATTTTCACTCTCCAGAAACAATTCCCTGCTGGCCTATTCCAGGGCGCAAGTGTGAAATGCAGCCTTCATGGTGGATTACCAGCCTGAAGGAAGCTGCCACCTCCCAGGCCTGACGGACAGAGCGGGGCTGATTCTGTTTCTCTGTGAAAGAATTCCTTTCTGTGTCCAGCCTGTGGCTCCAGCAACACTCCTTGTCACCATTGTCTCATTCCTGTGACTGAAAAGAATAAATCCATGTGTGTGTGTTGGGGGCTAAGGGGAGGGAGATGTCAAAGAATGTCTGGATGTGTTTTTTTTTTTTTTTCTTGAGATAGGGTCTCACTCTGTCACCCAGCTGGAGTGCAGGGGTGTGATCGTGGCTCACTGCAGCCTCAAACTCCTGGGCTCAAGGGATCCTCCAGCCTCAGCCTCCTAAGTAGCTGGGACTACAGATGTGCTTCACCATGCCCAGCTAATTTTTTTAAATTGTTTTTGTAGAGATGAGGTCTTGCTATTTTGACCAAGCTGGTCTCAAACTCCTGGGCTCGTGATGCTCCCACCTTGGCCTCCCAAAGTGCTGCGATTATAGGTGTGAGCCACTAAGCCCGGCTGGAACATCACAGGTGTGAGCCACTGAGCCTGTCTGGAACATGTTTTAAAAGCTCGTTACTGGAGGCCACAGTCACAGATGCTTCCAATCGTGGGAGAAAGTCTCCTACAGAAGTGCTGTTCCTGAAACTTTGTCCTCCTCCAGAGAGCTTTAGGTGGGCTTCTCCTGAGGGAGAAGAAAGGCGGGGCATGGTAACATTCACAGCAAATATTGATGAGGTCCTCTGCTCTCAGGGAGTGTGGAGTCCAGAGGAGAGGGGACAGACACAGGAAACCAGGGGCTGTGAGAGCACTGAGCAGCTGCCTCCTCCTCTCGGTGGTGGGGTGCGGGAGAGGTGGGGGTGTGGGGCTCATACAGGAAGAGCAGGGGCTTGCCAGGAGGTTAGCATGAGTGGCGGGGATGGGGACAGTCGGGGAGTGACTAAGAGTGAGTAGGTGGGACGTGGGAGTGAAGGAACAGCCTAGAAGTGGGCTGGATCCTGTGGGCAGCAGGGCCACTGGGGTGTTCCAACAGGAGAGGGCACCGCCTCAGTTATTTTTTAGGAAGATGTCCTGGTCAAGAGGTCCAGGCTTCAGGACCAAGTTTTCCTAACCCATGCGTAGTGGCAGGACCTTGCTGTGGGCGCTCTGCCGCTGCCTACCTCTCCAGCTGCCCCTCTGCCCACCCCCACCAGCGCCCCTCACCCCAGGCAGGACTGTAGGATCTGTGGGTCCCCCGAGTCTCAGGCTGTCTCACTCCTAGGCCTTTGTATGTGCTCTTCTCCCCACCCCAAATTCTTCCCTACCAAACTCCTGCCTGGGTTCACATGCCACCTCCTCTGGAAGCCTTCCCTGGGCACCTCGCCCTCGCTGCAGCCAGGCTTTCCTTCTGGTGGGTAGGCCATAGTGAGCACCATCCCTGTCCCCTCTTTCAGTTCCTGTCGCATTGTTGAAGTCATGTGCCGACTCCTCGGCCTTCCCTATCAGACAGGCTGTGAGCTCCAGGAAGGCAGGAGCTCATCTTCTCCATCCTGTAACTCTCTGTCTGTCACCCTGGCTGCTCAATTAATGGCTGACAAATGAACACACAACCTCCAACTCCCACCACTAAGTAAAACACTTCCTGATTTTGCTACGACTCAACTGCTCGCTGCCCCAGGCCCACTAAACTCCCTCTCATCTGGTTTCACTCAGCATCCTAGGAAGAGGAGAGATACCAAAAAGTATTTTTTAAAGGATATTTAGGTTCTCAGAAACAGCATTAGATTTGTACATGGTAAACCCTTTCTGGAGTTTACCGAATATGCTGCTTTTGGGCAGTAATCTTTCAGAATGGTAAAGGTGCCTGCCCTTATTCAGGAAATCCATTTCCAGGATCTAACCTGCAGGAATATAAGCATATGTATGGAAAAATATATGTACAAGAATGTTCATGACAGCATCTGTAGTAGCAAAAAATAGTCTGCCCGTCAACAGGTGACAAAATTATTGTATAGTAACATTGTGGAACATCCAACAACCACTGAAAAACAAATGGCAGGGTATGGTGGCTCGTGCCCATAATCCCAGGACTTTGGAAGACTAAGGTGATAGGATCGCTTGAGGCAAGGAGTTCAAGACCAGCCTGGGCAAAATATCGAGACCCCCATCTCCACACACAAAAATATTGTTTTGATTAGCTGGGCATGGTGGTGCATGCCTATTCTCCTAGCTACTCAGGAGGCTGAGGTGGGAGGATGGTTTGAGCCCAGGAGTTCAAGGCTGCAGTGAGCCATGATTGCATTGCACTCCAGCCTGGGAGACAGAGTGAGACCCTGGCTCAAAAACAAAAAAGCAAAGCAAAGAAAACCGGCCAGGTGCAGTGGCTCACGTCTGTAATCCTAGCACTTTGGGAGGCCAAGGCCAGTGGATAACGAGGTCAGGAGTTCAAGACCAGCCTGGCCAAGATGGTGAAACCCCCACCTCTACTAAAAATACAAAAAAATTAGCCAGGCATGGTGGCGGGCGCCTGTAATCCCAGCTACTCGGGAGGCTGAGGCAGAGAATTGCTTGAACCCGGGAGACAGAGGTTGCAGTGAGCCGAGATCACACCACTACTCTTCAGCCTGGGTGACAAAGCCAGACTCTGTCTCAAAAAAAAAAAAAAAAAAAGAAACCAAATAAACCTATATGCACTGACATGACACAACATCCATAATAGATTATTCAATAATAAAAGCAAACCAAAGAACAGTATGGATTACTGAAACAGTATGAACAGTATGGATTTACTGAAAACAGTAAATGTGTTTGAATTAAAAAGATATTAGTTTATATGTGCATTCCTATCTGTTAGGAACTCAGGAGAAAAGCTTGAAACATTATCCATCAAATTCCTACTGGTAGTTACCACTGCAGAATAGAATTTTACAGTAGTTGGGGGATATTCATTTGCTACTACAGACGCTTAGGTGTTTGAATTATTTGCAAAGCATGTGTATTACTTCTATAAAAAAAATAAAATGGGGAAAATTTCTACTTCAGCAAAACTAGTACTTATCAGAGCATTTCCAAGTCACTCACACATATTTGAACATTTGCGTGTTAAGTCCAAGAACACTGGCAGAGGCAATCATGCTCCCGCCAGTCCATCGGCTCCCCAGATTTTCAGCCCCCAGCAGGGAGTCAGGGTCACGTGACTAATTCTAGCCAATGAGATGGAAGCGAGCGCCACCTCCCGGAAAGGAAATGATGTCTGTCACTTAGAGTGGGCTAAGGTGCTCAACTCTCCAGTTTCCCTTCGTCTGTCTTGGCCACAAAGGAAACCACACATTCTAGATATAAAATGTTAGAGCCTCCTGCCAAACACTGTACTTTTGTTATGCCACTGAGATTTGGGGGTTAATCTGATGCGGCATTGTATTCTGGCCTATTTCAATTCTCTACTGCTATCTGGCAAACCACCCCAAAATGTCTTAGCTTCAAACAACACCCATTTTCTTTGCTCATGACTCTGCAGTCTGGGCTAGCTTCAGCTGGGCAGCTCTTCTGCAGGTCTTGCCAGGGTCATTAATGTGGCTGCATTCAGCTGGCGGGCAGCCTGAAGGCTGGGCTTAGCTGAACTCACAGGACAGCTGGGCCTGTCTCTCCCCACTCCCGTCTCTCTCCCCACTCCCCTCCATATAGTGTCTACACAAGGCCCAAGGTCTCTCTGGTAGAGTAGTTGGACTTCTTGCACAGATGGGGGCTCAAAGCTCCCTAAAGTGCCATGCCATCTTAAAACTTAGTCCCAGAATGGGCACAGTGTTACTTCTGGTACATTCTGTCGGCTAAAGCAAATCACAGGCCCAGTCCAGACTCAAGAGGAAAGGACTCCACAGGAACATTCAAATATCAGAGATGTGGTTCATTGGGGCCACCTGTGCAACACAGTGCCATGGCCTCTTCTGAGCAGTATAAACACCAAGGGCCTACTCCATATGGGAGAATGCTGTGTTGCACACGTAATGTTGTGTAATCTTTTTTTATTTTTATTTTTTATTTATTTTTTATTTTTTGAGGCAGAGTCTCACTCTGTTGCCAGGCTGGAGTGCAGTGGCGTGATCTCAGCTTACTGCAACCTCCACCTCCCAGGTTCAAGCAATTCTCCTGCCTCAGCCTCCCAAGTAGCTGGGACTACAGGCACGTGCCACCACACCCAGCTAATTTTTGTATTTTCAGTTGAGACAAGGTTTCACCATGTTGGCCAGGATGGTCTCTATCTCTTGACCTCATGATCTGCCCACCTCGACCTCCCAAAGTGCTGGGATTACAGGAGTGAGCCACCGCGCCTGGCCAATATTGTGTAATCTTTAAGGGTGTGATCATGTAAGTGGCAACCCAATGTTTTAGAGCAATTTTTTTTTTTTTTAAATGCTGAGATTACAGGCGTGAGGCACCGCACCCAGCCAGAAGGAAAGTAACTTCTTGTTTCTGCCTGGTTTCAAACCAAGGACCTTTCGCGTGTTAGGTGAATGTGATAACCAGTACACTATGGAAACACCCTCTCATTTTTGTTTTTTAAGAAAATAATTGGCCAGGCACAGTAACTCATGCCTGTAATCCCAGCACTTTGGGAGCCCGAGGCAGGTGAATCCCTTGAGCCCAGGAGTTTGAGATCAGCCTGGGCAACATGGTGAAACCCCATCTGTTCAAAAAATACAAAAATTAGCCTGGCACGGCGGTGTGTGCCTGTAGTCCCAGCTACTCAGGGGCTGAGGGTGGGAGGATTGGTTGAGGCCCCAGTGAGCCATGATTATACTACTGGACTCCAGCCTGGGCAACAGAACAAGACCCGGTCTCAGAAAAGAAAAGAGTAAACAATTTTAAATTTAGTTAAAAATCAGCTGCCCGCTTTGAAAAAGCAAAGATCTAATGTGGACGTTTGGAGATCAACTCTTACTCATTATTGTGGGTTAAAGAACTAGTGGAAAAAACAAGCAACTCCAGATGTTAAAGTCATTTTGAAAGTACTGATTTACAGTAATTTAATTGCTAACTAAATTAGCACTTAAATAGCACACACACGCACAACCCAGGAAAATCAAACTTTCAGGTTACTTTATTCAAAGGCAAAACTTTGTGGGAAGAAGTAGTCCTGCTGTAGGACTGCCTAGCAATGGTCTCGGCTGCCTCTGAAAACAGACAGGCCCTGAGACCTGCCATGTTCACGAGGAGGCCAGATGGCTGTCATCCAGGGATGCCGCAGACATAATTCGGCAGGGGGTGGGCAGTTGGGCTTGAAGACCTCTAAGATGCCTTCCAATCTGATGTTATGATCCTGTGATGCTAAGAGGTGCATGAGTCTTGATTCCTGAGCTGGCTGGAGGAACAGCCAGGACTTGGAAATGCGGCAAGAGCGGGACAGGCCTCCTGGGCCTGGAGAATCACATAGAAAGTGCATAGGCCAGAACTCCAGCCTTATTCCAGCCACCAGTGGCTGAAGCCGAAGGCTGGTGCCTCGGTTTCTGGATCGTTTTCAAAGGCTTTTCCTTTCTTCCCGAGTGCTCATCACAGGAGACCATGTGGCAAATGTAATAGTCTGTAGAGTGCCGCGGAAGAGCAGGAAGTACATAAAAAGCCAGGAACCATTACAGATGAGGGGTAAGTGGGGCCTTGACAGCAGCAGAACTGTGAGTATCTAGCCAGCTGCCCACACCAATAACAGGCCCAGTCGTCTAACCAGGCCTGACAGAGCCACCACAGGCTGCTCAGCTGCTCCCGAGAGCGGATGCCACCTCCGCAGCCCTGCTGACCCAGGGAAGATGCGCTCAGGTTTCTTCCATTCTTGGACCTGAGCAGTGGATTGGATCACTTAGAAACTCTTTCACTCACTTCATTCTTGTAACAGATATTTACTAAGAAGTCATAATATGCCAGGCGCTGTACTTCGAGCTGGAAATATAACAGTGTGCAAGACCATGTCTTGGCTGTCAGTAGAGAGGAGTGAAAGGGCCCGAGGACCTCACAGAAATGTCTTGGCATAGTGACTGCATGTCTGCCCCTGACAGCCAGGGACTCAATCTCTGTTTCCCTATGAGGAAGTCATCTGTGTGGTTAAATAACTTGCCCAAGGTCTCCAAGCTGGTGGGGAGCGTCTACCCAGCGCTGGGGCACTGATTGTCCTTGGAGAGTGAAGCTAATGAGAATCGGCGGTTCTCGAATGCTTTCTAAGAGCCACTGGAGAGGGTGCCCAGGAGTGGGTGGCTGGGACATGGTGGAAGTTCCCCAGCCCCATGAAGGACGGGAGTGTGTTTTATCAGGGGTGGTGTTGTCATGCAGATGGCTGGAATCCCAGGGAGGGAACTGACCGCTATGCTCACGGGGGTTGGGGGAGAGAGTGTTCTCAGGAAACAGGGGCCTTGTCAGTTGTCAATGCTATTTGGTGTGTCCAAAGCCAGAAACTTGAGCAGCCTCCACTGGGAGGGTGCCAGGCCATCTGCAACCCCAGCCAGCTTCCCGGACTCCCCACGTGCCTTCAGATGCTAAGCCTGCGCCCTGGAAATTGAGCAAGCGTCAGGGGTTGGGGAGGGGCTCATTGGAACCCATCTCTGGGCAGGAGCCGCCCCTCAAGGGAGACCCTGGGCTGGAGAGTGTCGGCAGAACAGGCCACAACCCACTGTGCAGCTAACACAGCTGGGGAACTCCGCATACTCTCTTTCCCTCCCTCAGGGGTCTTCCCTTTCTGAGCACCCCCTCCCCTTTGCTCCCCCAAAGAACACAAACCCCTTGCTCTTTGGGGGAGTGCAACCACCCCAGCAACATAAGTACTTTGGTTTAAGGGTGAAGCTCACTTGGGCCCAGAATTCAGGGCACATGATGGGCCTTAGGAGAGCCTGTGAGAGAGGGTCCCCTAAACTAGAATAACTCGTGCCACCGGTCAGAGATAATGCTTTATACACCACTACGTGTTCTCAGAGCTCATTGTATTTTTTATTTAACTTTTATTTTCAGCTCAGGAGTCCACGTGCAGGTTCGTTATGTTAGTAAACTTGCGTCATAGGGGTTCGTTGTATAGATTACTGCATCACCCAGGTATTAAGCCTAAGTACCTAGTGGTGATTTTTCTTGACCTTCTCCCGCCTGCCACCCTCCATTTCCCGATAGGCCCCAGTGTTGTTCCCCTCTGTGTGTCCATGTGTTCTCATCATGTAGCTCCCACTTATAAGTGAGAGCACACGGTATTTGATTTTCTGTTCCTGAGTTAGTTTGTGTAGGATGATGGCCTCCAGCTCCCTCCATGCTCCTGCTCAGAGCTCATTTTAAATTGCTTGTGCTCGTGTTTCTCCATGTTCTAGAAACAGCACCAGCTCTCCTCAGAACACATTGTGTGTGCATAATAAAGTTCTGTTAAGCAAATGAAATAATTTTATAGTCAGAAATTGAGGGAAATCAAGCAAACTCTTTCACTGATCAACATGAAGGAGAGGAGGGAGCATCTCCTCGTGGACTGATGGCCAGCAGGGGCCAGAGGAGGGCCCAGCCGGCTGAGACGGGCCTGTGGATCAGGGGCCTGTGGTGCCACTGGTGCTAGGAAATAATGGGTTGGCAAGTGGGTCCTGGAAGGGCCTCAGATCTAGCCCCTTCTGCCAAAGTGTGGAGACAGTGTGAAGTGTATGAACATACGGCCAACAGCTCATGATGGCCCTGACATTTGTGGTTTTTTGATTTTGTTGTTTGTTTGTTTTTGAGACAGAATCTCTCTCTGTTGCCCAGGCTGGAGTGCAGTGACACCATCTTGGCGCACTGCAACCTTGGCCTCCCGGGTTCAAGTGGTTCTTCTGCCTCAGCCTCCAGGCGCGCATCACCACGCCCTGCTAATTTTTGTATTTTTATTAGAGATGGGGTTTCGCCATGTTGGCCAGGCTGGTCTCAAACTCCTGGCGTGAACTGATCCACCAGGCTCGGCCTCCCAAAGTGCTGGGATTACAGGCATGAGCCACTGCACCTGGCCAACATTTGTTGAACTCTTAGAACGTGTACTAAAGCAACACAGTAGCCTAAGGTGCGTGTTATTTTCATGATGCCCACTCACGAGTGGATTTATTTGACCATTTACCATTATGTTCCATTAGTTTACCATTACACGGCATCATCAGACGCCAGCCACTTGTCTTCTCCATCCCCACTCCCTGGGTCCGAACCCTGCTGAGTTAGTCTCTCTTGTCCATCTCCTCACTTGTATTCCTGGCCTCTTTCTCCCCCGTCGTCTCCTCCACCTGTCCCCATCCTTCCTGCCTCCCAGCCCCTCAAGTCCAGCCCCCTGACTACCCCAGTGCCCAGTGCGCTCCCCTACCTGACCTCTGACCTCCCTTGTCCCTGCTCCAGACTGAAGCAGGGTAAATCTGTCTCTGTCCCTGGGGTGCTGCTTGTCCTTTTCTCCATGTGTTCCATGAAGCTGCCCACCCCACTCTGTGCTCCAGGAGAGACTCAAGGTGCTTGTCCCTCTGGGCCACTGTCAAAGGGCTTGGGGGCTGTGAATGGTGAGAGGGGGACTGAGAGGGGAGCGGGTCAGCTGGACCTCCGGCCTGGCTCCCCCAGCGGAGGGAGAGAGCTCACCAGGCTCTGGGTGGAAGTGTTGGGCCGAGCTAATCACCTAAATGGACGCAGGCTGTTGAGAGACAGGCTCTATTCCCTAATAGAATTTGCCCTCAAGTGCAATTTAATTTTCTCTGAGGCGGTCTCCAGCCCCTCTGCTACCCTCCCCCTAGGCAGACCCTCATTTCCCCAGCTTCCGAGGGGGAGCAGAGTACCTTCTCTTAGAGAAAAGAGGAGCTGGGCATCCTCTGGGCTCTGTGTGCTCCCTCAGGTTTGGCCTCCTCCTGGGGAACGCCCTGGCCCACCCAGGGCACCCCTTCTCCAGGTTCCTCCCCACAGGGAGGCTACCTCCACCCACAGATGCCCTGATTTCTCTAGAGCCCTGGGCCCTGCCAGGATCTCTGCTCCCAGGCTATTCCTCCTCCAAACCCTCACCGTGAAGTCAGATTCTTCCCCTGACCTCTGGTAAGTGCACATGCTTCGAGAATTCTCTTTGTCCTGCTTAGTGCCCTGTGCTTACTGAGGGGTACTAGTCAGAAGGAGGGGTGGGCGACGTGGACACACAAGCAGGGCCCTCTGTGGAGGGGCAGAGATCCACTCAGAGCCCTGCGGTTTGGGGTGCAGCCCAGCTCTGGAGCGCCCTGGGCCCCCTCCTGGCCCACCAGTGCCTCTCCTGGGGCTGGATTTCCCTCCAGATGACCCCCACCCCAGACCTCAGATCACAGGCCCTGAGACCTGACCTGGCCACTGGGAGTGGGCCGCCGTGGGGGTCCAGGCTCGGGGTGCACGTTCTTTCTGGGTGGGAGGTGGTGCATCTTCAGATGCGGCGCTCCAGCTCTTTCTGTGAAACTCCTCTGGGCTGCTTGGGGCTTCTTCTCCCAGGTGCAGAGGCTTAGGGAGGGCTGTGCAGGTTCATGTCTGGACTGTGCCCCGTGGCCATGAGTTTACCCCAGGCAGAGGTGGGGCGAGGACCCCAAAGAGAAGCTGAGGAGGTGATGTGAACTGTAGGAGGGGAGCAGAGGAAAGGAGTGGGGCCCATAGGGTCACCCCAGGCGGCTTTCCCGGTTAGCTGGAAGCCTGCGGGATGCAGTGTTCCAGGACTTCAGGCAATCCTGTGACCCATCCCTCTCTAGCCTTGTCCTCTTATCTGGCAAAACCTGGGGAGGGAGCGCTGGAATTCTTTTTCCTTTGCCACCAGAGTCTTGAAAAAAGCAGAGTGTGGGGCGGAGGATGACAAAGAATGGGTGGGTGGCAGGTGAAGGTCAACTGCAAGGGGGAGATTGTCATTCTTCAGGCACAGCCACCTGCTCAGCTCCCACCTGTGCAGCTGACATCTCCTCCTCAGTGTGAGGTGGGCCCATTGCTCATGTGGCTCCATCTGTGGGCAGCCTTCCGTTCCTCCACCCGGCAGTGCTTATTAGGCCCTTACTTGGTACCAGGAACTGTGCTAGGGGATAGGAGGAAAGGGGTACTGCTCTGTGTATGAGTGCGTGTGTGTGGACAGTATCATACACCTGACTGGGGACTCCAAAAGGGGGTAGGAGGGAGGACACAACGGTGTGAAAAACTGCCTACTGGATCTGACGTTCACTATTTGGGTGATGGGTTCACTAGAAGCCCAAACCCCAGCATTACACAATACACCCCTATAACAAACTCACACAGGTACCCCCGAATCCATTTTTTTTAAAAAGTGCCATACAAGTCAGAACACCCTAGAACAGCGCTGCACAATGGAAATATAATGTCAGCCACTTACATAATTTTCATTTATTTATTTATCTGAGACAGAGTCTCACTCTGTCGCCTAGGCTGGAGTGCAGTGGAGCGATCTCGGCTCACTGCAAGCTCCGCCTCCTGGGTTCACGCCATTCTCCCGCCTCAGCCTCCCGAGTAGCTGGGACTACAGGCGTCCGCTACCACGCCTGGCTAATTTTTTGTATTTTTTTTTTTTTTTTTTTTAAGTAGAGAAGGGGTTTCACCATGTTAGCCAGGATGGTCTCGATTTCCTGACCTCGTGATCCGCCTGCCTCAGCCTCCCAAAGTGCTGGGATTACAGGTGTGAGCCACCGCGCCCAGCTGCCACTTATGTAATTTTAAATATTCTAGTAGCCACGCTCAAACAAGAAACAAGTGAAATTAATGTGAACAATAGATTAACCCAATATATTTAAATTATTTCTACATATAATACAATTTTAAAATATCTTAATGAAATATTTTACGTTCTTTGTATTAAGCCTTCAAAATCTAGTATGTGATTCAATTTACAGCCCATCTCAATTCTCACAGCCACATTTCAGTGGTCAGCAGCCACATGCGGCTAGCAGCTGCTTTCTGGGCAGCAGAGTACTGGAGCGTCCCCACATACCCTGAGGTCCAGAGGCCAGCAGCATCAGCATCCCTGGGAAACTCCTTAGAAATGCAGAATCCTGGGCCCCAGACATATGGAATCAGAGCCTGCATTTGAACAGCACCCCGGTGATGATATGCATAGGAAAGTCTGAGGAGCTCAGTGAAAGGCCCGGTAGTAGAAGGAATATTCGTGGAGCATTTGCCTTAGGAGCTTTGCCTGTGGGATCTGATCCCCAATAGCCTCTTCTCAGGATAATTATGGGAGTATCACCCCCCACTTAAACACGGGAAAACAGAGGCTCCCGGAGTTTAACTTCCCACAGACATAAAACTCAGATGTAGATTAGAGCCAGGGTTTATGTTCTCTGCAGAGTACCTCCTCAGGTGAGGTCTGGGGGGAAATCCTTTGCCCCCAAAGCTCTCAATATTTCCTCCTTGACCACCAAAAGTGGCCACAGTTCTAGTGACCTGGTCCCTTTTCTGCAGGTCAGTGTTTTCAAGCAGAAAGTTTTGGTGACCAGTGGCAAGCTCTTCATACTGAGCCAGGATGTGAGAAGTGAGAAGAGGCCAAGCAGGGAACCCCCTGTTCTTGGACAATAAACAGCATCACAATTATGGGGGCTTGCTTGCACCAGGCCTTGTGCTAAAGGCTTTATTCCTCCTTTGCCAATGGTATTAGGTAGGAATTGTCACTATCCCATTACACAAATAAGTAAATGGAAGCTCACACGGGGTCACACCCAGCAGGCAGCATGGCTGGAACCCACACTGAAGTCTGTCTGGTTCCAGAATCGGAGTCTAGTCCCTGCCTCACAGTCTGTCCTCACACACACCTTCTGGGCCTTCCTCCTGTTCCCTCTGCCCACATCGAACACATTTACATGTTTTGGTTATAAGTCAGTCGTTCCTGAAGGGAAACTGCTGAGTTAGGCTTCTCCAGTAAAAATCTTTCGCCAAGACAATGACGGGGTTGTTTTATAGATTAGCTTTGACACCTGCAGCTATTTAAAATGGAGCCAGGCTGGGCTTTCCACCCCTTCTCCTTACCATTTCTAGTGTCCTCTTCAAGAGCTGAGAAATGGATCATCTGGTTAGAAGCTCTGAGACAGAGCCCTAGGTCAGGCCCAGACAGCGAGACCTTTCTGTGCTTTGGTTTCCTCATCTAGAAAGTGGTTGGAGTATGACGTGATCTACCTGCCTTGTGAGGCTTCGGTGAGAAGGAGTATGGAAAGGTACCTAGTAAACTGTCAAGCACTATAAAAAATGTTGGTCACTAAGACCATTCTTGGATTTGAGATGCCGCTGAATCCCGGAGGGAAGATGAGGAAAGTGGGAAGCGGGGAAGGTGTCAGTTGTGCAGCATTTGGAATCTAAGCTCCTTCTTTACATAAATTTGGAGATTAAGTCAAATCAGAAAACAAAAACGAAGAGAACATAGGTGCAAGGCAGTGTGGGCAGAACAGCTTCCGAAGGAAAAATACAGAATCAGCCCAGCTATACCTTCCTGTCCCCTTTGCTTTGTACAAGCAAGGTGTCTGTTGCCATGACGGAGTGGAGCTTTTCACAAGATAGCTAAAATTTCACCCAAGAAGCAATTCTGGCACATTGACCTCAGCTTGTGGCAGAATTGAAAGAGCAGGTTTCCTCCATCTGCAAAAGGAGAAAACCAATTACAGTCCCTGGCCATGGGGCTTTCTCTATCCCAACTGCATGCTTAGGAAAGAAGAGCTCCCAAAGTCTAGTCTTCACTTAAGAACACCCAAGAGAGTTTCTTGTCCCTTGGTTTCCCCTATAAATGTAAAACAAGGAAAAGAAAAAAAAAAGCAAAATATTGCAGAGGGTATAATCCTGATACTTACTAGGTGCGGTGGGTAACAACCTGTGAGTAGAGTGTTACTGTTAACCCCATTTAGTCAAAAGACTGGATTTAATTTCCAGTTGGCACTACAATTTATTAGCTATGTGACCTTAAGGAAAGCAGAAAAGGAACTTGCCAGAATGTATCCAAGTTGGGATTTGAATGCACGTCATCTAAGCCCAGAACCCAAACATTTACTAACCCAGTTCTCCAACCCCTTCGCAACACAAGGAAGACAGGCATCTGGAGAACTTTGCTGACATAATTTTATGGGAATGTTGCCAGTCCTGGAGCAAAGTAAGCTGTGAACTGTCTGCACTTAGCACTCCAGGTCATTGCCTTCCAGGGCCTGTCATGGAGCTGGCATACCATAGATGCCCGATGAATGCACGAATTAAGGAATGATCTAGGTAGACTTTTTTTCTTCTTTTGAGACAGGGTCTCACTCTGTTGCCCAGGCTGGAGTGCAGGGGCGTGATCTCGGCTCACTGCTACCTCCACCTCCCAGGTTCAAGCTATTTTCCTGCCTCAGCCTCCTTGGTAGCCAGGATTACAGGCACCTGCCACTGCGCCTGACTAATTTTTGTATTTTTAGTAGAGACAGGGTTTCACCATGTTGGCCAGGCTGGTCTCAAACTCCTGTCCTCAGGTGATCTGCCTGCCTTGGCCTCCCAAAGTGCTGGGATTACAGGCATGAGCCACCATGCCCAGCCGATACTATAGACTTTTGAGAGATAAAGAGAATTAACTCTGAAATTGGAACAAGACTAAACTCCCCAGCTCCCCCATACACACAGCCATGGGATGTGATGGCTTCAGAGATGGGCTTAGAGGACTTGGCCTTGCTGGGTCATGTACTCTGCATGGACCCCTCACCTGGCCATGCCCAGGAACCCTTAAATAAGGATTATTTGATGATGCTGGTGATGCTGGCAAGGATAGAGCCAAACTACCTGTGACCATATCCTAGCTCTGCTGCTTACCACCTGTGCAACCTTAGGCACATTACTTGACCTCTCTGTGCCTCATTTTCCTCATCTGTAGAATGGGGATAATGATAGTACCTGCCTCTAAGGATTTGTGGGGGTTTCATGAGGAATATATGTGCAGCATTAGAACAGGGCTGGCAATGTAAGTGTGAGCCATTGTTACTTTCTGTCTTCCTCTAAGGATCCCAGTGCCCTTTTCTTGTCCTGTTTCTCAGCCACTAAGTGAGACAGAATCTTATCTTGAGCGTTAGATGGCCAAGTACAGGGCCATCTCTTTTCCATATCCCTTAAATTCCTGTGTCAAGGACACAGGGCAGGTTTAGGATGAGCAGTGACAGCCTTCTCATCAGCATCCTGGTAGGGAGAGATCCCTGTAAGGTTCTGGGAAGAGAAGGAGACAAATGACAAAGTGGTGGGCCCATGAAAGGCCCTGTGACAAATGACTGGAAGGACTGGGTGGACAGATGGAGAAGAGCAAAGGCCCCTGTCCTTTTATTGGAGAACTCCTTGTGGCTCCCTGAACAAGACAGTGGCTCCCCAGGGGCCGGGCTAAGGGTTGGTCTCCCTGGTTCTCTCTGCTGGGATGAGTAATATGGACCGGGGCAGAGGGTCTATATCAATCTCGCCCAGCAGAAAAATGAATGAAAATTGAATTCCCCAAGGAGAATCGGGGAGCTGTTATCCAGACAGAGATAAATCAAAGGATGCCACAGAGCCCGGGGGAGAACAGGTTTCCAACAGCAGGAGCATAATTATGGAAACAGTTTCAAAATGCAAATGATGAAAGGGGCTTTGAGAGGAATGAGGATGAGGAGATGATTAGAGCTGGGATGACAGGGAGGGGAGCAGGGGCAGTGAGATTCATCCCTCAGTGGAGAAAGAGCCTGGGGTTCAGGATTCCTGGCATCTGAGGGTGAACTTGCCTACTCTGTGAAGCTCTTAAAATGGAAAGGTTAGAAGACACACTAGACTGCTGTGCCGAGTAGAAAAACACCAGATTGGGAGTCAAAAGACTGGATTTAATTTCCAGTTGGCACTGCAATTTATTAGCTGTGTGACCTTGGGCAAACCACTTAACCTCTCTGTTTCCTGATAATCATACCCAAGCCCGGGCATAATTATGAAGATAAAATGAGATAAAATATGTGGAGGAACTTTGTAAAATGTAAAATGCTAGATAAATGTAAGCTATAATCATTTTCCTAAATTGAGTGTCTTGCCTCTGAATTGGATCCCCTGACATGTTGGGTTTGGTTTCCAGAAATGGAATGTATAAACGTCTAGCAAATACTGGATACTTTGTACTGGCTATTGTTCAAGTTCTCTGACAGAATTTAGACCTGAAAAAAGCCACATCACCCCACCACAGGCCCATCCTCTAGTGCTCACCCTCCAACCAGGTCCTGGCCCAAAGGGACATGGCTGGCTCTGAGGAACATTCCTGGGAGGTCACCTGCCAGCCCTGGGTGCACTGTGGTGAGAAAAGCCCTGCTGAGTCAGCTCAGGGATTTTAATCAAAACTGAGTCCCACCCCAAGGGTCTGGGCCATTCCATAGTAGAGATCAATGGACTTCTGTGGGATTCAGCCATTCTCCCATTCTCTGGGTATAGAAAACAGCTTAGCCCCTGCTAGCCTCGGTTTTTTCATCCACCAAGTAGGTATGATGAAAACATGCATCAGTTGCTCATGTAGAATTATGCAGGTGGAAGCACTTGCCTTGGTGCCTGGTACAGTTGCAAACTTTCAATAAATATTAGTTGTTATCATTACTACCATATGCTACTATGCTGTTATTATTACCATCAACAGCAGTAGGCACTAAAATCTGTTTAAGGAAAGCTTTTTGCTGGGGGTTCCTCATTTGCAGATGGGAAAGCTGAGGTCCCAGGGGAAGTGAAGTGTCTTGGCTGGTATAGATGCTATTGGAGGACCTTGGGAATGGGACCCAGCTCATACAAGAGGCAAATGCTTTTAGAAAAGCCTCAGAATGGCCGGGCGTGGTGGCTCACGCCTATAATATTAGCACTTTGGGAGGCCGAGGCGGGCGGATCACGAGGTCAAGAGATCGGGACCATCCTGGTCAACATGGTGAGACCCCCGTCTCTACTAAAAATACAGTAATTAGCTGGGCGTGGTGGTGCGCGCCTGTAAACCCAGCTACTCGGGAGGCTGAGGCAGGAGAATAGCGTGAACCTGGGAGGAGGCTGCAGTGGGCTGAGATCGCACCACTGCACTCCAGCTTGGGCGACAGAGCGAGACTCCGTCTCAAAAAAAAAAAAAAAAAAAAAAGCCTCAGAATGTGGAAAGGGCATTTATTGGCTGAGCTGCACTCTGTGTGTGCGCATGGGGGTGCAAGGTATGTTGCAGCTGCTGCTTACAGGTGCAAGAACTGAGAGCTAAGCTGACTTTCCTGGGCTTATCTGCCAAATGACACAGGTGAAAGTGGTATCCCCTGAATCAGTCTTGGGCAGAGAAAACTCCCCACCACAGTAAGGCTGTTCCTCACCTAGTGACAGGCTAGTGGCATGCAATGGGAAAAGGGCAGGACCCCAGCAGGTTCAAATCAGGGAAGCAGGAGCTGCAGAGAGCATTTTTAAAATATAATTTTAAATTATAAAAGTAATTACTATATATGCTTTACATTCACTGAATTTGAATGTTATCTTTTACTAATATTACTGAAAAATAATCACTTTACAGAAAATCTGGAAAAGAGAAAAAGGAAAAAATTCCATAATGCATCTCCCTAATATACCTTTTTCCTAATATTCTTTTGAATAGTATTTTGATACCTCTCCTTACCTTTTCCCTAACATTTTAAAAAGCATTTTATTAGTTTTTTCTGATTTATAAAATAATGTGCTCATTAACTGAAAAAAGCAAAGAGAATAAAATAAAATATCCACTGTACAGATAAACACTTGTACACTTTGGCATTTTTTTACTCCTATTTTAACAATTTTTTATTGAGGTACAATATACATATAATTTACCATCTTTACCATTTTTAAGTGTACAGTGTTTATGCTTTTTTAAAAAAAAGTTCCTGAAGTTCATGCTGCTTCATATTTTTTCACATTTCCTAATAAATCTCAAGCCCTTTTCTACATTAAATATTCTTCTGTTGTATTATTTCTAAGACTTCATAATATTCCATTTTACTTAGTTTAATAATTTACTGTAACTTATTTACTATCCCCTATTGTTGGATATTTAGGTTTTCCCTTTTAAAAACCTTATAAACATCCTTGTAACTACATTTTTATAAACATTCTTGATTATTTTCTTTGGATAAATTTCTAGAGATTGGGTCAAATCCATCACATTTGTAGCCAAAACGTCCTGAGAAGACATTTCCCCTCTTTGCAATCCCCACCAGGAAATTGTTTTCTAATTTCCCCACAGCCTAACCAACAATGAGTATTATCATTGCCCTTACATTTGACTAAGACTTTTACATATTTATAATCCTATGCTATTGCATTGTGCTTTTAAAAAAATTAGTATTTCACAAGCATCCCCATGTTATTGGGTTTCATAATTGGTTTCCATGATTCTATAACATACTACCAATTGAATCTACTTCCCTAAGCCACTGTTCTTTTGTTGGCTATTTAGGTTATTTTTCTCCAAAACATAATACTGTAATAAACATTTTCACGCATGAAACTTTTATAAAAAAGTCTAGATTTCCGTGGAATAGACACTCAAAAGTACTACATAAACTAAAGGGTATGAAAAATTTATGAGTTTGATACCTATTGCCGAATTTCTTTCCAAACGGATGTTAAGAGTTTATAAGCACCCAGCAGTATTGGTGAGAGTGTCCAAGCCCCTTCGCCAGTCCTGAACTCTAGGATGCCTCTCCCCCGCGTCGGTCATCTCACAAGCAGAAAAAGGTGTGCACGTGTTGTTTTGTCTTGCGTGTTTTTCACTGCAAATGAGGCTGGCGTTTCCCCGTGTTTGCTTACTAGTTATATTTCTATAGAACACATTTTGGTAAACACTAAAAATGTCACTGGGTTGCTTTTTTCTTCTTGTGTATATTGTCTCGCGCACGGGAGTCACCTCGCAGGTAAACAAGGGAAGAGATGATGCCAGCCCAGTACCAGGACACACACAAGTCACTGTGACCTCATTGGAGACAAATTCTAAGCAGCGCAGACAACCAGGCCATTCTCCCCCGCCCCATGCTCCGCCCTTAAAGGTGAGCAGGTGTCCCTTGTTTGGAGATGACGCCAGGGGAAACAGGGAAGGTTCTGGAAGGCTGGGGAGGGCACACAGTCCCCCTTCCCGCCTAAGCTGAACCGCACTAGGCTGGAAGGACGCGTCTGTCTGCATTTCTGAAGGAAATGCCGTGGGGGCTGGGGGCAGGAGAGCGGCTGGGTCTTGGGGCAGACGGGGTGGGCTTCCCGCGCCTGCAGCCCGGAGGCGTCGAGCGCCTGATGGAGCGTCAGAGGAGACCTCGTCCCAGCGTTGGGCCTTCTGTTGTATTTCTGCCAGAAACTCGCGTTGAGGAGAATTTGTTTTAAGCGTCTCTCTACCTGTCCATGCATCTCGTAAATACAGTAAGCATCCCAAGCCCTTTCGCTGGTTAGCCCCGGCGTCCGTGTGCTCACTGCCGCCCTGCACCCACGAGGTCGCGGATGGTTCAAAGCACCCGCGGTGGCAGCCGGAGAGGCAGAGCGGGCTGTGGGGACCTAAGACAGGGCCGAGCTGGACGACTGGTGGCAGGGCGGCCGGGGAGGCCCCGCCGCCGGGAGGTTTGGGCCCCCTGCCCTGCGGCGCTGGAGGCAACCGCGGACTCCGGCTGCAGGCCGCGGTCTGCGCGGACGCGCGCGGGCGGCCTGCGTCCCGCCACCTCCGCGCACAGCCCCTGGCCGCCTTCCCCAGCCCGGGCCGCCGCCGCCGCCGCCGCCCGCCGCGTGACTCGCGCGTTCCGGGCCGAGTACGGGCTGTCCCTTGGCCCAGCCTCAGCCAGACGCGGGGGAGAGAGAGCAGGGGCTGGGAAGTGCCGGCAGGAAAGGAATTGGCCAGGGGAGAAGAGGAGGAGGAAGATGGATGGAGTCATCGGTTACGGAGCGCGCTCCGTCCGGTGGAGCGAAGCCGGGGACCGAGAGCGCGCAAGGCGAAGACACAGCGACGGGCCCCAGCCTCCGGACCGCCTGCCCCGCTCGGCCCCGGCTCCGCCCCGCCCCTGGGTCCGAACCGAGGAGTGAGGAGGACACGAGCCGCGCGGGCTTGGAACCCACGAAAACCCGCAAACCCAGGACGCCGCCGTCTCCGACCACCTGCTGCCGCGGCGGGCCATCCGCAGAATTTATACCCAGGGCGCGAGCCCGCCACGGCTGGGCGGAGGCGGGGGGTTGGGGGTGCCGGCCTGCGAGGCCCCGCCCCGCTCCCTGCCGCCCCGCCCCCCTGCGCCCCGCAGGCCTCACTCGGGGCGCCGGGACCCCCACTCCCGCCGGGGTCGGCTGCCCGCCGCCGGGTGGGGGATGTGCCGAAGGGCGGGCCTCCCTGCGGAAGGCGACGTCACGGCCTCTCCTGCAGTGTGAATGAATCAAAACGCCCGGGTGACCGCGGCCTCCCGGGCGGCCGGCACGCGAAGGGTGGAGGGGGAGGGGGAAGAAGCGGGCGGGGGAGGGAGGAGAGGAAAAAAGCCAGAGCTGCAGCAACAGCGTCTCAACCTGGGATGTGCACCAACCCCGGAGAGCGAGATCAAAGGGACTGGAAACAGACTGGGGACTGGCGGGGGGAGGGGGCCGGCCAGCCTGTGGAGTCCTCCCAGAGAAGCGGAGGGCCCGGCTTCCACCGTGACTCCAGCGGCCTGCTTGGGGTTTTAATTATTATTTTGAAATTTCTGAATCGAGCTAGAGCGAGAGATCTCCGTAGACTGCGACTCGCTGGCTCTCGCTCCGAGATGATGCAGAGTGCGACTGTCCCCGCGGAAGGGGCTGTCAAGGGGCTCCCGGAGATGCTAGGTGTGCCGATGCAACGTAAGACACCCCCCTTTCTCGCTGATTTAATTCTAACAAGACAGCTAGCAGCCTCAGTCACTGCGGGGCGGGCCGGACGCCGCTCGGGGGCCGGGAGGGGCTGGCGGTCGGGGAGCAGAGGCAGTCACAGGGCAGGGGCACTGGCCAGAGTGCGTTTGAGGGGGCCAGGCTCTTGGCTGTTTGGGGCCGAATGTGAACGCCTCCTGGATCATGCTTGAGGCGAGCCGAGTACCGAACCCCGCATCTCCAGCCCAGGGCTTTTCTTGGAACGCTGGAGAAAGTGCTGTTTGGGGACACCCAGGGGTACGAGCTGTAGGCCAGGCCTGAGGGCGAGGGTGGTCCCCACAAATCTTTCGCCGACGTGACGGTCAGCGCTTGCAGGACCGCTAGTGCAACTTCACCCCAGCTGGCGGGAAGTTTCGGAGAGCGCGTCTCTCGCCCCTGGGGCTGGCGGCGGAGAAGCCCCGGCCACACTCTTAGTCCCTGCGGCCCGCGCCCCGGGCGTGCGTGCCGGGTGAGTCCCCCGCCGCTACTGCCCGCGGCGCCCGCCGCGTGCGCCGCCGGAAACTGACTGCTCCTTGTGAGGGAATCTGCTCGCTGCATTCCAGCTAGCCTAGGAATGCAGGGGAGGGAGAAGCGCCCGCAAGTTGTGAATTCCGGGTTCTGCCTTTGCGCACGCGAGGGCAGGTGCTCAGGGTGGCTCGGGTTTGGAGGGGTAGAGACCGGGGTATGTGGGCGCTTTGCTAGCCTGCCCGCCCGCTTTCTTCCCGCGCCCGAAATTAGCGAGACAGCGGGAGCTCGCGGCGTGTTTATCCCCAAGTCTCTCTCTGTGTGTATGGGTGTGCGCGCGCAGAGATTTTCCCGGAGGGAATCCGTCTCTGTCCTTCATTCCTGAGCGAGAGTCCCCGAGAGGGAATCTGTGCAGAGGCCAGAACAGGTGCCCAGTCGTCGCGCGCGCGCGCGCGCCGGCAGAGTCCTGCCCCGGTGGCTCGCACGCTCATCAGGGCGCCCCGGGCGCCCTGGAGAGACCAAGGAGTCCTTCGCTCCGCTTGCCAAGGGGTTGTACTTCGGCCTGCGACTTCTTTAGTGGTGCGGTAGCTACATCTTCGGGGTTTTCTTTAAGTAAGGGCCGGCTCACCCAGAGATGGTGACTACCTACAAACTAGGGCGCACAAGCGCGCCCTCCTGCGCCTCGGGTCTCCATGGCAGGGTTTCTGTCCGGCGATCCCTCGGAGGGCAGGCGTACCGTGGGCTTCCCTGGGAAGTTTTTGAGAAGGGACTAGAAAAGAATAGCTTCATCCAAGCCTATTTAGATTGTTTCTTGGGTGTATTCTACAGTTATTCTTTGCGTGTTTTTGTGTCAACTGCTGGCAAACAGTTCCACGTCCGTGTTGAGCTTTCGGGAGTTTACCGCTAAGATGTTTCCACAGAAGGCACTGGAGATTCACTGCTCCCCACACCCCGCACACAGGCAGGGACAGAGTGGGTTCTCAGCCCCTGCAAAAATGGAAACAGAAACCCTGCAAAGGTGCACCGAATCCTTAAGCTGCTTGTAACTCTGCGCGAGTGAGGAGCGTGCATGAGTGGGGGAAGGGTGTGTGTGTGTTACTAGTGTCCTTGGTACCCAGTACGTCTGTGCTCTCATGGCGGTGGTCCGTCTGTTGACCTGTCTGTTGGGACCCCAATGAAGGACGATGGTCTCCGCTCTGACGGCCTTGCTTGTGATGAGTGACACTCTGATTGTCTCACTTTTTGCTTCCCTTGTTCAGAGACAACTTTGATGTTCGACGTCAGGGAGTCGCTTTGCTAAAATGCCCAGAACTCACCTTCAGAGCTACAGTTTGCCAAGGTTGAGTCTAGGTTCACACTGTGGAAAACTTGAGGTGTACAAAGGAACTTCCACCCCCCGCCCCAGGGTGGCCCAGGGAGGCAATGTCTAATCTAGAGGGGGTGGTCAGTCCTCCCTTTGTCCGGGTTTTGTGACCTTGGTTGGAGGAGGCATCGGCCAAAATTGAGGGGCCCATTCCTTGAAGACTTCCGGATCCAGCTTTTATTTCCTCTTGGAATGTGAATGGATTGTACCCTCCCTTGCAGCACATCTGGCCGCTGGCTGTTAGGCTGTTGGTGTTGGGACCGCGGGATAGGTCCCCATCACCCACATATACACAACTATTAGCTTTCTTGGGACTGGGCCCAGTGGCCTAAAAAGGGGGGAAGCTCGAGGGGTTGTGGGGCACACCCTTGGGCCTTCCGGGACAGTAGGCTCTTAAACCCTAGGGGAGGGGAGACAAAAGAAGCGCTCTCCCACAGAGGTCCCTCTAGTCGCCAACTAGAAGGGTTTCCCCCTCAACACAGACATGTTCGCCTCTTCATCACACGGAGTCACCACGAATGGAGCACTTGGGGACGCAGGTCTAGGTGTCCCCAAGCTCGGTGCCTCTAGTGCCCTCCCCTCTAGGGGCATTTTAGAAGAAGTGATTTAAATCCAGCTTATTTCGGCGGCAGCTGGACTATTCTTTTGCTTATTTGGGGATGGGTGAGGGGCATACCCTTTAGGAAAACATTTCCAAATGATGTAATAATTTCTCTCTCATCGCTGGTCTTGCTCCAGACTTGGCGTCTTCCTCGCCACTCTGTCCCGGCCTCCCGCCTCCGCAGGCTCCCGTGCGGACTAGCAGTTCGCGCCGTAGCCCTCCTGGTTTTTTACCGCGCCTTGGTCGCGCGGCCCCCGGTGCGGGTCTCGTCGCTCCGACGGCCCTACAGCTGTCCCTACGGCCCGCACCGACAGCTCGTCCCCGCCACCTCCCTCTGGGCTGTAGGGACGTCGAGATCCGAATCCTCACAGCGCCTGACCCGGGGCCGTGTTGGGTGCGAGTATGGCGAGAGCCTTCCGAGCCGCCTCCAAAACTCTCTCCCCGGACCTCAGCAGTCCCTCCACGCGTCGGGGCCCTGCTGGCCCGCCCTGCCCTCTGAGGAGACGCGGAAAAGCGCGGGGCATATAGGAAGGTGGGGCGTTTTATCCGCCTTAGTTTTGACCCATCTGCCATGTAGTCTCCGCAGGCACCGAGGGAAAGGACGACGGAAGCTCGCGGCCCGGATCGCTGGCGGGAGAGAGGGCAGCCCGCACGGGAGAAGGAGGAGCCCCGCGGGGTCTCGGCTGGGGGTGGTAATTGGAATGCAGGCCTGGGGGTCTCTGTCCCCTTCCTTGTCTCCTAAAATTCTTCCGGCAAGCTCTGGCGAACCCCGAAGCTGTAGGAAAAAGGTATTTTATTTTGTGTTTGGTAGGGTCGTGGTGAAGAACTTCCCTGGGACTTCCCCTCCTGGGGCTCCTCCGGGGTGCGTGGGGTAAATGTCCCAGCGCACGTCGAGTTGCAGATCCGAGTCTCCGGGGTTGTTGACCGTCCTTCTTGCAGGACATTTCTTAAGGGGGTGAGATGGATTCACTGTCCAAGACAGGAGTTGGCTCAAACGCTGGTGCTGTTCGCTCATCTTTCCATTCCTGCCTTGTGTCTCCTTGTGCGAGAAACAGACACACACACAAATTATATACATATGTAATAGGTTGAGATTCTATCATATTCCGAACGTTCCGATATAGCAGCTGTAGGCACCATAGACCTCCCTCCCTGCGTCGCAAGAATATTCTCAGGCAGGAGACAGTTTTTACAGATGAGGTCAGCTGTCCCCGCCGGCCGGTTCGGGCCTGATGGGTTGGGGGTTCCGATGTCCTAACTGCTAGGATCCCGTTCCAGCCCCTGGCCAGAGCTGCGCACCATATAGAAGGGAGTTTGGAGAAACCCGGGTGAGCGCGGCAGCGCCCCGCTTGGGACAGCGGATGGCTCAGGACTCCTCCTTTCCAGGGCCTTGTTATCTGAGAGGGCCGTGAGCACGGAGGGAAGCTTGGAAAGCCGCTGTTCCAGTGCGCTCGGCAGGCGGAATTAACTGTTAAAGCCGGACACGGAGCACGCAGGTGCAGCAGGTGAGGGGCAAAGGTCTGCACTGAGCGGTCCGCAGTGTCCCGTGAAATCGTAAAGTCGGGACTGAGAGGAAGCAGGACCTAACTCAAGTTTATTTCCTCGCTTGGCCGAGGTCCGGGCTCGCGGAAAACCAGAGCTAGGCGGGGCTACGCAGGGCTGAGCAGGAGTGGCGTCCTAGGGTCTGGGAGCGCGACCCACATGACCTCCCTGCGACCGGGGCAGGGCTCCTCCGCCCCGCGGGCAGATGCCGGCCTGGGTGGCCCGGGCAACAGACGATGAATTCTTTAAATGAGCGTGTGCTCATTTGTGGGCGGCGCACAATCCTGGGCGCTCGCCCGGGAATCCCGGGCGTGCTCTGGCTTTTGGGGGGCTCGCCGGTGGAGGTAGATGTGGACAGGGCGGCCGGCCCTTCGCGGTAGCCGGCTTTGCGCTTACTGCGTCCCGCAGCCGTGGGTAAAGGTCGTAGCCCAGAAGGGGGCAAGGGAGGGACCCCCTCTCTCTCCCCCGTGCACTGCAATAGGAGTTCCTGCGCCTTGGCCCTTGCGGTCCATCCGCCCAGAGGTTCGCGCCCGTTTTCGGAGCTTATTATCTCAGGTAGCCCGGAGGTCCGACTGAGCTGGAATTAGCCAGGCCTGGGACCCCTTTGCTGCCGTTTAGAGTGGTGGCAGGGACTTTTCCAGCAAGGATAGGCGCGGCAGGCGCGAGTGCGGACGGCGCGCCTATTAGGAGGAGGCCGCGTGGAAACCTCTCTTCCTCTCCAGGCCCATTTCGTTCCAAGCATTTGGAAGGACAAAATTAAACCCCAACCCCGGCGGCTGGAGTCTAATGTGACTGTTTAACCCTGGGAAAGCGATGCTCCAATTTTCGAAGGGGTTCCTCCTCCTCGGAGCGGGGAGGCCGCCGGTGGGTCTGCCCGGCCCGCGCGTTCTGCGGGTGTTCGAGCCTCGGCTCCCCACTCGGTTCCGCAGCTTAGTGGACCTTGACGAGCGCTGGAAACGTGTCAGGCTCCAGAGAGACAGAGTCTCTACCTAGGCGGCTGAGGATGTCAATTAAAATAGACCAGGGGAGGGAGTTGGTGGCACTGTGCGCCGCCGGGGAAGGCGAGGTGGCGCGGGCCACCGGGTGCACCCACCGCACGAGAGGCCGCGGCTGGACTGGGACCGAGCGCATCCCTGTGTCTCAGGGGGTTTGCTTTGTGCAGGATGGGACCTTATTATTATTTTTAGACAGTGGGACAAATATGTCTTTTAAAGGGATCTGAAGGGTGAAACTAATGAAAAGAAGGAAATGAATTACTAGAAAAGCCGTGGAGGGATAAAACCGGGAGCAGCAGGAAGTTGAAGGAAGGACGACCGAAGCTAGGTGTATCTGCACCTGCCTCTTGACACGCCAAAAACAAAGGGGGGTTAAGGCAAGAATGTAGACTAAATGCTGTGAGGATTAGGGTAACGCGAGCCCTCAAGACATCTCGGAGACCGCCTACAGGGCTGCAAATACTCGATTTAAAAATCGAGTGCTCCTAGAGGTGGGATGGGGGTGGGAGAGCCGAGAAACCAGCAAAGCAATTTCTTTCCGTTGAGTAGACAAAAACTCGGGCCACAGGGGCATCTTGTATTTTGAACAGTGACCCGATGACCCCGCTGGCCAGGTGTAGACAGCCTCAAGTCCTAAATGTTTGCATTGTCCTAACTTCCCAGTTGCCTCGGATTTTAATGCCCTTTCACTCTGCGTTACAGTCAATTAGTGATTACTTAGCACCCGCATTAGCAGACTGAAGGCAGAGACCCCAGTGCTGGGAGGAGAGGGAGGAGCAGGGGGAAGGAGGATGGGGCTTGCAGTCCTGCAGGGGTGGAAAATTAGTTAACAGGAATTAACTGTTCTATTACCTTGTTATGAAATCTGCTTTGAGCTTCTTGTTTTGGGCAGGAATGGTGGGTATTTAGTGGATTTCTCTGGCTGGGAAACTTGTGTCCTCTTCCTATTGAAGAGTTGTGGATGGGGGGAGGGTAGGTGGAATCGGATAAAGGGACCGGGACCTTGTGCCTTTTCTTTCAATGAAGGAAATTTTTCAAGAATAGAGCTGAGAAGCTTTGGAACGCATAGGGACTTGGAACCAGTTTAGCTGAAGAGAGGACAAAAAGAGTAGTATTACCCACTTTGAGAAACCCAGGGTTGGAGACAGACTGAAGCAGCAGTTTGCTGTGGCAGCACCAAATACATGACTGCATCGACGGCTGAATTTGGAGAGAGGGCTGGCTGGGGCGCCGTTGAGGGGGTTTTACTTTTGTAACAATGTTTTGCCTTTCTCCCTTCCTGGAATGAGTGTTAACAACGCCCGTAACCGAGATGTGGGCAAATAGGGTCCGCTGCTTTTAGTAAAATTCCATCGCGGTCTGGTGGCTTGAATTTCTCTTTCTCTCTCCCTCCTTCTCCTCTCCCACTTCCCCCAACTTCTTCTGTCTATCCCTTCCTTCCTTTGCAAAATCTTTGCAGGGAGAAACATGGGATTGTGCAGGAATTCACGGCACAGGGGTTTTACTCGGCGGGGCGGCGGGAGGTGGGGGTGGGGGGGACGCGGAGCGGTCGTGTGTCCAGCAGGCTGCACCGTGGTGGATCCATCTCTCTAGGCGCCCTGGGAGGGAAGCACAGGTGCTGGGTATAGGACAGAAGCCGCCCTGGACCTGGGCTCTTATTGTTTGTGGTGGGAAGAAATCAACTAAAATTAGATGCCACTGTGAGGTTTTACCTTATTTAGTCCTCAATTTTATAGGATCCCTGATCAAAATGGAGCACAAATCAACCATTTTGAGGCATTGCTTTTCGGGGTAGGTGGACAGGTTGGGTTTAATTGGTGAAAATGAAATGGGTTCTCCCTTGGAAAATGTTTGGGGTTAACTGTATGAGCGGCTGACTGGAAAGTCGTCTTGGGAGGTGAGTCCTACCTCCTGCTGTAATTTTGGTGGATTTCTTTTCTCAGATCTCCCCACCCTGTTCCCTCTGTCAGTCTGGGTCTAGCCACAGATGTTTTACTGCAGTACCTCACCCCCACATGTCTTTAAAGTATAATTTGCTTTAATTATGATGTTAGGGGGTTAAGGGATTGGTTCTGGGAATAGTTTAATAGAGACAAAACTTGCAGCCAAATTAATTGAAAGTTTCTTGCTATGAGGGAAAGATTGCCAAACATATGGAATACTGTTACAGAGTGAGACATTAGAAAAATACATTGTAGAGATTTAGCAATGATTAAATGTGAAAATGGAGTGGAAATAGATATGTCTACAACATTTCCATATATGAACATGGGTTTGTTTAATGTAATTTTCTGTTTTATTTTCAATTACTGAGATATTTGATATCCTACTGAAGAATACTAATTACATGACAATATATCACCTAGGAGATAATCCCTGCAAATACATATTTACATTGTGTATTTCATTTGTTACTCAACTCCTTATGTTAAAATATCCAAATTACAGCCTTAAAATGATAACATCGAAATTATCTCCAGTTTACTTTTGAATTTGCTCTTTTATTGAAGAGGTTATTATTTTTGACTAAGCTGAAAAAGAACAAAGGAGATTTTCAAAGGCACCCCAAACCACCAAATAAAGCAAACAGTAAAAGTGGGAAGGATTCCGGAAAGCAAGTGAAGGGAAAGGACGACTTCAGGTGTGATCATTTCTGATGTGAGAAGGATTTTCTGACTTTTTTTCTGGTTGCTAGTCATTTGTCAAGACAAACTAGAAAAAACTAGAAATTAGATAAAAAGACGTGAGTACACTGATGCATTTTAAAACATGTCAGTGGATATGATGATAGAGAATATGATTTACCTTCAATCCGATGCCAATTTTTAAAATTAGAATTTTTCCAATATTTTTGTGGCTGGCCCATCTCTCTCTGTTTAATGCTGCTGTCATCATGAACTACCTTGATGTTCAATGTGCCTTTTCTCTTTATGTTTTAAAGAATTAATGTTGGAATTTTGTGCTTTAGCTGTGTTATGTGATTATTACTAGGTTGTGAAAATCCCTTAAGAGGAATTTTATAAAAACATTTTGGAAAATTCTGTTATTGTCTCTTCAACATACGCTAATTTAGAATAAGTGAAAATATAAAAACGGGAACTATAAACTGTTCCACAAAAATGAATGTTCTTTAATGACAAAGAGCCAGGGTTGGGGGGCGGCACACACCATATTTGTCATGGAAAACTGAGTCGTGGGCCTTAGGTTTTCCCTGCGTGGGGATTGCATGGATGAATCAGGCCTTCCTCCTTTGGTCACAATTACCAGGTGATATAAAAGGGGAATTGTGACCAGAAAACACGATTTTATCATCAGGGGTGATGGTGGCTACTTTGAAATGGAAAGGTTTATTTTTGAAATATTTATCCAGTAATAGACCTCTTAGTTAATTTAATTTTAATGTAACTGTACCTCCGTTATAAATCTTTGACCTGGACATTTCAGAACTCAGGTATGTGTTCAGGCAGGTATGCCATAACTTGGTATATCCTGTGGTTTCACCTTGTTGATGCATTTTAGAATTAGTTATTACCAGACTAAATCAATGAGCCCCCCACTGACAGTATTTCCCAAGCCTGCCTTTAGAAAACCATCTTCCTTCTTTCTTACTCAGGGAACCTGAGGCAACAGAACAGCAATGTCTGCAATTTGTTGTTTTCTCTTCCTCACATGTGGGAAAGGAATGGAAAATTTCAAGAAAAACATTTGCGTAATATTTCAACTGCATATGTGATTCCTTAAAGCCCCATTTGGCGTCTCCTTTCAGTTAGTAGTCAGCAAAGAAACTTAACAAATAAATAAAATTAAACGTTTTTGGAAATATATACTGGCCAAATGTTATTTGAGACAGAGCTCAAAAAACTGCTTACTTCTGGAGGGAAATCGCCAGCAAAAAGGTTTTGGGCAAAAATCCCAGATGGAGGTGGCTTTGATTGAGCACAGGTGGAAGCCATCAGACCCAGAGTAAAAGAAGGTTTAGTCCTCATTCGGCTTCAAACTGTGTACCCATAGGGAAGCCCCTTATTCTCAGAACCTTTTAAACGTAGACAATGAATGTCCGCTTCACAGGGTGTCTGGGAGGAGGGAATGAGCTTGCCAATTTGAAAGTGCTTGACCAAGTTCGGAGTGCTGGTGGTCTTAAGGCACTCAGAGACTGGGATCACAGCTCCCATTTCACAGACACAGCCGCCCCTGGGAGAACTGCTGGCTGTCCCAAGAGGATGGCCACCCGAAGGGGAATATTGTGGGGTCTGCAAACAGGGAGACCCAGAAGTGGCTCTCGTGGACCCAGCTCCTTTTCTCGAAAGGAGCAAGAAAAACCTTGTCCTGAGCATTAGGCTGTCAAGTCAAAGCATGAAACAAAAAGAACACTTCATCCAAAAGGCAGTTAAAAAGCAAAGGCCTCACAGGAGGCACATCAAGCTGGCACATCAAAGTACAAATTTTACAAAATATTAATCTGGTCTCAGAGCATCATTAAATAAACATTATTCCCTTTTAAAATTGTTATAATAGAGATAAGGGCTTGCTATGTTGCCCAGACTGGTCTCGAACTTCTGGGTTCAAGTAATCCTCTCACCTTGGGCTCCCAAAGTGCTGGGATTACAGGTGTGAGCCACTGTGCCTGGCCTAAACATTCCTATCAGTACAAAGTAACTTAGTTTTAAAAATATTTAAGTAGCACATCAGCATTATGATTCCAAGGGAAAGATCTGAAATTCTGACTCCTTTCCCCAGAAATGTGCCTTTTCTTAAATATATTTTAGAAGTCATTATCAGATATGTTGGCTCTCATATTAGTCTCTTTAGTGGAATTTTTTTTCCTTTACCCTTTTGATCTTCCATGACAAAAGGGATAGAAAACACCATTTTTCAAATAATTAAAATCGATCAAACAAACACAAACCCTCCGTGAAATGTTTCATGGTGGCCCCTGGTTCCTTGAGAGCAGTTTCTTGGAAATGAAGAAACGTGAGTGGGGAATACAAATGCATGATATTTATTATCTCTCACCAGAGGGGTGTGGGCAGTTTGGTCTGCCACGGATCACATCAGACCTTTTGATCTCTTCCACTTCCCAGCTTTCAGAAACCACTAATGGAGGAATTTGGGGATTTAAAAATGGAATCCAGTTTCTGATGGGCCGCTGTGAAAAATAAGCCCAATGTGCCTCTGTGACAATGCTTCAGGTGTATTGAGGGCTGGCTATCATGTTGTGAGTTTTAAAAGCTTCCTCGATGAAGAAGGAGATTATGGCTACCGGGGAAGGGTCTGTAGCCATTTCTTATCAAGTAAGAAATAGTCTCTTTTCCTTTGGGCATTTAGATGTCTCTAGGAAAAAATTCTAGAAGCCCCAAACGTTAATTTGAACCCAATCTACCCTCACCTGGATACATTACAGCAACCGTGAAGTAAGATCAGGCAGTTGTGGCCTCAACCTCCTCATTTTTACCATCCACATGTTGGGGGAGACCAAGGTCTGGCAAATTTGTCCTCATTCTGCAGAGGAAAGAGTCTGCCAGATCCCTTTATTCCAGAGAGACTGAGCCCTTGTAATACTGCGTTGTCTGCTGTTCATACTCCAGGATCATGTTGATTAGAAAAGAGTGTGTGTCTTCGGAATGCCTTAGAATTAAGGGAGTGGAGGAGAGTTCTGAGTGTTTAGGAGGGGGTTGAGGGAGGGAAAAGGCATATTGGGAAATAATGAAGCATGAAGTAATTTTGATACACTTTAAATATAGACATGCATCTTGTTGGCAACTGGCTATGAGACAGTGAAGGAGAGAGCTAACCATTGGCCTTGGACAGTGGGACTATGAGGGCTCGGTGTTTTACATGCATATTACCTGATGTGACCATAACACAGCTACCCCGAAAGAGTGGTATGATTCTCCCCATTTTATAGATATGAAAATCAAGGCTCGAAGACATTAAGCAATTTGCCCAAGATCACATACAGGGTGGAATTAGGATCTGAGCTCAGGTCTGATTAGATCTGGGATTTACTGGCATTTGGAAGACCTAAAGATTTGGAGATCTAAACTCTGATCAGAACAGAAAACTTTCAAATTCTCCCAATATTTTTAAATTTTTGTTTTGTTTTTGTGTTTTTTTTCTTTTTGTTTTGTTTTTGTTTTTGAGACAGAGCCTTACCCTGTTGCCCAGACCGGAATGCAATAGTGCAATCATGGCTCACTGCAGCCTTGGACTCCTGGGCTCAAGCGATCCTCCTGCCTCAGCCTGCCAAGTAGCTGGGACTACAGGTACACCCGACTATGCCTGGCGATTTTTTTTTGTGTGTGTAGAGACAGGGTCTCACTATGTTGCCCAGGCTGATCTCCCAGTATTTTCGAGCCCTTTCCGAAAAAGTATTTGAAACAATGTTTCTACTTCCTTCTGCTTTTCTAGTTCACTCACTCCCTACTCTCCCCACTGCTTCAGGATTGGACAGCTCCCTCATTCAGCTAAGCCTTCCTTTCCACAGACAGAGCTTGATTTCAGAATTGGCCTTTTTTTTCCAGAGTGGCAACGTCTTATCCCATGTATGAGGATGTGAGTGCATGTGTTTGTGTGTGTGTGTGTTTTGTACATGTGTGTGTGTTTTGTACATGTGAGTATGTCTTTGAGTATATGTGAATATGCATGTACATTTGTCCGTATGTATATGTGACTGTGGTACACGTGTGTGCCTTCGTATATGTAAGAATGTATGTGTCTCAAGGTATATCTTTATTTGTGATTGTCTGTGTATGTACGTGTCTGTGTTATATGCTTGTCTATGTATATAAGTATGGTGTGGGTGTGCATATGTATATCTGCATGTATATTGAGTGTGTATGTGAGTGCATGTGAGGCTGTCTGTATGTGTTCATGCAGGTACATGTGGGCTTAGGTCTGTGTCTTGACTGTGTCCCTCTGCATGACTGGGGTTGTTCCGGTGGGCGGGCCTTGCAGATGGAGAGTGTGTTGTTCTATGTGGTTTAGCGTTTCCAAAGATTCTTTGGCTGTTCCAGGGACATTACTTTTTTGTTTCTGAGTTTACCCTCTGCAGAGCCTCAGCAGAGAGCATTGTCATGAAGTGCTTATGGGCAGATAAGAGAAAAACTTTCATTTTAAGTGAAATGACTCCTCATATCGGGAACTGAGTTGATATTAATAGATCAAATTTTGTCTTTAGTGACTCCAAGCATCTATGTAAATTCCAGTTTTAATGTGGAATTTTGAGATACTAAATACTGCATGAAATACGTTGAACTTATTGGGGATTTGGAAATTGTCTCGCCCCTTGGAAATTTTGGTTACAACTTTTTCTTTTCTTTATTTTTTATTTTTTTGCTCTGTCATCCAGGCTGGAGTGCAGGGGCACTATCTGGGCTCACGGCAATTTCCGCCTCCTGGATTCAAGCGATTGTCATGCCTCAGCCTCCTGGGTAGCTGGGATTATAGGCATGCACCACCATGCCTGGCTAATTTTTGTTTTTTTTAGTAGAGACGGGATTTCACCATGTTGGCCAGGCTGGTCTCGAACTCCTGGCCTTAAATGATCTGCCTGCCTCAGCCTTCTAAAATGCCAGGATTACAGATGTGAGCCACTGTACCTCTGTAAGGGGAGGGGAGGGGAGGAGTTCTCAAGGCAGTCTTCCTCGACGCCTCCTCCCTCAGGAGGAGGAGATCCGGTTCATGCACCAGAACTTTATTTCTGGTAGGAAACCTAGATAAACCCTGTCCTGTTTAGCCTTTCTAAACTGTAAAAATAATAATTTATTATCGGTTTAATTAAGAGGCTCATGTTGTTGCTCTTTGAAAAATTTCCAGATAGTTTATATTTTTTACTAATCTAAATAATTAAATGGGGGCCCGTTGCCTGGAGTGTGGAGTCTGAGTTCACAGGTCTCCACATCCTCACAAGTAGGGATGGGCGCCATCAACAGGCAGACACCTTGTAGCTGGGGAGGAGATTGTGGACAGAGGCTGCTGCTTCCCGCCCTCCCCTGGACATTAGGCGTCCATCCCATATGACACATACACACTAGATGCCTGTGTCATCTCGGTTTGTGCCTCCAACATTTCCATTTGCCCAGCTGTTAGGGAGCTCAAGAGGCCAGTGGTCTTATAATCCCTTGTTGCTATACATGGAATCATGTTGAGACTCTCTCTCTGCCACAGTTTCCTATCTAAAAAGATGACAGGCTCAAGCCAAATAAGGGGATGGTTCAGGCCCCTTGAGCTCTCAGGTTGGGTTAGTCCATCTTCTGGAAAGCAGCAGCACAGTCTATTGGCTGGAATTCTGGCTCCCCCATCGTCGGCCTTGGGTACATCGCCTGATCTCGTGAAGGCTCAGTTTCCTCATCTGTAAAATGGGGATGATAATTCCTTCCTCGTTGAGAGTGGCTCACTGAGGTAATACACACTCAAGCCCTGACACGGCTCATAACAGGCTTCTGATGCCTGCGTGTACTACTGTGATTGGTATATTGGAGATCTTTTAGAGCATTTCCAAATTATCTTTGTTTAATCCCCCATCAAAATCTACAGTGGAATAGAAAAGGTTTTTAATTTTTAACTTAAAGGGCACCCTTGGTAGGCCCCTTCCATTTTTGCCAAGCCAGAGGGCCCTGGTTTGGTCCCAAGGCCTCTCTGTGAGGACCTCTAGTTTGGGCAGCCCAGAGTGACCCAGCATGGATCCTCTCCTCCAAGCTCGAGGCTGAAATGGCTTGTCTGTCTGCTTTTAGTGTTGTTCCTCAACGTGATGCTGTCTCTGCTTACAAGCCTCTCAAACTCCCCTGCCCACCATTCCCTGCATACAGTAGCCTTAATGTATTCTCTCGAATACTCATCAGATTAAGGCTCCCACTAGATATCTTGCTCGAAATAAATTTTATGGGCATATATCCTCACCCTCATCCCATGCATTTGTGGCTGGGAGGAGAAATATAGCCAAATCTCTCCTCAGAGGGCTGGCCAAACAACAATTAGGTAGGAATCTGTGGCCCCGCTTGCCCAGGAACCAAGGGAGGTGCGAGGAGTTGGGCTAGCTCCCGGCCCGCATGCCAAGGGCCAGCGAGGATGGTGCTTCGTCTGGGTTCTCAAAGGGTTAATTGCCCCCCCTGGGGGCCCAGCTCCTGGAAATCCAGATCACACAAGGAAGACCCTGACCTGACTCCCAGGGCAGAGGTGTGGCCGTGCCACTGGGGCATGAAGCCCTGCACAGCTGTGCCTAGCAGCCTCCTGCCACGGCTGTGCCCCGCTGTCGGGGCTTAGTGGGCACACGGCACTGCCCTGTGGCACACAGCAGGCCTTCTTCACACATTCCTGCTGGCTCTGCATGCCCTTTGTACTTAACTCGCTTCCCTGAGCTGGGAGGGCTTCCTGGTTGGGTCTCCCCTCCTCTTCCCTGCAAGAGGAGGCCTGGGCAGTCCTCCTTGACACCACCTCCCTCAGTCTTTCTTCTGCTCAGCAGACCGCAAGGGCAGTGAACTCAGCTCGTGCTGAAGAAACCCGTTCCCCCTTGCCCTTCATAACCCTCCTGACCTGAGTTGTCCCCTACTTTCTCCTGCTTCAGACTGGGGGGCATCACACCAAAGGAGTTCCTGGCTATCCATCCTTCATAGACTGGCGGGCTCATGAGTCACCTCCTTACCAAGACCTTCCAGGGCCCTCCAGGGATGCCAGCCAGCCCCTGATGGCCCCTGGAGGGAGGCCAGGGGTGTGGCTGAGTGAGTACTTGCATGGGGCAGACAGGCATGGCCCCAAGCCGCTGGCATAGTTGCTGTGTGAGGTGGCCACTCGGCCTCCACGGGAGAGTCATGACATCTCTGCAGGGATTCTTATGAGGGCTCCATGAGAAAATGCCCATGAACATGGGTGCCTAACTTGCCTTTCCATGGGCATGACAGTTATCTCCTAATAATAGCAAGCCTGTCTTGAGCACCTACTGTATACCAGGGCCTGTCCTAAAAATTGTCCGTGTATCAGTCCGTTTGCTCTTCACAACAATCCTACAGGCACTATTGTCATCATCACCCCCTTTTACAGGTGAGGAAACTGAGGCAGAGAGAGGCTAAGTCATTTGTCCAAGTTTAAAAAGCAGAGCCAGGATCCAAACCTAGGCAGCTGAGCTCTGGAATTCACATTCCCACCCCGTGTCCTGCCCATCCCCTCACTGGGTGGAAACCCCTGTGGCCGTCATTGTTCAGTACTTTGCTGAGCACACTGGAACTCCTGGGTAAGTACTGATTGGCTGGGCAATGTATTTCTCAAGGAGGAAAACTGGAGATAGAAAAAAAAAAAAAAAAGAATCCTGTATGTACTGGGACAATTAGCAAGTGGGACACCTGATAGTTTTCATGGGATATTTTGGTCTGAGAAAGGGGTCAACAGGCAAGGCATGTATACCAGGCCTGACTTCCACGCAAATACTGGTAGTGCTGGGGCCATGAAGGGAATAGGCTGGGGTTGGGGTTTAATTGGGCCCAAGGTTGGCACTTCCGTGTACAGGGCTAGTGATGGCATTTAGTGACTGTCCCCATAGCCTATTCATAGGGTTTAAGTACAAATGTCTTAATAGTCAAGAAAGCCTTCTCTCTACATAGGTTTAGATGTGTTTAAAATTTTTCTTAGTGCGTTGAGGGTAATTCCTTTATGTTAACATGTTTTAAATTATATCACAACCAACAAATATATGAATCAAAAACATGTATGAGGCCAGGCATGGTGGCTCACGCCTGTAATCCCAGCATTTTGGGAGGCCGAGACAGGCGGATCACCTGAGGTTGGGAGTTTGAGACCAGCCTGGCCAATATAGTGGAACCCATCTCTACTAAAAATACAAAAAGTAGCGAGGTGTGGTGGCATGCGCCTGTAATTCCAGCTACTCAGGAGGCTGAGGCAAGAGAATCACTTGAACCCAGGAGGTGAAGTTTGCACTGAGCTGAGATTGTGCCACTGCACTCCAGGCTGGGTGACAGCAAGACTCTGTCTCAAAACAAAACAAAACAAAACAAAAAAACCATGTATGATTCATGAGAGATTTGGTTTTACTGCTGCTGACATTTTGGAGTGACAGGAGATACTAGTGAAAAACTGTTTCAAGGTGAGCTTCTCAGACAGGATTTGATCAATTATTTAGTGATAAACATCTATGGCATTACCCGTGTGTGCCAGGCACCATGCTAGGCAGTGACCGTTTAGACAAACAGTGAGCAAAAGTGTCTTTTATAATAGGGGTGGTAAACCCTGGGGTTGCCAGCCTCATGAGTGCTGTAACAGGAGGATACTGTAGGAGGCCAAACGCTTGCACTTTTGTTTTTGTTCTTAATACTTGTTGATTTGTTACCTTCTTTTTTTTGAAAAGCACAGGGGAAAATGGCTAGAGATCCTAGTACTGTTTGTTCATCCAACCATGGAAACCTGACCATTTTGTAGATTTTGAAATAGTCAGTGACTCAAAATACTATCAAATTCGCAAGCAATCCCTTGGAAAGATGGGATGGTGGAGAAACAGACCTCAGATAGGAAGTCACCCAGGACAGGAACCAGGTGGGGCAGTGGTTAGGGTTCCATTGCAGACAATAGAATCTTCTTTCACTATTTAAGTGAAAAGTGATTAATCATCAGGGGGCAGGTGACTTTCAACTCAGTAGAGCCAGCTGGTTGGAGCTTCCAGGATAACTCTCAGCCCCCAGAATTTCACTGCCTCTGCCATGACTGATCAGGACAGTGCAGTACCCAACACAGCACTTCGTCGCCTCAGCCATGATGCACACCGGCACAATGGGAACCTGCCCCTCAGCTATCCTGACATTTAGCTCAGCTCTGAATTCAAGTCTCTCCCAAGAGCGTTTGATTGGAAGACTCAATCATCTTCAAAATGTGAGCTGCCGGGGCATCTGGAAAAGCAGTTTCTAGCTTTCCTATCTGCAGCGTAGGAAGGCACATTAGGATGAGGTATTGATCCAGCCAATCTATGGTATCAGTTGCAGTTCATTAAAATATTGAGATTTTCTCTACAAGAGCACCCTCAGGCTTGGACCTCGATCACTGCCCACCCCCTCCCCCACACCATATTTATCATTTGCTTTTCAGGACAGATGGCCTTTCAGTCCAGGCCTGGGCAGGGCTCACTTTGGGGGCTGATGTTTTTAGCAGAGCTTCCAATCACTTGTGAAAATGTTGTGGAAACAGAGATGGATGTTGCTGAGCCTTCCTGGCCCGTTGGCTGTGGAACTGCAGCTGACATAAATGGGTTAGCTGCTACTGCTAGCCTTGTGGTGCCCTTAGAAACAGGTGACTCCTCTGGGCCAAAATCACCCCAAGCCAGAATACACAACCTGGCCAGCAAAGCAAGGGTTGGCTTTCAGTCCCCACTTGTTCCTTGACCACGTACCTTTGTGTGCAGCGTATAACCTGTACGACTATATTCAACAGCTCTACGGTTTGGGCCATGTCTATTTCCACCACTAGCAGAGTGGGAAGGCACCCGCCAGGGCCTGGCCTGGTTAGCAAGGCTGTGTGGAAGGCTCACAGTGCCTCTCTCTCCTCTTCCTCACAGAGATCCCCCAGTGTGCTGGCTGCAACCAGCACATCCTGGACAAGTTCATCCTGAAGGTCCTGGACAGACACTGGCACAGCTCCTGCCTCAAGTGTGCAGACTGCCAGATGCAGCTGGCGGACAGGTGCTTCTCCAGGGCCGGGAGCGTCTACTGCAAGGAGGACTTCTTCAAGTAAGTCAGAATGGTCCCTCTCGTGGCCCCGGCCTGTCTCTGCCTCTCCCCATGCAGTGAGGGGGAAGTTTGCAGTGGGGTAGGCCAGGGAGGGTGGAGAGTCCACTCTGGGAGGGGCAGGTAAATCCTGGAGCCGAGAGGATGCCCCTTGTTGAGGTCCGCCTTCTGATCACTGGCCCATCACTGCCAGAGGTCCAGCCTCTAGACCTCATTTGATCTGCATGGGGCAGGGGTGAGGAGCCAGGGGCCTTGGGCTAGGTTTCTCCAGGGTGGTTGACAAAGTTCTGCAAATCTCCTTTGTTGCTCCAAAGAGCAACAGAAAGAGTTTCTCTTTCTGCCCTGATATATTGGTGCTTCAGGGCATGTGGTCATAACATTCCCACAACTTTCAGAGCAGGTGCTTTTAGGTTCATGTTCACATCTAGAGGCGTCTCTGTGGCTGTGTTTGCACAGCCTGCTTCAAGGGCCTTAGAGGCTTGCAAGAGTTGCTTCTGGCAGGAGGCAAGCCAGGCTCGGTCAATGTCGTCACTTTATATGGAAACATGATCAAGAAAGAGGCAGTTTCATGTGATGGTTGAGTCCAGACTCTGCCTGGATTTGAACCCACTTATTGGCGGCATGCTCTTGGGCAGGTTACTTAGCTTCTCTATGCCTCAGTTTGTTTATCTGTAAAATGGGGCCCACAGTAATAGTCCCTACCTCATGAGGTTTTTATTAGCTTTAAATAAGTCTATTTATGCATCAAGTCCTCAGGACAGTGCCTGACACTTGACTGTTAGCTCTTAAGACTGTCTGAGATTTTCCATTCTGGGGTGGGGTTCATCAAAAACTTCCCGTTGGAGCTTTGGGTCAGGGTGCGTGGACCTCCTGGAAGGTGTTTTCCATGGCATTTAGTCCTTGACTTCTCTCCCAGAATCTATTGCCCAAGGCACTGATGTTGGTGCCTAGCCAAGGTGGAGCAGCTGGCAGCAAGCAAAGCCAAGAGCGGGAGGCGGGGGTCAGGGACGCTCAGCCCTGTGTTCAGTCACATCAGCCTGGGTGGCCCAGGGGGTGCCAGGGAGGCTCGCCAAGGCCTGGGCACACCCAGCCCAGATAACCAAGCCCCACAGAGGCACCTCATGCTGAAGCTGTGTATTCAGGAGATGGGGGTTGAGGGGGAGTAATGGGGAGAAATGTGAGTCCTGGATACAGAACACAATTTCTCCCACATCTTCCCAAAGGTTTCACTACAGAGAATAAGTGATTTGAATACCTGAGGATTCTCACATTTCTTTAGTGCAATGAGTTGAAGAGCACATTAAAGATCTTGGTAACTACTGCGTGGGGCTGCCTCCCTGGCTGTGTGCAGAGGACACGCTCACTGTCACCACGGTACTTTGCTCAGATATGTGCTGCTCCTTACGTGTGAGTGTGTGTGTGAGAGAGTGTGAGAGTGTGTGTGGGTGAGTGTTGTGTGTGTGAGAGTGTGAGTGTTGTGTGTGAGTGAGCGTGTGAGTGTGTGTTTACTACAGGAAGGCAGGGGCAGCAGGTGACACGGGTGCCCAGCAAGTCCTTGATGTTTGGGTGGAAGGACAGGCCTCTGGTCCTCTCTCTGAGCTTTTTGTGTACTGCTCTTCTTTCTCACAATCTTCCTGTTGCTTTCCCACCTCTGACCCTCCTCTAGTTTCCTTTTTTCTGGCATTCATGCGATTCCATTCCCTCTAGCCACATCCTTCCCTTTCTCAGTGGGCGACAGTTTGCCTCTATTTTCCTTCCTCTATGATGTCCTGGCCAAGCACCACAGCAGCTATTACGGGACCCTGGGTGGGTGAATTTCACTGTGTGTGTGTGTGTGTGTGTGTGTGTGTGTGTGTGCATGCGCACAGGTTGACATATGTACCCGGGTACATATGTGAACATAATGTGTGTGTGAAGAGGGCAGGAGGAGGCAGGTGGGAGGGCCTGGCCTTGGGGTCGGGTGAGCTGCCCTGCTTCTGTGATGAGGTGTGTGCAGGTGTGTGTGCCTGCACCTTTGGAAGCCAAGAGGCCATGCCTCCGCTTGCCTATCTCGGGGCAGGGTAGGTGCTGGATGTCCGAGTCAGACCTCAGAGCCCACTGGTTTCTGGCTGGTCCAGCGTGGCAGCTCGGGGAAGCCTGTGGGGTACGAGCAAAGCCTGGCAGGGCCACTGACCCAGGACTTCATCACCAGGGGGCCATCTTGCACCCCCCAGTGCTTCCTCAGGGCCCTGTCTGATTTTTGGACCCTGAGCGGCTGGCTCCGAGTTTGGAAAGGGAGGGTGGAGAGGAAGGTGGTGGCAGCGCAGGCGTGGGGTTGGGTTTGGGAGAAGTAATGACCAGGAAAGAGGGTCTCCCTAGGCCCAGGAAGCGCCCACAGTGTGTGCTGAGGAGGGATCCCCACGGGCCCATGAGCCAAAGGCCCAAGACCAGAAATACCAAGAACAGTTCCTCATGTGGGCCGTTGCCCCTGGCTCCGCTGCCCCACACCCTGGCCCTCTTTTGGGTCCTTTCAGGGCCTTACTCAGCAGAAACCTTCTGGCTGGTCCCTCCACTCACCTCCCTGTAGTCTGCAAGCCTTCCCACCCGGTGAGCCTTCCGCCAGGTGGGCCTTCCCGCCAGGTGAGCCTTCCACCCCACAGCCCAGGCCCGGGCCTGCCCCTTCCCTGAATATGCCACAGAGCCTGCCAGAGGCATTGGTGCATCAGAGCCTCCTGCCGGTGCTCCCTTCCAGTCCTAGCCTGCTGCCTTCCTCAGGTACCTGAGGCCCACCAAGCAGGATGCTCCATTCCCAGGCATGCTTGGTGGGCTGCCGCCTCCACACGCCAGCCCAGGCTGTTTCATCCTCCAGGGACGGTGCCCACCCTCCAGGGCTTCCTTCCTTCCAGGGTCCTCAGAGTCCAGCTCCGCAGCAGGCGGGATCCCCAGTGGAGCCATCACTTCCTGTGTCTCCCCTCTCCCGGGTGACTCAGCACAGAATGCTTTGGTTTGCCCATTTCTCGTGTGTCTGGTTTATCTTCCTTGTTGGCTTGAGGAAAAGGCCTATCTGTTACTCATTTTTCTGTCCCCTGTGTAAGCCCCTGGCTCTGCGCTTTGTCCATAGGCCATTGCTGGGTTTGATGCTGCAACACGTCAGTTATCCAGTGAATTTACCCGAGCTTTGGTGACCAGTTTCTTTGGTATGTTGCAAAGCGTCTTTGAGTGAGGGAGGCCCAGGCTGCTTGCGAATGCTCAGGCCCATCATTTAGCCACGGTGACTTCCCTTGTTCCCGGCACTGCTCTGCTTCATGAAATGACCTACTCTCAGGGCTGGGTCCTTCTGTAATGCAGGGCATCTGGCCACAGATTCAGTGCTGAGTTTGGGCCATTGACTCTGTGATGGGGTGCTGTGAGGAGGGGAGTTCAAAGCTGAAGTGATTCTCCCTCCTGTCAATGGAGGGCCAACCCGAGATGAAGACCAGGTGGCTCTGAAGTCCTCAGTGGGTGGATTCATAGCCCTCACCAAGCTCTTGGGGACCAGGGCTGTTTGGTACTGGAAGGAACAGCTGCAGGCTCCATCCTAGGTACAGACAGGGAGGCAGCAGGCTGTCCAGCATCTGAGTGGTCCCACCTCCCATCCCCAGGGGTCCTGGGACTTGCTGGCCACGTGGGGCTCTGGGGCAGCCTGCTCCTCATCCCATCTCATTAGATGTCACCAGGCACCTCTTTCAGAGGGCACATGGGGGCACACACACAGTGGAGGTGCAGCAAGGATAGAGAACGTGCTGGGGCAGGAGGGGTCGAGCAGTCCCTGGAACCCCAGGTCCCTCCCTGGTCACACCCTCGCCTATAGAAGTCACATCTGTGGCCACCTTGTGAGAGGGACAGCAGGTGCCACATACTTGAATTTGCCCATCAGACCTCAGATGCTCTTAGCTGTGGGGTTTGGAAGACAGCTGGTCAGAGCTAGGGAGAGTCCCTTTTCCATGCTCCTTGAAAAAAAAAAAAAAGAAAAAGCATGTCCTTTTCTGGTACCTCCTCCTAGCCCTGCTCAGAGGTGGGGGCAGGGCTCATTGATTCCCTGATGAGCACTGTGGTCCTAAGTTCCTGGATCAATACTTTAATCTCTTTGCCCATAACAAGGAAGAGGGCCACTGCTTTGCACAACTCCAGGGGGCATCCTCCTGTCATATTCTACGTGAAGTTCTGCAGATCAATACGGAGATATGGAGAGTACCCACTGGAGGTGGGTAGTACCTTGTAATATCTCAAAAGTGGAAGGAGGCTGGGAGGTCAGGACTTCCCGAGCCTTCCACCGGGGCATGTGGCGATCCTGCTAACTGGCAGCAGGGGGCGATGTTGGTGTGGACACAGAGGAGGCAAGAAGGATTGTTGGGAAGTTGTACTCTGGTTGTTGCATTTTTCTTTGGGGGCTGTTGAGCTCTATCTTGCTCAGTAACATTGACTGATTTTTGCTGTTGTTTGTTGTTTTGCTGCTTGTGTCCTTGGCTCTCCTTTCTCCAAACGAAATAAAATTCTGAGGCCCAAGAAGAAAGGCACTGAGTTGACTGAGGCAGCACAGTGGGGGCTGTGATTTGTTCTGAGTTCAGTGGGGGCATCAAACATCAGGAGAGCCCACCCCTGGTGCAGAGGGTGTCCCGAGGCCTGTTATAATTTGAATCCCAAGCTGCAGGGCAATGACTCCTCGTGTCGCATTTGCTAAGCAGATCCTCTCCAGACCATGTGTCCAGCATGTCATGGGTCCTTCCCATGTCTCCTCAAAAAGGGACCAGGGCTCAGAGAGAGTAGGGATCTAGGAGTGGGGCTTCCGGGTCCCCTTGCAATCACCAGGTGGGTCCTGGAAGGAGCCAGGCAGCTCCCTTCCTCTGGAGCACAGCACAGACCGCCGGGTCCTCTGCTCTCGGAGCTGGGTTCAAGTGTTGCCTGTCGGCAGCCAGCTGGGTGCCCGTAGGCAAGTTTCTTTGCATCTATGTCCTCTTCACAGTGCCTGTCTAAGAGCCCTGGCACCCAGGAGCATTTCTCAAAAGGAATGATTTTGTCGGCAGAGGGGTTTGGTGAACCCAAAAAGAGCTCAGTTGAATTCCTGTCCTATCTTTTTCATTAGCAGTTCGTCAGCACAGGTAACTAGGTCTTTCTGAGCCTCATTCCCTTGTTGGTGGAGAGGAGCTCACGCTAACCCACCGAACTAGGAAGAAGATGTGTGTGACCCGGGTCCAGCAGAATGCTAGGTGCTTTGTAAACACTGCTGGGTTTCAGGCCCTGCCATGTGGCCCCTTGACCCGCAGCCCTGCAGGGTCAGGTAGTCAGAGTTCCCTCAGGGCGGGGCCTGCGCTGGCCTTCCTGGTCTCCCCTGTACCAGCCTTGAGAGCTTCCCATGGAGATGATTCTTAACTGCCTGGAGCTCCTCAGATAGAGGTGGGTTAGCCTGGCAGAACGGGGTGGGCTGTGGTCCACGGGAGAAACCTGCCATGTGGATCTCTGCGAAGAGTTGAGAAACAAACCATTATGGAGTGAAAACAAACAGAGCTGTGGAATTGAAGCGAGGGCAACGTTCCTACACGTTTGTAAGGTCAAGGGCAAGCCATCAAGGGCAATCCAGGCTTGTGGGGGCTTCAAGCTGTGCCCCCAGCCACTGGGGCCCCATCTTTCCATCTGCCTGTCAGAGGGGCGTGGAGTGACTCGCGGGTGTTCCGAGGGTGCTGCCACCCCAGAAGGTTCCTGTCTAAAATGTCATGCTTCTCAGGGGTCTCCCTGCCCCTGAGGCCCTCACAAGGCAGGCAGGCAGTGATGGGTGCGCCAGAGGCTCCCGGCGGCGGGATGGAGGAGGCTGTGTCGCAGGGGAGCTGTGCGGCTGCTGGGCCAGGCCAGGATCTCCCTCCGCTCCCCGCGGTGCCCCTCCCCCAGCCTGCCAGTCTGCAGGCCGCAGGTGGGCTGTCCGCCAAGGGCAGGTAGGCAGCGTCCTCGGGAGCCCGGGAGCTGCTGCCATTTATCCCTGCAGTCCAGAACAGCGCATTTCCGCCTGGCGTGGCTGCAGGGTGGTTGTGCTGGCTGCAGACAGGGCTTCACTGGTGACCTCAGCCCACTCTGGTGACCAGGGCCTCTGCTCCTCATCTGGCAGGGGGCAGCTGCCCACAGGACATCGGCTAATATGGGGAAAAACAGGCTCGACCCCTCTGTGGGGTGGGCTTCATGGAGAGCAGGTGTGGGGTTTGAGTCCAGGCTCAGTGTGAACTTGGGGTGTTAGACATCACCAAACACCTCGCTTTCCCATCTCCACAGGGGGAAGAAAAATACTGACTTTTCTGAGTGACTGTGAGGACTGAGTCAGAAGCAGCAAGGAAGTGCTTAGTCCATTCTTAGGAAGGTCATGAGGGGGCGCCTAGACGGTGCCCCACGTAGGGAGGAGGAAAGAAGACAGCAGGAGGGCCTGGGGCCCGGCTGGCAAGGACGGGGTCCTGGGGTTGCTGGCCAGGCCGCGTCAGTGGTAGTGGTGGTCAGGGGATCGAACAAAGGCCCACCCTTCAGTGAGGAGCCGGCCTGCATTTTCCTCATGGGATGCTCTCCCTCCCTGTGTGGTCCAGAGCTGTGGGCAGGAACCGCAGCCCTCAGCGCTCGCATCAAAGAGCAGGGCCAGCCCTGGCGGGAGGGGCCAGCCCGCGCCTGGGTGGCTTTCCACTGTCTCAAGCTTTCTTGTGCCCTATTGCCCCAGAAAGAGGCAGCCTCAGTTCTGGGGTTGGTCGTAGAGTCAGTGTGGAGTCAGACTTTTGCTGAGCCACTTATCATTTCTGATAACCACACACCTGCCAGGCCATGCAGGCGTGATCGTGCGTACATGCACACACATACACATGCACACACGTGTGCACACACGCATGCACACACAGTGCTCTAGCAGAATGTCCTTAAGGAATGCACAGGGGTGGGTCTCTTTGATGTGTGACTTTCCATAATTTCTGAATAGTTTATAGTCTAATTTCCTCGCTAAGCAAATTAAATCTTTTAAGGTAACGATCAGATGGTCCGGATAGTGGCTGTGCGTGTGGACATTTGAAAGATTCAAACACACTGGTGGGACCAGGCCCACAGTCATTTGTGCTGGCCTGTAATCAAGGCAGAAGCAATTACTTAGCCCCGAAGCTCCCCCAGGGACCGAGGCCGTAAATCAGGAGGTGATGAGTCGGAGGAGGATTGTCTGCCCGCCCCAGAGCACGCAGTTCAGCTGCAATCGCCTGGGCCACCCTCCCCGAGTGGGGCCTGGGGTGAGGGCCTCCTGATGTCTGTGGAAGCCACATCTCAGGGACTTTCTGGCTTAGAGGAATCTGTTTGGAATCACCTAGCTGCAAATTAGTCTGGGGATCAGATGCATCTGGGCTGTGGAAACGGACTCCCCAGTGGGATCTGGGTGACGTGGGAGTGGAAGCCGTGGGCAGCCCTCTTTTGGCCCAGTCATAGCACAGCAGCCAGCAGCACCTGCCTTCCCTCCATTGCTGAAGCTCGGCTTCCTCTCCTCACCCTCCTCTCCTCACCCCTACCCTGGCCATTCAGGTGCCAGGCCATGGGGTTCCCCACTCCAAAAGGCCCTCTCTGGACATTCTTGCAGCCTCTGTGCCTTCAGGCCCCTGTCTTTGGGTCTCTGCACTACTGTAACTTCTCTAATTGCGGTGCTTTCCCCTCCTTCCCTCCTCAGCCCGTCTGTCTCTTCCCTCCGCCCATCTGGTCACGTTGTCCCCGTTGCCTCCTGGCTGGGCATTCAAGGGCCCATGATCTGGCTCAGCCTTATTCCCTGCTGGTCCTCTGGCCAAGGTCACACCAGGTCACACCCATTAGAGCCAGTGTCTAGTTTGTCACTCTGGTCCCCGGAGGCCTTCGCGCCTCTAGAAGCCCCACTCTGAGAAGCCACGGGCTTCTCCACAGGGCTGGTCTCTGGTGGGCACTATGGGTGACACAGCAGGTCAGCCTGGGGGCCTCTCTCCTACACACCCATTCCAGTTCCTGCAGGTGTCTGCCATGCCCTGTTTGGAGAATGAGGCCCTCAGTCTTGGGGGACTTTGGGACTCTGACAACTGATGAGTGACCTGCAGATGCCCAGGTGGGCTAAGAGCATAGGTGACAGGATTTCTGTGGGAGTGCTCTGTGCCACCGCTGCACTGGGCCATCTGTGGGGGTGGAAAGTGTGGGTTCTGGGCCCCGAAGCGGGAGTGAGGGGTGGCTTTTCTCTCAGTAAGCACCCCTGATGCGTCTCCCACCCAGGAAAGTTTGCTCACAGCCGAGCTAGCAGCTTGGCAGAGGCTGACTGGCCTGTAGTGAGAAGGGCAGATGAGGTGCTGGGGGACGTAAGGGAGAGGAGGGAGGGTGACCTTGGGCCAGGCAGCTGACTGCTGCAAGCCTGTGGCTGTCAGAAAGAAGGGAATACTCATCCCTCCCTGCAAGGGCAGGTTTGTGGTTTGAATGAGATGCCTCGCATGAAGTTGCCTGGTGCATATGACATGCTCCGTGCTTGTTTACAAAAACACCTGGTGGTCTGGACCCTTCTAGAAGGGATTCGGGTCCTGCATGTCCCGTTGCCTCTTCAAGGAAATCTGCCCCCAGCAGGGGAGGAGAGGACTTGAGGCCAAATGAACGGGAGAGCTGGGCTCTCGTCCACTTCCTGCCATGGATGGAGCTGTGTGATCTTGGGCAAGTTACTGCTTGTCTCTGGGCCCCCGTTTCCTCCTCTGTGAAAGTAGGGCCTTGGACTAGGTCACTGCTTTTAAAGCTTTTCCAGCAGCGTTCATCTCAACATGATAATATCAAATATTCTTTAAAAATAAAAACATTAGATTAAAATCCTGATAAAAAGCAGATTGCTGGGGGGGCTGTTCCCATGGGCTGGGAGGTATATGTGTGATTGTGTGCATGTGACATGGGGGCTGTGTCCCCAGCCCCCGAGGCTCTAAGATACTCTGGTGTCAGGCCTTCTCCAAATAGGACCCCCGTCTGTGTCTGGAGAAGGCTGCCCGTTCTGGGGCAGAACTTTATGTGCCCATGACATGGCTGTGGCCTTAGAGTGGGCGGTGATATATGTTGGAAATATTGGTACATACAGTAACAGTAAATATCAGCAACTTTCCTGTCAAGTGTGGTGATAGATAAAAGAAATACATGTAGGGAAGTGTCAGCTGGGAAAAAAAATACGGCCAGCAGTAAATCACCGCCAAGCAATTAAAGCATAAAATCAACTTGTGCAGTATTTTGTTTCCTCAGGGCGGTGCACCATTCCATGGCAGCTCCACACGCAGGAGGCTGACATGGGTCCTGGGCTGGTCCCCACCGACTGCCTTCAATAGCCAAGAGTAAGGGAGACATCCCAGAGGAGAGGCACTGAGTTCAAATCCCAGCTCCGCCATTTGTCTGTGAGGTCTGGGGTGGTTACTAACCCTCTCTGAACTTCAGTGTCCTCATATCCAAATGAAGGACAGGCCTTCAAGCATTCCGCAGCACTGGGTCACTCACTGATTTATTCATCATACATGCACTGAGCACATATCCTGGGCCCGGCCCCGCGCTGGGCGCTGGATTCAGTAGTGAACAAGATGGATAAAGACCCTGCTGTTGTAGAACTTGCCTTCTAGAGAGGGGGAAAGATGGTCAGCAAGAAATAAGTGCACAGCATATCTACTGAGATGAGTGCTGTGGAGCAGGGAAGGAAGTGCTGAGGGGAAGGGTCCAGGGGTGTCCTCCTGAGCAGGTGACATTTCAGGGGACCACTGCAGGAAATGCAGGAGTGAGCATTCCTGCAGGAAATGCAGGTACCTGGGGGGAGAGTGTGCCAGCAGGGAAGCAGTGCCCGGGCCCCAGGAGGAGGCGGAGTGGACTGGGCAGTGGAGGAGGGAGGGTGGAAGGGCGATGGGGCTGGGGTGCCATAGTGCCTTGGAGGCCGTTAGGGGGCCTGTGGCTTTGACCCTGAGTGAGGTGGAAGCCACTGGAAGGTTTGAGCAGTGGAGGGCGAGGGTGCGACTTAGGCCCACTGTGGCGACCATGTGCAGAAGTGCCTGTGGGGGCACGGGCGGAGGCCGGAAGACTGTTAGGAGGCAGCTGTAGGTGCCGGCTGATGGCAGCCCAAGCTAGGGAGGGCAGTGCGGGTGTGAGAAGTGGTCCCCAACATGGTATAATTTTGAGTAGAAGCCGGGCGTGGTAGTTCACGTCTATTGTCTCACCTACGCAGGAGGCTGAGGCGGGAGGATCTCTTGAGCCCAGGAATTCAAGCTTGCAGTGAGCTGTGATTGCACCACTGCACTCCAGTCTGGGCAACAGAGTGAGACCCTCTCTCCAAATAATAATAATAATAAATGATAATAATAATAATAATTATTATTATTATTCTGAGTAGAGTCAACAGGATTTGCTGACAGATCAGATGGGGATGGATGCCCAAAGGTTTTGGCCTGAGCCGTGGGAAGAATGAAGTTACAGTGGTCTGAGATGGGAAGGGCTACGGGAGGAGCAGAGGGTGCGGGGCGTGTTGGTAAGAGTTTGGTTTTGGACTCCAAATCCATGTGTTGAGGAGGCAGTGGAGCCGCAGTCTGGAGCCCAGGGGTCTGGGCTGGAGGTGAGATCCCCAGGGGAGCAGGGTGGGCAGAGAAGAGGTGTGGGAGCAGGAGGAGCAGGAGCAGAGGAGCAGAGGCGGGAGAGCACAGTGTACGAGGCGGCGAGCAGGTGTGTCGGGAGGCTCGGGAGGCCCCGGGCAGAGGGGAGCTGACCGCTGGGCTGCAGCACAGCTCTGGGTGAGTGGGGCACTGCCCTGAAGGGTGCAGGGAGTGGGCGGTAGAGAAGGGAGGCAGGCAGGGATCATAGCATGCCTGTACATGGATGGAAGGAGCCAGCAGAGGGGAAGCTAATAACACAGAAGGTAAAGGGGATGGTTGCTGGGAGTCTCATTAGGTGAGAAGGAATGAGCTGTGTCTGGTGGAGGTGCGTGGTTCACCTGTGGGTGGCAGGCAGGGGCTGGGGCCCCGGGTGTGCGAGTGGATGGCACAGTGGGAGGTGAGGAGGGTCCAAGCCGGGCTTCCCTCTTCCATGGGAAATGGGAGGGCGCCAGCAGCTGAGCCTGGGGCTCAGCGGGGGAGCGGGTGGGAGGTGCATTCTGACTCCCAGCCCCCGAGGCACCATCAGTCCGGTGGGCAGGGGCTGCTTTCCTGGCTCTGTGGATGCCCGTGCTGGGGTAGGGCAGGCACAGGATGGAGAGAGGGCAGGGTCCAGGGTGTGTGGGGAGGGACAAGTGGGATCGCCCTGGGTCTGCTGGGTAAGGAAGGAGGGAATCGAGGGACAGTGACAAGCCCAGGGAGAAGGGCAGTCCCTGGGTTGTGTGAGTCAGTGCCCTGGGGAGCTGGAAGAACGGCGGGGTCCAACGGTGGGAGAGTTGGAAGTGACCCCTGGAGCTGTGGCAGTTGCTGGTAACAAGGTCTGGGGGAGTGAGCGGTGGAGGGAGGGTGGAGGCCACAGCCTTCAGGAGGTCAAAGAATTGAGAGGGACGGCCCGGAAGGATGGCCTATGTGGGGACTGCAGTCACCAAGGGTGTGGTGGGAGTGAGGGTGAGCCTGAGCTAAAGTCACCCAGGAGGGAAGCAAATGGAGCAGGGTGGCAGTGCGGCCACGGGGTGAGTGCCGGGGCATCGGGCTGAGGGCTGGAGGTGAGGGTCAGATGAGATCACATGTGCAGGGCCCACTCTGCGCAGGACACAGGTTGGTGCTAGGAGAATGGCAGTTGCCTTTATCACCAGTGTCTCAGTGACCCACTTGTGGTACGTCATATGGGTCTGCTCAGAGGTCGGAACTCATCATCAGGAATGTGCCAGACAGCCATGGTGTAGGATTTATGCGCCCCTGGTTCTAGAAGGCTCGGTGCCTGCAGGACCTGCCTGCTGCCCCCTTTCTACAGGGTCCAGACCCTCAAGCCTGTCCTGCACTGGTGAGCAGCCCAGCCAGGTGGTTGGGAGCAGCAGGGGTGGACAAATCAACAGCAGCAGGAGCTCAGGTGCAGAGGCTGGGACCCGGCACACAAGACCTGGTCCTCTCCTGGGGTCAAGAGTGGCCCGTGAGAGTCAGCTGAGAAGTCTCAGCTCTTCTCTGCCCACACCTGGGCCAGCCAGAGGATGTGGAAGGTGGACAGTGGGCCAGTTACGTGTGTTGGGGTTAACACACCGGGGGGTGAGGGCTCCCCCGGCCACCCCAGCACTGCAGGGCTGGGAGCCTCATGCAGGGGGCTCAGAGTCGCATGAGGGGGACAGGCCCTCTCCTCGAGCTGCAGCCTAGGTCAGGGCACCAAGGCTGGGTTTGCTGCCCTTGATGCCCGCCGCATGCCCACTGTGTTGTGTCAGAAGCACCGACTGCAAACCCCGGTTCTCTCGCTCGTTGTCCGTGGGAGCTAGGGGTCAGCACCTCACCTCTCTGAGCCCCAGTTCTTATCTGTTAAAATGTGTCACAGTACCCACCTTTCAGGCTAGGAGCTCAGGAGATAGTCATGGAGGCAGTGTGATGGCGACAGCAAGTGGGATGTAAAGTCTTGTGGTTTAGTAAACCATGAGCCTCATTTCAACCTGGGACTTAATGCCCTTCTTAGAAAAGCTTTTGGCTGGGCACAGTGGCTCACACCTGTAATTCCAGTGCTTTGGGGGCCAAGGTGGGAGGATCGCTTGAGACCAGGAATTCAAGGCCAGCCTCGGCAACATAGCAAGACCCAATCACTACAAAAAATGTCTTAAAAAATGAGCTGGGCATGGTGGCGTGTGCCTGTGATCATAGCTGCTCAGGAGGCCAAGGTAGGAAGACTGGGAGTTCGAGTGCAGTGAGCTATGATTGTGGCACTGCACTCCAGCCTGGGAAACCGAGTGAGATCCCCTCACCCCTAAAGAAAAGAGCTTAAAACTGCTTCTCTGCTCTGAGAAGCACAGCTACCTGCCTTCACTGAAATATACCTCAGGCTGAGATTTGGGGTGGGGTAGCAGGTCAGTTGATCATCTGCAGGAAGGTGCAGTTTGTCCGTATCAGCTCGCTCACGCCACCAGTCCATTCTTAAGGAACTGCCGACCAGGACTGATGATGCATTTTAGCTTTGACCTTTTGGGGGTTATCCTACCAACAAACAGTCCATTGGGAAGAAAACAGTCCCAGGAATTAACAGATCAGAATGTTCACACTGGTGAATCTTTTTCTAACAATGAACATGAAGGTAGCAGAAGCTGGTGTGTTTCCAGATGGTTCCTCTAACCAAACTAATTTTTCACTGTTGACAAGGGAGGCAAGGGTTGCACTGGACCAAAGGCTGAGGCTTGGCCATCTAGCATTCCACGCAAAATGGCTTCCTATAAGCATTCCTTTTATTCTCTATTCTGTCCTGAGTCTGCCTCAACCATGAGATAGGAGAGTCTCTGGTACTAGCTGCTGTAGCACTGCCCTTCATCCAGGGCACTTAAAGGAGTCTTGGACCTTTCTTTCTCTGGGATCCCTGCCCAGCGCCTTCCTACAGAGATGACTTTAAAAGGAAAAAAAAAAAAAAAAAAAAAGGGAAAAACAGCACACCATTCCAAGGAGCCTGGCATTCCTGAATCTTCCTTCCCTACAAGGTGCCGGTCACCTGTCTTCACTGCCTCCTTTTCCCTGTCATGCTCATCAGCTATGGCTTCTGTCCAAGTGCCTGAACAGAAGACTAAAACCTCCACTGCAGGCTGGTTTGAGGTCTTGATTTATGTAAGAATCTTGCACAGCACTGCTAATGTAAATTTCGGTTTTTTTCCCTCTAGGATAAACACCAAAATATGCAACTTTTTTTGGTGGGAAGAGAGATTGTCCTGTGATTTCTACCCATTTTCTGAGGCCTGTGGAAATAAACCTTTATGTACTTAAAATTAGACCAAAAATAGAACAAAGTTAATACCAAACCTGAAAAAAAAAGAAAGAAAAGAGCTGCCATTATGGAGAGCCAAGCCTCCCCTGACTACTCAGGCACATGTTTTAAGAAGCAGTTCGTTCGTTCGCTCATTCATTCATTCATTCATTCATTCATTGGGTCTTTGTGGCTTGCCTACTATGTGCTGGGTAGGGATAAGAGAATTTCCAGTGGTGCTGGTTAGAGGAGGAAAATAATATGAGCCATTAGCAAGTCCTTCCTTGCATTTTCTCTGTGGTTTTGGATCAGCTCCAGCTGCTCTCCCGGGGGGACTGGTTGTCCCCAGAGGCCTGGCTAGCAGGACTGGGCAGCAGGCTTATCTTTCTGAAAGGTGAGGCCAGTGCCCTTGGTGCCCCCGCGTGGGTACCCGGTGATCGGTGTTAAGGGGTGCTGTCTGGAAAGGCCCTTGGGAGCCCTCTTCCTTGGCTGGAGTCCAGCCTTTCCCTCTTCACCCCCAGCGTCCTTCATATTTGGTCATGTTGGTTAGACTGCTGGTTCTCTGTGTAGCAGCCGGGTTCACAGTTTTACCTCGTGTGGGGCCAGGGAATTCTAGGCATGACTGTGTGTCTCATTATTGCCTGTTGCAGGACAAGTCATGTGACCTGCCAGGCTTTGGCCTTCTCACCTGTGACTCTGGCTATTCTAAGATCTGGGAATGGGGACAGTGTCTCCATCACAGACACACCCCTGTAGGATGCCCTGTATTCTAGATCCACTGGCTCTGACTGGAGATGGGGTGGAGGGTGACCTGCAGGGCTGGGCTGGGCTGGGCTGGGGGAGCCTTGTGGGCCAAGGAGCTGCATGCGGCTCCCTCGGCGAGGGTCCTGCTGGCTGTGCTCCAGGGGAAAAGGTAATGAGAAGCCACTTCCACTTCCCTTCGGTATAAATCCCACAATCAGGAAAATTGCTTCAATTGCTAAAAAACGCTGGTGGGGAAGTCCATTTATTTTTCATTTTTCTTGTGCACTTGCCACCCTCATGCATGAATCACTGTCGGTATGTAGATTAAATTTATACCTCCGTTATCTTTCATGTCTCTGGTGCGCTGGTGTCAACTGGGCCTCCGGTGACTGAAAGCCCCTGCCTGCTTTTTAGTGGGAGAGAGTGTGGCCCCTATGGAGGAGGCTGCTGAAGGGTCTTCCCTCTGTTCCGGGGTCTCCTCTCAGCCCTCCTCTCCTTGGATCTCTGGTTAGGACACATTCTCCAAATTTGGGTGGTTTATTGGGAGGGTTTGCGACAAGCATGATGAAAGCCTTGTTTCATTTTAATTAATTAATTTAGAGACAGGGTCTCGCTCTGTTGCCCAGGCTGGAGTGCAGTGGCATGATCTCAGCTCACTGTAGCCTCAACCTCCCTGGGCTCAGGTGATCTTCCCATCTCAGCCTCCCAGGTAGCTGGGACTACAGGTGCACACCACCACACCCGGCTAATTTTTTTGTATTTTTTGTAGAGGCAGGGATTCACCATGTTGCCCAGGCTGGGCTCAAGTGATCCTCCTGCCTCAGCCTCCCAAAGTGCTGGGGTGACAGGCGTGAGCCACCACACCCGGTGCCTTGTTTCATTTTAGTACCTGCTTTGCAAATTGGCCAGGATTGGATATTAAATGTATAGGCCTTTTGAAAACACTCTCTAGTAACACGTGTGTAGGCTTCTTTTCTCTTTGTTGTACACACACACACACACACACACACACACGCGCACACACAGTAGAGGTGGGTGCCTGCCAGCCTTCCTCTTTGATCCAGGTGATGTGGTTACACAGCAGTTGTGGAGGACCTGGTTCTCACCTGTGTTCTGGGAGGTCCAGAACTGTCCAGAGCCGACTGTGTGCTTTGTTCTCCCACCTCAGATTCGGCCATCTCCGTGCACATCCTCTGCAAGTATGGTGCTTTATCTGCTGATTTATTTATTCAACAAATATTAACTCTACTTTCCTGGGTCCTGAATCCCCTTAAGAATCTGATGAAAGCCCAGGTCCCCTCCTGAGGCACAATTTTGAACAACTTAGCAGGTAGTTTACAGGCCTATTCCTGACCCTCAGGCAGAGAACTCCTGCTCTAAATGGGCCCCATCTCTCTGAAAACCAAGAGGCATTCCAGGAATTCAGAAGCCTGGGGTCCTCCCAAGCCACCACCTCTTGTCCCTTCACACCCCAACACCCTTCTTATACCCATCTCAGAAGAGTGTTCCCTGAAGTACACTCTGGGTCTTTCGGGATTACCCACGCAGACTTAAAGAACCCCACTTTTCTCTGGGATGCCGTGTCCCTGGTGGGGGGCATCTGAGGCTGCTGCTGGCCATGCCTGTTCCAGGCCCCCATAGCCCCCTCAGCCCCCTCAGCAGGTATCATTACTGCGTAAGAGACCCATCATTCTGCATTAATCTGGGATTCATCATGATAGCCATGACCATAATTAATTTATTTGGTATTAATGTGGATGAAATATGTACTGTCCTTTCAGGGGAAATCAGGCTGCCTATAAGCATTAGTTAAAAGGACCATTAAAATCAAACCTTCCCCAGATCCATTAGGCGAAGTCTTTCATCCTGAAGAAGATAAAGTTCTGCTGTGTGAAATGTCATGAATAATTAGGTTGATTGCTGTTTTAAACTCTGCCCTTGCTTTCCCAGTGCCTCCTGCCTCCCTCCTGAAGCGGGGAAGGCTCACCTGCAGCCACGCGCCCTCCTTTACTGTCCCTGTCGGCCCCCAAATTTCCCTCGTCTCCTGTGACCGCCGGCATGCTTCTGTTGGTCTCTATGACCAGAATGGGGAAAGGGAGCAGAAACAACCCCACTGGACGATACTTTCAACGTGTCAATTTCTCCTTCCTTCCCGGCCTTGGCAGGGGGTGGCTTCCTTGGTAGAAGCTGCCTTGGTGGCAGCGGGTGGCTTCCTCTTGCCTCGGTGTTGTTCTGGAAAGGTGCTGACCAAGGAGACGTCTGAAGCAGCATCTTCCAAACTGCAATCTGCAGACTCCTTGTCCCGAATGCTGTAGGGGCTGAAAAGTGCAGCTTCCTGGGCCCTTCCCAAACCACCAAGCCCCAGGCCGTGCGTGCATAGGAAGGGGATGGAGGCAGGCTTGGAGAGCTTTGTGTGTGCAGAATGGAGGTGAGGGGAGAAATGGAGGCAAAGAAGAGAGAACAGCTGTTAGGAGAGCCTTGCTCTGCTGACAAAGAGCATTTTCTCCGCAGCGTGCTGTCCCCTGGCCAGGCAGGGCCTCCTGCCTGGGAGTGTGTGAAAAGGTGTTGCTGGGTGCTTTATACACACAGCCTGTGGCACATACAGTTCCCTGTGAGGCTGTCCTCTGGGATCAACCATAAGGGTGAGGAAGCTGGGAGGTGGAGGGGGAGACAGCCTGCTTTGCGGGACTTAGAAAGTCCACCTGCTCCCCCTGTGAATTGATGGGTGTTAATCGGGCAGCTGGAATCCGGGGGCATCAGCTTTGGAAAAGGTACCTGAGGGAGACTCTAGTTCTCATTAGTCCCTTCTTTGGTGGTTGAAGAGTCCCGGGCACAAAGCAATGAAGCTAGATAGAGGCAGAGAGGACCAGACGGCAAGCTCTGGGTGGCTGGGGGTGAGGCTCGTGGAGTCCCGGAGTGGTGGGGTAGGAGGGAGGCTGCTCCAGGAAGTTGGGGGAAGCCAGATCCCTCGCTCCCTGTGTGCCCTAATCCTTTCCTGCTGCCCTGACAGGCGCTTCGGCACAAAATGCACAGCCTGCCAGCAGGGTATCCCCCCGACCCAGGTGGTCCGCAAGGCCCAGGACTTTGTCTACCACCTGCACTGCTTTGCTTGCATCATCTGCAACCGGCAGCTGGCCACGGGGGATGAGTTCTACCTCATGGAGGACGGGCGGCTGGTGTGCAAGGAAGACTACGAGACGGCCAAGCAGAACGGTAAGCAGCATGGCCCTGCATGGTCCCCTCTCCAGCCTTTGTTCGGGCCACGCCCTCTGCCTGAGGTGCCCTTCTCCTGGCGTCCCACCTGCCCATCCCTCAGAGCCCTACTCGTGCACCGCCACCTCTGAGAAGCATCCCGGATCTCCACACTGAGAGTTAATGCTGAACACCTCCCCCGCCATTAGCACTCGCCGGCTTCATGGAATTGTTCATCCAGCCATGGTTCCTGAGGGCCTGCCTGTCTCCGTGGTAGGCTCAGAAGCAGCCAAGAAGGTGGTTGTTACCATGGTCGCGGCCTCCTCCCCTGGGTGGAGGCTGGGGTGCTGAGGGGTGGCTGGGAGCTTGGTCTGTATTGGACACGTGGGGCTGCCGCTTAGTTTTGCACATCAGGGTGCACGTGGACCTCTCAGCAGCCCCTGCCTCAAGAGGCCGTCGGTGAGAGCCCAGCACTGGCCTCTGCACACTTCATACATCTTGTATTTCTGTTAATTGTGTTCTGTTCGCCTCTCAGACTGTGGGCTCCTCTAGGGCAGGGGCTTCTGGTGTTTCTGCAGCAAGTGCCCAGTGAGTGCGAGGCAGGACACCACATGCCAGATTCAGGGAGGCTCCATCTCAGCAATATAGCTCCCTCCACCCACTTCAATACAGCTCCCCCCACCCCTTCACCACAACCACTGCAGGGCCACTGCCCATGGTGGCAGCAGGAGCTCTGCATGGTGGAGGCTGAAGTCAGGTCCTGCATTTAGCAGCCACCCCTGGAAAGGCCTAGCTTGGCCTGGCAGCAGCGGCTCTCGCCCTACATGCCATGCTCTGGGCAGCCTGGGGACTTTCCAGGGTAGAGTCCAGAACAACACATTCCCCATGCTCCCCTCACAAAGCCAAGCCGGACACTTTGATTCCTGCAGCCCTACCTCTGGCTTCTTACTCCCAGATGCACCCACATGGTCACGGGGTCAGGCCCTGGCTCTGAATTTGGGATTTGGCCAAACCCAACATGATAATCTCAGATGTGTGAACACACAAAACATTAAGTTCCTTGGCCTTTGACTAGAATTTTGAGCAACTCAGGGTGTTACTGTGCAAAAATGGCTCTTGTTGACAGCTCTGGGCTTGATGAGAAAAAAATTAAGCAACAACAATTTTATGTATCTCCTTTTAGATCTTTTCTGGGCCAACACACGTTATACAGATCTCATCAATAATGGAGAAACTGGTTTTTTGTTCAATGAACACAGTACAAAATAAGGGGATTGTGGTGGTGAGGAAGCAGAGGGGATTCATAAGGCCCTTTAGGTGAGCCAGCTGGAGCTGGGTTTGGCTTTGGTCCATGGCAGGAGTGGGCAGGGCTTCCTGTCTCTTTGAGGACCTTCCCTCCCACCACCCCCACAGCTCTGGCCTTTCAGGGTGGACAGAGGCCTTTGACCTCCTTCCTCCAGAGACCAACCCATCCCAAGGCTCTTTGCCTGCATGTACTAATCTGCTCTGGTTTCTTAAAACTCACTCCATGCTACTGCCTTGAAGTCAATTGTGATGTCATGGGAGATCCCTTGTCAGGGATGAACCATCACAGCAGATGGACTCACAGATACCAAGACACCTTTGGAAGTCTGGTGCCGTTCATCAGAGATACTAAGATGGCACGACCTCCCCGGCCTGCAGCTGGTTCTCATCAGAGGCCTCATTTGGACTCTGAGCACTCTCAGCTCAGCATCTCCTGACGTTGTGGGTGGTTCGAGAGACAAGAGAAACAAATGCAGATTGGTCAGAATCTGGCTGGGGAGGTGGGAATGACATTGTGGTGCTCACAGTTTTATTGAGGAATATTTGCACCATAGCAGACCTCTGCAGGACGAGGGGAAGATGCTGGACTTGCTGTCAGAAGCTGGCTGGGCATCCCCCACCACAGGGAGGTCTCCTGGCAAGTTGTAGAAGTGGCTCACCCTCGGCTTCTCAGCTGTCTATGGGGGATCATAGCATCTGCCACGTAGGGCTGTTTTCCTGAGGTTTAAATAGGATGAGGCTTGTGAAATGGGATATGAAATAAGAGTGAGACCGACGTGGAAGAGAAGTGCAAACAGGGAGGTGAGGTGTGCTTGAGGTTTTAAAGCAGCTGAATGTTACACAGTATTACTGGCTTGTTCCCCGGGTCCTTTCCTGACCCCACCCCGGCTATGAGCAAGGCAGGGATCCTCTGTCCTGGGCAATCGGTGATCCTTGGAGCAGCAGGGACTTCTGTCCACTGCAGAATGCTTGGCTGTCTTTTCAGGTTGTTTTAATTCCTCCTTGCTACTCTCAGCCCTCCTGCAGGCTTACAGTTCCCTCCCATTAGCTAAACAAAGGATCTCAGAGCAGTTACTTGCACCTTAGTGTGAATGATTTTGTTCACTTGTTCCGTCTCCCTGGATATTTGCATTTTCAATATAATGAGGTTGTGTTTTATGCCAGGGACAAGTTCTAGGAGACCCTGCATCATTCAAAACTAACATATTTTAAGACTAATTTTCCCATAGGAATTAATGTAGAGTGTGTGTGTGGGGTGGTATATTCTGAGAGCACATAAATCCATAACCAGTGAAGGGTATCTTTGCCTTAATGCTACTTTTTATTTTCTCAGCATTATCTTGAATACCTTGTGGAACGCTCTCTCCTAAATTAACAGCCCAGGGTATCATGGGCTCCCTTGGCCTTCCTCATAGCGTTTTATCACATTTAACTTCCGTACCAAAGTTATTGATTTTTGGGTACATTTTTCAGCACGAGCACTGCCACTGCTACTTAATGAATACTTGGATGACATTGTTATAGGATATAAAAAAGATTTTAAATTATAATAACAGTGAATGTTAAAATAACAGCATATTAGTTCCCACCATTGCAAGAAGAAAATCCTGTGCGTGTGAGTAGCAGTGCCGAACCAGCGGGCCACCAACGAGGATGACAGGTTTATCCCAGTGGCGCTGCCATCGGGCTGTGGTGAAAAGAATTTATAATTCCGTAGGCTAAGCTATTTTGAAATTAAGTGATTCTCGAGGAATTAAAACATTTTTGGTGATTGCATTATTTCACATTTTTTAATATAAAGATTGTATCCAAGTGCACTATTTCCCATTTGCATAATTCAAAGTTGCATCAGACACTCCCGTGTAGACTATAAATATGCACAGAAGGGACAGACTCCTCAGAATGAAAAGGAAGGCATTTTGGAGGTTCCCCTTTGTCTTTTGGAATGAGTCTCTAAGTAGTGTAGTCTCTGCGGCAGGGGCTCTGGAATCCCTACCCTTCGGGTTCAGGGCTTCTGGGAGGGAGTTGGGCCACAGTAGTTCCGGGATGACAGTGGCCACGTGAGAGAAGAAAACAGCCCGAGGAGAAGGGAAGGCACGGGTGTGTCCCCCCTCACTGTGTGCATGCATGTCCTGGCTGCACAGCTGCTTCATTCCTCTAGTGCCTCCCAAGACCAGGGCAGGCCGTGTTGCCCTCTGGACCTTCCAAGGGTGAAGTGAGTTACTGGCCCAAGTCACTCACTCATCAAGAACATTGAAGCCAGGTCTGCTGACTCCAGGGAGAGCCTTGTAGATTGTGAGGACTGAATGCATATAAAGTCCTTAGTCAACACCAGCACATGGTAGGGGCTAACACATGTTGGCTATTATTGTTTCTGAGAGGGTTTTCTTGAATGGAAAGAAAGGAGAAAAGACAGAGAGGAAGTCAGGAATGTCACAGAGACACTTTCCGGGGTACACAGGTCAGCAAGCACAGAGAGCAGAGCTGCCCAGGCCAGCTGCTGACTTTATTCTTTGTGTCCTCCAGGGGCACGGTGGAGAAAAGGGCAGTAAGCCTAAGTGCTGGGAGAGGAAACAAACCTTTACATTCACCTGTGCTTCCGAACACACCCACGCGCCTCTCTGTACCTGACTCTGAATGGAACAAACCAGACTTTAACTAACAGGAACTTGAGCTTGTTCACTCCAAATCTGTCGAGGACTTTGTGTTGATCAGTCAGTGTGTTGCCCAGAACATTCCTTAGACTAGTTTTCTCATAAAATTTTGACTACAATCCACAGTAAAACTCATTTTACATTTCATCTCAGTACACATATTCATACAATAAAAACTGAAGTTTAATGAAATGATCTTGCCATTCCATTCTCTTCATCTGATTTCCTCTTTTAGTTTTGATCCACTAAGTTGACTTTACAGCCCACGAGTGGGTTCTGACCCATAGTTTAGAAACCTGCTTAGACACTGTTGGGTGTGCAAGCTCACCCCTGGCTGTGAGCCCAGCAACGCCAGGGCAAAGGTGACATGGCTGTGGGGAAATGGGAGACTCCCGATGAGACAGAGGGGAGGGCATCCAGGGTGGCTTTGAACACAGACTTCAACCTGGCTGTTCACCTTCACAGCTCTGGCAAGAACTCATGAGGATGTGAGAGCAGAGTGTCTGTCATGACAGGGACATGTGTGGAATTGGGTACATTCATTCAATCTAATGAGACTTCTGTGCAGCTGGGCTGGCAGGGGGAGGGGAGAGGCAGGGAGCTGAGTGGAGAAAGGACTGCTGTCCTCACTTTTCAGTGGCTCGGAAAGGCCTGTGGTGCAGGAGTTGGTGCCATGAGAGCGGGGACCTCTCCACTCTGATGTCCCCTGTGCCTCGCACTGTCTTGCCTACAGCAGGCAGGCTTAGGTGCAGAAAGGATGGAAGGGGGGTGTGGGAGGAGGCACAGCTGCTGCATATAGGCCGAAGCCAGTAAGCAGTGGTTTTTCCTTGCAGATGACTCAGAGGCTGGAGCTAAGCGGCCCCGGACCACCATCACAGCCAAGCAGCTGGAGACATTAAAGAATGCATACAAGAACTCCCCCAAGCCTGCCCGGCACGTGAGGGAGCAGCTGTCCTCAGAGACAGGCCTGGACATGAGGGTCGTACAGGTGAGATGCCAGCACTCCTGTGCCCTCCGGGGATCCCAGGCCAGGGGCAGGGGTGGAAGGTGTCCTGAGTGACATCAGCTCACGGGTGGTTGGGCTCAGGGCCTGACCCCAGGGCTTTTGCAAGAACTGAAGACAGAGTTCTGAGGCCCACCTGGGGAGAGGGGGCGGGGTGCATCGCACTCCCAGACCTGTGCTCCAGTCTGCTTCCAGCCGCTCGCCTTGGGGGTCCTGGGGGCTTTGGGTTTGTGGTGGACGCCCCCTGAGTGTGTCCCTTGTGCTTGTGTGGCAGGTTTGGTTTCAGAACAGAAGGGCCAAAGAGAAACGCCTGAAGAAGGACGCAGGGCGGCACCGCTGGGGGCAGTTCTATAAGAGCGTCAAGAGGAGCCGGGGCGGCAGCAAGCAGGAGAAGGAGAGCTCTGCAGAGGACTGTGGGGTTAGTGACAGTGAGCTGAGCTTCCGAGGTGAGCAGGGCTGGAGGGGACAGGCCGAGGCCTTAGGAAAGTCCCCTGGGAATCTGTAATCCCTGGCACTCAGGAGGGATCTTTCTTGAGGCCTTGGCAACTCCCTCCTGAACACAGGCTTTTCCTTGAGACTTGCAGTGAAGGGTGGGGGAAATGGTAGTGGCCCTTTACCATGGGACAGGAGTAGGAAACAAGATTGCTGAGGTCTGGAAGCTGGGATGGGCCAGACCCCGTCCTGTGGCCCCAAGGCCTCCCCTCCCCTCCTGCTGACTGGGGCCTCCCTCATCAGCCCACACAGCTATGAACAGATGATGGGGTTCCAGCCTTGTGCCCCTAGCCCCTCTCCCATCTTTGTCCCCTTTGCTGGGACAGTGGCCTACTCCCATAGTCCCCTAGAGCCACCCCTTCCTCCAGTCCCGGTGGTGGGGAGGACATGCTCCGCAGGCTTTTTCCTGGGAAATCAGTACTGTGAGTGCATGTGAGATGGGGAACTGGCTTCACTTCCGAAATCCCTTCCCCCACCACTCACTTCATTCTGTCCCCTGCACACAAGCTTTGCAGCATGCGCTATATTCAAATTCATGCATCAGCAAAATTGTAAATTACTGCATGTTGTGAATCCTCAGGTTGTTTGCAAAGAATCATAACTGTTCTCAGGTACTGAGTTCTCAAATGTGGAAGGTCTTCTGTGGAGGGGGGAAGGGGAAGAGTACTCAACTGGCGATCAGAGGCCTGGTTTCCAGCGCGGCCCTGCCAAATCGATTCGCTTCTCTTGAGCCCCAGTATTCCCAAGAGGAATACCACATCTTTGCCCGTCTCACTGCATTGTGGGGATCAATGAACACAACCAGCTGTGGGTGTGCTTGGGGAAAGCCTGGCACATTTGTATACCTGGAAGGCATGATCGTTCCCACAGGGAGCCTGTGGCTCCCGCAGAGGGCCCTGGTCATTCGGGATGACAGGTATAGGCAAAAGGCTAACTCATGGCCATTTGACAGTGGAGTGGAGCCTTCATTTTCCTGCTCCCTTTAAAGAGCATGAGCTCCCCCCACCATGTTTTTTCATAAGGGGAATGGGGGGCAGGCCTCAGAAGGGATGGAGTGTTGAAGTCTAGTCTGGGGAGGCCTTATTTAGGGATTGGTGCATAGGCCCAGGTGGAAATAGAAAAGGAAGTTTGTGGGACAGAGGATGGAACAAGTCGCCTGCCAGGACCACGATGCCCTGGGAGGACTGTAGTTCAGTCCAGAGGTCAGCTGAGCCCTAGAGGGCAGCCTCCTCTGAGAACACAGGGGCCGTGAGGCCTTGGGGACAGCTCATGGGACTAATACTCACCTTCTAGGCTTCTTGACAGGATTGGGAAAGTCACTTAATCTCATCTGGGCTGTTGAAGTCAACACCTAGAACATACTGGATTGTTAAGCTCATTTCTGTTGGGTGCAGGTGGGTCCCTGGGCTGACCTATCATTGGTTTCTCTGGGAATAATTACTCAAAGACTAAAACTGCTCACCTCTGTTGGAGAGATGAATTCTTTCGAGTGGCAAAGATTCCATTAGATCCCCTTAATTAAATTCTTCAAGAAAAAAGAAGGTTCATTTGCCTTAATCAAGTCAATTCTTTGTCCCCAGTGAAGAGCTTATTGAATACAGACAGAAACCAAGTCCTTTGATATTGAACCTCTCTTCCAGATAGACCAGAAGGATTTTGTACAGATATCTAAGAGTGGTCCTCAGCTTCCCTGACCATACGGGCCTGCTTGCTTCCCAACCAACTAAACCAAGCCCTTTCTCAGCTTGAAAGCTTTCAGGGTAAATCTTGTCAGCATGTCGTTTCCATTTGTGATGTGGAGACATCTGACCCACCCAGTCTTAGGCATTCATCCTCCTCAGTGTAGCCAGAGTATTAGTACACGAGCCACAAGGGACCAATGAGCTCACCAAACATTTGTCCGTCCTTCTGGGACCTGGGAATTGTCTTTGCAGGTGTTTCTTGTTTTTCTCCTTGGCCTGGGTTGGCCTCTGGATGTCAGACTGCCATATTGGTGTGTCTGACCCATGCCTGGCTGCAAGGCAGCTGCCATTCTTGGGCGTCTTTCCTGGTCACGTGTGTTCCTAGGTTGTGAAGAGCAGGGGACCATCAGAGTCCTGGCAGCTGACAATAAATCTCCGTTCTTTTGTCCACAGAGGATCAAATTCTCTCAGAACTTGGCCACACCAATAGGATTTATGGCAACGTGGGGGACGTTACAGGCGGACAGTTAATGAATGGGAGCTTCTCCATGGACGGGACAGGACAATCCTATCAGGACTTGAGGGATGGGAGCCCCTATGGAATCCCCCAGTCTCCATCCTCCATATCGTCCCTGCCATCCCACGCTCCTTTGCTCAATGGGCTGGATTACACGGTGGACAGTAATTTGGGCATCATTGCGCATGCAGGGCAGGGAGTAAGCCAGACGCTGAGAGCCATGGCTGGGGGACCCACCTCTGACATCTCCACAGGAAGCAGTGTAGGCTATCCCGACTTTCCAACTAGCCCAGCCTCTTGGCTCGATGAAATGGATCATCCTCCTTTTTAAACTTCTCTCCTCCCCACCCTACCTGCCCTCCTGGCTTGAGAGAATATCTTCAAGGATCAAAAGAGACTTGCCTTTTAAGGATCGAAAGTACGCCAATGTGAATTTCCATTATTTTCAATGGAAGTCCTCCACTGATTCCTAGAAGGCTGTGAGACCACACTAGGGCGTTGTTTTCCTGGGGAAGCAGTGGGAGAGCAGCCTCATCTCAGAACACAGCACAGGGGGTAATGGCCTAGAGCTCTAGGGACACTGGCTTGTTGCGTTTCTCCCCTCCTGTTCTGCTTAGGGGCTTGGCTGCTCAGTGCTTTGGTAGCACAAGGTGACTGTGATAGGCCCCCTTGGCCTTTGGGAACTTTGCTCCAACTGGTGTGTCTCACACAGTGCCTCCCAAAACACTGCTCTCATCAGAACCGAGATTCCTGAGGTAGAGGCCTCACAGCCCTTGAGTAAAATAAAAGTGATTTCTGGACCATCCTTATTGAACCCTATATTTCAAAATGAAAAGATCAGTTATTAAAGGTCAGTGAACACTTTGATGGCCAGTTTGATATTAAAAACATGCCCCCTCCTTTTTTATTTTTGCTGTGAAGATATGAATTCTTTCCTACAAACCAGAGAATATGAGTTTGTTTTGGTTTTTAAGTCCCATCTATATCATTGACTCTGATGGCAAGAGGTGGTTTTCATTGCAGGTGACTGAGGCTGAGCTGAGTAGTCCTGGAGACTGCCTGAGTTGTCCCCTTGGTGCACAGTGTGCCTTCTTCAATTGCTTGTATCATTTATTCCACAAGACAGGCTGTGGGCTATAAAATGAGCAAAACTAAAATGTGGGAAGAACAAAATGACAATCAGTGAACATTTATAGACACATTTGGATTCCAAACCTGCAGTCTGTTCAGCCATATCGGCTGATGCCAGTCTTCCAGAGTTCCCCATCCCTTGTAGGGTGAAATATTTGGAGTCTGTTTTGAAGGAGTTGGTTTAGATGAGCTTGCAAGTCTACCCCTCTGCCCCCTTAATAATGAAAGCCTTCTCTGCTGTCCTAGCTGACTCAATTGGAGGACAGTTTTCGTCATTTCCAGGAACTAGCAATTTTTTTTTGGCCTACCTTGGTTGGGAAGAATAGGGAGCAGCCCTAAAATTGTCCAAAGGGTTCTAAGTGGTCCTTGGGCTGCATCTCTCTGGATTGCTGGCTGGACACCTGCCATGCCTTGGGCTGGAGTCCCATGGTCAGAAAGCCAGAGCTCTCTGGCCAGTGGTGGTGCAGGGACTCCCTGTTGTGCAGATTTGCAGTAGCACATCACTAAGCCTGAGGCCAGGGCAAGGCCAACCCCTGCTTTACGAGTTGCCACTCCTGCGACAGACTGCACTGCTGTGGGAAACACTGTCCTGAATGGTGCTGCAGCTCCCACCCACCTTGTGCACCTACCTACCATCAGGAAGCTCTCCATGTGCAAACTGGAATTTAGCCAGCTGGAATTTATTCCGGTCCCTCTGGGAAGCTGTGGTTTGCTTCTTCTGGCCTCTCATTCTCTTAAATGAGATCAGCAGAGTAGGAAAGGGTAAGAAGGCATTGCCTTTCTATCAATCAATCACATGAAGTGATGGGGCCAGAGACCCTAAGGACCCTTCCTTCTACGAATGGTTGGTCACCTTTTGAGGACTGCAAAGATTTAGGCATGTCAGGCAGCCTAAAGGAAGAATACACAGTTCCTCTTGGACTGCTTCATCTTTTGTAAGCCCTTTTCCAGGACTAAACTAAGTTCAATTAATTTCTTTAAAACAGTAAATTCCAGGATCAGCCTTTGGGCCATCTCTTCTCTGACCAATTTTATAGTGTACCCTCATTTTTTGGTGTGCTGTACTGGTCATGATTTTTGCTTGAGGAGTCTGCAAACACAGACACTTCTCGAGGTTCCATGTTTATGGATGATGGTGTGTTAAGCCTAGCCAATTCTGTGCTACTGGGAGTTCTCCAATTGTGAACATTGGGGTGGGGAGGAAGACACAAATGCCATGTGAGGAAAGGAAAATGCAGTCGTCTTTTTGGAGGATGGCTTTTTAAATACACCCTTCTTAGCAGGCTGCTTAAAATACACAGGAGAAAAGGCTCTGCTGGGCAATGAACCAGTTGAAAATCTGCCCACCCAGATCACTGTTGCAGGTTGACTATTTGGCTTAGCAACTCATGGGATTTCAGAGGCCCTTGAAGTTTTTGGTGAGTATAGTGTGGGGGAGAGCAGGCTTTTTAAAGGCGGTGGGGGGGCATCCTCCTCTGTGTAGCACTGTTTAAGATCACTGTAAGTTGACCAGTTTTTGTTTCTCTAAGTAAGTTAATCATACTAATTCCCAGTTCAACAGTGGAAGGAGAGGCCTTCCTCATTTATACTAATATAATAAATCTCTTGAGGAACTCAGTGAGCAGTTGACGAAGTCAATAGTTCTTTGGCATCAGTAGGGCTGGGTAGCTGGAAAAGCCCTTGAGAGCACTGGCCTGAAAACCAGGAGAGCTTTGTTTTCCAGAGCCACCTCCCCAGAAAGCAGCAAACATTGCTGCCTGTTTAGAAGCACAGCCACAGTAGGTCTAAGATTTTAAATCAATATCCCTGCAGGTGGGGTTAGCATTATGGGTGGGCTGGTGCCACTAATGAGCCATTGCATGACAAAACTCTTCTGGGGTTTGGAAATGGAGAAAAGCCGGGCAATCATTACCTTTAGCTTCTCTTAGAGGCACTCCTCTATTGCTTGCAAGTCTATTATGGGGTATAAAGTGCTACATGATAGCTGTTTCCCGCCTCACTAAAATGACAGGGATGAATTTTAAAAATGAAGTGAGACCTTCTAGACGCAACCATTATCTGCAGTGCCTGGCCGGTCGACTTTAGAGTAGGAAGCTCCTGAATCCAGGAGCAAATTAGTTAAAACCCCAAGTTCCAGTGGTAACTGGCATAAGCAAAATGGAAACTGAGGGGCTATGGAGGAATCTCTGTTTGTTGGAACATAATGAAACCATGGAGGAAATACCAGATTTAAGGGCTAAGAAGCTGGCCCGATGGGTAAATCAGTGTTGGGAGTCAGGTTCTTGGCCCTTCAAGGACTTGCTGTGCAACCTCAGGCAAATTCCTGTCAGTCTTTGTGCTTTCTCTTTCTTGTCTCATTTGACAGTTATGAATATAATGTAAAATAAAGATCAACTATCATTGATAACACTGTTCCTGCAAATGAATACTGGGAAGCATCAGGGAAAGAGGAAAAAATTAAGACACAAGAAAAGCATTTGGCAGTGTCCTTAAACTTTTGGGGGGCCAGTGTAAAGCATGAAACCTAGTAAGATAATTGGGCCATTAGATCTTCATCATGAAGCTCACTTTGCAAGGAAGTGTAAGAAATCTGTAAAACAAGACATTCCTATCTATCTCAGAAGCTCAAGCTGGTGATTTCCAACGGCCTCTTTACAGGAGGAGGCTCAAGGCTTCTGATGAGCAAAGGCTGTCTGTTGTATGACAGTCCACTCTCTGCACCTACACTCCCACATGCCACGACTCACAACTTGGTTATAACCATGAAAATAATCATACCTCCCCAGCCAGCAGGGTCTGGAAGGCCTGAGGAGGCTCATTTTTAAACATTGCACTTTAAAAATTGGAAACCGTGAGATGAAGAAAAATTCAATTAAGCGGAAATGAGTTTTGTTTTATTGCCTGCTGCTGAAGGGCTCTGGGCATGCTGAAAGCTAAATAAAAAGCACATCACTGGCTCTCTCTTTCTTGGATTGGTCAATTGGCCCTTTTTGCAGTAGTTGCTCCAACTGTTCTAAACACAGTGAGTGACTGGAGCCAAAAAGAGAGAGCTCAGCAAAGTCATCCCATCCACACTCTGCTTGGTAGGACCACACTAAAAGCACAGTTTCACGCTGCTAGCTCTGGTGAGGAGACAGCTGCAGGTTTGGGAGGTGCACCAAGCATTCCTTTGCTTAGGGAGGCAGAGCACAGGTGAACAGAGGAAGGACACCCCCACTCTCATCTGTTGCCCACCAAGAGGCAAGAATCACACCAACTTTCCCACTTGAGGACTGTGTTCAGCCAAACAAGCAGGTTCAGGGCTGCGGGATTCCAGAAGTTGCTCTGAGCTTGCAGTCAGACCTCAAAGCCCCAGATCCCCTCAGCTCTGGATCGTTGCCCTCATCCTTCACAATGTAAATTTTGTACAGTTAAAGAGAAATGAAGTCTCGTTTCCTGGGAGAGAAAAAAAAAAAAAAAAAAGGACCCACCCATCCTTATTTATTGCCATGTGACTTTGGAAAACAGAAGCTGGTGCGTTTGTTTGTATATGCCTCCTGTGTGTTGGCATGAGATGTGTACGGTAAAATTATGTAAAATAAATATGGAAATTCTTTAGATGCTGATGTGTCTTGCTTTTCATTTGGTTTGCTGGAAGTTTTTTCTCTTGACATAAATAGAATAAAAACTGAGTGATGTGAGGTCCTTTTATCATCAGAAGGAAACCAAATATACAACTCTGAATGCCAGAACTATTATACTTAGAGCCATGAAATACCAGAACTACTCAATAAAGGACTGACTAGAGGAAGTTCCCTGGTTTTTCTAATAGTCATTTCCTGGGCACAATCCTCTGCCCCCAGACTTAGGAAATGAGCAGTAGAAATGTTGACCATATAACTTTTAGTTCCTGTTTGTTCAGGGCATTTTTTATTTTTTTTTGAGACAGTCTTGCTCTGTTGCCCAGGCTGGAGTGCAGTGGTATGATCTCAGCTCACTGCAACCTCTGCTTCCTGGGTTCAAGGGATTTTCGTGCCTCAGCTTCCAGAGTACGTGGGATTACAGGCATGCGCAAACACGCCCGGCTAATTTTTTGTCTTTTTAGTAGAGACGGGGTTTTGCCATGTTGGCCAGGCTGGTCTCGAACTCCTGACCTCAAGTGATCCGCCCACCTGGGCCTCCCAAAGTGCTGGAATTACAGGCGTGAGCCACTATGCCCAGCCTGTCCAGTAGCATTTTAAAAGTCCTTCACACTCATACATTTTTCTTTCTAGAGAATGTATATGCAAGTGTCTATATTTACAGAGGGACAGAAACACCTCATCAGAGTCATCAGGGCTCCTGGACAAACATTTTCTAGGAGAATCTCCATTTAGGTTTTTTTTCTCTGCAGGAGCCTTTATTAGCATGCAGACCCTAAGTTTAGCTGGAATGGAAACAGCAACAGAGACTTTTTCATTACATTTAAAAAAAAAAAGTCATAGCATTTCTTTACAGCTGGGATTCCACTGTGGAAAAACTACAGCTTCTTTTCCCCATTAGTCATTAGTTTTGTTTGCTGAAGAGAAGATCCAAAGCAGTGGCATTGTCCAATATGGTAGCTACTAGCCACACATGGCTATTTAAATTTAAATTAGTATTAAATAAAACTAAAAATTTAGTTCCTTACACTAGACACATTTTAGATGCTCAATAGCTTCATGTGACCAGTGGCTACTGTACTTGGGCAACACTGATACAAAACAGTTCTATCATTGCAGACGGCTCTATTGGACGGTGCTCATAGAGTCTCGTTAGGGAGAGTGGGCAAGGAAATCTCATTCATCACATCTTTAGCTACTAGTTATCCTGGAATACTTGGTGAAATATTCTGAGACTCCTTAGACAGTGGCAGTGCCAACTTCTCTGCCACCTTATTGTGTGTGTGGCATTTCCCTCTCCCCCTTTGTTTTTTCTCCTTTCCTGGACAGAGAAAACTCAAAAAAAAAAAAAAAAAAAAAAAAAAAAAAAAAAAAAAAAGCACTACATAGAACAATTTACTTAGGTACAAAGCAGGTTGGGCTCTGGACCTCTGAGTTCTCTAATGCTGCCACCGGGTTGTTGTGACTTAACCTAAGTCCTAGAACTGCTTTGTCCCCTAAAGTCTACCCACTTAAACCGGAAAGTTAGTACCTCCCAGGCAGAATGCCCAGTGGGATTCTTGGAGGGATTAAAGGTCTTTTAGTGGAGACTCCCTCTGCTATCAAGGAGAGTCATGATCCTTTGCCAAAATCATCTCCCGTGGTAAGTGCTTTATCAGGCTGAGAAAGGCAAGAGACCTTACTGGGTTATATACCAAGGAAGGGTGGAGAAGATGAGAAGTTCAAATGGGAGTGAAGATATTGGTAGGGGAATACAGAAGGTGCTGTACATAAGGTCTTTTTTTCTTCACTAGCCCAGTCTCTTGGGTGGTAGTTAGGGAAATTCACAATGTGGCTAGGAAGGGTTCTGTTGCTCCTAAACTTGGTTACTCATTCCTGAGGCACCGGTAATGGGCATGAGGATTTTGGCTAGTTTATGCAGTATATACCATATTTTTGGGTAGCCTAACTTGTCTTCCATTCTCAGCCCCTCATCATCAGCCTATGTCACATCTTTGTTTTCAACATACTATCAACTGTTTTGAGTATAGCAGGTTCATTGGACCGCTTCCACTTTATCCTCTAGTGTACACAGCTTCCACCCAATGCTAACCTAGTAATAACTTTTTGGGATTATAAAATGGATGCAGCTCACAAAGGAGAGAAGATCTGGTCCCCCCACAACAACCCCCTTATTTTAGTTTGGCCACTGGAGACTGGCTCCTGAGCAGCCTGATTTTCTTTCTGACAGTGGTTTTCCAAAAAGAGAGCTGCTTAAAGAATAAAGGAAAGATATCACTAGCCAGAAAGAAGTAAGCAAGACTCACTCAGGAGAACAAATGGAAGCTCCGCAGTCGGTGTTCCACTGCTTTCCTGTCCTTTCCCCTTGGGCCCAGGATTCTACTCAGCTAAAATCACAAAAGGGAAAAAAGAAATGAAAGGCAAGTCAGTGTGTTGCACATTTGAACTGATGGCTAAACTGGAAATAACATCTTGAGAGGTGATCCTCAATGTATCTGCATGTATTTCCTTAGGTTTGTTATGTGAGGCACAGTTTAAAAATTGTCCTTTACAGTCTGAAAGTGTGTCCTTTGCCACACTTGCTTAGAAGAATGCTATTTCATTTTTATTCAGAATTCCTGGTGCCTTTCTTCATAAAGTCTCTTTGCCTGGCTGTGCAGGGGAGCACTGATCAAGCTCAGTATGGATGATTATTTGGCTCATGACTGCCACAGGGAAGTAAATAGTTCAGCTACTACTGTGGAGAAGTACTGAGTTAGGAGGGAGAAAAAAAAATCAATGTTTATAAAATGGGGCCAAATCATTAGGAAAAGGGAAATTTTATTATCATCCTTCTAAAAGGAGTAATACAAATAAACCATCCAAAACTATTAAATAAAGGTCTTTTAAATGATTAGCTCCTGCCCGGGGAAGAGTATATCACATCCTTTCAGAGAAAGCAGGCATGGGCTTTTGCATGTAACATCTATCTCTTTTGATCTTTTAATTCATTTTCTTCTGTCATTTTTGCCATTGTGATTTCAGGATTTTCCTTTGGAACACTTTCTTTTTGGTGATTTTTCCTTTGGCCATCTCCAAAAACACAAAAATTGAATTTATGTATTACACACAAACTGGTATGTTATTCTGTAACTAAATTGGGCAAGTTACAGGGTGTCCTTGAACTGGTCAGAGCTTACAAGGCTCACAGAGGCTGAGCTGCCTCTAGAGTTGTAGGAGAGGCTTTTTAAAAAAATTTAATGATTTATCTTTCTCTTGCTTGCCAACCCTGGACCAGGATCTCCTGTTGGCTGGGAGGGGTTGGGGATTTGGGAAAGGCTGGGAATTGCTTTCTGCAAGTAAAATATAGACCCAAAAAAGGGGTCTTGGCACACATTTGCAGTTGGAAATAAGCAGTTAAAAAAAAAGAGCGAGAGAGACCATTAAAATGGTAAATAGATTTCAACAGATGGCTTCTGCACAGCAATGGAGAGCCCAGGCAAGGACTTTGGGGTTAAATCTCATATTTTAGTCACCTGGGACTAGCTTATTATTTCAGAAAAACAAACATCCATAAAGTTGACAGCTCCTTCCCCTCCTCTGAAGTGGAATCCTTGAAGGTTGCCTCCTCACTGGCCAGCTGCCTGCAGATAGTGACCTAGGGAATTGAAAGTCACTTTTTCGACACCTGTCAACTGCAGGGCTTAAAGCTGGAGGAATACAATAACTAAGAAACTACATTACTGATGGGCCAGAACTTCTATACTCAGTATGTGTGTGCTGGCTTTTTAAAAAAAATCATTTTAACATTTAATGCTCCTCAATTAAAGTGATTCCCTGGAGTGGATGCCAAGCTTCGTTTAGAATGCGCATTAACCACTTTCTGTATTGGTAGTTAAAGGCACTGAGGGATTTAAACAGCAATCCACAAGTCTGTTCAGTCAAGGTTTGGCGGAATAAAGCAGATTATAAACAATAATATATGTCTTTCTTTTTTTTTTTTGGAAGGGTTCCAAACTCACAAACGGAGCTAAAGTGCTATAAACATATCCAGGACTAAGCTTTGGGCTCCACAAATGTACTCTATGAAAGCCATGGGCAGAGGAAGTGCTACTTTTTATCCTGTGTGTGTGCATGAGCATGTACTTTAAAAGAGCCTTTTATTACACAAAGTGTCCATCAACTGAACTTACCTTCTAAATATTAAAATGGAAACCGAGATTGCTACGCAAGTGAGAGGAAAAGTAAATCCTGCTTTTAGTGCGTATGAATTTGTAGCTGCTGCCTAGCACAGTCCATTGGAAGTCACCTGTCGACTTCTTAATGCCCTCATAGTCCCACATGTTCAGCCACTGCATCCAGTAGCATTAGGTTCAAATGGTGACTTTCCCACCTCTGAGAGAAACCCACCCTGAGTGCCTAGAGCTCCACCATGAGACAAGGGCATGCTGTCGGGCAGCTCCTCCCCTGGTTTTCTCACCTGGTTTTTAACTTCAGTGTTCTATCGTTTAGGAATAAAATCAGCAAAAGATTCTGTCATGCATAGAAACCAGTCTGTAACTTGTGAACACCCTGACCTGGGTTTTAGGACCAGGAATACAAAGGAATAGTGTCCCCAGAAGTGATTCCAGTACATGCATGCCATAAGAGAGTGAAAAATGTGAAATAATTACATTTGTTTTGTAATTGTGCTAAGAAAAAGTGATACAACAAAACACACGAAAGAAAATTTTGAAGAATTCAAGTATAAAAGAAAAATACAGTTTGAGTATCCCTAATCTGAAAACCAAAATCCTAAATGCTCCAAAACCCAAAACTTTTTCAGCGCTTACATGTCAAAGGAAATTCTCATTGAAGCATTTTGGATTTTGGCCTATTGGATTAGGGATGTTCAACTGGTACGTATATAATGCAAATATTCCAAAATTAAAAAAAAGAAAAAAACACCCAAAAAACCAGAAATCAAGCATTTCGGATAAGGAATAGTCTCCCTGGACTAAGAAATAAGCTGTGAATTCCCAATAACTATACATCATTCATGCGAAGTGATCCATACAAAAGTCATGACAGGAATATTTCAAGGACAAGTGAATAAAGATTAAATAGCTTTACCTGTTCAATCCTCTAGTGTAATGCCAATTAATGCATATTTGAAAATTGACCATACTTGGTGCATAATAAACATTGACTGACAAGCATAAGAAGGAAGCACATTTTTTCTTGAGTCTGATAATCACTATACTTCAATCCAACATCTCTTTGGTGAAGACACTGTGAATGATTACTAAAGTAATTAAAGATACTCAAGGTAAAGTTCCGATAATAATCATAACAACTTTTCAAATCACATGATTATGAAAGATGGTATTAAGGTCTTTTTTTTTTATTTGAGAGACGGGGTCTTGCTCTGTCATCCAGGCTGGAGTGCAGTGGCACGATCTTGGCTCATTGTGACCTCTGCCTCCTGAGTTCAAGTGATTCTCCTGCCTTAGCTTCCCAAGTAGCTGGGACTACAGGCATGTGCCACTATGCTCAGCTAATTTTTGTATTTTCTGGTAGAGATGGAGTTTTTCACTTTATGTTGGCCAGGCTGGTCTCAAGCTCCTGACCTCAGGTGATCCGCCCGCCTCAGCCTCCCAAAGTGCTGGAATTACAGGCATGAGCCACCGAGCCCGGCCGATATTAAGGTCTTCATGGTATAAAACGAAAGCTCAGTGTGTATATATAAAATCCATCAAGAGGCCTGATAATGCACCTTTGAGTATGGCTGCTTTTGTTTTTGCTTTTGCTTATCCTGATAACATAGTTCAGAGAAACTTTTGGACTTGATATGAAAGGCCTGGATAATCACCCTGATTTTGAATAAATAAGATCATGTGGCCAAGCCTGGTGGCTCTTGCCTGTAATCCCAGCACTTTGGGAGGCTGAGGCAGGCAGATCACTTAAGACCAGGAGTTCTAGATCAGCCTGGGCAATATAGGGAGAAAAAAAGAAATTAGTTGAGCCTCGTGGTGTGCACCTGTGGTCCCAGCTACTTGGGAGGCTGAGGTGGGAGGACTGCTTGAGTCAGGGAAGTCAAGGCTACAGTGAGCTATAATGGTGCCACTGCACTCCAGCCTAGATGACAAGAGCGAGACCCTGACTCAAAAAGATGAAAAAACCCAAAAAACGGCATAACTGCTGTTATTTCATTGAAGCTAAGATATAATTGATTGTAAGAAACATAAGCTTATGTATCATAAGAAAAAAATGCTGGCAACTGAACTACGATATGCCATTGTTTATAAAAGCTATCCAATTTTGGATATGTTAAAATGAGAACTGCACTCCAGCCTGGGAGACAGAGTGAGACCTTGTCTCAAAAAAAAAGTGAAAATAGGTGCATCTCAGAACTGATCAAATATAATATTGTAACTATGATGAAAACATTTGACTCAAATCACCTTAGGAATTGGGATTTGAAATTCACTCATAAATATTTAAACTCAATATTTTCATTACTAAATTGTAGCTGATGGGTTACATACCTATTCTATGATAAATATTTATTTATGAAGGGGAATTTTTAAGGGCTTGAAGTTTGATAAAAGCTTTCATGTTCAACTGAAGCATATATTTGTCTGGACGCTAAACTCTTCTGCAACCCAAGCTCAGCTCTGCTACAATCACACACATTATTCATTAATCTCAGAGATGCTGTAGTGTACATGGAATAATAACCCACAGCCAAGTAGTTAAACCTGGCAGGAAGCTAAGAAATACTTACTTAATAGAAAGGTTCACTGGATTATAGCAACCTTTTAGCTGGAAAATGCTGAAACATTAAAAAAAGATATACTAGATACAATTCCAGATATTATACGTTGGTTGTTACCCTTCTACCTGACAAGCATGAGATAATATGTGGCCAGTTGGCTGACTTCTTACATCTTTATTAGAAACATAGTTGTAATAGGTTTAAAAGATTTAGTTTCTGATTGGTAATTCACTACTTTCTATGAGACTTTTCAAGATATCTCAGGTAGTATCTTGAGATATCATATAATTAATTCTAAATATACATAATACTGAGAAAAGGGAATGCCATGGGCCTAGAACAGTGTTTTAAGGCACAGGGAGATGATCTATAGATTATTATATGATAGCAAGGTTTCTGAAAATTCAGACACTCATGAATAAAGAATAGAGATTTTGGAAATTGGCTTTAGAATGTATTTGAAAATGTTAAGTTGATGGCTGTTTTTAGTGATAGTTTTGAACATAAATTTGAAATTTTTAAAATAAAATAAAAGATAAGTTATATTCTTTGCTTTAAAACAAATCTATACAGTTTTAGATGTGGCAAAACAGGTAATAAAAAACTTGTCTAAGAAATATCAAGTTCGAATTGCAAAAGAGAGATGAAAAAAGGAATTCCTTAATAGCTTCTTGCTCAAATACCCTGTAAATTAAAAATGAATAAATGGTTTTTGATTTGCTAATGTCTTAAAAATGCACAAAGTAATATCAATTAAAAACTGCATGCATCATCCTGGTGACTTCACTATAACTAATGTATGTTTCTTAAAACACATTCAATTAGAGTGGAATGTGAAAGACTTAAGCTAAACAGCAGGTTGCTATGTAGCTAGGATTGTGGTGAAAGAACAGACAATGAAGAGAATGTTCTACTAGAATCACAGCATTTCAGTATGTACTAATATGCATATCACTTCCACAGATTAATTATTTCAAAAATGAATCATCTTGGTGAATGATTTTGGTTTATATCTCAGAAAATAAGAAGTTAAGATAGAAAAATCACAAAATAAACAGCACTAATATGCCTCATTTCTGTTATAGAGGGGCTTGTTCCAAAGAACAGGTTAGCTCACGCTAATGAAAATCTTCACCGTTGAGGACTATACTAAGCAAGTTTATTACTCATTATTTTAATAGTAACAACTGTTAGAAAAATTATCTTTTAAGTGGTTATCTTTGCATCTCGACTCATTTTTTATTTCATTTCTCTTCCTATGTCAACTATCTACTTTCCTTATATAATAGTAAAAGTCAGTGAATTCCCCAGATGGAGCCTTTGGGGCTTACAGGGAAAATGTTGGGAGCCAGTTTCAAGAGTGGCATACCTGGCTGGGCACAGTGGCTCACACCTGTAATCTCAGCACTTTAAGAGGCCTGAAAACTGCTTGAGGCCAGGAGTTTGAGACCATCCTGAGGAACATAGGGAGACCCTGTCTGTACAAAAGATACAAAAATTAGTGGGGTGTGGTGGCACGCACCTGTAGTCCCAGCTATCTCAGCTACACAGGAGGCTGAGGTGGGAGGATCCCTTGAGCCCAGGAGGTTGAGGCTGTAGTGAACCATGATCACACCACTGCACTTCAGCCTGGGTGACATAGCGAGACCCTGTCTCAAAAAAAAAAAAAAAAAAAGTGGCATACTGGTCTATCCTTTAAGTTAAAATGATAGCATACTTGTCTACATTTTTAATAAAAAACAAAAGCTCTTCTGGTATCCAGAAGTAACTTCACATTAAGATATTGGATAGACCCAAATAGACCTAACAGTTCAGATCTAAGCTTTTTTTTTTTTTAACAGAGACTGCTGCTATATATGACATGGTCATTATAGACAATTAAAAGAGCCCTAATGAAATTCCTTTCCCGTTTAGTGAAGGTGAGTTTAAGGAATCTGACCTAACCCTGATGAATCCTCCAGAATCTGTTTCAATCCTAGAGTGAAAACAGAGTATTATTCCAAAATGCCCCAGGGTTTTGAGATTTTCAGTAAATCTAGTTGTTCTGACTTCTACACCCCTTATGTGACAAAATTCTGCTTTCTCCTTTGCTTTCTTTTTCTTAACACCCCTCTTCTTTCCTATCTTCCCAATTCTGTCTGCCAAAAGAATAGACATCTTAGCTGCCTATTCAGACCAGGTGTACAAAATGCTACAAAAGATCATTTGATCTCTACCATGTTGGGATGGCATGAAACTTTCCCTAATGGTTACATTTGCTTCTGTATGTTTTTTAAAAAAGCAGCCATGCTTAATATTGTGAAATATGATCTGTCTCCTCTTCTGCCCATCCTCTAAAGCAGTGATAAATTTCAGAGCATGCTCAGCAGAATTGGATTATATTATGCACAGTACACATGTTCATTACTAAAACTGTACTGCCTAGAATGTATGCAAGAAGAATGAATTGCTGAGACTTCAAAATCCCAGTTCCACAGAACTGATTTTATTAGCCAATACATACCAAAGACGGGCAGAAAAAGAAGTATAATTTCTGTAGTTTTCTTTCATAATGGAAGCCTTATGCTATTACAGACTGCAGTTTTCCAGTCTTTTGATTAAGCCTTGCCAGTTGTGTGCTGCTGCAGCACCAAAGAAACTGTTTTGCAGCCTGTCACCTCCTCTGGCAGGCAGCCATCCTGGTCTCGGAGAGTGGGGTCAGCACCAGACTGGAGCAGCAGCTCTACAATATCCAGAAACTCACAGGCAGAGGCTGAAAGGAAAATTGACAAATATGAAAACAAGTTTACCACGAGACAGAGAAACTCCTCTACTTCAGCAGGAAAGGAAAGTGCTGAGCAATAAGGAATACTGAACAAAGAGCAATGTTACAGTGGCTGAAGGATGATCAGGCCTGGTAATGAGAACTGTGGTATTATGCTAGATTTTCAAGCCTTAGGAAAATCAAATTTACCTTTTTGGTTGTCTAGAAACACACACACAAACATATATATATTCTAAATTGTGAGGCTTTTGGGCTCTAGTCTTTAAGAATGGGATTAAGGAAAAGAATAAAAAATAGTATTTAAGTATCTATTTTACTTTGATCTTTCTCTCAGAATAATGATACATGTGCAGGATATGTCAAAAGGCTAAAAATACTGTAAATGTCAAATAAAATGGTTTGTTTTGTTTTTGAAGAGGGGATAAGTGGGTAACTAACTGAACTTTACAATTTGTAAATTAAAAAAAAAAGCTGGCCCAGTAATCAGACCATTCTTTTACAGGAACTAAAAAAAAAAAAAAAGGGGCACCAATGGGTGTTAACTGATAAGTTCAAGGTATAGGAAGGGAAAAAAAGGGCGTAGAGATATCAAGACTTATAAATATGGTATGGTATTGCCCCAAAACGGAGAAACAGACCAGAAGCTTAGAACAGAGGGTGATCTATCCTTCTGCACACATATGAAAACTTAATTCATGACAAAGCTGGCAGATCAGTGGGGAAATAAAGACCCAATGATTAGATGGTGTTGAGACAACTGGACTCACTAAAGGCAAAAAGAGGCACCAGATGAAACATAAATGGCAATAAACATATAAAAAGATGAGCATTCCACATTATCAGGGAAATGAAAATTAAAACCAGGAGATACCATTTCATACCCACTAGATTGGTGAAAATTAACTTTGACAGTGCCAAGCACTGATAAGGACTGGAGCAGAGAAACCCCTTTAGATGTCAGAGTGTACACCGGTGTTGCTATTTTAGACAACACTAGAGCATTACAGGTTAAACCTAAACACACATATACCCTCCAACCTAGCAATTCTACTTCTAGTTATACACTTTTGCATGTGTTCTCCAGGAGATATTTGCAAGCATGTACACAGCAGCACTGTTCACAACAGACCCCAAATGTAAACAGCCCAAACGCTCATTAATGGCAACATACAGATAAAGTATCGATCACTTGTACAATGAAATCCTATAGAACACTGGAAACTAATGAACTATAGCTTTACACAACATGGGTTTATCTCCAAAACATAATGTTGAAGGGAAAAAAACAAGTGAGAAGAATACATATGATATGATTTCATTTAAACAAAATTTTGAAAACAGGTAAAACTGAAGAATATTATTCAGACATACAAATATGTACTGAAACTACAAAGGAAATCATTAATATAAAATTTGGGATAGTGGTAATCTCTCAAAGATTACCACTAGGGAAGGCCATATGATTTGAGAGGCATGCACAGGAGGCTCAAAGATATTGGTGATGTTCTATTTCTTAAGCTAAGTAGTGGGTACATTTTTAAAAGCTTTGTTTAAGTTCTTCATATACATTTTATATACTCTTTCGTAGCATGATTATCACACAATACAGTGTGTGGGTTTTTGTTGTTGTTCGTTTGTTTTAAGAGAAAGAAAGGGTATGGAGCTGAATTTCACAGACTTTTTGAGACAGGGTCTGGCTCTGTCTCCCAACCTGGAGTGCAGTGGCGAGATCATGGCTCACTGTAGCCTTGACCTTCTGGGCTCAAGCAAATCCTCCCACCTCAGCTTCCTGAGTAGTTATAACTATAGGTGTGTGCTACCATGCTTGGCTCTCACTTTGGGAGTCTCACTTTGTTGCCCAGGCTGGTCTCAAACTACTAGGCTCAGGCAATCCTCCCGCCTTGGCCGCCCAAAGTGCTGGGATTACAGGCATACACCACTGCACCCGGCCCTATAGCCATTTTACTGAGCACATACTGTACCAGTCCTGTCAGGAATACAGGTAAGATTCCTGCTATTCAGAATGGATTGTAAATATGTAAACAACCAATTCTAACACAAAAGAATGAATAAGAACTGTGGCAGAAATACATACACTGCAAAGTCAGGGAGGAAGGAGGAGACTGAGGGATCAGTGAACACTACAAATTGGTAGTAAGATGTAAGATGAGCTTTGAAGGATCGAGCAAAATTTCTGAGAAGGAAAGGCATTGCAGAATGCGAAAATGCCACTAGCAGAGGCATGACAAGGAATGCTGGGAGAACTGTCTCTGCTGGCTCAGGGAAGCAGTACAAAGAGTTGAAAGTACAGAGGTTGGATTGAAGTCAAGTTATCTAGGGCCTTGAATCGGTCACACTAAGAAGTCTGAGTTTTGTCAAGTGATCCACAGGCATTTATGAGGAGTGGAGTGGCATAATTTGGCAAGCACTGATCTGATTTCTGTCCCTATAGTTTTGTCTTTTTCCAGAAATAGAAATCATATAGCATATAGTCTTTTGTATGTGGTCTCTTTCACTTAGCACGTTGCTTTTGCAATCCATCCACATTGCTTCAAGTATCAGTTCTTTCCTTTTGATTGCTGAGTAGTATTCTACTCTATGGATGTATGTAGTCATCTGGGCTGCTTCCAATTTTTGGCATTATGAACAGGGATCTTGTGAACAGTTGGGTAAAGGTCTTTGTGTGGTCCTGTTTTATGTTTTCACAGCTTGTGGGTAAATAGCTAGAAGTAGAATTGCTGAGTCATATGGCAAGTGAATGTTTAACTTTCCAAGAAACTACCAAACTTTTCTAAAGTTTTCATTCACACCAATAAGTATAAATTTCAGTTGCTTTGCACCCTTACCAGCACTTTACTATTATTAAAAATATTTTTTAGCCATTCTAGTTAGGTCTACGGTGGCTTTTCATTGTGATTTCTAACCTGTACTTCCCTAATGTCTAACAATGAACATTTCTCGTGTGCTTATTTGCCAACTATCTATCTTTGGTGATTTATCTGTTCAAATCTTTTGTTCATTTGTTAATAAGGTTGTCATTTTCTTATAAGAGGTCTTTATATATTGTGGATACAAAGTTTTTTTTTTCCAAATATATGTTTTATAAATATTTTCTCCCAGCATGTGACTTCTCATTTTTCTTAAGAGTATCTTGAAGAGTGGAAGTTTTTAATTTTGATAAAGTGTAATTTATTTTTTCTTTTATAGTTTGCGCTTGTGTTCCATCTAAAAAACACTTTGCCCACACCAAGATCACAAAGATATTCTTCCAGTTCTTTATCATTATTCCTCTTACATATACATCTAAGATCTTACCTTCCCAGTTAATTTTTGAGTAGGCTTCAGGCTCACCTTTTTGTTTTGTTTTGCATTTGGCTGTCCAACTGTTACAGCTCTATACGTTGAAAAGGCTATTCTTCCCTCCATTGAATTTTATGCTGGCATTTTTGTCAAAAATCAGCTGACCATTTGTGATTGGATCTATTTCTAGGTTATCTATCATGTTCCTTTGATCTATATACCTATTCTTATACCAATACAACATTGCCTTGATTTCTGTACTTTATAGTAAGTCCTGAAACCAGTGTGGGGCCTCCAACTTTATTCTTTTTCAAAGTTGTTTTGATTATTCTAGGTCCTTTGCTTTTCCATATAAATTTTAGAATCAACTTATAAGTTTTTACAAAGATCCTGCTGGGATTCTGATGGGGACCCCACTGAATCTATAGATCAATTTGGAAAGAATGGACAGCTTAACAATATTGAGTCTTTTGATCCACGAACAATGGTATCTCTTTCCATTTAAATTTTCCGTAATTTCGATAACATTTAGGAATTATACGCATACAAATCTTACACTTATTTTGTTTGATGTATCCCTAAGAATTTCATGTTTTTGAGGCTACTGCAAATAATATCTTTTAAAAATTCAATTTACTGTAAGCATAAAGAAAAACAATTAAGATTTATATACTAGCCTTGGTGTTTTTGAATTTTAATTTTCAATTGTTCATTACTAGCATATACGAATACTCTTCATTTTTGTATATTGATTTTATATCCTGTGAACTTGGTGAACTCACTTATTCTAGTTTTTTTTTTTTAATAGATTCTTGGGGTCTTATACATAGATGGACACATCACCTACGAGAAAAGGAAGTTTTATTTCTTCTTTTTAAATCTACATGGCTTTCATTTCTTTTTCTTGCCTTAATGCATTGGCTAGAACTTTTAATACAGTGTTGGATCAAAATGGAGAGAGTGGATATCTTTGTCCACAGTCTTAGAGGGAAAGCATTCAGCCTTTCATCATCAAGGCCGATATTAACTGTCGATTTTCTCAGGCTAAAGAAATTCCCTACTATTTCCTATTTCTATTTTGTTGTGAGTTTTTGTTGTTGTTGTTTTAATCACGAAGGGAAGTTGAATTTTGTCAGCCTTTTCTACATAAATTGATATAATCACATTTTGTTTTTTTGATCTGTTGATATGGTGAAATACTACGGTTCTCCATTGCCAAACCAACCTTGCATTCCTAGGATAAACACACTTGTACAAAATTTATTATCCTTTTTGTATTTACTAGGTTCAATTTGCTAACATCTTATTAAACATTTTTGCATCTATGTTCATAAGGAATATTGGCCTGTAGTTTTCTTTTCCTCTAAGGTCTTTGTCTGGATTTGGTTATCAGGGTAATTCTGGCTTCACAGAATGAGCTGGGCAGTGCTCCTTCCCCTTCTATTTTCTGGAAGCGTTTATGTGTAGAATTTTTTTTTTTTTTTTTTGAGACAAAGTCTCACTCTGTTGCCCAGGCTGGAGTGCAATGGTGCAAATGGCATGATCTTGGCTCACTGCAACCTCTACCTCCTGGGTTCAAGCAATTCTTCTGCCTCAGCCTCCCGAGTAGCTGAGATTACAGGTGCCCACCACCACACCCAGCTAATTTTTGTATTTTTAGTAGAGACAGGGTTTTGCCACATTGGCCAGGCTAGTCTCAAACTCCTGACCTCAGGTGATCTGCCTGCCTCACCTCTCAAAGTGCTGGGATTTTAGGCATGAGCCACTGTGCCTGGCCAATTTCATCCTTAAATACTCAGTAGAATTCACCAGTGAAGTAATCAAGGCCTGGAAATCTTGTTGTGGGAAAGTTTCTAGCTACAAATTCAATCTCTTTAATAAATATAGGGCTATCCAGATTTTCTATTTTTTATTTTTGTTTTTTTAAGATGGGGTCAGGTTATGTTGCCCTGGCTAGATGTAGTGGCTATTCACAAGCATGATCATAGTGCAGTGCAGCCTTGAACTGGCTCCAAGTGATCCTCTTCCCCAAGCCTCCCAGCTGGGACTAAAGGCATGCACTTCTATTTCCTTTTTTTCTTTTCTTTTTTTTTTGAGATGGAGTCTGGCTCTGTTGCCCAGGCTGGAGTGCAGTGGCACGATCTTGGCTCACTGCAATCTCCGCCTCCTGGGTTCAAGTGATTCTCCTGCTTCAGGCTTCTGAGCAGCTGGGATTACAGGTACACACCACCGCATCCGGCTAATTTTTGTGTATGTAGTAGAGACAGGGTTTCACCATGTTGGCCAGGCTGATCTCAAACTCCTGACCTCAGGTGATCCCACCCGCCCCAGCCTCCCAAAGTGCTGGGATCACAGGTGTGAGCCACCACGCCTGGCTTTCTATTTCTTTTTCAGAAAACTTTGGTAGTTTGTGTCTTTAAAAAAATTTGTCCTGGCCAGGTGCAGTGGCTCATGCCTGTAATCGTAGCAGTAGCACTTTGGGAGGCCAAGGCAGGCAGATTGCCTGAGGTCAGGAGTTTGAGACCAGTCTGGGCAACATGGTGAAACCCTGTCTGTACTAAACATACAAAAATTAGCTGGGCACAGTGGCGCATTCCTGTAATCCCAGCTACTTGGGAGGCTGAGGCAGGAGAATCGCTTGAACCTGGGAGGTGGAGCCTGCAGTGTGAGCAGGCTGAGATTGCACCACTGCACTCCAGCCTGGGTGACTGAGTGAGACCCTGTCTTAAAAAATAATAATAATAATAATAACTTGTCCATTTCATCTAAGTTATCTATTTCATTGGTACAAAATTGTGTATAATCTTTCCTTATTTGCTTTATAATATCTTTAGGATATGTACTGATATCCTTTCATTCCTGAAATTGGTAATTTGCTTTTTTTTTTTTTTGGTGTCGCATCTCACTTTGTTACTCAGGCTGGAGTGCGGTGGCACAATCATAACTCACTGCATCCTGGAACTCCTGGGCATGAGTGATCCTCCTGCCTCAGCCTCCTGAGTAGCTGGGACTTACAGGCTCAAACAACTATGCCTGGCATGTTTTAAAACATTTTTTGTAGAGATGGGGTCTTGCTATGTTGCCCAGGCTGGTCTCGAACTCTTAGCCTCAAGTGATCCTTCCACACTGGTCTCCCAAAGTGCTGGGATTACAGGTGTGAGCCACAGCACCCAGCCTGTTTCTTCTCTTTTTTTTCTTCCTTGGTCTGGCTAGAGGACTATGTTTTATTGATCTTTACAAACAACCGGTTTTTGATTTCACTGATTTTCTGTTTTGTGATTTTCTATTTCAATGATTTCTGCTCTGATCTTTCTTATCGTTTCACACTTTGGGCTTAATTTGCCCTTCTTTTTTTGAGGTAGAAGCTTGGATCACTGATATGAAATCTTTCTTCTTTTCTAATAATAGTATTTAATTTCCTTTAAAGCAGTGGTTTAGCTGCATCCCCCAATTTTTTTTTTTTTTTTTTTTTTTTGAGACGGAGTCTTGCTCTGTCACTCAGGCTGGAGTGCAGTGGTGCAATCTTGGCTTGCTGCAACCTCTGCCTCCCCGGCCCGGCTTAAGCGATTCTCCTGCCTCAGCCTCCCATGCATCCCACAAATTTTGACAAGAGTGTTTTCATTTTCATTCAGTTCAAAATATTTTATATAGGCATAACTTATTTTATTGTGCTTCACTTTACTGTGCATCACAGATAATGCATTTTTTTTCAAATTAAAGATTTGTGGCAACTCTATATTAAGCAAGTCTATCGGTGCCATTTTCCCAATAGCATTTGTTCATTTTGTGTCTCTGTATCACACTGTGGGGATTCTCACAATATTTCAAACTTTTCATTATTGTTATTTCTGTTGTGAAGATCTGTGATAAATGATCTTTGATGTTACTATTGTAATTTTTTTGGGGTGCCATGAACTGCACCCATATAATACGAATTTCATCGACCAACGTTGTATGTGTTCTGACTGTACCATGGAACAGCCAATCCCCCATCTATCCCTCTCCTTGGGTCTCCCTATTCCCTGAGACACAATAATATTGAAATTAGGCCAATTAATAACCCTACAATGAACTCCAAGTGTTCAGGTAAAAGGAAGAGTCACACATCTCTCATTTTCAATCGAAAGCTAGAAATGATTAAGCTTAGTAATGAAGGCATGTCAAAAACCAACACAGGCCAAAAGCTAGGCTTTTTGTGCAGTCAGCCAACTTGTGAATGCCAAGTAAAAGTTCTTGAAGAAAATTAAAGCACTATTCCAGCGAACACACAAATGATAGGAAAGCAAAACAGCCTTATTTCTGATTTAGAAAAAGTCTGAGTGGTCTGGGTAGAAGATCAAACCAGCCACAACATCCTCTGAAGCCAAAGTCTAATCCACAGCAAGGCTCTGGCTCTTTCATTCTACGAAGACTGAAAGAGATGAAGAAACTGCAGAAGAAAAGTTAGGAGCTGGCAGAGGCTGACTCATGACGTTGAAGGAAAGTTGTCTCCATAAAATAAAAGTTCAAGGTAAAGCAGTAAGTGCTGATGCAGAAGCGAGAGCAAGTTATCCAGAAGATCTAACTAAGATAAAGATAATTGATGAGGATGGCTACTACACAACAGATTTTCTTTTTTTCTTTTCTATTAGACAGAGTTTCACTGTGTCGCCCAGGTTGGAGTGCAGTGGCGTGATCTTGGCTCACTGCAACCTTTGCCTCCTGGGCTCAAGCGATTCTTGTACCTCAGCCTCCTGAGTAGCTGGGATTACTGGCCATGTGCCACCATGACTGGCTAATTTTTATATTTTTGGTAGAGAAGGGGTTTCACCATGTTGGCCAGGCTGGTCTGGAAATCCCGACCTCAAGTGACCCGCCCACCAGGGGCTCCCAAAGTGCTGGGATTATAGGCATGAGCCACCGTCTCCAGCAGCAGATTTTCAATGTAGATGAACCAGCCTCATATTGGAAAAAGATGCCATCTAGGATTTTCATAACTAGAAAGGAGAAAACAATGCCTGTCTTCAAAGAATAGGTGAACTCTCGGCCAGGCGCAGTGGCTCACGCCTGTAATCCCAGCACTTTGGGAGGCCGAGGGGGGCAGATCACAAGGTCAGGAGATCGAAACCATCCTGGCTAACATGGTGAAACCCCATCTCTACTAAAAATGCAAAAAATTAGCTGGGCGTGGTGGCATTTGCCTGTGGTCCCAGCTACTCGGGAGGCTGAGGCAGGAGAATAGCTTGAACCCAGGAGGCGGAGGTTGCAGTGAGCCGAGATTGCACCACTGCATTCCAGCCTGGGCAACAGAGCAAGAAAAAAAAAAACAAAAAAGAACAGGTGAACTCTCTTGTTAGGGGCTAATGCAACTGGTGACTTTAAGTTGAAGACAATGCTCATAAACCATTCCAAAAATCCTACGGCCCTTAAGAATTATGCTAAATCTACTCTGCCTATACTCTATAAATGCAACGACAAAGCCTGGATGATGGCATATCTATTTACAACGTGGTTTACTAAATATTTTAAACCCACTGTTGAGACCTACTGCTCAGGAAAACAGATTCGTTTCAAAATATTGCTCTCATTAACAATGCACCTACTCACCCAAGAGCTCTGATGAAGATGTACAGAGATGAATGTCAGTAGCTGAACTGGGTTTGGGTTTGTTGTTGTGATAGATAAGTTCAGTGCATCATTGCCTTCAAACTCCTCCAGTGATAGGATGCTGCTACCTTATGCTTAGTGTGGGGCTAGGGTGCTAGGGTTTTTTTTTTCACTATTCTTGCTCCACCCTTAGCTTTCAGCAGTCTCTGCATATCTGTACCACAGAGGAAGTCTCTCTCTCTCTACATTCTTTTCCCTCCTCCATCAATGGGCTACTCTTGCTTATTAGTCAGGGCTTGGCTCATGGCGGGAGTAAGATGGAGTTCTTTGTCCTTTTGGGCTGGTCTCAGTCTTAGGCAGGACCTCAGGGATGGTGATTTCTCTTTGTTCCTACACAACCCTCCCCCAAATGTCAGCCAAACTCTGTGGTGTGTGTGTATGTGGTGTTGGTAGTGGTGGGTGTCTTGGGTGGGAGAGACTTTCCTGCCCTGCCTTCAGTGGTGGGGGAATCTCTGCTTTATATCACTGCAAGAGTCCTAAGCCCAGGGCTTTCCTGTCCCTCCCTGAAGGCAGATTTTGCTTTTACTCTAACTTCAAAAGCAGTAGTTATCTACTTGAGCCCAGGAGCAGCAGGAGGGGAGGCCAGAAAGGCTTTCAGCTCCTCCTCTATGGCTTAAGGATTTGGCTTTGAATGAAATAAGAGTTTAGGATTGTACAACATGGTGGCTATAGTTGATAATAACTTACTGTATTCTTGAAAATTGTTGAGAGTAATCTTAAGTGTTCTCACCACAAAAAATGATAAGTATGTCAGGCAATTCATCTATTAATCAGCTCAATTCAGCCATTCCACAATGTATACATATTTCAAAACATCATGTTTTGAAACATATACAATGTTTATGTGTCAAAAATTTAATTAATTAAAAAAAAAGGATACAGGGAAGTGGAAACGTTTCATGCCTGTGTGCCACTGAAGAGGCTTTCTCTCTTCTATAGAAATTTCTCTCATGAGCACCCAGTTAATGAAAAAGAATGCAACTGAGGACTCCTTTTGGGTCTCAGGCTCCTAGTTACTCTAAAATGTCATGCTAGCTCACTTTAACAATTTGTTAATCTTAGCTGCTTTCTTCCTATTTTTATGGTGGCTGCCTCTTCTTCAGGTGTTCTGCCAAAGGTGAAACAGTTTGTGTGTCTTATAGGGGCTTGTTACTCTTTGAAATTCAGTTTATTTGGCTGCCATGAAACCTCTGCTCTCCGATGTGTTCACAAAAAGTTATGATTTTGTAGACTATCTTTTTCTTTTGTTAGGGTAAGAATGAAGTTCTCTTGCAGTTTTCTACATCTTAATAGTGGAAGCAGAACTCCCTAGGGGTTTGTTTTAAATGATTTAGCAGTGATATTTCTTCTTTTGCTCTCTAACGGTACTTAGGTAAAGATAAAGTAGTTTCTCTGGTTCCCTTGACCATCTTTTCTCCTTGTGTGGGTGCTTCCAGCTTAGGGCTTCATGGCTATGTGCTGTGAAGTGTGCATAGAGCCGACAGCCAAAACCAGGTTGTGATAGGTACTTGGGATAGATTTTGTGATCCTTTACATTACTTATCTTGATAAGCTTAGGCACCAAACTCTAATCCATACCCATATAAGCTCAGAGGTTCTTCTAAGTGAACCAAAGTAGAGGGGAGATTTTTTTCTGAGCTAAAATCAGACCATTTGTGAACACTATCTCTGCCTTCAGTGTCATGGGGTTTCTTAGAAGGCTACCAAGGTATAGACACTAATATCTGACGAATGGAGAATAGGAGAAAATGTAGAGGGAGGCAAGAATTGCCTATTCCAACCCCAGGGTCACTGCTGATTGGCTGAGATCATAGTTTTGGGTAGCTCCTGAGACTCAAGAGCTATTCTGCATCTTGAGGGATGCCACAGAAAGGGAGGAAGAGAAGGTATCGTCTTTACCAAGGCCGAGGATTCAAGAGAGTGTTTAGGATTATAGTATCTTTTTGAGACTTTAAAATTGACTCCCAAAATAATTTTATCATTATTATCATTTTTTTGAGATGGAGTCTCACTCTTGTTGCCCAGGCTGGAGTGCAATGGCACGATCTTGGTTCACTGCAACCTCTGCCTCCCAGGTTCGAGCGATTCTCCTGCCTCAGCCTCCTGAGTAGCTGGGATTATAGGTGCCCACTACCAAGCCCAGCTAATTGTTTTTGTATTTTTTAGTAGAGATGGGGTTTCACCATGTTGGCCAGGCTGGTCTCAAACTCCTGAGCTCAGGTGACCCACCTGCCTTGGCCTCCCAAAGTGCTGGGGTAACAGGCATGAGCCACTGTGCCTGGCCCAAAAATAATTTTAGTCAACATTTTTCATTTTAAACTTCTGAAGGGTTTTATCATGAATCACTGTATACCAAATTGGATTAAAATGAAAGACAATCTCTTATAAAATATAATAAAGTTGAAGACACATTGCCTTATATCAAGTAGCTGTGAAAAAAAGGCTATTTATCCTGCATAGAGCTAGCTACTTTAACCTTTACACTGCAGTTATTAGTATCAACTTATTGTAAGAAACACTTAGGTTTTATAGGACCTTTAGCAGTGTCACAGGAATAAACTTCCCATTGTATAAATCTATAATACACAATAATAACCATCATGATCTGTCAGATCACGCTTGGCTCAATTCCAACCCAACAGTTACGCGAGAAGATCAGGGCTAAGTAGATGTGTGCTATGGCTGAAGACACAAAAGATGGCCATCTCAGACAAAGGGACATTAATTACATTTATGCTGTATGATGATGTGACCATTCCAGTGGTGAGATATGATATAATCTATGGGCACCAACCCAGCTATGGAGCTTAAGAATTTAAGTTCCACATCTAGGGAACTCTAGTCAACCAGCTATGAAAATGCTACCTGAGGCGAATAATAATTCCCTAACTTGACAGATGTGAATGAAATTTTACCTCAGGTCTAACTATAATGTGAGATATGAATTTGGAATTTAAGTTTGCAAAACAGTAATTCAGAGCAAGAAATATGGCATTCATATGAAAGGAGTTTTATTAACAAATGCCTGGGAGTTATGCAAAGACAGACTTACATGACAGCATAAACAATGAGGAAGTTATATAGATAAAAAAGAATGAGACTGAGTAACTTAAAGGACAAGGGTCCTTCTAAACCACACGGGTGCATCTTATCCTGATATGAGGAGGCCACCTGCAGTATCTCTTGGAGACTCACTGTTGAGAGGCATCCATTATGTTTATGTTAGCACAGAGCCTACTTGCACATATAGTTGCCCAACAAATAGTTGTTGAAAAAATATGCTTTGTAGCCCGCAATGAGATGCTGAAGTACTTGAGTATATGCTTCTTTTTGCATTCTCTTCTCTATCTAGCATAATGCTGGGCACTTACTGTTTGCTCAACATTCATTAGTTAATTGATTTCTCTCTTTTGGCATCTTCAGTGAAACCCAAGTCATAATGTAGAGTGGTCTTTCAGAAATGTGTACTCTGCCCACCCTTTCAAAACAGACAAAGGCAAAGAACATGAGAGAGAAATGAGGAAAGGGTGCTAACATTTTACCAAATTAATGAGGGGATATACTGGTGCCCACAATGTGCTGGGAAATACAAAAACAGTCATAAGCCCATCTCGGAAAAGCTTGAGCAAGTCTATAGGGATTAGAACAGTTGCTGAATTTATGGTACCCTGGGAACCTCTATTTGTCAAGTGCCATAGAGGCAGCCCTGACACTGGCACAGGTGAAGATGAATTTCCATTCAGAGCAGTGAGCCTTCTGACTCCATTAATCCTCAGGGTTTTGATGATGAATTTCTTTCTTTTTTTTATTTTATTTATTTTCACTCTAATGCCTCCTCCCACTGCCCTGTAACAGTGTGGAGGTAACAGAACAGATGGTGCTTTGCGTGGAAGACTGAGGGCTCATGAGGATACAAAGCCTGCCCACTCTGAAATCACATGACTGCACGTGCAAGGAAAAGCCTTGATTTCCCCTGGGAGACACAGATGCAATGATATTAGTATTCCCAGTGGAGGAAGAGGAGGGGAAGGCTAACAGGCCATTTATAAGTAAGACCACACTTACACCAATATACTCTTCAGCAAGGACCATATTTAATCATGAAATAACAGGAGGACCAATATCTGAAGATTAAAAAAAAAAACCCAGGTAAAATACAGGCATATAAGGGTTTTAGTATGCTGCCACACAAAGCCTATTTAGAATGAACTAGTAAGGACGTACAGTAGTAGAATACTGGCCTCTAGTTAACCTGCGATTGGCTCTGACCCAGTTCTAATCTGAAGAAGCCAGGATTTACAACCTGCTTAAGGATGGAGTTTGACAACTGCTATAATCAGAAGAGCTGTCAACACAAGGACAGCTGTCAAGCCCAACCATAATTCATAAAAAAAATAGCTAAGTCCCCAAAGACATCCCCAACACTGTCTGCACTCACTGGATTTAACGATACTTATGGTTTTATGAAAGTTCCAAGAGTAGGTTGAGTCCTGAAATAAAATAAAATCAACAAATAGTAACTGACTGCCCACTAAATAAAAAGGGTTAAATAATATTAAGTGATTAAATGAATAACAAATATGCCCAGCAGGTTCTCTGGCATATAATAGGTGCTTAATAAATGGTTATTATTATTATTACATGCAAGACTGTTTTGACTACCTTAAAAACTGGCAAGAATCCAGTGACCTAGTGAAAAATTATAAATTAAAAATAACCCACTCCTGTGATTATGAATTAAACTTAAAATAGTAATTTTTATTAAATATTCCTGAATTGTCAGAATATTTTAGTTTTATATATTTGTAATGCCAGAACTTCTAGGGATATTTAGTATTTGATTATCTTAATTTTAACATACATGGCATTTGTTTTGTTCTTTCCATGATGATTAATATAACCTGAGAGAAATAGAAGTTCTAGATCAATTTTAGGCAAGATTTCTGAATCAGGGGTAATTTTTATTAATGTATAAACTCTTGGTGAACAGAAATAAAAAGATAAAAGCACACAGATAGACAGAAATATTGATATACATTTACTCCCAAGTACAGTCTTGAAAACTAGCCTTGAATCACTGACCAAGGTAACTAATAAGAAAAGATTTTCTTTAATTTCATTTCTATAAAAGATTATCTTCCACAAAATAATGTCTTCCTTAAAAAGACAGCAGGACTGTAATTATTTATGAAATTATGAGAAGACGTCTGGAAGTAGAATCAGAAGACGTATACAAGTGTCTTGGCACTGCAACCTACAGCTTGGATTATCCTGTCAAGGTAACATCTCTGAACTGTAGTTTTTCATCTAAAAATGGGGGAAGGCAGTACCTAGCTCAAACATTTGTAGAAAAGGCTAAATGAGATTTTACAAAGAAACAATAACACTGCTACTGTATATCTGCCTAGGTTTAGACTTTTTTGGTGTCTGTATACTGCTTAAAGAGTATAAAATGCACACAGAAGAGTACCAAAATCATATACAGTTGAGCCTTGAACAACATGGGGGTTAGGTGTGCCAACTCCACATGAATTAGAAAAGCCACATACAACTGCTGACTCTCTGAAAACTTAACTACTAATATTCTATGGCTGACTACAAGCCTTACCAGTAAAGAAACTGTCAATTAACACGTATTTTGTATGTTATATGTCTTCTTAACAATATAATAAGCCATAGAAAATGTTATTAAGAAAATCATAAGATAAAATACATGTATAGTACTGTACTGTATTAATTGATGCTGTATGTTGCCTGTTTCCAAGATGAATCATCTGTCTGAAATGGTGGCTACTGCGGTGGCAGACCTCAAGCTATGGTACGTATCAAGCAACTTAACTTTTTCTTGCAATGTCATACTTTCCTTCTCGGGAACACTTCCAGCATCACTAGTGGCATTTTGTATGGGCCACCTTGTGTTATTCAAGGTTTATGGTAGTGTACTAAACACAAAAAATACAAAAGAACTGCGAGATCACATTTTACTGTGATACACCAATTTACTGGAGAGAAAAACTGCTCATGTAGAGATGACCAGCATCACCTGGCACTTTAAGCAGACTGGCAACACTTGAGCTCACGGTAATAGCAACAGGAGGTATATACAAAATTATTACAGAACAGTATGTACTACAGTTAATTTTATGCAGTTATGATTTAATATTGCATTTTTACAATCCTTTACATTTTTCTCAGCTTTGGTGCCATGAACAGTCTGTGTTTGTGTGTTTAAGTTTTGATAAATTTTAACTTTTAACAATGGATTTGTGGGGGGGGAGGGTGGAGGGATAGCATTAGGAGATCTACCTAATGTAAATGACAAGTTAATGGGTGCAGCACACAAACATGGCACATGTATACATATGTAACAAACCTGCACGTTGTGCATACGTACCCTAGAACTTAGAGTATAATTAAAAAAATAGATTTGTGTATATTTTATGATGGTAAATGATGAAATAGACTAGTATCTACATATATTTTATGCATTCATGGCATATGTAACTTTTCCTTAATTTTTTGATATTTCTAGGCTGCAAAATTGAGTTTTTTTCAAGTTGTTGCAAATCTCCAAAATATTTTCCAATATATTCATTTAAAAAAAAAACCCTGCATATGAATCTGGGTGCTCCTGTATTGGGTGCATATATATTTAGGATAGTCAGCTCTTATTGTTGACTTGATCCCTTTACCATTATGTAATGGCCTTCTTTGTCTCTTTTGATCTTTGTTGGTTTAAAGTCTGTTTTATCAGAGACTAGGATTGCAATCCCTGCCTTTTCTTGTTTTCCATTTGCTTGGTAGATCTTCCTCCATCCCTTTATTTTGAGCCTATGCAAGTCCTTAGGGACCAGGAAAGAGACTTAGACTCCCACACAGTAATAGTGGGAGACTTTAACACCCCACTGTCAACATTAGACAGATCCACAAGACAGAAAGTTAACAAGGATATCCAGGAATTGAACTCAGCTCTGCACCAAGCAGACCTAATAGACATCTACAGAACTCTCCACCCCAAATCAACAGAATATACACTCTTCTCAGCACCAAACAGCACTTATTCCAAAACTGAGCACTTAGTTGGAAGCAAAGCACTCCTCAGCAAATGTAAAAGAACGGGAATTATAACAAACTGTCTCTCAGACCACAGTGCAATCAAACTAGAACTCAGGATTAAGAAACTCACTCAAAACCACTCAACTACATGGAAACCGAACAACCTGCTCCTGAATGACTATTGGATACATAACGAAATGAGGGCAGAAATAAAGATGTTCTTTGAAACCAAAGAGAACAAAGACACAACATGCCAGAATCTCTGGGACACATTCAAAGCAGTGTGTAGAGGGAAATTTATAGCACTAAATGCCCACAAGAGAAAGCAGGAAAGATTTAAAATTGAAACCCTAACATCACAATTAAAAGAACTAGACATCATTCTCAGTAAACTATCGCAAGGACAAAAAACCAAACACCGCATGTTCTCACACATAGGTGGGAATTGAACAATGAGAACTCATGGACACAGGAAGGGGAACATCACATTCCAGGGACTGTTGTGGGGTGGGGGGAGGGGGGAGGGACAGCATTAGGAGATATACCTAATGCTAAATGACGAGTTAATGGGTGCAGGAAATCAACATGGCACATGGATACATATGTAACAGACCTGCACATTGTGCACATGTACCCTAAAACCTAAAGTATAATTAAAAAAAAAAAAAAAAAGAACTAGAGAAGCAAGAGCAAACACATTCAAAAGCTAGCAGAAGGCAAGAAATAACTAAGATTAGAGCAGAACTGAAGGAGATAGAGACACAAGAAACCCTTCAAAAAATCAATGAATCCAGGAGCTGGTTTTTTGAAAAGACCAACAAAATTGATAGACCGCTAGCAAGACTAATAAAGAAGAAAAGAGAGAAGAATCAAATAGATGCAATAAAAAATGATAAAGGGGATATCGCCACCGATCCCACAGAAATACAAACTACCATCAGACAATACTATAAACACCTCTACGCAAATAAACTAGAAAATCTAGAAGAAATGGATAAATTCCTGGACACATATACCCTACCAAGACTAAACCAGGAAGAAGTTGAATCTCTGAATAGACCAATAACAGGCTCTGAACTTGAGGCAATAATTAATAGCTTACCAATGAAAAAAAGTCCAGGACCAGACGGATTCACAGCCGAATTCTACCAGAGGTACGAGGAGGAACTGGTACCATTCCTTCTGAAACTATTCCAATCAAAAGAAAAAGAGGGAATCCTCCCTAACTCATTTTATGAGGCCAGCATCATCCTGATACCAAAGCCTGGCAGAGACACAACCAAAAAAGAGAATTTTAGACCAATATCCCTAATGAACATCGATGCAAAAATCCTCAATAAAATACTGGCAAACCGAATCCAGCAGCACATCAAGAGGCTTATCCACCATGATCAAGTGGGCTTCATCTCTGGGATACAAGGCTGGTTCAACATACGCAAATCAATAAATGTAATCCAGCATATAAACAGAACCAATGACAAAAACCATATGATTATCTCAATAGATGCAGAAAAGACCTTTGACAAAATTCAACAACACTTCATGCTAAAAACTCTCAATAAATTAGGTATTGATGGGACGTATCTCAAAATAGTAAGAGCTATCTATGACAAACCCACAGCCAATATCATACTGAATGGGCAAAACCTGGAAGCATTCCCTTTGAAAATGGGCACAAGACAGGGATGCCCTCTCTCACCACTCCTATTCAACATAGTGTTGGAAGTTCTGGCCAGGGCAATCAGGCAGAAGAAGGAAATAAAGGGTATTCAATTAGGAAAAGAGGAAGTCAAATTGTCCCTGTTTGCAGATGACCTGACTATGTATCTAGAAAACCCCATTGTCTCAGTCCAAAATCTCCTTAAGCTGATAAGCAACTTCAGCAAAGTCTCAGGATACAAAATCAATGTGCAAAAATCACAAGCATTCTTATACACCAATAACAGACAAACAGAGAGCCAAATCATGAGTGAACTCCCATTCACAATTGCTTCAAAGAGAATAAAATACCTAGGAATCCAACTTACAAGGGATGTGAAGGACCTCTTCAAGGAGAACTACAAACCACAGCTCAATGAAATAAAAGAGGAAACAAACAAATGGAAGAACATTCCATGCTCATGGGTAGGAAGAATCAATATTGTGAAAATGGCCACACTGCCCAAGGTAATTTATAGATTCAATGGCATCCCCATCAAGCTACCAATGACTTTCTTCACAGAATTGGAAAAAAATACTTTAAAGTTCATATGGAACCAAAAAAGAGCTCACAGTGCCAAGTCAATCCTAAGCCAAAAGAACAAAGCTGGAGGCATCATGCTACCTGACTTCAAACTATACTACAAGGCTACAGTAACCAAAACAGCATGGTACTGGTACCAAAACAGAGATATAGATCAATGGAACAGAACAGAGCCCTCAGAAATAATGCCACACACCTACAACTATCTGATGTTTGACAAACCTGACAAAAACAAGCAATGGGGAAAGGATTCCCTATTTAATAAATGGTGCTGGGAAAACTGGCTAGCCACATGTAGAAAGCTGAAACTGGATCCCTTCCTTACACCTTATATAAAAATTAATACAAGATGGATTAAAGACTTAAATGTTAGACCTAAAACCATAAAAACTCTAGAAGACAACCTAGGCAATACCATTCAGGACATAGGCATGGGCAAGGAGTTCATGTCTAAAACACCAAAAGCAATGGCAGCAAAAGCCAAAATTGACAAATGGGATCTAATTAAACTAAAGAGCTTCTGCACAGCAAAATAAACTACCATCAGAGTGAACAGGCAATCTACAGAATGGGAAAAATTTTTGTAACCTACTCATCTGACAAAGGGCTAATATCCAGAATCTACAATGAACTCAAACAAATCTACAAGAAAAAAAAAAACAACCCCATCAAAAAGTGGGCGAAGGATATGAACAGACACTTCTCAAAAGAAGACATTTATGCAGCCAAGAGACACATGAAAAGATGCTTATCATCACTGGCCATCAGAGAAATGCAAATCAAAACCACAATGAGATACCATCTCACACCAGTTAGAATGGCCATCATTAAAAAGTCAGGAAACAACAGGTGCTGGAGAGGATGTGGAGAAATAGGAACACTTTTACACTGTTGGTGGGACTGTAAACTAGTTCAACCATTGTGGAAGTCAGTGTGGCGATTCCTCAGGGATCTAGAACTAGAAATACCATTTGACCCAGCCATCCCATTACTGGGTATATATCCAAAGGAGTATAAATCATGCTGCTATAAAGACACATGCACACGTATGTTTATTGCGGCACTATTCACAATAGCAAAGACTTGGAACCAACCCAAATGTCCAACAATGATAGACTGGATTAAGCAAATGTGGCACATATACACCATGGAATACTATGCAGCCATAAAAAAGGATGAGTTCATGTCCTTTGTAGGGACATGGATGAAGCTGGAAACCATCATTCTCAGCAAACTATCACAAGGACAAAAAACCAAACACCGCACGTTCTCACTCATAGGTGGGAATTGAACAATGAGAACACATAGACACAGGAAGGGGAACATCACACCCGGGGCCTGTTGTGGGGTAGAGGGCGGGGGGAGGGATAGCATTAGGAGATATACCTAATGTTAAATGATGAGTTGATGGGTGCAGCACACCAACACGGCACATGTATACATATGTAACTAACCTGCAGGTTGTGCACATGTACCCTAAAAGTTAAAGTATAATAAACAAAACAAAACAAAACAAAAAAACCCTGCATATAAGTGGACTCACACAGTTCACACCTATGTTGTTCAAGGGTCAACTGTATACAAATTTTCTTAAGGAAATTTATCCATGTAACTAGCACATATCAACAATCAGGTCATTATTAGACTGTCAGAAGCACCCGTGCCCTGTTAACCCCTTCTAGTTGCCTGCTACCTCCTTACTTCACCCAAGGTAATCATTATCCCCTTTACTAATGCTAGAGATAAGTTTTTCCCATTTTTGACCTTTATATAAATGGAAACCATACTGTATGTACTCTTTTGTGTCTGGCATCTCAGCTCAATAGCATGTGTAAGATTCATTTACATTATTGCATGTAGATGTAGCTCATTCTCATTGCTGTATAGTATTCTACTAGATGAACATCACAGATTATTACTAACCAGAGCTCATAATTTCTGAATCTGAAGATCCCAATGTTTAAATCAATTCTAGGAATTATTAGTAAGTATATCTTCAAATATTAATTTTTCCCAATCTCTCCTTCTGGAACTCCTATTAAAAATACTGAACTTGGCTTTTATCCAAAAGACAAGCAATAACAAATGCCGGCGAGGATGTGGAGAAAAGGGAGCCCTTGTACACTATTGGTGGGAATGTAAATTAGTACAATCACTATGGGGAACAGTTTGGAAGTTCCTCAAAAAACTGAAAATAGAGCTACTATACGATCTAGCAATCCCAATCCTGGGTATATACCCAAAAGAAATGAAATCAGCATATCAAAGAGATATCTGCACTGCCATGTTTGTTGCAGCACTGTTCACAATAGCCAAGATTTGGAAGCAACCTAAGTGTCCATCAACAGATGAATGCATAAAGAAAATGTGGTATATATGCACAATGGAACACTATTCAGCCATAAAAAAGAGTGAGATTCTGTCATCTGCAACAACATAGATGGACTGGAGGTCATTATGTTAAGTGAAATATGCCAGGCACAGAAAGGCAAACTTCACATATTCTCACTTATTTGTGGGGGCTAAAAATAAAAACAATGGAAGCTACATAGATAGAGAGTAGAGGGATGGTTACGAGAGGCTGGGAAGGGTTGTAGGGACATGAGGGCGGAAATGGGGATGGTTAATGGGTATAAAAAAATTGTTACAAAGAATAAGACCCAGTATTTGACAGCACAACAGGATGACTATAGTCAATAATAATTTAATTGTATAATTCAAAATAACTAAAAGAGTATAATTAGATTGTTTGTAACACAAAGGATAAATGCTTGAGGGAATGGACACCCCATTTATCATGAAGTGATTATTACACATTGGATCCCTATATCAAAGTATCTCATGTACCCCATAAATAAGTATCTAGTATACACCCGCAAAAATTAAAAATAAAAAGATTAGGCTGGGTACAGTGGCTCATGCCTGTAATCCCAGCACTTTCGGAGGCCAAGGCAAGCGGATCATTTGAGGCCAGGAGTTTGAGACCAGCCTGGTCAACATGGTAAAACCCTGTCTCTACTAAAAATACAAAAGCTAGCTGGGTGTGGTGGTGCATGCTTGTAGTCCCAGCTACTCTGGAGGGTTAGGCAGGAGAATCGCTTGAACCTGGGAGGCGGAGGGTGCAGTGAGTTGAGATCACACCACTGCACTCCAGCCTGGGTGACAGAGTGAGACTCTGTCTCAAAAAACAAATTAAGATAAATAAATGCTGAACTCTCTTGTTCCACTCTTAATGTCTCTTTACATTTACAATTTCTTTACCTTTCTGTGCTGCCTTTTTGGCAATTTCTTTAGACAAATATTTTCACCAAATTTTTTTTAACTTGTGTCAATTCTTCACTTTAACTTATCCGCTGTAAAATTTCTGTATTTTTTTTATTTACATAAGTTCTATTTGGTTCTCTTCCAAATCTACCTGTTCTTTTTTGGAATGTCTTGTTCTTGTGTTTTTGATTCCTTGATTTTATACAGACTTATTCTGATCATTTTTATCCAAGCTTTACTGAAGTTCCTCAAAGTCTAATACTATAGTTTACTATGTCTGTTGACATTCACTCAAGTGTATTTTGTAATTTTGGATTGTGAACAATATTATTCTCAGTGGGGCTTCATTCTGGAGGAACTTTATACTGTATAGATTGAGGATGTGTTTCTCAAGAGAAGTTTAGCATTCATCAGCCCAGTACACTTACGTTAATTTCTTGACTTGAGGATTCCTGAAATAATCAGAATATAAATGTGAACCCCAAACTTATAGGGCTTTTGTTTCCACCCAAATGCTAGTCTGAAGCAGAGAAGCTTCTTTGTCTTCTTTTTACCAGTAGGCCAACTTGTTCTAATCTCTACCCCTTTGCCTCCTCTTTTAAACCAAGGATATAGCCTTTTGAAGGTCCTGGCTCATGTGCAGGATCTCAGTTTTGAGTCCTGATTACTTCTAGTTCAAGAGGCCTTATTTTCAGGTTGCGTTGGCATTGAAATCCAAGCTCAGAGTTCTCTCAGTTAGAGTGTTTGCTCACTCATTTACCGCTATAGATACTGGGTTCTTTATTGGGTGGGAAGTAAATGAATCTGGGGACATCTCTTATCTTGAAAAGAATGTTTGATGTATTTTATCCAGCAAATAGTAGGCATTCAAGTATTTGTTGAATGAATGAAATATAATTAAGGTGTATCATATTCATAGTACTAATAGAACCTATGATACTTAAATTTAAAATAATTTAATTTTTGAACAGATAATATATGCATATAGGTCCAATACAGAAGTTACAAAAGGGTTTACAGAAAAAGGTTTTCATCTTATTCTTGTATTCTAGCCCCACAGCTCCTCTTCCCTAAGGCAATTAACATTATTAGCTTTTTATGTATCCAACCAGAGATGTATATTTACTAGCAAGTATGTATATATTCATGGCAGCACACTATGTACACTGTGCTACACCTTAATCTTTTTGTTCAACAATATATGTTAAGAGATTTTTCTGTACCAGTACATAAAGAAAATAGAGCTTATTTGAACCCAGTCAGAAATGCTTTTTGAAAAATCCCTACCCTGTTGCTATTTATAAATGCATTTTAAATATATCAAACTTAAATGGACACATTCCTACATCCATACAGGCATTCACTCCTAATGGTTAACTAGGGATGACAGAGTGACTCATCTAAATTCTCAAGGGCACATTCAATCTGGTTTAGCTGTTGCTACAGTTTCTGGAAGGGAGAAATAAAAGGAAAACACAGCACATGCCACAGAGAAGGCACTGAAAAACATCTGAATGAAGGAATAAAAGAAGGAATAAGGGGATGGAAATAAGAGCTGATTCAGCAGGGCATGTGGGTGCACTGGCAGTGGTTGTCTTTATAAGCAAAGCAGTGAACTCTAGACCTTAGGGCAAATATTTTGGAGTAAAAGAAGGCTGGCATCTTGAAGCAAGGTATCAGGAAAAATGAGTAGCCTTGAATTTTGTGCTGAAGGCCCCTCACAACCACTGTGAAGAGTTTACTTTTCCTCTTTTTTGACTCTCCGGTCATTTGACTTAAGCCTGGTTATCCCAGATTGCCATCATAGCTGTGGGGGTGGCTGAGACACATTTTTTCTGGGTGGAAAATTAGGGTTTAGAACAGCCAGCTCTTGATAATACAGGAGGAATCATATGACAGAAATACTATATAAACATGTTTGAGGAGTAAGTGATGTGAATGCTGTGGAAGGAGGTATGGGAAAGCATTAATTTTTCTGTCTTTTCCTAGTAAATACAGACACATGGGAATTTCCAGTTCCCTTAAGCAAGCTTGTTAATCTCTTTGAGTTTTGGTTTCCTAATTTATAAAAAAAAAAACTACTACATATGCTTTGGGAGACTGATGTGGGAAAATAGCTGGAGGCCAAGAATTTGAGACCAGCCTGGGCTAGATCCTGTCTCAACAAAAATAAAATAACTTAGCCAGGTGTGGTGGTGCGTGCCTGTAGTCCCAGCTGCTTGGGAGGCTGAGGCAGAAGGATTGCTCAAGCACAGGAGTTCAAGGCTGCAGTGAGCCATGATTGTGCCACTGCACTCTAGCCTGGGCGACAAGAGTGAGACACTGACTCACAAACAAACAAACAAACAAACAAACAAAAAACCCTACTAGAGGGCTATTTATAGACAGGGGCTTACAGATTAAATAGTTCATTATTTTACTATTTTATATGCACACTTTAATGGTTCTTTCAAAGGCATTTGATACCATAAAATATGTATTTGTATGTGCATATATGTATATATGTGCAATTTTAATTAACAAATATTACAAGCATGGCATGCAGAGGAATAGACAGGCTAATAAAACAAGTTGTTGACTACTACAAATATGCTGCAATAAATGTTCTAAGTCATATTTCATTATACACATGTTCAGGAGTTTTTCTCTGGTATATATCTAGAACCAGTATTACTAGCTTGTAGAGTATGTGTACCTTCAACTTTACTAAATCTTACTAAACTGATCTCAAAATGGCTGTAACAGTTGACACTCATCAGCAATGTATGAGAATTCTTGTTGTTCTACAGCCTAATATTAATATTTGTAGACATTTACATGTTGCCAATCTGATCAGTATGAAGTTGTATCTAAATGTTTTAATCTGCATTTCCCAATTAATTATTGTTGGGAGACAATTCTTGAAGGGTCTCTGGCATTTCTGCACGTCTTATGTACAGAGGTACATAAGGTACAAAGGTACATAAGATGTGCAGAAGACATAAGACAGCTTTTGTTCTAGACTAACTTTCAAGGATGTTTGTGTAATGAACAGATTTGACAACAGAGATAGTGTTTCTTTCCAGAACAGAGGGCAGGTTTGTTTACCATCCAGAATAATAAACATAATACCTCCTCCTGAGCAAAGGTTTGCTTGCAGCCCATTATAAAAGATTTGCATTCCCTAAGATTAGGATTCCTAAGCCATGACACACGGTGTGTGCAGTATCTACATGGGCCTCTCTGCATCGCTCTGATGGGACTTTGGAGGCAAGAGGAAATGACAAAAACATGAAGCTCATACTGCTTGCTGTGCCATGGATAATAAAGTCTTTCGTCTCTGATCCAAAAGTTTTGGGTCTTTTGCCAGCAACCATCAAACTGTCAGGCTAACTTGCTAGCTTGTAAGCAAAATACAGTCTCAGACTATTCACAGTTCTTTCTTTTTTACTTTTACTTTTTTATTTTTTTGAGACAGGGTCTTACTCTGTCAACCAGGCTGGAGTGCAGTGGCATAATCATTACTCACTGCAGCCTCCAACTCCTGGATTCAAGTGATTTTCCCACCTCAGCCTCTCAAGTAATTGAGACCGTATTTGCCCAGGACAGCCTTACCAAAAGGTAGCTGGAGGCAAGGCGGAAAATGTTTGTCCTGCGTCTCCCAGGAAGAAAGCCCTCTGACTAGCAGCTGGGAGGAGAGGGAGCTCTGTGTTCCTGGCTACAGCATTGTGGAGTGGAGTCTCCACATCGCTGACCTGGGAAGACAGAAAGGAGGGAGTGATCTTGGTTCAAATACCACAAAGTTTTCCTTCTTACCAAATTTTTGTAGATTTTCTTGAATAGATGTCTCTTCATTTGCTTTTTGTTCTTAGTACCATTTCCAGAAGCTATTAAATGTCTATAGTTCCAAAAATAATTTTCACCAGTTTGACAAGGGAGCGTATCAGTGGAGCTTCTCACATTGTCATGTTGGAAGTCAGTCTCTGCCTTCATTATTATAGCTGTAAAATAACATCTTGATATTTGGAAGAACAAGTCCTTCTTTCTTGTTTTTCTTCAATTTGCCTTAGATATTCCTGGCTCCATTATCTTCCATATGAATTTTAGGGCAAGCTTGTTAAATTCCACAAAGTATCTGCTGGAATTCTCACGAAAATTCTCTGAATTTGTAGTTTGACTCGGCAGAAATGATCTTTATGAAATCGAGTCTTCCTATTCATTAACATGGATTATTTCTCCTTCTACTTAGGTCCTTTAAAAATGTCTTTTAAAAATTCTATTTTTTTCTATGAAGGTTTTACATGCCTTTTGTTAGGTTGAGTCCTAGGATTTTGTTGCTATTGTAAATAATATTGGAAAAATTTTTAAAATATTTTTAGCTTTTTACAATAATGCTTAAGAATAAACTTAAAAAAACGAATGCATTCAGCATCCTTGCTAAATTGTATAGTTTTTATAATTTGTAGAGTTTCTTGGATTTCTATGTAGCTAACTGTATTGTTTGAGAATGATGATGATTTTGTTTTATCCATCTCATGTACCTTTTATTTATCTTTTCATTTTGTATTATCTACAATTCTAATACAGTATTGAAGAGAAACAGTTATGGTATGCATGTTTTTCTTGTTTTGGATTTTAAAGAAAATGCTTCACACATTCCATCTTTAATAATAATGTTTGCTCTGGGTTTTTGATAAGTAAATCAGGCCACAGAAGTCTTCTTAGATTCCTAGTTTAAGAGCTTTTATCATAAAAATAATTAACTAATATTTATTGAGTATATACCAGGTGTCAGACATTGTTCCAAGCATTTTACACAGATTAACTCATTATAACACATCTCTGAAGTTACTATCCCTATTTCATCGTAAGTAAACTGAGGTACAGTGTAAGTTAAGTATTTTGTCCAAGGTCAAGGGTAGAACTAGAATTTGAACCCAGAAGTCTGGCTTACGAGCAGGCTTAATTACTTTTCTCTACCACTCTTGAGTGTTGAACGTCCTCAAATGCTTTTTTTCTGCATTTGGTTTTTCACCTAATTTGCTGATGTGGAAGGTTACATTAATAGATTTTTTAAATGTTAAGTCATCCTTGAATTCCCGGGATGAACCCAACTTGGTCAGCACATATCTTTCTTTCTTTTAAAAATATGTTGATGGATTTCATTTGCTAATATTTTAATTCAGATTTTTGCATCTATGCTCAAAAGTAAGACTGACTCACAATTTTCCTTTCTCCTGCTGGTTTTGGTAACCAGGTTATGCTAGATAAACTCATAAGTGAGTTGAGGCTGGCAGTTGGTGACAGACATTTCAACCTCAATTATTAGACTGACATATATAGGTAGTATAATAGCTAGTCCAATAGGTTAAGACTCCTAGATAGCACAGTGAGGTTTCTCCAGCATTACCCCTCCAGAATGATTTTGCTTTCGTTTCCGCCAAGCATCCCAGAGACACTGTCAGCTTGAAATACCTTAGTTGATTTTTTAGCTTGGGATTTTTGAACACTTAAGTGCAAATTTAAAGTCCAAAGCAGTAGACAAAAGTGTCCAGGGTCATCTGAGCCACTTGTTACTGAATCGCAGTCTAAGGTTGCCAAGATTGGCAAGTGTATTCCCTCCCAAAAGGTTGATCCATAATCTGGTTTAAATACTGATGGCTGTCTTTCATTCAGCCATATTCACGTCCAAATAGAATCTTTTTTTCTTTGGAGACAGGGTCTGTGTTGCTCAGGCTGGCCTCAAACTCCTGGATTTGAGTGATCCTCCTGCCTGAGCCTCCTGAGTAGCTGGGACTACAGACGTGCACCACTGCACCCAACTCTACACAGAATCTTTAAATCATATTCACTAGGACTTTACATTTTACAAAATACTGTAATATCTTTTATCTCACTGAATTTACCAAAAAGCTCTCTAAGAGCCATATTATTTCCATCTTACAGATTTTTCTTCTATTTTACAGATTACTTAAGCTAATCAGTTAGTAGGAGAAATTAGTTAAAAAATCAAATTTCTTTTTCTTCAATTAGATCAAGAAAATATTTCTTGTAGGAGAGATGCTAGATTCTACAGTGACAATGATTTTAACATCTTTCTTGTCACTCATTAATAGAACTAAGAATGAAATAATGAATTTTCAAAGGGGGGCTGGAGCGGTCTCTATTTCTGTTGCTAGTATAGAAACAATTTATTATAAATGTGACCATAAGAATTTTAATGTATCTTCAACTTACTAAGTTACTAATACTTTTTTTTTTTTTTTTGAGATGGAGTCTCACTCTGTCACCCAGGCTGGAGTGCAGTGGTGCGATATCGGCTCACTGCAACCTCCACCTCCCAGATTCAAGCGATTCTCCTGCCTCAGCCTCCTGAGTAGCTGGGATTACAGGCGCCCACCATCAGCCCTGGCTAATTTTTGTATTTTTAGTAGAGACAGGGTTTCAGCATGTTGGCCAGGCGGGTCCTGAACTCCTGGCCTCAAGTGATCCGCCTGCCTCAGCCTCCCAAGGTGCTGGGATTACAGGTGTGAGCCACCACGCCTGGCCTAATACATTTTTTAAGCAAAAAGTTATTGTATCTCTGCTAGCTGCCAGGTACCTATCTAAGCACTATTTAGGAATGGACAAAGTTGAAATAAACAGAGAATATGTTCAAATATGATTATTCAATAATTTAGAAACTTCTTACCATAATGCAGAGCTGTTTGGCCTTCATTGTCCTATAAAAGAAACAATACATTTTAGAAGTCTAAGTAATTGCAAAAGTATGAAAGTACATAAACTGTAGCCAATTTATCTGATATACCAAAGTTCCATAGGTTTATCAGACTTCGGAAAAGAAGTCAGTTATCTGAGCTTCATAGCAACTTTTGACCAGCCTCACCATCCTGAAGAATAAAGAATGATAACTTGTGCACTGTAGCAGCTACAATGGAGTAACAGGATGACCAGTTACTCCAGATATCTGCAGGTAATAATCCAAAGAGGAATTCTTAAAGTGAGGCAGTTTGGTTACCTAGTTCATGGCAGAAAAATTGACACTATGTCTCATTTATCTTGGCCAGTATTAGGATTTTTTTTTTTTCCTAAGCTTGTCCCCAAATCTATCTAGCGAGTCTGTGATTTATAGTGGATAGCTTTTTATCCCTTTTCAAAGACTCGCAAATTCCAGGCTAATAACACTGGGTTTCATAACCAGATCAAATATCATAAAGTAATGTGATTTCAAAGCATACAAAGTCCCAGAAGTTGTTAAGAAAGCCAAAAGTTGCCATAGAATACTTAGGAAATTCCAACATTTCAGTTATTTTCCTTTAAAACCAAGAAAACTATATATACTATTAATTGTAGTGCAGTTGAGTACTTTTTAGCAATGCCACTTCTTAAATTGAGAGCAGCTAATCACATTACATGAGCAACAAATAAAGTACACAAGTGAAATGTAGAATTTAGTAATTAACTTCATAAGCACTTTGTAACATGCATGGCCATCATGCCCCTGGTAATTGAGAATAAATGTGAAATTGTTAATCTGAATAACTTGGAAGGGTGACGTTATGCCAGCCAAACTATTCTTGGGTACCCATATCTGCTTTTCCCACTTCCTAACAGCTGAATGTAGGGGTGGAGGTTGGCTCTGGAACTTTTTGGCAATGGGTCTCCCTATTCATCTCCTAGAAAGAAAAGCAAGAAGCTGCCATAGAGAACTTATTTTATGGTTCAGATAGGTAGTAAGAAAAAAGTCATGGCAGGGGGACAACCTTGAGGCAATGTAGCTTGTCTTCCTACTATGGAATGAAGGTCTGATTGGATTTGGAGGTAAGGTGCTTATTACATGGGTGAGAGGAGATAACAAAAGAAGTAATTTTAGCAGGGAGTTGGGGTAGGGTACACTTGGCTAAGGTGCAACTATGGCTAAGTTTGGGATGTCCAGGAAGCATCATAAAGATAATAAACTCTAAGAAAAGTAAAAGATGGAAAGCAGCATGAAAAAGTCAGGAAGCACAGGAGATCATTTTTGCCTACTTTTTTTCTTGTCTTTTTAGATACAACCTTTATCTTTATTATTATTATTATTATTATTATTATACTTTAAGTTTTAGGGTACATGTGCACTATGTGCAGGTTTGTTACATATGTATCCATGTGCCATGTTGGTGTGCTGCACCCAACATAGGTGTGAACTGTGTGAGTCCACTTATATGCAGGGTTTTTTTGTTTTGTTTTGTTTTGTTTATTATACTTTAACCTTTAGGGTACATGTGCACAACATGCAGGTTAGTTACATATGTATACATGTGCCGTGTTGGTGTGCTGCACCCATCAACTCATCATTTAACATTAGGTATATCTCCTAATGCTATCCCTCCCAACTCCCCCCACCCCACAACAGGCCCTGGGTGTGATGTTCCCCTTCCTGTGTCCATGTGTTCTCATTGTTCAATTCCCAACTATGAGTGAGAACGTGCGGTGTTTGGTTTTTTGTCCTTGCGATAGTTTGCTGAGAATGATGGTTTCCAGCTTCATCCATGTCCCTACAAAGGACATGAACTCATCCTTTTTTATGGCTGCATAGTATTCCATGGTGTATATGTGCCACATTTTCTTAATCCAGTCTATCATTGTTGGACATTTGGATTGGTTCCAAGTCTTTGCTATTGTGAATAGTGCCGCAATAAACATATGTGTGCATGTGTCTTTATAGCAGCATGATTTATAGTCCTTTGGGTATATACCCAGTAATGGGATGGCTGGGTCAAATGGTATTTCTAGTTCGAGATCCCTGAGGAATTGCCACACTGACTTCCACAATGGTTGAACTAGTTTACAGTCCCACCAACAGTGTAAAAGTGTTCCTATTTCTCCACATCCTCTCCAGCACCTGTTGTTTCCTGATTTTTTAATGATGGCCATTCTAACTGGTGTGAGATGGTATCTCATTGTGGTTTTGATTTGCATTTCTCTGATGGCCACTGATGATGAGCATTTTTGCATGTGTTTTTTGGCTGCATAAATGTCTTCTTTTGAGAAGTGTCTGTTCATGTCCTTCGCCCACTTTTCGATGGGGTTTTTTGTTTTTTTCTTGTAGATTTGTTTGAGTTCATTGTAGATTCTGGATATTAGCCCTTTGTCAGATTAGTAGGTTACAAAAATTTTCTCCCATTTTGTAGGTTGCCTGTTCACTCTGATGGTAGTTTCTTTTGCTGTGCAGAAGCTCTTTACTTTAATTAGATCCCATTTGTCAATTTTGGCTTTTGTTGCCATTGCTTTTGGTGTTTTAGACACGAAGTCCTTGCCCATGCCTATGTCCTGAATGGTATTGCCTAGGTTTTCTTCTAGGGTTTTTATGGTTTTAGGTCTAACATGTAAGTCTTTAAGCCATCTTGAATTAATTTTTGTATAAGGTGTAAGGAAGGGATCCAGTTTCAGCTTTCTACATATGGCTAGCCAGTTTTCCCAGCACCATTTATTAAATAGGGAATCCTTTCCCCATTGCTTGTTTTTGTCAGGTTTGTCAAAGATCAGATAGTTGCATTATTTCTGAGGGCTCTATTCTGTTCCATTGATCTATGTCTCTGTTTTGGTACCAGTACCATGCGGTTTTGGTTACTATAGCCTTGTAGTATAGTTTGAAGTCAGGTAGTGTGATGCCTCCAGCTTTGTTCTTTTGGCTTAGGATTGACTTGGCGATGCAGGCTCTTTTTTGGTTCCATATGAACTTTAAAGTAGTTTTTTCCATTTCTGTGAAGAAAGTCATTGGTAGCTTGATGGGGATGGCATTGAATCTATAAATTACCTTGGGCAGTATGGCCATTTTCACGATATTGATTCTTCCAACCCATGAGCATGGAATGTTCTTCCATTTGTTTGTATCCTCTTTTATTTCATTGAGCAGTGGTTTGTAGTTCTCCTTGAAGAGGTCCTTCACATCCCTTGTAAGTTGGATTCCTAGGTATTTTATTCTCTTTGAAGCAATTGTGAATGCGAGTTCACTCATGATTTGGCTCTCTGTTTGTCTTATTGGTGTATAAGAATGCTTGTGATTTTTGCATATTGATTTTGTATCCTGAGACTTTGCTGAAGTTGCTTATCAGCTTAAGGAGATTTTGGGCTGAGACAATGGGGTTTTCTAGATATACAATCATGTCATCTGCAAACAGGGACAATTTGACTTCCTCTTTTCCTAATTGAATACCCTTTATTTCCTTCTTCTGCCTGATTGCCCTGGCCAGAACTTCCAACACTACGTTGAATAGGAGTGGTGAGAGAGGGCATCCCTGTCTTGTGCCAGTTTTCAAAGGGAATGCTTCCAGTTTTTGCCCATTCAGTATGATATTGGCTGTGGGATTGTCATAGATAGCTCTTATTTTGAGATACGTCCCATCAATACCTAATTTATTGAGAGTTTTTAGCATGAAGGGTTGTTGAATTTTGTCAAAGGCCTTTTCTGCATCTATTGAGATAATCATGTGGTTTTTGTCATTGGTTCTGTTTATATGCTGGATTACATTTATTGATTTGTGTATGTTGAACCAGCCTTGCATCCCAGGGATGAAGCCCACCTGATCATGGTGGATAAGCTTTTTGATGTGCTGCTGGATTTGGTTTGCCAGTATTTTATTGAGGATTTTTGCATCAATGTTCATCAAGGATATTGGTCTGAAATTCTCTTTTTTGGTTGTGTCTCTGTCAGGCTTTGGTATCAGGATGATGCTGGCCTCATAAAATGTGTTAGAGGGAGGATTCCCTCTTTTTCTATTGACTGGAATAGTTTCAGAAGGAATGGTACCAGTTCCTCCTTGTACCTCTGGTAGAATTAGGCTGTGAATCCATCAGGTCCTGGACTCTTTTTGGTTGGTAAGCTATTGATTATTGCCACAATTTCAGAGCCTGTTATTGGTCTATTTAGAGATTCAACTTCTTCCTGGTTTAGTCTTGGGAGGGTGTATGTGTCCAGGAATTTATCCATTTCTTCTAGATTTTCTAGTTTATTTGAGTAGAGGTGTTTGTAGTATTCTCTGATGGTAGATTGTTTTTCTGTTGGATCAGTGGTGATATCCCCTTTATCATTCTTTATTGCGTCTACTTGATTCTTCTCTCTTTTCTTCTTTGTTAGTCTTGCTAGTGGTCTATCAATTTTGTTGATCTTTTCAAAAAACCAGCTCCTGGATTCATTAATTTTTTGAAGGGTTTTTTGTGTCTCTATCTCCTTCAGTTCTGCTCTGATTTTAGTTATTTCTTGCCTTCTGCTAGCTTTTGAATGTGTTTGCTCTTGCTTTTCTAGTTCTTTTAATTGTGATGTTAGGGTGTCAATTTTGGATCTTTCCTGTTTTCTCTTGTGGGCACTTAGTGCTATAAATTTCCCTCCACACACTGCTTTGAATATGTACCAGAGATTCTGGTATGTTGTGTCTTTGTTCTCGTTGGTTTCAAAGAACATCTTTATTTCTGCCTTCATTTCGTTATGTACCCAGCAGTCATTCAGGAGCAAGTTGTTCAGTTTCCATGTAGTTGAGCGGTTTTGAGTGAGTTTCTTAATCCTGTGTTCTAGTTTGATTGCACTGTGGTCTGAGAGACAGTTTGTTACAATTTCTGTTCTTTTACATTTGCTGAGGAGAGCTTTACTTCCAACTGTGTGGTCAATTTTGGAATAGGTGTGGTGTGGTGCTGAAAAAAATGTATATTCTGTTGATTTGGGGTGGAGAGTTCTTTAGATGTCTATTAGGTCCGCTTGGTGCAGAGCTGAGTTCAGTTCCTGGGTATCCTTGTTACCTTTCTGTCTCGTTGATCTGTCTAATGTTGACAGTGGGGTGTTAAAATCTCCCATTATTATTGTGTGGGAGTCTAAGTCTCTTTGTAGGTCACTCAGGACTAGCTTTATGAATCTGGGTGCTCCTGTATTGGGTGCATATATATTTAGGATAGTTAGCTCTTCTTGTTGAATTGATCCCTTTACCATTATGTAATGGCCTTCTTTGTCTCTTTTGATCTTTGTTGGTTTAAAGTCTATTTTATCAGAGACTAGGATTGCAACCCCTGCCTTTTTTTGTTTATCATGCTTCCCTTTGACTTGCCCTGCCCTTGAGATTAAGGACAGGTAGGGGAAGAGAGATAAGGCAGCTATAGTGAGTAGTATCTGAGTGATTCTTATGCAGGGCAGGCTGACAATGTGAAGTTCTGCTCCAGAGAATGTTGTCTTGATTGGGAAAGCTAAAGGCAATTTCGAAAGAACAGTACTGACCATTATGGCTTAAGACTCATATCTGTATTTGTCAGCTTCCAATGTTAATAAAAGTGTGTGTGCGTGAGAGCACACATACATGCAAACACTTGATGGGTTTATACATTCACATTTATAGTTTAAATGTGAATGTCCTGCATTAGGAAGCAATTTCAGAAAGAGCTTAATCTACTGCAATTTCAGGATTCTACTTAGGCATCCATCATGCAAGGTTGTATTTTCCACAATTATATATCTTTAGAAAGCATAGTTCTTTCACTATTTGTGCATAACCTTCATGTTTAATCACCGTGTTCATATATACTTAAAGTTCCTTTCCCTTCAATTTCTAGTTCTTCATCTTGACTATGGAGGTGGAAGAAAGCCTAATCAATTTCTTTTAATCACATTTACCAGTGAATACTAAATCTATAGCTCTACCTCAATTTCTAATTAATTAATTAAAAATAGTTACTGAGCTCCAATTATGTTCCAGTCACTGTTCTAGGCACTGGAAACAATGAGATGAATGAGACAGAGAAGGTCGCTAATGTTATAAATCTTATGTTGTAGTGGTTAGGGAATCAATAAGCAAATAAATATATTTAATACTAGGAAGTGATGAGTACGCTGGAAAACAATCAAAACAGAGTAAGAGACTAGATTGATGTGGGTGCTATTTTAGATAGAAAGGACAAAGGACTCTATAAGAAGGTATGTTTACACAGAGAACTGGGGAAGATACTAAGGTGGTCATGCAACCCAAAATGGGCAAATCACAGCACTGGTCATCTTCCTTGTCTGAAAGTATGCAAGTTACTCAAGCCAAGCCAATTAGTTTTCTTTCAAAATTTTTCAAAATGGAGCTATAAGATAGAAGTGTGTGAACATAGAAGGTTCTTTCCTCTCTGATCAAAAGTAAAGGGTGCAACCCTATAAATATGTACAATTATTATGTGTCAATTTTAAAAAAGAGAGTGTGGTCAAAGAAGCTAGACACAGAAGGACAAATATTATGTGATTCCATTTATATGAGATACCTAGAGTAGTCAAATTCATAGGAACATGAAATTGAATAGTGGTTACCAGGGGCAGGGAGGAGGGAAGCATGGGGAGTTCTTGTCTAATGGGTACAGAGTTTCAGTTTGGGATGGTGGAAAAGTTCTGGAGATGAATAATGGTGATAACTGCACAATAATGTGAATGTACTTAATGCCACTGAACTGTACATGTAAAAATGGTTACAATGGTAAATTCCACATATATTTTACCACAACAAAAAAGAAAGAAAATTAGAAAAGGGCATGAGCCAAAAACTGCAAGTGGTAATGTTCTCTACTTTGGGGTGAAAATCAGTCTGCAGTAGAAGGGAATAAGTATTCACAAAGAAAAAAGTAGTGGTGAGACATGGAGAGAGAATGAGGGTCTCTGGTTCTTGTCATTTCAACAATATTTTTTCTTGGTTAGGTAAGCCAATAACAGCAAAATACTCCCTAGATAAGTGTGATCTTTTTGTCACTTGTAAACAAGAGTCCTCACTAATCCAGAATGCAAGGCATTTTATGAACCAAGCCTTGCTCGTCTCTCTCCCAATACCTTCTCTTCCCAATTTTGTGACTGCAAATTCTTATAAGAATACTTATCTGGGGCCTGGAGTGGTGGCTCATGCCTGTAATCCTGGCACTTTGGGAGGCCAAGGTGGATGGATTGCCTGAGTTCAGCAGTTCCAGACCAGCCTGGGCAACATGGTGAAACTCTGTCTCTACTAAAATACAAAAAATTAGCCAGGTGTGGTGGCGTGCGCCTGTAGTCCCAGCTACTTGGGAGGCTGAGACAGAAGAATTGCTTGAATCCCAGAGATGGAGGTTGCAGAGATAGTGCCACTGCACTCCAGCCTGGGTGACAGAGTAAGACTCCATCTCCTCCCTCCACCCCAAGAAAAGAAAGAAAGAAAGAAAGAAAGAAAGAAAGAAAGAAAGAAAGAAAGAAAGAAAGAAAGAAAGAAAGAAAGAAAGAAAGAAAGAAAGAAAGAAAGAAAGAAAGAAAGAAAGAAAGAAAGAAAGAAAGAAAGAAGAATATTTATCTGGACTCCCATAGCTGTGAATGTTCCTTGCTCTACCTGGAAACTGTCCCTCAACATTTTAAAGATAAAATCTTGCTCTTTTCTCATGTTTAAAAAATTCCTCTGATATATTTGAACATTTTAAATTGACTTATTTTATAGTCCCTATATTTCTTTTATTTGAGTTGAGGGAGGGGAAGCAGAGTGATGTTTGTTGTGCTGGCTGACACCTACTTATTGATTCCTATATGCTTTTTGACTCTGCACTGTAAGTTTAAGTGGGGTTTCATCTTTGAAAAAATCTGTGCTGTGCTCCTTAGATTGAGGGTCTGTCCCTCCAGAATGATTTTGCTTTTGTTTCTGTCAAGCATCCCAGATATATTATCAGCTTAAGATCACTTAGTTGACTTCTTAGCTTGGGGATTTTTGAAAACTTAAGAAGTGCAAATTTAAAAAGAGCAAACCCACCTTCACTGCCACCCCTAACCCCGGACTTGGAGCACGGCTAAGACAAACTCTCTGTGCCAATTCTCTGTCAGTGGGTAGAATTTTTCAGTCTACTCTGAGGGTGGTTGGTATTATTTGAGATCTCTACCCCATAGGTATTGAGACTGCCAAGTCCTTTGAGAGCAGCCCAGTGTTGGTTTAAACTTACCACTTTGTTTTTAAAGCTTTATTTAAAAAACTATTTTAAAGCTTCCTATTTTGTTTTTAGCTATGCGTATTTCGGCCCTTGGAGAGTTGAGTTGCTTTTTTGTAAGCTTGTCTATGCATTTAAAGAGGTGCTTATTATATTTTATTCTGCATTTCTGAGTGTTTTGTGGTGGGAGAATTTTGAGATTATTATTAGTCTGGAATCCTGCAGGAAAATGAAATCCCCCAAACTTTAAGACTCAGTTCACCTTCTTAAGAAAACCTCCCCTGACTCCTCAAGTAGGGTTAGGTGCTCCTCTTTTCTACTACTGTGGCACAACACATATTTTATATTCTTATCTATCTCTTCCACTGAGACTATAAACTTCTTGTAGGCAAGTACTACGTCTTTCATCCAGTGCCTAGCTCAGTGTCTTGCATATACTGTGTGCTCAATAAATGTTCATGAAATGAGAGAATGAATACACTACTTTAATTTTTTCCTGTTTTTTTCTTTAAATTCAAAATTTTTTAATTTTTGTAGGTACACAGTAGGTATATATACTTGTGGGGTACATGAGATACTGATATAGCATGCTATGTGTAATAATCACATCATGACAAATGGGGTATCCATCCCCTCAAGCATTTATCCTTTGTGTTATAAGCAATCCAATTGTGCTTTTAGTTTGTACTCATTTTAAAATGTACAATTAAATTATTATTGACCATAGTCACCCTGTTGTGCTATCAAATATTAGGTCTTAGTCATTCTAACTAGTTTTCATACCCATTAACCATCCCCACTTCTCCCCCACACCCCTGCAAACCTTCCCAGCCTCCAGTGGTCACCATCCTCCTACTATCCCCATGAGTTCAACTATTTTAATTTTTAGCTCCTACAAATAAATGAGAATATGCAAAGTTTGTCTGTGCATGGCTTATTTCACTTAACATAATGATCTCCAGGGTCTATCTATGTTGTTGCAAATGACAAGATCTCATTCTTTTTAATGACTGAATAATACTCCATTGTATATAAGTACCACATTTTCTTTATCCATTTGTTTGCTGATGGACACTTAGGTTGCCTCCAAATCTTGGCTATTGTGAACAGTGCTGCAACAAACATGGGTGATGTATATCCCTTCAACATACTGATTTCCTTTCTTTGGGGTATATACCCAGCAGTGGGATTGCTGGATCCTATGATAGCTCTATTTTTAGTTGTTTGAGAAACCTCCAAACTGTTCTCCATAGTGGCTGTACTAATTTACCTTCCCACAACAGTGTATAAGGATTCCTTTTTTTCCACATCCTCGCCAGTATTTGTTATTGCCTGTATTTGTATATAAGCCATTTTCACTGGAGTAAGATGATAAGTCATTGTATTTTGATTTGCATTTCTCTGATGATCAATGATGTTGACCACTTTTCATATACTTGACTGCCATTTTTATGTCTTCGAGAAAGATCTATTCAAATCATTTGCCCATTTTTAAATCTGATTATTAGGCCAGGCGTGGTGGGTCACGCCTGTAATTCTAGCACTTTGGGAGGCTGAGGCAGGTGGGCCACTTGAGGCCAGGAGTTCAAGAGCAGCCTGGCCAACACGGCGAAACCCCATCTCTATTAAAAAATATAAAAAAAATTAGCCACGCACAGTGGCTCACACCTGTAATCCCAGCTACCTGGGAGGCTGAGGTTGGAGAATTGCTTGAATCCGGGAGGTAGGGGTTGCAGTGAGCTGAGACATGCCACTGTACTCCAGCCTAGGTGACAGAGCAAGATCCTGTCTCAAAAAATAAAAATGAAAATAAAACCAGATTATTAGGTTTTTTTGCTCCTTCTGGTTATAAATCTCTTGTATATTTTCTCCCATTCTGTGGGTTGTCTTTCACTTTGTTGATTGTTTCCTTTGCTGTGCAGAAGCTTTTCAACTTGATGTGATCTCATTTGTTCATTTTTGCTTTGGTTGCCTGTGTTTGTGGGATTTTAAGAAATTTTTATGGAGATCAAAGTCCTGGAGAGTTCCCCAATGTTTTCTTGTAGTAGTTTCATAGTTTGAGATCTCAGATCTAAGTCTTTTATCCATTTGGTCTGACTTTTGTACACGGTGAGAGGCAGGGGTCTAGTTTCATTCTTCTGCATATGGGTATCCAGTTTTCCCAGCACCATTTATTAAAGAGACTGTCTTTTCCCCAATGTATGTTTTTGGTACTTTTGTTGAAAAAGGGTTCACTATAGGTGCACAGATTTGTTTCTGGGTTCTCTATTTTGTTTCATTCATCTATGTGTCTATTTTTATGTCAATACCAAGCAGTTTTTGTTACTATAGTTTTGTAGTATAATTTGAAGTCAGATAATGTGACCCTTCCAGTTTTGTTCTTTCTGCTCAGGATAGCTTTGGCTATTCTGGGTCTTTTGTGGTTCCATATAAATTTTAGGATGGTTTTTTCTATTTCTGTGAAGAATATCATTGGTATTTTAATAGAAATTGCATTGAATTTATAGATTACTTTGGGTAGTATGGACATTTTAACAATATTGATTCTTCCAATCCATGAATATGGAATATCTTTCCACCTTTGTGTGTTCCCTTCAATTTCTTGCATCAATGTTTTGTAGTTTTCATTGTAGAGATCTTTCACTTCTTTGGTTAATTCCTGGGTGTTTAATTTTATCTGTGGCTACTGTAAATGGAATTACTTTTAAAATTTCTTTTTCAGACTGTTTGCATTGGCATATAGAAATGCTACTGATTTTTGTGAGCTGAGATCACGCCACTGCACTTCAGCCTGGGTGACAGAGCAAGACTCCATCTCAAAAAATAAATAAATAAATAAAAAGAAAGAAATGCTACTGATTTTTGTATGTTAATTTGTATCCTGCAACTTTACTGAATTTGTTTATCAGTTCTAATTGTTTTATGGTGGAGTCTTTAGCTTTTCCAAAACATAAGATCCTATAATCTTATGATAAACAAATTAAACAAAGAAAATTTGACTTCTTCCTTTCCAATTTGGATGCCCTTTATTTCTTTTTCTTGACTGATTGCTCTAGATAGGTCTTCCAGCATCATGTTGAGTAATAGTGGTGAAAATGGGTCTCCTTGTCATGTTCCAGATCTTACAGGAAAGGCTGTTTTTCCCCACTCACTATGATAAGCTTTGGGTCTGTCATATAAGACTTTTATTATGTTGAGGTAAGATGTTCCTTCTATATCTAGTTTGTTAAGGATTTTTATCATGAAGGAATATTGAATTTTATCAAATACTTTTTCAGCATCAATTGAAATGATCATATGGTCTTTGTCCTTCATTCTGATGACATAATGTATTACACTGATTTATTCGCACACGTTGAGCCATCCTTGCATCCCTGTAATAAAACCAACTTGGTTATGATGAGCGATTTTTTAATGTATCATTGAATTTAGTTTGCTACTATTTTGTTGAGGATTTCTGAATCAATATTCATCAGAGATACTGGCCTGTAGTTTTCTTTTTTTGATCTTTGTCTGGTTTTGGTATCATGATAATACTGGCCTTATAGAATGAGTTTGGAAGTCTTCCCTCCTCTATTTTTTTTTTGGAATAGTTTGAGAAGGACTGTTATTAGTTCTTTTTTAAATGTTTGGTAGAATTCAGCAGTGAAGCCACGAGGTCCTAGGCTTTTCTTTACTGGAAAACTTTATTTCGGCTTCTATCTTGTTATGTGTTACTGGTCTGTTAAGGTTTTGGATTTCTTCATGGTTCAATCTTGGTAGGTTGTATGTGTCTACAAATTTCCCCATTTTCTCTATATTTTCTAATTTATTGACATATAGTTAGTTGCTCATAGTGTCACTTAATGATCCTTTGAATTTCAGTGGTATTGGCTGTAATGTCTACCTTTTCATCTCTGATTTTATTTGGGTCTTTTTTTTTTTTAGTCTGGCTAAAAGTTTGTCAATTTTATTTGTCTTTTCAAAACACCAAGTTTTCATTTTGATGACTGTATTCCTTCCTTCATTTCAATTTATTTATTTCTGCTCTGATTTTTATTATTTTATTTATTATTTTATTATTTCTTTTCTTCTACTCATTTTGGGTTTGTTTACTCTTGCTTTTCTGGGTCTTTAGGATGCACCATTACGTTATTTGAAGTTTTTCTTCTTTTTTGATCTAGGTGCTATAAACTTCTCTCTTGGTACTGCTTTCACTGTGTCTTATAGGTTTTGGTATATTTCGTTTTCACCATTGTTTAAGAAATTTTTCAATTTTCTTAATTTCTTCATTGACTCACTGGTCATTCAGGAGCATACTGTTTAATTTCCATGTGTCTGTATAGTTTCCAAAATTATTCTTGTTATTTACAGGCCAGTATCTCTGATGAATATTGATTCAGAAATCCTCAACAAAATAGTAGCAAACTAAATTCTGTAGTTTCATTCCATTGTGGTCAGAGAAGATGCTTAATATTATTTCAGTTTTTGGATAAGACTTATTTTGTGGCCTAACATATGGTCTATCCTTGAGAATGATTTATGTGCCTAGAAGAATGTGTACTGGACAGTCATTCGATGAAATGTTCTGTAAATATCTGTTAGATTCACTGTTGTGCAGTATAGACTAAGTCTGATGTTTCTTTGATTTTCTGTCTGAAAGATCTGTCCAATGCTGAAAGTGGTATGTTGAAGTCTCCAGCTACTATTGTATTGGGGTCTCTCTCTTTACCTCTAATAATATTTCCTTTATGTATCTGGGTGCTTCAGTGTTGGATGCATATATATTTATAATTATTATATCCTTTTGCTAAATTGACCCCTTTATCATTATATAATGACCTTGTCTCTTCTTATAGTTTTTGTCTTGAAATCTATTTTGTCTGATATAACTATAGCTACTCCTGATCTTTTTTTGTTTCCACTGGGATGGAATATCTTTTTGCATTCCTTTATTTTCAATCTGTGTGTAACTTTGTAGGTGAAGTGTGTCTCTTGTAGGCAACAGATCATTGGGTTTTGGTTTTTTAATCCACTCAGCTACTCTGTGTCTTTTGATAGGAGAGTTTTTAGTCCATTTACATTCAATGTCATTATTGATTAGGTAAGGACTTGCTCCTGCCATTCTGTTATTTGTTTTCTGGTCTTCTCTTTCTTCTTTCCTTGTTTCCTGTCTTCCTTTAGTGAAGGTAGTTTTCTGTTGGTATATTTTAATTTATTGCTTTTTATTTTTGCACGTTTTTTGATTTGAGGTTATAATGAGGCTTGCAAATATAACCCATTATTATTAAGCTGATGACAACTTAACAGTGATTGCATAAACAAATAGGCAAAAAAAACCTAATAAAAACATTTTCACTTAATTCCCTGACTTTTTAACTTTTTGTTGCTTATGTCTTATTGTCCTATGTTATGAAAAGTTATCCTAGTTATTATTTTTGATTGGTTCATCAACTAGTCTTTCTACTTAAGAGTAGTTTACAAACCATAATTACAGTGTTACAATATTCTGTGTTTGTGTGTTTACTATTACCAGTGAGTTTTGTACCTTCGTATAATTTCTTATTGCTCATTAACATGCTTTTCCTTCTGATTGAAGAATTCCCTTTAGCATTTCTTATAGGACAGGTGTAGTGTTGACAAAATCCCTCAGCTTTTGTTTGTCTGACAGTTTTTATTTCTTCTTCATGCTTGAAAGATATTTTCACCAGATAAACTGTTCTAGGGTAAATTTTTTTTGTTTGTTTTTCCTTTAGCACTTTAAATATGTCATGCCACTCTCTCCTAGCCTGTTAAGGTTTCCACTGAAAAGTCTGCTGCCAGATGTATTGGAGCTCCATTATATGTTGTTTCTTTTTTTCTTGATGCTTTTAGGATGCTTTCGTTACCCTTGACCTCTGGGAGCTTGATTATTAAATGCCTTGAGGTAGTCTTCTTTAGGTTAAACCTATTCTATAACCTTCTTGTGCTTGAATGTTGGTATCTTTTTCTAGATTTGGGAAGTTCTCTGAATAAACTTTCTATCCCTGTCTCTTTCTCTATCTCCTCCTTAAGGCCAATAACTCTTAGATTTGCCCTTTTGAGGCTGTTTTCTAGATCTTTTAAGTGTGTTTCATTCTTTTTTATTCTTTCGTTTCCTCTGTGTATTTTTTAGTCTGTCTTCAAGCTCAGAGATTCTTCTGCTTAATTCTGCTATTAAGAGACTGATGCGTTCTTCACTATGTCAATTCCATTTTTCAACTCTAGAATTTCTGCTTGGTTCTTTTTAATTATTTCAATCTCTTTTTTATATTTATACGATAGAATTCTGAATTTGTTTTCTGTGTTATCTTAAATTTCTTTGAGTTCCCTCAAAACAGTTATTTTGAATTCTCTGTCTGAAAGGTTGCATATCTCTTTCTCCAGGACTGGTCCCTGGTGCCTTATTTAGTTTGTTTGGTGAGGTTGTGTTTTCCTGGATGATCTTGATGATTATGGATAGTCATTGATGTTTAAACATTGAAGAGTTAGAATTTATTGTAGTCTTCACAATTTGGGCACAAACTTGGTAAGGTTTTTCTTGGTAAGGTTTTCCAGGTATTGGAAGAGAATTGGGTCCCAAGCCCAATAACACTGTGGTTCTTGAAAACTCATAGAGGTAGTGACATGGTAGTCTTGGATAAGATCCAGAAGAATTCTCTGGATTATCAGACAGAGACTCTTGTTCTCTTCCCTTATTTTCTCCCAAACAAATGGAGTCTCTCCTGTGCTGAGTCACTTGGATCCTGGGGTGGAGTGATGCAAACACCCCGTGGCCACCACCACTGGGACTGTACTGGGTTGCATCTGGAGCCAGTACAGCACTGGGTCTCACCCAAGGCCCACTGTAATCACTACCTGGCTACCACCTATCTTTACTCAAGGTCCTAGGGCTCTACAATTAGCAGGTGGGGAAGCCAGCCAGGCTTTTGTCCTTTCCTTCAGGGAAGCAAGTTACCCCAGGCCCTGGATGGGTCCGGAGATGCTGTCTGGGAGCTAGGGATTGGAGTAAAAAACCTTAGAAATCTACCTGGTGTTCTATTCTACTGAGGCTAAGTTGGCCCTAAAACCATAAAACTAGTCCTTCCTTCCCTTTTCCACAGGCAGAGGAGCCTCTCCCAGTTGCCACCACCACCACCATCAGCCCATGGAGAGCTCTGCCAGGCCATTGCCAATATTCATTGAAAGCCCAAGTGCTCTTTTCTTCAGTCAGCTGTGGTGAATGCTGCCAACCCTAGAACTCACCCTTCAGGGCAGTGGGCTCCCCTCTGGCCCACAAGTCCAGAAGGCTATCCAAGGTTTGTCTGGCCCAAAGCTGTCCAAGAGCCTAGGCATGGAATCAGGGACCCCAACAGCCCACTTGGCGTTCTAGCCCATTGTGGCCGAGCTGGTACCTACGGTACAAGGTAAAGTCCCCTTTACTTTTCCCTCTACTTTTCTGAAGTAGAAGGAGTCTTTCACTGTAGCTACCACAACTGGGAATGTGCTGGGTCTCACCTGAAGCCAGCACATCCCAGAGTATCACCCAAGGCCCACAGCATACTAACTGGGCATTGCTGTTGGCTATTGAGGACCCAAGGGCTCTTTAGTCTGCAGGTGATGAATCCTGCAGGACTGGCTCCTTCCCTTCAAGGCAGTGGGTTCCCTTCTGACCCAGGATGTGTCTAGAAGTGTCATCTGGGAGCTAGGCCCTGGAATGGGGGCTTCAAGACTCTGCCCAGTGCCCTATCCTACTGTAGCTGAGCAGGTATCCAAGATGTAAGACAAAGTCCTCTTTACTCTTTGCTCTCCTATTCTCAAACAGAAGGAAGGAGTCAGAGGGATGGCACGAGCACTCCCTTTGTTGCCCTAGCTGATGTCTCCCTAAGTCATGTGCCACCCTGGTCTACTGTCTGTAAGCCCACCTCAGCACTAGGACTTGCCTAGGAATTACAGTCCTGTGGCCTAGACTGCCTTTCAAGTACATTTAGGACCCCAGATATCTTTGGCCCGCAGTGGTGAGGTTTGCCACTCAAGTTCCAATCGCTGGGATGGACGATTACCCTCTGGCTAGGGCTAGTCCAAATGCTCCTTCTGTGTGTGGGTGCTGGCTGAACCCTGCATGGCTTTGCTCTCTGCTTTGACAGGGCACTACTGAGTTCAATGCCAAATCTCCCAGTTGCTGTGCTCTCCCTCTCCAAGTGCACAGATTCTCTCTCCACGCCACAGGGCTGCTGTGGGACTGAGAAGGGGTGGTGTTGGCGATTTAAGACTGTGTTTCCTACCCTCTTCAGTGCCTCTTTTAATAATGTGAAGTTAAAACCAGGTACTCTGACTTCAAACTATACTACAAGGCTACAGTAACCAAAACAGCATGGTACTGGTACCACAACAGAGACATAGATCAATGGAACAGAACAGAGCCCTCAGAAATGATACCGCATATCTACAACTATCTGATCTTTGACAAACCTGACAAAAACAAGAAATGGGGAAAGGATTCCCTATTTAATAAATGGTGCTGGGAAAACTGGCTAGCCATATGTAGAAAGCTGAAACTGGATCCCTTCCTTACACCTTATACAAAAATTAATTCAAGATGGATTAAAGACTTAAATGTTAGACCTAAAACCATTAAAATCCTACAAGAAAACCTAGGCAATACCATTCAGGACATAGGCATGGGCAAGGACTTCATGTCTAAAACACCAAAAGCAATGGCAACAAAAGCCAAAATTGACAAATGGGATCTAATTAAATTAAAGAGCTTCTGCACAGCAAAAGAAACTACCATCAGAGTGAACAGACAACCTACAGAATGGGAGAAAATTTTTGCAACCTACTCATCTGACAAAGGGCTAATATCCAGAATCTACAATGAACTCAAACAAATTTACAAGAAAAAAACAAACAACCCCATCAAAAAGTGGGCAAAGGACATGAACAGACACTTCTCAAAAGAAGACATTTATGCAGCCAAAAAAACACATAAAGAAATGCTCATCATCACTGGCCATCAGAGAAACGCAAATCAAAACCACAGTGAGATACCATCTCACACCAGTTAGAATGGCCATCATTAAAAAATCAGGAAACAACAGGTGCTGGAGAGGATGTGGAGAAATAGGAACACTTTTACACTGTTGGTGGGACTGTAAACTAGTTCAACCATTGTGGAAGTCAGTGTGGCGATTCCTCAGGGATCTAGAACTAGAAATACCATTTGACCCAGCCATCCCATTACTGGGTATATACCCAAAGGACTATAAATCATGCTGCTATAAAGACACATGCACGCGTATGTTTATTGCGGCACTATTCACAATAGCAAAGAGTTGGAACCAACCCAAATGTCCAACAATGATAGACTGGATTAAGAAAATGTGGCACATATACACCATGGAATACTATGCAGCCATAAAAAATGATGAGTTCATGTCCTTTGTAGGGACATGGATGAAACTGGAAAACATCATTCTCAGTAAACTATCACAAGGACAAAAAACCAAACACCGCATATTCTCACTCATAGGTGGGAATTGAACAATGAGAACTCATGGACACAGGAAGGGGAACATCACACTCCGGGGACTGTTGTGGGGTTGGGGGAGGGGGGAGGGACAGCATTAGGATATACACCTAATGCTAAATGACGAGTTAATGGGTGCAGGAAATCAACATGGCACATGGATACATATGTAACAAACCTGCACATTGTGCACATGTACCCTAAAACCTAAAGTATAATAAAAATAAATAAATAAATAAATAAATAAAACCAGGTACTGTGATTGCTCATCAGATTTTTGGGTCTTATGACAGTGCTCTTTTATGTGTAGTTATTTGTTAAAATCTGGTGTTCCTGCTGGGGGGATAATTGGTGGAGTGGCCTATTTGGCAATCTTGCTCCACATTCAGTTTATTCTTTAAACCAATTTAAAGACTAATTAATTTTAGTCTTTAATTTAACCTTTTTCCTTTTACTTAAACCCTTTAAAAGAATGTTCCCATGTATTTCCTATAGTGTGGAGTGCAATGTCAGACATGATAATACAATGAAGGTCTAAACAATGATGAACAGGATATTTAGCTTATAGTTACCAGCTGCAAAATCACTACTATATTCTGTTTGATTTCTGGATTCTTTTTTCTTCCACATGTGCTCCTGAAGTTAAACAGATTATTTTTTTCCCCACATGTACTCTGCAGCAATTCTTTCTTATTTTTGATCATGTCTCCATTTTAGGAATACTTCCTTTAAGGACTGAGTTTTCTTGTATTTCCAAATTGTGTGCCTCATCAAATATAGTATGCTTTTATTCTACCAAATGAGGTGTTGACGAAAATATTAAATACACAGCTCAGAATTGGTACAAGGAAACTATCATTTATTTTATCTCTTTAACACTAAGCCACTGATAACACTGCTGTTTCTTCTGCATAAAATTGTGTAGCCCCCGGTTTTTAACTGCTAAATACATTTTATCACACTGAATCAAGAGCCATATTTCTAGGTCAAGATACATACATATATACACACATATATGTATATATACATATATATGTATATTCCTGTACAGGTGTGTGTATATATATGTACACACACACACACACACACACACACATACATATATATTCCAAGCTGTTCTTACAGCTTGTATATATACAAGCAATGTATATATATATATATACATATATATTCCAAGTGGAAAATTCTCTTCACTGTAACTGGATTTTTTTTTTTGACCATGATTCTGATGCTCTAATTCAATTCACACTTGATCTACCATCTCTACTAATGTCAGCTCTAAAGATACATGAGTAATAACAAAGCTGCATAGAGGGGCTGGATTTTCCCATGATATGGCTAATGAGAAAATTTTATTACATCCAGTAATTTACTTAAAATATAAATTTTATTTAAAAAATAGTGTTTCAAGTGAATGTATGATAAGTGAGGCACTCAAGCAAATTGGCTGTGACAAATTCGAAGTAGTAATAAAAAATTTTGAGTTAGTAATATAGTTTTAGGTAAATTTTAATAGTATTTCTAAGCCTGGAATGTATTGTCTCTCCTTATGAGATCTGTGACTCTATAACAGATAATTAATCTGACAATGTAGAAGCTTGCAAATGCCTTTTATGATTATTTTTCTATATATATATAAGTTAAGCTTTCAGCTGCAGGTTCTAGGTATTTTCCTTTCTTTCTAGGAAACAATGTAGATACAGTAACATCTTATTTAACTGGCATCTTTACAGAATGAGGGAGTTTATATCAGTAGATTTTTCAAATTGGAACATTAACATTTAAGCATCCAAAAATTAAAAACATCATCCCTGTAAGCTTTTGCATATAATTATTTCTAACACATCTTACTTCTCATTACTCTATATGGAGAACATGGACAATGATTTAACCTTCTTCTGATGATTCGCAGTCAACATCATAAAGTGATTATATCCCTCAATTTCTGGCACCAAGTAAATGTCTGGGAATATGACTGAACAAAACATCATTTATTGTACATACTATAAAAGATGCCTTTACAGTGCATTAAGGTATTTAAGGCTATTGGTCTTTCACCAAATGGCCCCAGACTACTTTTGCTTTTTGTTGAGTTTGATTTTTGTCTTTTTCTTTGTTAAGCAGCTTTTCCTCAGCCATCGGATATTCGTTTGTCCTTTATTATTATCAGTGTACCTGAACTCTTTAAAATTTTCTGCCTCTCATCTGCTAAGGACTGGAAATCAGACAAGCAAGTTCCTCACGCTGTGTCTAAAACTGGGAAACTGTCTCTGACTGATAGTCTGGGAATGGTCTCACAACATGATTTGTAGAAAGCTTTATTATAGATCTGTGTATTTTATGTTCATGTTGGTTTTATCTTGGTTTTAGGCTATTTTTTTTTTAAACTTTTGGGGAGCTCTTTTAAGCATAGACTATATTCTTAATCAGTGATTTTCAATTTTTTTTAACATGCTATGGAAGCTTGTATTCAAATAGAATCTAGAATGACAAGTAAATAAAGCCAACATTAAAGTGGCACTGCTCTGGGTGGTGATCTGTAGCCCGTGCACACTTTGCCTTCTTGCCTCTCTACCAGTTGCCATCAGTATCACCACAAATGGGTAACATGCCTTTGGATAAGTTAGAGGTAACTCTTTTACTGGCTGTCTTTCTGTTTCTGGACATTTGTCTAATCCTCCACAAAATAATGGAACTAACTTGTTAATCAATAGTTACAAGATAACTTTCTGACCAGCCCACTCCTCAGTTTTCTTGTTTTCTCTATGAATAAAAAACAGAAAGTAACAGTATATATTCCAAAAAGCTGACAAAATACAGCAAAATACAAGGACTTGATTCTCCGGACGTCTTTCTCATTGGGTGTAAGCAATAATTAAGGATCAAAACTTCATTTGAAGGCTGGGCATGGTGGCTCATGACTCTAATTCTAGTACTTTGAGAGGCTGAGGTGGGAGGACTGCTTGAGCCTAGGGGTTTGAGACCAGCCTGGGCAACACAGGGAGACCTTGACTCTATAAGAATTTTTTTTTTTTTAAAGCCAGGTGTGGTGGTGCACATCTCTGGTCCCAGCTATTTGAGAGGCTGAGGTGGGAGGATCACCTGAGCCCAGGAGACTGAGGCTGCGGTGAGCCATGATTATACCACTGCACTCTAGCCTGGGCAACAGAGTGACACTCTGTCTCAAAAACAAACAAACAAACACCAAACCAAAACCACAAAAAAAACCTTATTTGAAAAACCATACATCTGTGATCAAATAGAAATGGGCATTTCAAACTCTTTCTCCACATGGGCTGCAACAGTAAAAGCTAACTTAAATAGATGATATCCAAATTGATAAATAGCTACTGTAAACATGACAAGCAAACAACTAAAAGGAAAACAATCAAAGGCAGTATTACTGATTATTCATCCCTTTTAAGAAAATTGATCAAATGTACATCTACACAGATGTTCTTAAGAGCAAGTTTTCTTTGGGAACTGCAGCTAAAACAACTACATTTACTTTAACATCATATTAAAATTGCCGGAGAGAGAGGAATTGGAGTAAAATAGGTACAGTGTAAACAAGCAGTTGAAACTAAAGAATGGATGATATATGTGCGCTATCCACAAGGCAGTCTTCTAATCATTCAGACTCACAAAACTACTGTTGGGTACAATTAGCATCAATTATTCAGAAATATTTCAGACAGAAACCATTCCAAATTTGCCATCAGGGCAGTGTCAGACTGGAGTCCTTGAGGTAATTCATGTGACAGCTTATCCAGCCACCCAGGAGGTTTCTTCTCTCCAGGAGATATAACTCAGATATTAGGGGAAGAGATCCATATCAGCAGATGTGGGGTCTATCTTGGCTTAGAAGCCCTGGTACTTTACAAGTGCCACAATATAACAGTAGCTTCTAGGGTCACACAAGGGGTATGCCAATTACAAGTAACTCAGGACATTCCGAAGTACAGTGTCCCCATCAGGTATTTATCATTCCTTTGCAGTTCTTCCCAGTCCAAATTAATTTACCAATCAAGGGGTCATTTTTGTTATAATGTTACTTAGTAATATAACTAACATCCTTAACCCCATCAGGTTACCAAATAACTTAGATAGCCATTTTAATCTAAAGCCAGATTTTCATTCGGCAGGGGGAAATGTAGTCAATATCCTAATATGGTATCAAACTTATATAATCAGAATTTCCATATCAAAGTTTAATTTGAAATACTTTGGGGATATCATAGGACTTTGCCAACTCTTTCTGTCTGTTCCACTTTGACTATAAGAATTTCTCCCACAGCACATGTTCCTTGTTCCTTTGTTATTTTCTTTTTACATAAGTATACCTAAGTGAATTGGGCTACAATATATTTTGCTACATCTGATTGTTCAAACAAGGGGGATCTGATAGAATAATACTAAAACAATATAACAATGCTACAGCATATCTGGACAAAGAGATGCATGAGGATATTTAAGGAAATAGGGGACTTTGCAATTCCACTTCTGGAAATTTTTCCCCCAAGAAAAATTGTCCCAACCCCAAGACTTCATGTTAATAAATGGCATGTCATTTGGCTCTATTACCCAGCTGCTCAAGTCAAGAATTTGGGCTCCATCCTTGAATTCTATTTTCCTTATCCTCTATATTGAATCCACAAACAACTCCTACTAGGGAGTATATTCTAAAATATATGATGTCTATCCATTTCTCTTTACCTCATTGTTACTACCTGTTATGAGTTTAATTGTGTCTCCCAAAAATATGTTAAAGTTCTAACTCCTTGTACCTCAGAATGGGTACCTTATTTGGAAACACACTGGAATGATGCATCTACAAGCCAAGGAATGCCAAGAATTGCAGGCAAATACCAGAAGCCCGAAGAGGCAAAGAAGGATTCTCCCCTACAGGTTTCAGAGGGAGAATGGCCCTGCTAACAATAAATTTCTGTTGTTTTAAGCCACCTAGTTTGTGGCACTTCGTTACAGCTGTCCTAGGAAACTAATACCCCACATCAGTACAAACCTCCACCATTTCCTACTTAGACAAAGGCAGTAACTTCATATTTGTTCCCCTCCCCCACTATAATCTATTCTTCAGACAGCAGTTAAAACAGTGGTTCCCAATCCCTGTTACCTGTCCGTGGCCTGTTAGGAACTGGGCTACACAACAGGAGGTGAGCGGCGGGCAAGTGAGCAAAGCTTCATCTGTATTTACAGTTGCTCCTCATCACTCACATTACCGTCTGAGCTCTGCCTCTTGTCAGATCAGTGGCAGCATTAGATTCTCACAGGAATGCCAATCCTTATTGTGAACTGCACATATGAGGGATCTAAGTTGTATGCTCCTTATGAGAATCTAATGCCTGATGATCTGACACTGCCTCCCATCACCCCTAGATGGGACCATCTAGCTGCAGGAAAACAAGCTCAGGGCTCCCACTGATTCTATATTATAGTGAGTTGTATAATTATTTCATAATATATTGCAATGTAATAATAATATAAATAAAGTGCACAATAAATGTAATGCATTTAAATCATCCTGAAACCATCCCCCTGACCCCAGTCCATGGTAAAATTGTCTTCCACGAAACCTGTCCCTGGTGCCAAAAAGATTGGGGACCACTGAGTTAGATAAATGACCTTTTCAAAAGTTAAGCCAGATTACGTCACTACCTTGCTTTTAAATCCTCCAACAGCTTCTCACTAGTTTTAGAACAAAGTTCAAAACTCTTACCATGGCCTAGAATAGCAGTTCTTAAAACATTTTGGTTTCAGGATCCCTTTATAGTAACTCTTCGGAGTTACTCTTCAGAATTACTGAGGACCTCAAAGAACTTTTGTTTATGTGGTTTAAATCTATCAATATTTACCATATTAGAAATTAAAGCCAGGAAATTTAAAAACCATTATGTTACTATATATTTTACATATAACATAAAAACATGTTACATGTTTTACACTTAACATAAATTATACGTAACATAATTTTAAAAATGAAAATATTTTTCCAGATTAAAAAAACACAATGAGAAGAGTGGTATCATTTTAGATTTTTGCAAATTTCTTTAATATCTGGTTAAATAGGAAATAATTGGATATGCATATCTAGTTCTGCATTCAATCTCTTGTGACAACACAAGTGATATAGCTTTTGAAATATGCTATTGCATGCTCATGACAATGAGTATGAAAAAGGCAAATAATGTCTTGGAATTATAAAATAATTCTGACCTCATAGACCTGCTGCACTCAAAAAATTTCACTGAGTGAATAAATGATTCATAGATTTATATAAATATTTATCTGCAAGGATGTTCATGGCTTAAATTCATTCATTCAAGAAATACTGACAGCTCCCAGCGTGAGCAATGCAGAAGACGGGTGATTTCTGCATTTCAACTGAGGTACCGGGGTCATCTCACTGGGGAGTGTCGGAAAGTGGGTGCAGGACAGTGGGTGCAGTGCACCGAGTGTGAGCCAAAGCAGGGCAAGGCATCGCCTCACCCGGGAAGTGCAAGGGGTCAGGGAATTCCCTTTCCTAGTCAAAAGAAAGGGGTGACAGCTGGCACCTGGAAAATTGGGTCACTCCCACTCTAATACTGCACTTTTCCAACGGTCTTAGCAAACAGCACACCAGGAGATTATATCCCGCGGCTGGCTCGGAGGGTCCTATGCCCACTGAGCCTCGCTCATTGCTAGCACAACAGTCTGAGATCGAACTGCAAGGTGGCAGTGAGGCTGGGGGAGCGGCGCCCACCATTGCTGAGGCTTGAGTAGGTAAACAAAGCGGCTGGGAAGCTCCAACTGGGTGGAGCCCACTGCAGCTCAAGGAGGCCTGTCTGCCTCTGTAGACTCCACCTCTGGGGGCAGGGCATAGTCAAACAAAAGGCAGCAGAAACCTCTGCAGACTTAAATGTCCCTGTCTGACAGCTTTGAAGAGAGTAGTGGTTCTCCCAGCAAGCAGCTGGAGATCTGAGAACGGACAGACTGCCTCCTCAAGCGGGTCCCTGACCCCTGAGTAGCCTAACTAGGACGCACCCCCCAGTAGGGACAGACTGACACCTCACACGGCCGGGTACTCCTCTGAGACAAAACTTCCAGAGGAACGATCAGGCAGCAACATTTGCTGTTCACCAATATCCGCTGTTCTGCAGCCTCTGCTGCTGATACCCAGGCAAACAGGGTCTGCAGTGGACCTCCAACAAACTCCTACGGACCTGCAGCTGAGGGTCCTGACTGTTAGAAGGAAAGCTAACAAACAGAAAGGACACCCACACCAAAACCCCATCTGTACGTCACCATCATCAAAGACCAAAGGTAGATAAAACCACAAAGATGGGGAAAAAACAGAGCAGAAAAACTGGAAACTCTAAAAATCAGAGCACCTCTCCTCCTCCAAAGGAATGCAGCTCCTTTCCAGCAACGGAACAAGGCTGGATGGAGAATGACTTTGACGAGTTGAGAGAAGAAGGCTTCAGACAATCGGTAATAACAAACTTCTCCGAGCTAAAGGAGGATGTTCAAACCCATCGCAAAGAAGCTAAAAACCTTGAAAAAAGATTAGATGAATGGCTAACTAGAATAAACAGCATAGAGAAGACCTTAAAAGACCTGATGGAGCTGAAAATCATGGCATGAGAACTGCGTGATGCATGCACAAGCTTCAGTAGCTGATTCAATCAACTGGGAGAAAGGGTATCAGTGATTGAAGATAAAATGAATGAAATGAAGTAAGAAGTTTAGACAAAAAAGAATAAAAAGAAACGAACAAAGCCTCCAAGAAATATGGGACTATGTGAAAAGACCAAATCTACGTCTGATTGGTATACCTGAAAGTGACGGGGAGAATGGAACCAAGTTGGAAAACACTCTGTAGGATATTATCCAGGAGAACTTCCCCAATCTAGCAAGGCAGGCCAACATTCAAATTCAGGAAATACAGAGAATGCCACAAAGATACTCCTTGAGAAGAGCTATCCCAAGACACATAATTGTCAGATTCACCAAAGTTGAAATGAAGGAAAAAATGTTAAGGGCAGCCAGAGAGAAAGGTCGGGTTACCCACAAAGGGAAGCCCATCAGACTAACAGCTGATCTCTCAGCAGAAACTCTACAAGCCAGAAGAGAATGGGGGCTGATATTCAACATTCTTAAAGAAAAGAATTTTCAACCCAGAATTTCATATCCAGCCAAACTAAGCTTCATAAGTAAAGGAGAAATAAAATCCTTTACGGACAAGCAAATGCTGAGAGATTTTGTCACCACCAGGCCTGCCCTAAAACAGCTCCTGAAGGAAGCACTAAACATGGAAAGGAACAACTGCTACCAGCCACTGGAAAAACATGCCAAATTGTAAAGACCATCAAGGCTAGGAAGAAACTGCATCAACTAACGAGCAAAATAACTAGCTAATATCATAATGACAGGACCAAATTCACACATAACAATATTAACCTTAAATGTAAATGGGCTAAATGCTCCAATTAAAAGACATAGACTGGCAAATTGGATAAAGAGTCAAGACCCATCAGTGTGCTGTATTCAGGAAACCCATCTGACATGCAGTGACACACATAGGCTCAAAATAAAGGGATGGAGGAACATCTACCAAGCAAATGGAAAATAAAAAAAGGCAGGGGTTGCAATCCTAGTCTCTGATAAAATAGACTTTAAACCAACAAAGATCAAAAGAGACAAAGAAGGCCATTACATAATGGTAAAGGGATCAATTCAACAAGAAGAGCTAACTATCCTAAATATATATGCACCCAATACCAGAGCACCCAGATTCATAAAGCAAGTCCTGAGTGACCTAGAAAGAGACTTCGACTCCCACACAATAATAATGGGAGACTTTAACACCCCACTGTCAACATTACACAGATCCACAAGACAGAAAGTTAACAAGGATATCCAGGAATTGAACTCAGCTCTGCACCAAGTGGGCCTAATAGACATCTACAAAACTCTCCACCCCAAATCAACAGAATATACATTCTTCTCAGCACCACACTGCAATTATTCCAAAATTGACCACATAGTTGGAAGTAAAGCACTCCTCAGCAAATGTAAAAGAACAGAAATTATAACAAACTGTCTCTCAGACCACAGTGCAATCAAACTAGAACTCAGGATTAAGAAACTCACTGAAAACCGCTCAACTACATGGAAACTGAACAACCTGCTCCTGAATGACTACTGGGTACATAACGAAATGAAGGCAGAAATAAAGATGTTCTTTGAAACCAACGAGAACAAAGATACAACATACCAGACTCTCTGGGAGACATTTAAAGCACTGTGTAGAGGGAAATTTATAGCACTAAATGCCCACAAGAGAAAGCAGGAAAGATCTAAAATTGACACCCTAACATCACAATTAAAAGAACTAGAGAAGCAAGAGCAAACACATTCAAAAGCTAGTAGAAGGCAAGAAATAACTAAAATCAGAGCAGAACTGAAGGAGATGGAGACACAAAAACCCTTCAAAAAAATCAATGAATCTAGGAGCTGGTTTTTTGAAAAGATCAACAAAATTGATAGACCACTAGCAAGACTAATAAAGAAGAAAAGAGAGAAGAATCAAATAGACACAATAAAAAATGATAAAGGGGATATCACCACCGATCCCACATAAATACATACTACCATCAGAGAATACCATAAACACCTCTACGCAAATAAACTAGAAAATCTAGAAGAAATGGATAAATTCCTGGACACATACATTCTCCCAAGACGAAACCAGGAAGAAGTTGAATCTCTGAATAGACCAATAACAGGCTCTGAAATTGAGGCAAAAATTAATAGCTTACCAACCAAAAAAAGTCCAGGACCAGATGGCTTCACAGCCGAATTCTACCAGATGTACAAGGAGGAACTGGTACCATTCCTTCTGAAACTATTCCAATCAAAAGAAAAAGAGGGAATCTTCCCTAACTCATTTTATGAGACCAGCATCTTCCTGATACCAAAGCCTGGCAGAGACACAACAAAGAAAGAGAATTTTAGACCAATATCCCTGATGAACATCAATGCAAAAATCCTCAATAAAATACTGGCAAACAGAATCCAGCAGCACATCAAAAAGCTTATCTACCACGATCAAGTGGGCTTCATCCCTGGGATGCAAGGCTGGTTCAACATAAACAAATCAATAAACGTAATCCAGCATATAAAAGAACCAATGACAAAAACCACATGATTATCTCAATAGATGCAGAAAAGGCCTTCGACAAAATTCAATAGCCCTTCATGCTAAAAACTCTAAATAAATTAGGTATTGATGGGACGTATTTCAAAATAATAAGAGCTATCTATGACAAACCCACAGTCAATATCATACTGAATGAGCAAAACCTGGAAGCATCCTCCTTGAAAACCGGCACAAGACAGGGATGCCCTCTCTCACCACTCCTATTCAACATAGTGTTGGAAGTTCTGGCCAGGGCAATCAGGCAGAAGAAGGAAATAAAGGGTATTCAATTAGGAAAAGAGGAAATCAAATTGTCCATGTTTCCAGATGACATGATTGTATATCTAGAAAACCCTATCGTCTCAGTCCAAAATCTCCTTAAGCTGATAAGCAACTTCAGCAAAGTCTCAGGATACAAAATCAATGTGCAAAAATCACAAGCATTCTTGTATACCAATAAAAGACAAACAGAGAGCCAAATCATGAGTGAACTCCCATTCACAATTGCTTCAAAGAGAATAAAATACCTAGGAATCCAACTTACAAGGGATGTGAAGGACCTCTTCAAGGAGAGCTACAAACCACTGCTCAACGAAATAAAAGAGGATACAAACAAATGGAAGAACATTCCATGCTCATGGATAGGAAGAATCAACATCGTGAAAATGGCCATACTGCCCAAGGTAATTTATAGATTCAATGCCATCCCCATCAAGCTACCAATGACTTTCTTCACAGAATTGGAAAAAAATACTTAAAAGTTCATATGGAACCAAAAAAGAGCCCGCATTGCCAAGTCAATCCTAAGCCAAAAGAACAAAGCTGGAGGCATCACACTACCTGACTTCAAACTGTACTACAAACAGTAACCAAAACCGCATGGTACTGGTACCAAAACAGAGATATAGATCAATGGAACAGAACAGAGCCCTCAGAAATAATGCCACACACCTACAACTATCTAATCTTTGACAAACCTGACAAAAACAAGAAATGGGGAAAGGATTCCCTATTTAATAAATGGTGCTGGGAAAACTGGATAGCCGTATGTAGAAAGCTGAAACTGGACCTGTTCCTTACACCTTGTATAAAAATTAATTCAAGATGGATTAAAGACTTAAATATTAGACCTAAAACTATAAAAACACTAGAAGAAAACCTAGGCAATACCATCCAGGACATAGGTGTGGGCAAGGACTTCATGCCTAAAACACCCAAAAGCAATGGCAACAAAAGCCAAAATTGACAAATGGGATCTAATTAAACTAAAGAGCTTCTGCACAGCAAAAGAAACTACCATCAGAGTGAACAGGCAACCTACAGAATGGGAGAAAATTTTTGCAATCTACTCATCTGACAAAGGGTTAATATCCAGAATCTGCAAAGAACTCAAACTTACAAGAAAAAACAAGCAACCCCAGCAAAAAGTGGGCGAAGTATATGAATAGACACTTCTCAAAAGAAGACATTTACGCAGCCAAGAGACACATGAAAAGATGCTTATCATCACTGGCCATCAGAGAAATGCAAATCAAAACCACAATGAGATACCATCTCACACCAGTTAGAATGGTGATCATTAAAAAGTCAGGAAACAACAGGTGCTGGAGAGGATGTGGAGAAATAGGAACACTTTTACACTGTTGGTGGGACTGTAAACTAGTTCAACCATTGTGGAAGTTAGTGTGGCGATTCCTCAGGGATCTAGAACTAGAAATACCATTTGACCCAGCCATCCCATTACTGGGTATATACCCAAAGGACTATAAATCATGCTGCTATAAAGACACATGCACACATATGTTTATTGCGGCACTATTCACAATAGCAAAGACTTGGAACCAACCCAAATGTCCAACAATGATAGACTGGATTAAGAAAATGTGGCACATATACACCATGGAATACTATGCAGCCATAAAAAGGATGAGTTCATGTCCTTTGTAGGGACGTGGATGAAGCTGGAAACCATCATTCTCAGCAAACTATTGCAAGGACAAAAAACCAAACGCATGAGTAAGCATGTTCTCACTCATAGGTGGGAACTGAACAATGAGAACACTTGGACACAGGAAGGGGAACATCACACCCGGGTCCTGTTGTGGGGTGGAAAGAGGGCGGGGAGGGATAGCGTTAGGAGATATACCTAATGTAAATGATGAGTTAATGGGTGCAGCACACCAACATGGCACATGTATACATATGTGACAAACCTGCACATTGTGCACATGTACCCTAAAACTTAAAGTATAATTAAAAAAAAAAGAAAAAAAGAAATACTTATTGAGTATCAACTATGTGTTAGGCACTGTTCTAAGGACAGCAAACAAGACAAAAATCTCGCCCTAATTGGGAGAGGGGGAACAGAAAACAAGCTAAGTAAAATATAGTATACTGGATGATGGTACGTGCTACAGAGAAAAATAAAGCAGGAAAGAAAGATACAGAATGCTGGGAGGTAGGGTAGAATGGGTAACAACATAAAACAAGGTAGGCAGAGTAGACCTTACTGAGACAACTAGGGAAGAAAAACCTGAAGATGGTAAGGGAATAAGCTGTCTAAGTATCTGGGGGAAAAGCAATAGAGGGAACAAGATGAGCAAGTGCAAAGACCCTGAAATGGTTATGTACCCAGCATGTCTGAGGAACTGAGAGGAGGCCAGTGTGTTACTGAAGCAATGAAAGCAAGTTAGATTAGTAATAGGAGATGAGGGGAGAGAGAGGTAATAAAGGGCCAGATGGCATAGGGCCTTGTAAGCCATTCTAAGGATTTTGGCTTTTATGTTTAATTCAGTGAGAGGCCACTGAAGGGTTGTGAGCAGAGGAATAGCTTGACTTCACTTATGGGTTAAGAGGATCACTCTGGCTGCTAGGTTGAAAATAGAAGGAGTGATCAACTGTGCCACATGCTGCTGATAGGTCAGGTATGCTAAGGACTAAGAAATAGTCACTGGATTTAGCAAAGTGGAAGTCACTGGTTTTCCTGATAAGAACAGGAAGAATGATGGAAGCGAACATTTGAGATCAGGTGGGTTCAAGAGATTATGGGAAAGAAGGAATTAGAGTATAAAGAACTCTTTCACGGAATTTTGTTGTAAAAAGGAGGAAAGAAATGGGGCATTACATAAATAGGCAAGGGGCTAGAGGATAGCAGTGTAACTGTATCCTGATGGAAATCTACACAGAAGAGAGAGAAAACTGATAATGCAAAAACAAAAACGGGGGTGGGGGGTTTAAATATGGAGTAAGATCCTTGAGCAGGATGAGATATAGTACACAAGCAGAGGGGAGGGCCTTAACCAGAAGCCCAGATAGTGCATCCACACTAATACAAAGGAAAGTGAACTAGAAAAGCACAGATGCAGGTAAGTCAGTAGATATGGTAGTGAGAATTTGCGGAAGTTCTTTTTTTTTTTTTTTTTTTTTTTGAGATGGAGTCTCGCTCTGTCGCCCAGGCTGGAGTGCAGTGGCGCAATCTCGGCTCACTGCAAGCTCCACCTCCCGGGTTCACGCCATTCTCCTGCCTCAGCCTCTCCGAGTAGCTGGGACTACAGGCGCCCGCCACCATGTCCGACTAATTTTTTGTATTTTTAGTAGAGACGGAGTTTCACCCTGGTCTCGATCTCCTGACCTCGTGATCCGCCCGCCTCGGCCTCCCAAAGTGCTGGGATTACAAGCGTGAGCCACCGCGCCCGGCCCGGAAGTTCTTTTTTAATGGCTCCTGTTTCATCAGTTAAACGGGAAGGAAGGTCACAAGCACAGAATGATGATGAGGATCGAGATATCTAAATTTTGAGGAGAGAAGAGAAAATATGAAAAAATCATCTAACTGGTAGAGTTAATGGGATAGGGAAATGTAGTGTCACTGCTGAGATTAGTGGTTATAAACATGGAGTGAGCATGGTTGTGTATTTTTTTCCAGCCATATTTAGCTGCACGGGTGGAGGTATGGAAGAGTAGAATTCATTTAAATACCTGCTTTCTGAAAGTCTACTATATACCAGGGACACAGCAATAAACAAGCCAAGTTACAGTCTTTGCCTTTATGGAGTTTACAATGTAGTTTACATATTGCAAAATAGAAACAACCTATATATCTAAACAGTGGGATGGCTACAAGTATAGTATACTGCAGGCATATTATACGATACTAGGTAGTCATTAGAAATTATGTTAAAAAGAATATGGATATGAAAAAATATTAATAATAAAGTAGGTTATAAAACTATGTAGAGCATGGTCCCATTTTCGTTTTAAAATTGTATCTCTACCTACAAGAAAAATATTTTAAAAGCATGAGAATGAAAACAGGGATTATCTGGAGGATAATATTATGGATGACAAAGATTTTCTTTTGTTTGCATTATCAGTTTTCCCTCTTTTCTGTATAGGTTCCATCAGGATATAAATATGCTGCTATCTCTCCAAACCTTAACCATCCCTCTAATGCCCCATTTCTCTCCTCTTTACAACAAAATTCATGAAAGCGTTGTCTATACTCTAATTCCTCCTTCCCATTATCTTTTGAACCCACTTGAATCAGATGTTCACTTCCACTATTCTTCCTGTTTTTGTCAGGAAAACCAATCACTTGTTTTTGTAAAAATTTATAAAATATATTATTACTTTGTAATAAGAAAAAGTTACAGTTAAAATTTATTTGTATGCTCTCTGTGGTCATGGTATTATTGATACACTCTCTGAATTGGAATACCATCTACACGCTTACAAACTTCTTCAGTGATTTAATTATTACTTAGCTGTTCCAAGGAAAAACTCATCAAACCAACTAAAATCATGGTTACTTGTAAGTAGCTCTTTGCAATTACAAGCATGATAGGCTTACCTACCACTTTCCAATCCATTTCTTGTTTGCTCTGTTCCTCAGATCACCATGCCTAATTTGGAGCTTTTGTGTTCAGATGCTATGGGCTGAAGTGTTCTACTGTTTAATGTGAAATGTTGAGATTTTTGATCTTTCAATTTAGGGAATGTCTACCTAGAAATCAATTAGAGCAAGGACATGAACATAAGAACCATGACTCCAATTACAGAATCGACTGGCAAGTGGGGAATAGAAAGACAGGAGGCCAACCAGACTGTCCTCTAATTAGATTATCTATTCTGCCTTCCAAGAGCAGTAGAGAAAAGGATCAGTCTTTAAAAAAGATATCAAGAATTTTCAACTCTGAATTGTTTGTATGCGTCTAAGCACCTTGATAAAGGATAGGTATTTGAGCGAAACAAAGAAAAGACAATTATCTTAAATTATTATCTAATCCAATTGTAGTGTTTAGGGACCCAAAAGTAAGTTGTTCTTCTCTTACTCACTTTTTGTATGCCTAGCATATAATACGCACTTAAGAAATATTCAATCATGAACATAATTATTTGGAATGATTATGACTCACTAATATAAAGCCCGTTCAGTTTTAAATTATTATTAATAATTATCTTAAGTCTACTATAATACACTTACTATTATAATTATGATGCCTTAATAAACCACATCACCATGTCTCTATAAAATCTTTACTGTTAGTCTTCTTTGTGTGTTAAAATGGAATTGATATTAAAGCATGAGTATAAGCCCAAACATTTTTTCTCAATAGTCTCAGAATAGAATATAGGAACCTAAACCTTAGTCTTTGCAGACATTCTGTTTTAAAATATATTACAAAGAATAAATGGAATTGAATGTCAAGAATGAGTAAGTGAAAGCTTTTACTCATCTGGTTTACAACTTATATCAGCTAATTTTTCTAGATTTAAATTGATTAAATTTTTGTTGTTGTTTCATTTCAAATGACCACACCAGAAAAGGGTTGTTTGTCATGATTATTTATGTTTTTCCCTTCTGTTTATCTTAAAGGAAATGTTCAAACTTAATAAATATGAAGTTGTTATAAACAGCAGCAGAAACTATTCTAATGAATTAAAATAGGTTTGAAATCTTTTTAACAGATGAAACATTAGGGTAAAATAAAAATATCCAGCTGAATTAAAAATAAACAAAATTACATAATAGAGTTAAAATGTAAAAAAAATTCAAGCATGTTTAAAATCAAAGCTATGAAAGCATAAAAACACATAACCTAAATACTTCAAATATTTAAAAAATCTTATAGAAAAAGTTTATTCCACCTCCATATCCTGTTTCCAAATAAATATTAAAAACCTATAAGCAATATACATAAATGACAAGATAATATACAAAGTTTAAAGACTCAGATTCTCCAACAGGAAGGGCAAAAAGTACCCATAATCCTCCTAAATGATTCTTTACCATACCTTTAAAATGGTAGAGAATCATGGAAGCTCCCTTCCATTTGGCCTGTTTTTCTCTGTTCTGACTCTTATAGGATTCTAAACTATCACCCAGTACTTTGAGATTGGATTCAAAAACAGCTACTCCTCTTTATAAGTTTAAGCAGAACCTTGAGCCTTCACAATCCTTACTTAAAACTGTCTCCCACGACCTCCTTCATCTTTTAACTGTATTATGTTTGTGTTCTTCTGCTCCTTTGAAGTTAAGGATCACGGTATAATTTAACTTTATAGACTACGATTTCTTTTATCCTTTGTATTTGAACAAAACTTTGGATATAGTAAAAGTTAAGTAAGCATAAAAACAAAACAAAACAAAACAAAACAAAAACAAACAGGCCAGGTGTGGTGGTTCACGCCTGTAATCCAGCACTTTGGGAGGCCGAGGCAGGTGAATTGCTTGAGCCCAGGAGTTTGAGACTGGCCTGGGTGACAGAAAGACACCCTATCTCAAAAGAAAAATAAACTACTTGCAAGAAAAGTAAATATAGTTGGCTTTCTTGATTTTTGGCATTTTCAAGTACCCTGGAATAGGGCCCAGAGTAGGGAAAAAATGCTGATGAGGACCATATTAGACACATTGTGACCAGCTGGCTCTGTATAGAAGAAGAATTCTAGCTGGTTTGAGAAAGCAATGAAAGGCCTGTCTTTGCCTATGAAATACGAGATGCAACAGAGGCAAAAGAGACTGAAAAGTTAAAAAACAGCAAAGAGTAAAGAGCACAAATGGGTAAGAGGCCAGCAGAGCCTAATGGTAATTAGAAGGAATGGGGTAGCAACAGTAGCAGGCAGCAGAAATTAGAAGCTATGACAGAGGTGGCAACTGGTAGACATTTTAGACCACAGAGAATAGCCAGCCATAAAGCGGACCGGGCTGCATGCCAACCAGTAGATTTTAGCAATCGCAAGAGAGAAAGGGAAGCTTTAGCCTTATGTCTCACACCAGCTATAAATACCCATGGTATAGTAAAATGATTTAAGAAGGAAGCAATGAAGTATGGAATATATTTTTTAAAAGTATTTTATAGAAAAACAGTTAAAAAAATAAAAGGCAGAATGTAACTGTTCAGCTAACTGAAATGAACACTTATCTAGAATGTTTAACCTTCCAGTGCTAGAGAGTTGAGACTTCACTGCTGTAAAGAAACAAAAAGGAGCAAACATTGACTGAATACCCACTGTGTGCTGGAAATTTTACAAACATCATTTCTTTTCATTCTCACAACAACGCTATTATGTAAACACTATTATTCCCATTTTCAAAATGAGTAAAATGATGCTCAGAGACATTATATAACTTGCCCAAGGTCCCAGGCCCTTCTAACAACAAAATCTGTAGTTTCTCAACTATGCTACTAGAAAAGAGAAAGGAGAATCAACACAGATAATACAAATAAAAAGAAATGCAGTTAAAATTTTTTATTTTTTTCAGGTTAAAGACAATAGGTGGCCTAAGTTATGGTATCACATACAGCATGCTTGTGTAATTCCTATTACCAAAATCTCAAAACTGACATATCATCAGAGAGTGAATAATCTTACTCTTCAACACTATACGTTCTTCTTTACCTCTGCCTCAGTTGATTGCTATACTTTTTCATGTTATACATATTTTGAGAAGCTGGAGCTTAGTCTCTCTATATTTGTATTAATTTACCGAGCTGGTCTAGCATTCAAAGTTAGGTAAATAAGAACAAGGCCAAACTCTTTGAAGGGTGTCTTGCTTACTGCATAGTTTCTATAACACTATTCAGTAAAAACTCAGCATACCTTAATCCACTCTATTCTAAATCCCTTGATGGTGAATGGACAGAAGTACAAAAGAGAAATCCAGGAAATAATTATTTTCATTCATATTCTCATTCATCTTTCACTTTTACAGTGAAAATTTACATAGTCTGTTAGGCCCACAAAACAGTTCCTCCTCTACAGAATGTGCTATGAAATAGGCACTTTCATTAGTTGTTAGGAGCATACATTAGTATAAATTATTTAGAAAATGAAAAGATTTATAAATCTTTTAGAAAAAATAAAATCATTTCCTTTCACTTAGCATTTCTAGAAAGGTATCCTAAAAATACTTCAAATATTTAAAAAACCTTATAAAAAAGTTTATTCCAGTATTATCTAGAATAGCAAGGAATTAGAAACAATCTAAGTGTCCAACAACACAGGGAAAGTTGAGTCGATTATTATGCAGCAATTTCAAATGATGGTCATAAAATATTTATAATTTAGAACATCACTACAATATTATTAATGTAAAATGGAATTATAACAAATATTTTTATACTAAGATCTAAACTATATAAAGCAAGCAAATAAACCAAAAAACACTGTATATTTAAAAATGTTTTAAAAACCTACCACAATGTGACAGTAGGTCTACGTGGTTTTTTTTTTAACTTTACTGTATATTCTGATATTTCTATTATGAACAAGCGCTATCTTTGTAATGAAAAATTTTAAAACCTTGGAATTTTAAAGTTACATTGTTTTACAATGTAGCAAAACCTAGCCTGTAGCAGCTCCCTGAAAACCAGCAGCAAGTACTGGAGATCTGAAATTCTGAAGCTAAAATTTTAGAAATCCCATCCAGCTTGAGAGATATGGTAAGCATACTGGATGAGGGATATAGGTAGCAAGTGTTGACAGGCTAGATCGGTTAGATCTAACAAGATGGAATTTAACAGACATAGAGAAAAGATCCCGTACCAAGGACCAAGTAGTCACAAACTACACCGTGGAGTAATCTTAGGAGAAACATAAATAGAAGATTTAGGGGCTTTAGTAGACTGTGAGCTCAGTGAATTTTGATGTAGCTACTCAAAAGCAAATTAAATTTTAGAAATATATTAACAGGTGGATACTGTTAGAATGAGGAAAGTGATAGTGCTTATGGTAGGCAGAAATCCAAAGTAAGCCCCAATGATGCAGGCCCTTGTATAATTCCCTTGCCTTGAGTGACGGTGGGACCACTGAATGTGATGGGAAACCACTTTCATGATGCAGGGCAGAGATGGAATGGAGAGAGCTGGCCTCAAAGAAACAAATAGCCATGTTGACCATTTTGTGAACTGCCTAAAGAGAGGGATGGTGTCTAGGAATGAGGGCCTCAAGTAACTAAGAGGACTGCAAACTCTAGATGAGAATGAAGACTTATGAAGCCTTGAGCAGAGGACCCAGATAAGCCATGCCATAATGCTTGACCCATGGAGACTGTGAGAAAACAAATATGTGTTAAGTTGCTAAATTTGTGGTAATTTATTATGCAGCAATAGAAAACTGATACAGGCTGGGCATGGTGGCTCATGCCTGTAATCCCAGTACGTTGGGAGGCCAAGGCAGGAGAATCACTTGAGCCCCGGAGTTCAAGACTAGCCTGGGCAACATGGCAAAACCACATCTACAAAAAATACAAAAATTAGCCAGGCATAGTGGTGTGCACCTGTAGTCCCAGCTATCTGGGAGGCTGAGGTGGGAGGATTGCTTGAGACTAGGAGGTCGAGGCTGCAGTGAGCTGTGACTGTGCCACTGCACTCCACCCAGGGTGATACAGTGAGACCTTGCCTCAAAAACAAAAAACAAAACAAAACAAAACAAAAATAATGAAAAGCGAAAAAAATCCAAACCCAAACTAATACAGAGCTATTCTTTTCTAGGGTCAGATAATTCCTGCAGTGTTAGTAGTAAAGAGCTGTGGGTGAAAAGTACCTTGAAAGATATACATAAAGAACCTGAAATAGGCTTTGGCTGGATGGTAAAGTAACTTTAAATCATGTCATGTTAGGAATGAAAGATGAAATATCTGAAAACAATAAAACTGTTTGCTTCTATACGGCTACACATTTCAGAAGTAGGAAGAGTATGAGAAAATTATAGGGAGTCAAACACTTAATTTTTCAACAGAAAGTTTTTTTTTTTTTTTGAGACAGAGTCATGCTTTGTCGCCTAGGCTGGAGTAAAGTGGCGTGATCTTGGCTCACTGCAGCCTCCCCCTCCTGGGAGTTGAAGCAATTCTCCTGCCTCAGCCCCCCGAGTAGCAAGGATTAAAGATGCCTGCCATCATGCCCAGCCAATTTTGTAGAAACAGGGTTTCACCATGTTGGCCCAGCTGGTAGAAAGATCTTTTCAAACTTAAAACGGCTACCTTAATATTCCCTCAATTCCCTATCCTTGAAAATTTTCAAGCTTAGATGGATGACTGATTAGCAGGCATATATAAAGAGGTTCTAGGCCGGGCGCAGTGGCTCACGCCTGTAATCCCAGCACTTTGGGAGGCTGAGGCGGGTGGATCACGAGGTCAAGAGATCGAGACCATCCTGGCTAACACGGTGAAACCCTATCTCTAATAAAAATACAAAAAATTAGCCGGGCGTGGTGGCGGGCGCCTGTAGTGCCAGCTACTCCGGAGGCTGAGGCAGGAGAACAGTGTGAACCTGGGAGGTGGAGCTTGCAGTGAGCCGAGATTGCGCCACTGCAACCTAGCCTGGGCGACACAGCGAGACCCCATCTCAAAAAAAAAAAAAAAAAGAGATTCTAAGCATTTCCAGATGGCCTGATTAATAATCTTGTCTCTCTCTTAGGCATTTCCATCTTTAAATACTGTATGTGTATAAAGAGGTACTTCTATTTACAGCATAAATATTTGCAGTGCCTAGTGTACTGTAGGCAGCGAATAAATATTTGTTGAATGAATAAATGCACAAAAGAAATATAATGAAAGAAAAAATGAGAATATTAATATCCTAGGATCTAATTGCCTTTTAATGCTCCTTTTGGGCAAATTAAAAATAAAACCTTGATGGCAATGAAAGTAGCAGCGGCTATCTGTGGGAGAAAGAAGTATGTCTTTTTGTAGCAAATAAATCAATATAGAGAAGTGACAAGAGCTCTGGACTATGAGTTTTAGTCTTGGCACTACCACTTTTGGTCCAAAAAATGAACTGAAATGCAATCCTGGGGGGTTCAGGCTGAGTTAGAAGGCACACTGAGGCAGGAAGAAGTGTAGGATCAGGAGAACTGAGGAAATGGGAACTATTCAGAGTATTAAGATCTAGAGAAGTTTCAGAATTTGAGGTTGTGACAGGAAGCTTGAGGTTGTGACAGGAAGCAAGCTCAAAGATGTTAAGTGTTCAAGTAAGTTAAAATGGAGTATAAATGAATGTAGCCAGGGTTGAGGGGTTTTCACAGACCAAGATTGGTAGGTGTTAGTATGAATGCTGAAGTGTCTGAATAAGGATAGCTTTAGATGGAATGGAGGAGTAAATTGTAAGCCTGCCCCTCCATTAATTAAAAATCCAGTCCAAAAAGCTACCAATTTTTAAACAGTCTAATTCATTTTTTTGATATACAAATGTTCCTTATTTCTTGTCTGCTGTATTCCATAGCCTTCTAAACCTTTATTTTCTACTTATTCAACTGTTTTTACTAAGAACTTATTACAAACTTATTAGGCAACATACCAACAAATAAAATCCGAATAAGCTTTCTTTTTGCTCTTATAATTTTTTTCTCTCAGGTTAATAGGACAAAATATCATTAGGAATCAAAAATATAATTGAATATTACCCTTTTCACTAAAAATGTTATTCACAGCATTTATAGGTGAAGGGGAATTTTTTTCCTGAGTTTTTAAACCCATTTTAGGATGTTGCGAGAGCAGTATCACTTGTTTAATATAACTTTGTATCCTTTATTTAACTTAATTTTTCTTATAAAGTCAGCTTTTATTTACTTATTTTAAAAAAATAGAACGCTTCATGAATTTGCATGTCAGGGGCCATGCTAATCTTCTCTGTATTGTTCCATTTTTTTTGTATAATAAAAAACAGAAATAAAAATTTTTCTTTTTTTTTTTTTTTTTTTGAAACATTGTCTTGCTCTGTCGCCCAGGCTGGCTCACTGCAAGCTCTGCCTCCCAGGTTCACGCCATTCTCCTGCCTTAGCCTCCCGAGTAGCTGGGACTACAGGCGCCTGCCGCCACGCCTGGATAATTTTTTGTATTTGTAGTAGAGATAGGGTTTCACCGTGTTAGCCAGGATGGTCTCGATCTCCTGACCTCGTGATCTGCCTGCCTCGGCCTCCAAAATGCTGGGATTACAGGCGTGAGCCACCGTGCCTGGCCTTTTAATTTCTTAAGTATAAAAAACATAAATAAAATTTTTTTTAGTGTAATAAATTTTATGTGTTGCCAAAGCAACCACTAAAGTTAGCTTTTAAAAATGGATTTAATTTTTCCATTAAAGATGGGCTTTGTTCGATTCATATGACCTTGTTTATTAGTGGGCCTTTCTTTTTAATATTGTTTTATCCTGAAATAATAAATCACTTCCTATTCTTGTTAGCTTCTCTTTCTATCCTGCATAGAGTTTTATTAATGTTTCAAATCCTCTTTGGTTTTTCCTCTAAATGTCACTGTAAAACTGATTTTTTTCCTCACATCTTGAAATCTTTAAGCTATCATAAAATCACGTAAATATTTTTTTTTCTCTTTGTATTCTAATTTCCTCCTCCTAACAACTGCATAATTTTGATGTAATCAACCAGGCTACACAATAATAGTACAACTAAAGGTGTCTCAATCCTCTCCAGTGACTCTTTTTTTTTTTTTTTTTGAGCAGGGTCTTGCTCTGTCGCCCAGGCTGGAGTACAGTGGTACGATCATAGCTCACTGCAGCCTCGATCTCCTGGGCTCAAGCGATTTCCCTGCCTCAGCCTCCAAAGTAGCTGGGACTATAAATGCAGGCCATTATGCCTGGCTAAATTTTTTTTACTTGTATTAATAGAAAAGATGAGGCCTCGCTATGTTGCTCAGGCTGGTCTCCAACTTCTAAGCTCAAGCGATCTTTCCACCTTGGCCGCCCAAAGTGCTTGGATTACAGGTGTGAGCCACCATGCCTGGACAACTCCTAATTCTGATTTCTTCCCAGCATTTCACTCAATGTGTTAAGAGACCCTAGTTCAGGTATTTGAGAAATCGATCTATCTTTTCTATTGTTACCGAAACACAAATCCTTGGTCAATTCAACATCAATAACCAAAATTAATACAAGGGTATCTTCACTGGTATTCCTTCCTATTCCCTTTCTCCCTAGTAACAGTACACTGTTACTAATCACTCTAAAAAATTTCTTATACTGCTCATTTAAAACACACCCACATTCACCCAAATTCCTTACTCTGAGTATTTATGGCTTCCATAGTCTGCCCAAGCTGTTTCTGCTACCTATCCCTTTCCACACCTCAGCATCCTTCAAATATCACCTAGCCTTTACAGTACAAGATAGGCCACAATTCATAACTGAAGATGTCTCCAACTACGGTGCTCCCTAGTAATCTCTCTCTTTTTTTCCTATTACCTCTTCCAATGCACTTGCAGATGATCTCTCATTATGGGATTTGGTTATAGTCTGGCTCATGATTGTTCTTTAATAATTTAATGAGTTTTCTACTGTCTCAGGAAGCGATGTCAGGGCAGGAACCACAGTTTATACCTCTTGTGTCTCCAAATGTCTTGTTGCATCCAGGTCATGGAGTAAGTATTTAATAAAATATTTGAGTTAAATTTAATAATTTCAGGGCTGTTACTTTTCCTATGTTTATATTGCTGATTTTATTCTTATGGTAATCTGTATGCAGAATTTCTAGTAATTACTCTTAACCATAATAAATAATCCTATAAAATATAATATAGGTGAATTGCAGATATCTATTTCCACAGAAAACTGATAAAAATATATAGGTTTATTCTCAATCTAGACATCTTTATGTCATTCTATAGCTTATATTACTTTTCAGGTGTCCCTTTAATCTGGGTGTTGGGTGTTGTCAGTTACCTGCCAGATATTACGTTTTGTTTTTTGTTTTTTTTTGAGACAGTCTTGCTCTGTCACCCAGGCTAGAGTACAGTGGCACAATCCCAGCTCACTGCAACCTCCGCCTCCTGGGTTCAAGCAATTCTCCTGCCTCGGCCTCCCGACTAGCTGGGACTACAGGTGCGTGCCACCACACCTGGCTAATTTTTTGTATTTTTTAGTAGAGACAGGGTTTCACTGTGTTAGCCATGATGGTCTCGATCTCCTGACCTCGTGATCCACCCGCCTCTGCCTCCCAAAGTGCTGGAATTACAGGTGTGAGCCACTGTGCCTGGTCTGATATTACGTTTTTTTTTGATAGGGCAATGAGATACCACTTCACATCTCTATTAAGATGGCTAGTATCAAAAACATAGAAAATGACAAGTGTTGGCTAGGATTTGGGGAAAAGTGGAACCTTCAAGTATTGCTAGTGACAATGTAAAATGGTGCACCTCCTGTGAAAATGGCTTGGCAATTCCTCAACAAATTAAACAGAGAATGATCCAGCAATTCCACTTTCCAGAATTGAAAGCAGTGACTTGAACAGGTATTTTTATATCCATGTTCACAGTGGCATCACATACAATAACCAAAAGGTGGGAACAATATGAATATCCATCAGCAGATGAAAAGATAAACAAAATATGGTATATACATACATACAAGTGAATATTATTCGGCCTCAAAAAGGAATGCAATTCTGACACATGCTACAACATGAACCTTGAAGACATTATGCTAAATAAAATAAGCCAAACACAAAAGGAAAAATATGCTACAATTCCATTTACATGAGGTACATGTAGTCAAATTCAGAGACAGAAAGTAGAATGATGGTGGCCAGGAGGCAGGGTGGAGATAATGGGCATTTATTGTTTAATGAGCACAGACTTTCATTTTGGAAAGATAAAAAAGTTCTGGAGATAGATGGTAATGATTGCACAACAATGTGAATGGATGAATAAATGAATGCTTTATTATTAATATTATTATTATTTTTTTTAGAGATAAGGTCTTGCTATGTTGTCCAGGCTGGCCTCAAATTCCTGGGCTCAAGTGATCCTCCTGCCTTAGGCTCCTGAGGATCAGGAGGTTTTCACCATGTTGGCCAGGTTGGTCTCTTACTCCTGACCTAAGGTGATTCACTTGCCTCGGCCTCCCAAAAGCTGGGATTACAGGTGGGAGCCTCCACACCCGGCCATATTTTTTATAGGTTTTGTTAGATTTGGGTTCAACATTTTTTGGAAGAATACAAGTATTACTCTGCTTCCTACTGAGAGGGGGCCTTAAAAAGTAGATGGCATTTGAGACAGTGTGGATGGAAGTATGTGAGAGACAGTAAGGGTAAACAATACAGGTAAAGAACAAACATGAGCAAAGGCACAGATGGAGCAAGTGTGTGATATGTTCAAGGGAAGAAACTACATTAACTAGAGATAAGATTTTCAATACTGTTCACTGCACTTTATACACAAAGTACATCCCATTCAGCCCTGCTGAATCAGCACATCTAGGGATGAAGGCTCAGATACCTTTATTTTTACAAAGTTCCCAGGAAAATTCAATACTTTACCAGGTCTGAAACTTACTGGCCCAGAGAACAGTGTACCTGCAAGTAGCTTGTTCTTGGTATGTCAAGCTCATTCCTACTTCAGGGACCTTTTTATCACGACTTACAGCAACTTCTCTTCATTGAATTCTCAGCTTGTCACTTTCTCAGTAAAGTCTTACCTGATCACTGTTTAAAGTAACCACCACTATTTTATTTCTTAGAACTTAACTGATATTATCTTGTTTGTTTTTGGCATATTTTCGTCATTAGAATGTATGCTCCAAAAGAACGTGAATCTTGTCTTGTTTACTATAATTCTAATGCCTAGAAGAGGTATGGGGTACAAAAAAGGTAGACACTAAATATCCACAGAATGAATGGATAAATGTGGCTGACTTAGGAAATTCTTTTTGGAATATTCTTATGTAATATAGATAGAAAATAATAAAATTATTCTTTAAGATTTTCTTCACTAAGATTGGTTAGTAAGTACTTCTTGAGAATTTCTTTTTGTCATTTTAGATGTTTTACTCTGTGATAGCCCATGTCACCTTACTGGTTAACAGAAAAAATTTGGGCAGCATTTCATAGAAGATAACTGCAATTCTGAACATCTATCCAATCAGTTCAATAATAATTTCCAAATGTACTTAATGGCCTATTAAATCAGTAATTAGAAATCAAATTTTGCTAGGCTGCAAAAGATGTCAGAATTATATATGCTCAGACTAAGATATTTTAAAATTAAAATTGTATTTAATTAGCATTCCTCAGAGAAAGATATTTTAAAATTAAAATTTTATTTAATTAGTGTTCCCATAATCTATATTAAAAATTTATTTGTATCCTGCTGACTTACAAAAATATATGCAGGGCAGGGTAAAGATACAAAAAGAGCTTGTGGTGGTTAAAAAAATTCAATGACATAAAACAGTTAACAACCACAAAAAAAAAAAAAAAAAAAAGCCCAGCAAAGAAAATGATTTAAGGAACAGAAAAAATATTAATAAAGCAAAAAAATTTTAATATAGATAGTTTTGTGAGTGTTTGAAAAAATTTCCTCCCTTCCATCCACACTTTTGTGAGTTAATGTATTTCTATTGCATTCCTGTTGTCACTACCACCAAATGCTTTCGTATGGATGAGGCAGATACCTGGTTATTTAAGGAGCAGGATAAATGGGCCAAGACAGCTTTCCCTATCCCCAATTCACCAGGGAACATTTGAGAATTCCACCTGACATGAGGACAGCACTGTGCTCTTAAACAATCTGCAGTTTGATCCGATTGTTCCCCAGTGGGGGAGGTAGGCCACAGCTCACTCAAGAGTCATTGATTGGATTAACAGCCTAATTCCCAACAGATGAATAGAATACTGATGTCTTGTCAGCCCAGATCACAAAAGGAAAACACAATCTGCTTCTACAGCTCAGAGATTTAACCCTCTATTTACCCTGAAGCTACAATGTCAGTTTTGAATACTGTAATTTATTCATAACTATTTGCCTATAAATATTATCAAATGTGGTTTTATCACCACCCACAAGCTTTCATCCTCTTTTACGGTATTTTTTTTTTTAAAACATTTGCCATGGACTAGGGGATATGGTAACTTAAAAAAATGTTTAAAAACATTGTTTTCAATTTTTCCTGTACACATTAGTCTTGCCGCCTAAATTCTTTCCTGGGTCTCCTAAAAAAATGTTAAATAAGCTATTTTATTTAGGGCCCCGATAAAGTAGGACTGCCAATGAAAGAAAAGTAACAAAACCCATGCATTCAAAGATAAAACTATTTTGAGCTATTTTTTCTAGTATAAGTGACTGGTTTTAAGGAGAATGAATGACTGTATTAACGGGAATAGATTCTCAATAAATGTTAGCTTTAGTTTATTCACCTGCTGCACCTCTATCTACCAGCCCTTCTGTAATTTAACAACTTTTGTGTATGACTGTACAACTAAGAACCAAATAAGAAGGTCTTATTTCTGATATAGTTTTTAAAAAATAAGAATAAAACACGTCCTCCAAGTCACTTATGAATTAGAATTCTATAATAAAGACGTACGCTACATTGTCTCTGAATAGTAAAGCACAAAGATGCAGTATTCCAGGTGGCTTTAATACTACCTTATTTTGTATACCTTTCTGCATGCTGTATACTGTCAATGTAACAACAAAAAAGATTTATGTCAATTGTGAGTAAAAACAATGATAGTAGTGGCTAATGCTGTTTACTGCACTAGGCAATTTTTACATGAGTTCTTTTATTAATCCCACCCAACCACCTTATGAAATAGGTACTAAGTTATCTCATTTCACAAATGAAGAAACTAACGCTTAGGTTAAGTAACTTGTCCAAGGTCACATGATTTGTTAAGTGGCAGAGTCAGAACTTAGAAGGTCTCTGGCTCCCAACCTTATGCTCTTAAATACGACTGGGATTTCATGGGTTTCTCTGTGTATCTTCATATGTATATGGAGGTTTTACAGTATTCTAATCTTTTTTTTTTTTTTTTTTTTGAGACGGAGTCTCGCTCTGTCGCCCAGGCTGGAGTGCAGTGGCGCAATCTCGGCTCACTGCAAGCTCCGCCTCCCGGGTTCACGCCATTCTCCTGCCTCAGCCTCTCTGAGTAGCTGGGACTACAGGCGCCCGCCACGACGCCTGGCTAATTTTTTTATTTTCATTTTTAGTAGAGACGGGGTTTCACCGTTGTCTTGATCTCCTGACCTCGTGATCCGCCCGCCTTGGCCTCCCAAAGTGCTGGGATTACAAGCGTGAGCCACCGCGCCCGGCTACAGTATTCTAATCTTAAGATTTATTCTTCTCTTTGAGTATGTTACCATTCTTTTGGGAAACCATCTTTAAGTGCATGTCCTGTACTGACTTTTCTTTTTCTTTAGGACATTTCATCAAGGATGTCATAATAGCTCACTAAAATTAGCCATGTCAAAACCAGAGCTCATTATTTTTTTGCCCATGGCTTTGAAGTCATGTTCAACTTCTCTTTTATTTTTTATATTATCTTTCATCAAGTGAGGTTGATTGAATTCTCCTTCTGTACTATATATATCTCTGGTTCTTTCTTCTTCCACAGTAATGAACTCTATCCAGGCCCTCACTTCCTAATCCACTAACTCCTACAAGAGCTTCCTTAATAATTTATCTAGTCTCCCATCCCTTTTGCAAGCATTGTCTTAGGCATGCTACTACTCTGTTTAAAACTTTGAAGCTTATTCCAATTGTCTTCAAGTCATACAAGAATTTCTAACTATGGATTTCCCTAGCTTTGAACAGAATCTGTCATATTGCTATAATTTTTTTTTTTTTTTGAGACAGAGTCTTGCTCTGTTGCCCAGGCTGGGGTGCAGTGGTGTGATCTCGGCTCACTACAACCTCTGCCTTCCGGTTTCAAGCAATTCTCCTGTCTCAGCCTCCCGAGTAGCTGGGACTACAGGCGCATGCCACCACGCCTGGCTAATTTTTTTTTTTTTTTTGTATTTTTAGTAGAAATGGGGTTTCACCATATTGGTCAGGCTGGTCTCGAACTCCTGACTTCAGGTGATCCACGTGCCTCGGCCTCCCAAAGTGCTGGGATTACAGGCATGAGCCACCGTGCCCGGCCTATTGTTATAATTTTTAAGACAGAGTCTTACTCTGTCACCCAGGCTGGAGTGCAGTGGCATGATCACAATTCACTACAGCCTTGACCTCCCTGGACTCAGGTGGTCCTGCCACCTCAGCCTTCCAAGTAGCTGAAACTACAGGTGTGCGCCACCACGCCCAGCTGTTTTTTGTACTTTTTGTAGAGATGGGGTTTTACCATGTTGGCCAGACTGGTCTTGAACACCTGGGCTCAAGCCTCAGCCTCCCAAAGTGCTGGGATTACAGGTGTGAACCACTGCACCCGGCCTATTATTATAATTTTTTAAACTAACATTGTATATACAGGAAGTTTACATCAGTTCAAATATGATACTATATCACATAATGAAAATAGATTGTTGGCTGGGCGTGCTGGTTTCCACCTGTAATCCCAGCACTTTGGGAGGCCACGGCGGGTGGATTGCTTGAGTTCATAAGTTCAAGACCAACCTGGGCAGTATGGCGAAACTCCATCTCTACAAAAAAAAACACAAAAATTAGCCAGGCTGTGGTGGTGTGTGTCTGTAGTCTCAGCGACTTGGGAAGCTGAGGTGGGAGGATGGCTTGAGCCTGGGTGGCGGAGGTTGCAATGAGCTAAGATTGAGCCACTGCACTCCAGCCTGGGCAACAGAGCCAGATCTTGTCTCAAAAAAACAAACAAACAAACAAAAAACAACAACAAAGATTGCTTATATTAGGTATTATGATATTATATATTATAATTTAATTCCTTATGGTTATACTTCTATCATAACCATTACAGTAAAAGACACTTTTGAAAACTAACAATGACTGACAGGAAGAGAAGATTACATTATTTGGAAAGAGACAAGGAAAAAGCTCAACAAACACTAATTTAAAAAATCATTCACAAGATATCAACAGCATAAAAGATTTTTAATGACACTACTGAGCTTTCCACAGATCTTTCTTGATTCAGACATGCTGTTCTTTAAGAAAATTAAAACATATTTATATATCTTTTTACACAACATTTTATATGTGCCAACTTATTTGAAACTAACATCTTGAAATAAGTAAGGTAGGTATTAGTAGCTATATTTTGTGGATAAGGAAACCCAAGTTCAACAAGATTAAATGACCTGCCCCCAAATGACAGCATGCCAAACAGCAGAGTTAGGGCTTAAATTTATGTTCCTCGATACAAATGGAATAAGTAAACAAACGGCAAGTCTTGAGATATTAATGTCTAATTCCCATTTTTAGAGCACAAGCAAAAGTTATTGTTCAATTTGGATAATAAAACACAAGCTACTAATATTCTGGCTAGCCAAGATCCCTCTGCATCCCTGCCCCAAATATGCTGCTGACATTCATTCAGATAAGCATGAAGAAATCCAACTAAGAGAAGAGAGGACAGCCTCAATAATCAAAAAAGGTAACTTTATACTAAGATTAAATGATCTAAAACAAGTGTTTTGAAGATACAAATATCACAAACACATTCTATCACCAGCAGACATCAAGACAGGTCTCACTAGAGGTTCCCTAGAAGCTGGAAGACCTTCAGGAAGATGATCCTCAAAGTCTTCCTCTTCTCAGTATATGACAGAAGGAGCAACGGTGTGCATGAAGAAGCAGAACTGCTTCCCTACAGGTGAAAGACTTGGCAAGACTTTCATGGTACTAGAGACTTGATGCTCTTGCCAGCAGAGCTTATTTCATAAGCTCTTGTAATTCTTTGGTCGTTCATATTGTGTTAACTCTTGAATTTGGGGTAAAATTTTATAGCCCTCAATAACATAAATTGGGCATACAGAAATCATTGTTCTGGATACCCTGGTCAGGGATAAAGTTGCCTAACAATGCTGGAAAGTATGGTAGCCATTAAAAAAAAAATTCCTTGAAGGGCATGTTGTTTTTAATAGAGGTTTTCACATTTTACATGTCTGCAACTTTAGACTTCTATCATGTAATACAAAAACAGCATTTTAGGGTCGAATGCGGTGGCTCACGCCTGTAATCCCAGCACTTTGGGAGGCTGAGGTGGGCGGATCATGAGGTCAGGAGTTCAAGAGTAGCCTGACCAACATGGTGACACCCCATCTCTACTAAGAATACAAAAATTAGCTGGGCATAGTGGTGCGTGCCTGTAATCCCAGCTACTCAGTTGGCTGAGGCAGGAGAATTGCTTGAACCCAGGAGGCGGGCATTGCAGTGAGCCAAGATTGCACCATTGCACTTCAGCCTGGGCAACAGAGCAAGACTCCATCTCAAAAAAAAAAAGAAACTCACAGCATTTTAGCATGTATTCTAAAATAAGTCATATTAACTTTGGTTATCCTTAAAAAAAAAAGTAACACTAGCAATATCATACAGAAGACCAAAAAAAAACCACCCCAAAATAAAAAAATTTTAATAACAAAATCAAATCAATGATGTACTCTTTGTGGTAAAAGAAATATATTTTGTCTGATTATGGAAACCAGGTTAAAGATGAGGGCTTGAACAGTTGTGTCCTGAAACTAGCAGACTGCAGGTTTTATAAATACATACAGAAATAATTAAAATATAAGGGGTTTAGAGGGATTAATCTCCTTTGAATAATCTCTGCCACAAAGCCTGTAAAGACACTGCTGGCACCAGGCCCATGTCAGACCAGCTGTCGGATATCAGAGCAGTGGAGAGATTAACTGCTACCACTTCTGCACTGACCTCCTCTATGCAGTCTTCTCTGGACTCCATCTTCAGTACTCACTGCACCAGAAGTAAACTTTAGCTTAATAATACCAGTACAATGTGGAAAATTATCATTTGACTTGATTTACCTATCCTTTGCTGAGGATAAAAAAAAGAAGAAAGATGGTGCTGGAAGGGAATCACAAAATACAGGGCTCTGAGGACTCTAGGGAAATGCAGAACGGCTGGAAGGGAATCACAAAATACAGGGCTCTGAGGACTCTAGGGAAATGCAGAACGGCTCCAGAAAAGTGCTGATTACCTGATTTCATTCATTTAACCCACGGCAATTTCAAAGTCACCTTTAATTATTTTCAAACTGAGTTTTAAGTAATGCAGATAGTACCCTTAATCCCAAAGGAAGCACAAAACGACTGATAACTCTTTTAAAATAACATTTATTTTACTTGAAAGCTAGCCACAAATTCAATGTATATTTTTTAAAAGGTGACAGTGCCAATAAATAAAACAAAAATATTTATAATACTGAGTGAGATGGATTTTTTTTTGGACCCCCTCTATCGCTATTATACAGTATTTCCAGGACTTTAGAAGGAAAGCATTAAAAAAATAGCTTTGAGGATGACATGAAATCAATGTATGTAAAACCCCCTGTAAAAATATAAAGTGTTACACAAATATAAGATGCCTGTATTATTTTATGAAAAGGATTTGTTAGGATGGAATTTACTTGGATTGATGGAAGAAAAGTGTTAAAAGAAAATTATGAATTACTACCAAGCGTTTAGACATTTAGAAGATATACAGGTACTCATCATATGTATTTTTCCACCAGAAGAAAATGAGACTGGTTGCTGGACTACCTTCTTTCAGTGGGGTCCATCCTGGTTCCTAAGCCTCTTTTATTCTTGTTTTGCTGTTATGACTTTTGGGTAAGTCAACAAATCTCTCTCTTAGAATTTCTTCTTGTCAAATAATGGTGATTTTTTTTTTGTCTCCTATTTATTTCCAAAATGCATTTTAAGAACAGATGAATAAATGGCATGTAACTCTAGACTCTAGAGAAGACCAATATGTCAATTCTAAGTATTTTTAAGTAAAATATTACGGACATAGAAAGTGAGATATTCTGGATAACACAATTATTTACTATGCAAAAATAATCAATTTAAAAAAATCAGAATATCAAACATACTTTTTAATTTTTTATTGAATAACAAGGTACTCTGGGTTTTTACATAGATAAAGGCAGAAGTTTTGATAAAAAGAACTTTTTAAATAGGATATAAACAACAGCTTTATTATGCAATTGGTTATAGAAAACACATTCAGTTTCTATTTTTTAAAGAACACACAGGGACCCAAGTTTTCTCTTCTGCACCTTCTCTAAAATGAAAGTTCTATCTTCATGTTATTTCCCCCCTTCAGACTGGGTTTTAAAAACTGTCAATTAAGGAGACAAATGTCCAAAAAATGCCCATCCACTCAAGACTGTATTGGTATCCATCAGCACATTTGTCACCTATTAGGATGCTCTCAGATGTTAATGACTTTCAGAACTAACTGATTTGATTCAAAATCTGAACCACTAATCCAGAGGTATCTCTTTTCACACATGCCCTTGGCCAGTGGTTCTCCAACTGTGGGTCCCAGACCAGCAGTATCAGTTTCACCTGGGAACTTGTTAAAAATGGAAATTCTCAGGCTCCACCAGAGACCTAATGAATCACAAACTCTGGGGTGGGGCCCAGCAATTTGTTTTAACAAGCTCTATGTAATTCTAATGCAATCTAACATTCGAGAACCACTGCCCTATGCTAGTAAATTCTCTGTAAAGGAGCGCGCTATCTTTTGGACAAATAGAAGTCAACCTTTGTGAAGTAATTATATGTGACAAAAAATTTATTAAAATATTATTTTAAATAATATCTTATTCCTTACTTTTAAAATTTAAACATACTTGGCAGAATTTCTTTTCATCTTCAAGTGAAAGGCTACCCATCAAGGAGAACATTATCGTCTGGTACACTGTTTTTATAGTTCTATAACATAAACTGACATTTATTGGAGCTTCACATAAGGTTTTTCCATCAACGGATGTGTTGGAAGAGTAATAACCAAGTATGCTGTGTTGGGCAAATACCTACACATCAGGACACTTTTCAAAGCCATCACGCAAAGGGGGGTCAGTTGAATTTTTTTTTACTGCACAGGCTAATGCTTTAAGAGTGTCTTGATGGAATCAAGGAAATTGGATTGTCCCCCCATTTGCTGGGCTAAAACAAGCCTTTTTTATTTATCCCATTAGAGGAACACAAGAGAAACCTTTTAAATGTCACTAAAAATTTCCCTGCTTTGCAAAGCCCAGTCAAAAGGGTTTTAATTTTCTCTGAGAACTCTTAAGTAATGCAGTATGTCAGGGTTTAATAAATTGTAGGTGGGGATAGTTTTTGTTACAAGTAACTTTATTTTTTCCATTTTTTTTTTAAACAGGTGCTTAGATATGCTTAGGTTTCTTTATATTGAGAGGATGTCAGAGCGCTACCTTAAAGAGCAGAGAACTAGACCTCAGTCCAAATAACAAACAAATAATAGAAAAATATCTGTAAAATCTGTAAACACATAATGGAATCTGTAAAATATTTCAAACAAATTTTATTGACACTTTTTTAAAAGAAAATGTTTTAAAATGTATTAAAAGTAATGATTAGTACTTCTATAAGTGATGCTTCTGTGTTGAGCTTCTTGAATAATTTCTTAAGGGATTTGGTCTTGAAGAAAGCCAACCCCCAAAGGAGAGCCCAGAGATTAGGCATTCAACAGCCTTCCAATAGAGACAGTATCTAGCAAAAACAGATACTGTATTCCCAAGCCATGCAGATAAATGCCTATAATGGGGTAAAACCCCACATTTTACAACTTTCAAAATACTATAGAAACATCAATTAATAAAACCAGGGTTATTTATATGTTATATGGATTACATACATCCTTAGAAACATAATAAAGAGGTGGTCTACACTTACTTTCTCTGAACATATATTTATTTTGCTGTATTTATTGAACATTCTAGGTTTTATGTTGTTGCTGTTGATTCCCCCCACCCCCGATCAATAAAATATTAAAAGTACTGCCAACCACAAAATGTTATAGAGGGAACACCACAATAGGGAACTTTTAAAAAATGAGAATCTATTCCAAGATAGATACGTGACTATCTATAAATGAAGGTGGTTCCTCTCCTGAATCATCACCTTAATAGAAATATCTTTAATCATACATACAAAATGACAGAAATGTACATTATCCATTCCCTAGCTCCCCACACCAAATGAAGAGAAAAAGAGAGAGGGAGAGAGAGACAAAAGAAACTGTGCTAAAGGCAAAATATTTAGTATTTTCAAATGGAATAATGAATAATTAAGTTATAGCAACTATTCTTTTATTACGTGCATTTAAAAAGTACTTTTAGCTCACAACAGGGCCAGATGGTATGAGATTCAACAATGAGATAGTTCTACAGGGAAATCCTCAGGCTGCTAGTGCCACTTTACTAACTGCTGTTTTTATGTTTTGAGTCCACCCTATGACCACAGCTGCTCCAGAGGGAGACCAAATGCCAGCTGACAAAAGAAGGTGAAACAGGATGGGAAAAAGAAAGATGACCGTTTTGTCATGTAACAATCAGCTATCCCTGTACCTTAAATAAATATGCTTTAATAATTAGAATTCATATTCAAGTGCTAGTATCTTCTTTTATGGAAACCCCAGCTTTACTACTTAAGTCCCTAATGCATTCACTATTAATCATTCTATCCTTCATATATAGGGAGATGTAGTTTTTCTTTCCTAGCTGTTGGCAAGGACAACTCAGAAGCTCCAGATAAAATTCTGAGTTGTTAGGCCTTAAAAGTTGAGATGGTTCAAAGTCTCCACCAAATCTATCAACACTGGTAAAAATACTACTAATTTAAAAAAGAGAAACTAATAAGCAACCAAAGGGAAAAGAAGCTAAACATGGCAGTAAGGAAGTATATTTAGAAAAGAGATTACGTAATGAATATTTAATCATTACAAAGATCCTGCCATTGGCTTAACTTCATCACTGTTGGCATAGAATCTATGCTAATCCCAAATCCCAACACTCAGGTGACTAGAAAAGTTGAAAAACTTTAATATTCTCTTTGCTGGGACACAGGGATTCTCACTCTGAATTCTTGCATTCCTAGGACATCCATGGAAGGGCTCTGGCAAATGTATTAACTTATTAACATATTTTGCAAAAATTTAACATGTACGTCCTTTTTCTCTGGTGTTCATAGCTTTCCTCATATTCTTCCTAAAATGGTTAAAGACCACTGTTGTGAGATAGCAGTACAGATTAAACAGGATTGGCCACAAATTGGTAATTGTTGAAACTGGATATTCTCTTTATTTTTGTACCTTGTTGAAGTTTTTGTATTTAAAAGGTTATTTTTAAAACGATTGTGTGAAAAGAATTCATTATGTACAAAATAAATTTTGATAGAGGACTGTGGAATTATCTAAGTGAACTAATGTGAATACTAATTCTATTTTTCCTTATGAGCTAAGTGAAAATGAAATAAGAGATTTGTAATTTATAAGTGTAGAAAACAAAAGTATGGAAATTTTTCATGTCAAAGCTTTCAGTGAGGCAAGTTAGTTTACTTTTGAGTTCCTTATTTTGTTTTATAAAATGTTAAAAGTTGATGCAAAAGCAGGAAAAAAGGAGAGAAAATGTAACGGGCAAAGCAAAGACTGCAAAGAGAAAGTGGTGGTTTGGTCCTTGGGAGGGAGGAGTGAAAGGAATGAAGTGATGGGTCTAATCAAATCACTTTAAAAAGCAGCAGCTTCTGAGTTAACCTTGCCAATCAGAGTAAGCAGGAGCAGGAGCAGGAGCGGGAGCAGGAGCGGGAGCATGCTTGTGCACATTAAACTTCACATGTGTCCTTGAACCTATGGTGCACTTCCTCCTCCCACAGCAGCCAGGGAAGACTTTGTAATGCTCACCCTTAGAGAGAACCTTGAATTCCATTAGAAAGCTCCACAAGACGGAGAAACCCTCAAGTGGCAGCTTGAACCACATAGACAGCTCATACCCTTTACTGATATTAGAAGTGAGCTCATGGGATTAAGTCGGCAAGTACTAGAAAATTAAAAAGTATGAACACACTGACAAATGCCATGATACCAACAAGAATACAAGATATGTCTAAGCCTTTTTTCCTGCTTTTTCTTTACCTTTTTAAAAAAGGGGATGGCAAATATTTAAAACAATGCTACAATAAAGACTGGGCACTAAGTCTACAAAGAAACTCCATAACTTGTCTGGCTAATATTGGGCTAATATAATATCTATATCTATACAGTGATTTGCTATAAAACCATTCACTTATTGATGGCCTAGCACATTTTACAAATAAGCTACACTTAAAAGTAAGAGGAACAGTAAAGGCAGATACCTTGCCTTTGATGTCACATCTATTAAGTTACAGCTCTACTTTGTTTCTTACCAGTGATAAGACATCTTATATAATGTACATTTTTAGTGTTACATGTTTAAAAAGGGACACTGATTCAGTAATGAGCTACTAGGTTGGTGAAACTAGTTTGGAGAACACTTACGAAGAAAATGTCTACTGTCTTCAAATAACAGAACGGTTATTACCTGGAAGGGAGATATGACTTTTCTTCGTAGTTTTAAGAGTCAGAACTAAAACCAGAGTGAGTTATAGGTAGGCAGACATAGATTTAACAGGTAGGAGAAATTTCTAATAATTAGCACTTTCGGAAACAGAATAGGCTATTTTGTGAAGTAAACAGAAATCTTCAGACAGGCTAGCTGGCTTAACCATCTTGTGGAAATTTAGCAGAGAGGAGTCCTGCATTAGGTGGGAGTTGAACCAGATGATCTTTAAATTCCTTTCTACATTTTTTTTTTTTTGAGATGGAGTCTTGCTCTGTCGCCCTGACTGGAGTGCAGTAGCGCCATCTCATCTCACTGCAACCTCTGCCTCCTGGGTTCAAGTGATTCTCCTGCCTCAGCCTCCCGAGTAGCTGGGACTATAGGCGTGTGCCACAACGCCCGGCTAATTTTCTGTAGTTTTAGTAGAGACGGGGTTTCACCGTGTTAGCTGGGATGGTCTCAATCTTCTGACCTCATGATCCGCCTGCCTCGGCCTCCCAAAGTGCTGGGATTACGGGCGGGAGCCACTGTGCCTGGCCAATTCCTACTTTTAAGATTTTACAATTATTATTTATTCAAGGTCATAGTTAGTGGCAGAATAGAAATTAGAATTCAGGTAACGTAACTCCAAACACAGTCTTTCCAAACACAAGGTTATAAACTCCTCAAAAGTCTTCAGGCAAAAATATAAAAGACTGAGGTCAACTGGGTCAGGGAAACTGAAGAGTTCAAAGCCTGTCAACACAGGGCAGTAGGTACTCAGCTCTAGTTGACAGAAGAACATGCCCATGATTGCCATATTTGGAGATTTTTCAAGAGAAGCCTAAAATCTGTACTTTTATATGAAATTAACTGATAGTTAATTATAAATAAATTGTGGACTAACACTACAGGTGTCAAACAAAAACAGATCTATGGGCTGCACATGACTGTTTTGTGACCATAAGACTTTCCTCAAAAACTCCATTTCCAAACTACTGATTTTAAAAAATCCTTCTCTGGAGTCTTCAAATTTATCAACATCCTTTTTGAAATACAAAAATCTAAGCTTTATGTTTTATATTAATTACATCCTAATAATCGCTATGTATATAACAGTACTTTGCCCTGGCCTTTATAGATTATATTCCTGTTACTACAATGGCAGCATTGAATTTGCTTTGTCCCTATTTAATAAATGGTGCTGGGAAAACTGGCTAGCCATATGTAGAAAGCTGAAACTGGATCCATTCCTTACACCTTACACAAAAATTAATTCAAGATGGATTAAAGACTTACATGTTAGACCGAAAACCATAAAAACCCTAGAAGAAAACCTAGGCAATACCATTCAGGACATAGGCATGGGCAAGGACTTCATGTCTAAAACACCAAAAGCAATGGCAACAAAAGCCAAAATTGACAAATGGGATCTAATTAAACTAAAGAGCTTCTGCACAGCAAAAGAAACTACCATCAGAGTGAACAGGCAACCTACAGAATGGGAGAAAATTTTTGTAACCTACTCATCTGACAAAGGGCTAATATCCAGAATCTACAATGAACTCAAACAAATTTACAAGTAGAAAACAAACAACCCCATTAAAAAGTGGGCGAAGGACATGAACAGACACTTCTCAAAAGAAGACATTTATGCAGCCAAAAAACACATGAAAAAATGCTCATCATCACTGGCCATCAGAGAAATGCAAATCAAAACCACAATGAGATACCATCTCACACCAGTTAGAATGGCCATCATTAAAAAGTCAGGAAACAACAGGTGCTGGAGAGGATGTGGAGAAATAGGAACAATTTTACACTGTTGGGGGGACTGTACACTAGTTCAACCATTGTGGAAGTCAGTGTGGCGATTCCTCAGGGATCTAGAACTAGAAATACCATTTGACCCAGCCATCCCATTACTGGGTATATACCCAAAGGACTATAAATCATGCTGCTATAAAGACACATGCACACGTATGTTTATTGCGGCACTATTCACAATAGCAAAGACTTGGAACCAACCCAAATGTCCAACAATGATAGACTGGATTAAGAAAATGTGGCACATATACACCATGGAATACTCCGCAGCCATAAAAAATGATGAGTTCATGTCCTTTGTAGGGACATGGATGAAACTGGAAACCATCATTCTCAGTAAACTATCGCAAGGACAAAAAACCAAACACCACATGTTCTCACTCATAGGTGGGAATTGAACAATGAGAGCACATGGACACAGGAAGGGGAACATCACACTCCGGAGACTGTTGTGGGGTGGGGGGAGGGGGGAGGGACAGCATTAGGAGATATACCTAATGCTAAATGACAAGTTAATGGGTGCAGCAAACCAACATGGCACATGGATACATATGTAACAAACCTGCACAATGTGCACATGTACCCTAAAACCTAAAGTATAATAAAATAAATAAATAAATAAAATAAAATAAAATGAAAAAAAAAAAGAGCAACACTACATTGCCATCTCATCATTTACCTACGGTTCACAATAGCCATCAAATTTTCTACTGATGATATTTGTGCATAAACAATCTCTATACATGTATACATGCATATGGTCCACAAGTATATTTAAATATGCTCCATATTCTATAATTATTTCATGGAAAAATTACTTTTCTTTGAAGAGTCTATTTTTTCTTATCTTTTTCCCATCTTTCAGGCATTAATCACTCTGGGTATATCAGTTTGATCAAAAGCAATATTGACCATTTCTAGAACTTACTCTGTTTACTTAGTATAACTAAGCAAATTGCTTGGTCTCATTTGCAAGCATTTTGTTATTCTGTGTAATTCCTTCATCATTAATTGGTTCTTATAATGTTACATTTAAAAGAACATTTAAAATTTAGCAACACTAAGCGTAGCCAAATATATTTTATAACATGCACATACTTATTTGAATAATACATCTCAGAAACCATCAATGAGCCACCAGTTCAACATTCAAACCAGTTAGTTCTTTTAAAGCAGATGATTAACTCATTTCCTGAATTCAATGAGGAAGAATTGCCTGACATTTTAAAAATTTAAAGAATTATAGAATTAATTCAATTCTGAGGGTACCATCAACTTTAGCCTACAAGATGTTATGATTCAGTTGTAGGTAGCTTAGACATTTAGAAACCTTTATAGTGAAGAAGGTAGGTTTTCCTGGGGATAAAAACTAATTCTTTTGTTTTCAAGCTTACAATAGTGCAAAATGTCAACAATTTCTGGTTAATAGCAATACCAAGAGAGAATGTAGTAGCCAGGGGACCATTAAGGAGGAGCAATTTACTATAGCAGGTCATAACACTTTGACAGTGTCCTATAATTCAGTTAGATGTAAAAATAAGATGACACTGGGTGTTCTCTGAACTCAAAGTAATTTGAACTTGATTCACACTGTACTGTGAGCCAGCTGTTCATTCTCAGATATAAACTTAGCAAAAGAAGTGACTACTCAATATAAAAATGACAGAGAAATAACTGATTAAGCAAAATTATGAATAGGAATATGGGTTAAAAGTTACACTGAAAGGAAAAGCATGATGAATAAAATGTTATCTACATATATGAATTTCATTATATATAACATAGAAGATATGAGGAACTTATTACTATATCCTCATAAAATGCATCCGATAGCTATGAATTCTAGAAGCACTGAGTCAGTATGATAAACTATGATGGCAACATAATGCAGGAAAAAAAAGGGTGGAATCTGCAGTTAAAATACCAGGGGGCTGTGAACCCTGGTTACGCCACTTACTAGCTTTGTGTCCTCAAGCAATTCATATAACCTCTCTGAGCTTTAGTTTCCTCAACTGTAAAATAAGGATAATGCTACACAGACTCCTGTAAGGATAAACTGAGCTAATACAGAGAAACATACTTTGCAGAATAGAAAAATGATTAAAATGTTTGATCTGTAAATACTGGTTTAATCATCTTTGTTCACAATTTTCAGACTTCCTTTGCATTGGCATTTCTTTTTGTTAATCCAGAAACTCTGCCTATGTTTTTGCAGATGTAGAGATTTCTTTGCATAAGGGAATGAATAAATTTGTTTCATTAGTCAACAAATACTTACAAAATGACTCGAAGTTCCAGGACTTAAATACTACTAAAGTCTTGGTACAGTAGTCTCCTTCTATCCGAGGGGGATACATTTCTTTCCTTTTATTTTAGATTTGCGGGTACATGTGAAGGTTTGTTACATAGGTAAACTCGTGTCATAGGGGTTTGTTGTACAAATTATTTCATCAGGTATTAAGCCCAGTACTCAACAGTTATCTTTTCTTCTCCTCTCCCTCCTCCCACCCTTCACCCTCCACCCTCAAGCAGACCCCAGTCAGTGTCTATTGTTCCCTTCCTTGTGTTCATGAATTCTCATTATGTAGCTCCCACTTATAAATGAGAACGTGCAGTATTTGGTTTTCTATTCCTGCATTAGTTTGCTACGGATAATAGCCTCCAGCTCCAACCACGTTCCTGCAAAATACATGATCTTGTTCTTTTTTATGGCTGCATAGTATTCTGTGATGTATATGTACCACATTTTCTTTATCTAGTCTGTCACTGATGGGCATTTAGGTTGATTCCATGTCTTTGCTATTGTGAATAGTACAGCAATGAACATTCACGTGCATGTGTCTTTATGGTAGAATGATTTATGTACCTCTTGGTATATAGCCAGTAATGGGATTGTTGGGTTGAATGGTAGTTCTGCTTTTAGCTCTTTGAGGAATCTCCATACTGCTTTCCATAATGGTTGAACTAATTTACACTCCCACCAACAGTGAATAGGTGTTCCCTGTTCTCCACAACCTTGCCAGCATCAGTTATTTTTTGACTTTTTAATAATAGCTATTCTGACTTGTGTGAGATGGTATCTTGTGGGTTTGATTTGCATTTCTCTAGTGATCAGTGATATTGACCTTTTTCTTTCATATGCTTGTTGGCTTCATGTATGTCTTCTTTTGAAAAGTGTCTGTCCCTGTTTTCTGTCCACTTTTTAACAGGGTTTTCTCTTGTAAATTTAAGTTATTTACAGATGCTGGGTATTAGACCTTTGTTAGGTGCATAGTTTGCAAATATTTTCTCCCATTCTATAAGTTGTCTGTTTATTCTGTTGACAGTTTCTTTTGTTGTGCAGAGGCTCTTAAGTTAATTAGATCCTATTTGTCAATTTTTGCTTTTGTTGCAATTGCTTTTGATGTCTTTATCATGAAATCTTTACCAGTTTCTATGTCCAGGATGGTATTGCCTAGGCTGTCTTCCAGGGTTATAATAGTTTTGGGTTTTACATTTAAGTCTTTAATCCATCTTGAGTTAATTTTTGTATATGGTGTAAGGAAGGGGTCCAACTTCAATCTTCTGCATATGGCTAGCCAGTTATCCCTGCACCATTTACTGAATAGGAAGTCTTTTCAGGGGGATGCATTTCAAAATCCCCAGTGAATGCCTGAATGGTGGATAGTACCAAATCCTATATATACTATTTTTTCATATATATATATGTTTAAGTTATAATTAGGCACAGTAAGAGATCAGCAACAATCACTAATAAAACAGAACAATTATAACAACATACTGTCATAAAAGTTATGTGTATGTGGTATCCTTTCCTCTCTCTCAAAACATCTTATTGTGCTGTATCACAGGTAACTGAAACTGCAGAAAGTGAAACCATGGATAAGAAAGGCTACTGTACACAGCGAAGACTAGATTTAGTATCTACCTTCACAATCTCAATCCTTAAAAAAGGAGTTTATAATCCTTTACAGAGAACTCATTTTAAAAACAAATCTTATTCAGAAGTCTAATCTAAAAATAAGTAAAGGTTCAAGGAAGAATGTTCAAAGGAAGAAAACCTTCAGGCATCTCTGTAGGAATTCACAGAACAGTTTGAAACTACCACGCTGATAGGCGGGCCTCCCCCAACATTTGTGTGAGCCTGGGGCAAGAGTATAAATGGAGCAGCCTACGCAGTGCTCCAACCCACATCACAAAGGTCCTCACAGATGTGAGTATAGACATTTCAGTTTACACGTCCAAATGCAACACACTCCCTCACCTTTCACTCACTTGCCCCTTGGCCACCCTTCAGGCCTAGGGGCACATGTATCAACAGCAAGATCTGCCGTTGGTTGATCCTAAGAGTAAGCTGGGTCATTTGGACTGGTCTCTATATAAAGTCCACAGCATAACTGATGGGAGATGTGATTTTAAAAGTACTAAGCAGCTATAAATTTTATATTTTGGGAAGGGAGAAATAAAAGAGACAGAGAGAGAGAGATGATTATCGTATACCTCAGCTTTCTTCTTCCATCTCTAAACTAATACCTTCTACCACAGTTTAAAGAGATCCTCTACATTTCCTTCAACTTACTCAGTTTTTAAAATGTTAAAATAAAAAAATTTCTAAAAATGAAAAACTGTTAGACAAGTAACAGTTGCATGAAACAAAATCAGTCCATTGCAGAGATTTCTGAGCAGTAAGTCATGTCAACATGGGCATTGTGGTCTCTAATGCATAACCTTCATCTAAGAATACATCAAATTTATCTTTAGAACAAAGTATTTAGCATCCACCACTCAAGAATGTCTATCTATGTGTTACAGCATACTTATTTATTCCTGCCACACTCAATTTTCTAGAGAACAAATAAGCATATTGACCAGATATATCAAGAAAGTCATGAAGCATTCAAATAAACTTAAGATCGAATGTTCATAATCTGAATTCTTTTCTTTTCCATAAATTTGGATGCATCATTTCTTTGAGGCAATATTATTTCTACTCTAAGTATTCTTAGCTTATATCAAACATATTAAGTGATATGCCAAGTAGTGTGTTAGGAGTTAAGAAAAGGAAAAATATCAAAGTCCCTACTCTCAAGGACCCTGGAGTCTAATAGGCGGAGACAACTGTAATAAAGAATGATAAATTACATAACAGATTAAACAAGGATATCACAGAAGCACAAAAGAGGGGGATTTAAAGGGAGGTTGTAGTTAGAGGAAAAGGAGTGAGGTTAGGTCAGGGTCTTCCTCAAAAAGGTGATAACTTTAGTAAAGAGGGTATGGGGAAAAGAATTGTGTGCTTGTGTGTGTGCATATGCACATGTACATGTGTTTTAGGCTGAGGGAGTACCTATCTACAAAGGAACAATCATTTTGCATATTTTATAATACTGTATGTCAAACATTACACAAGAGACCACTAGGAATACTGAAGAAACAGAAAACATGGTCCTTGCATTCAAAGAACTTACAATCCACTGGAAAGACAACACAAAGTGGACAATGAAGTAAATATAATACAGTAACATTAAATATAGATTTTATATTTTTGTACAAATATACATTTACACAAGTATTATATACATATAAAGTATATTCATATATACCATTCTCCAACAGTTCTGTATTATGGAACTATCGTGTGTGTGTGTGTGTGTGTGTGTGTGCGCGCGTGTGTGTGTGTTTCTGAGAGCAGAGGTTGCTTGTCTAAATTATAAATTACTTAGTTTTACATTTTCTACTAAGCTTTCTCAAACTCAGGTATACAAATGTAGTCTCTGACTTCATTTGGCTTCCAAATGACCCATTAAAAAACTCCACCTTTGTTCTCCAATTTGCCATCAGAGAGGAGTTGTTTTATTATTATTTTAATGTGTATGCAAACTTATGGAAAATATGTGGGTTCCAAGACAAACAAAGGGCAGAAACTGTTTAAAAAGAAAACATGCTGAAAAACAATCTGATGTTGGACTGCCTTGTTTATTAGTTCTGTTTAAAAAATGTTCTCTAAAATGCCTTTTTTTCACTTTATTTTGACAAACTAACTGAAAATTGATACACCGAAAATTTATCATAGATCATTTGGTATTGGAAAACTTGGATTTGAATCTTGACTGTATAGAGTTTAGAATTACAAACCTGATACCACAAAATTAGATGTGGATATTTTGTAATTTTGAAATTCTCATCTTCCTGACAGCTCTCTCCTAACCCACCCTCTGAGTCCTAATTTCTGGAGTTGGGGCCTATTTTTTAAAAGATCTATAGTTGACTCTGGTGATCCAGGTTTCAGAACTTCTGAGATATACAAAGTAAGTTCACAATTTCACCAAAGTGAGGAACACTGGATAAAAATGTTTGGTCATAAGAAGTAGGGCCTTGAGAGTTAATCATAAAAATTGAGAAATGATTCATAGATAAGAAAACCACTAGAGGTTTTTGATCACAGAATCATTTAGATATGAAGTGTAATTTAGACAATGAAGTTTATGGAAGACTAATCTGTCATAATTATTTAGGATTAAAAAAAGTCACATAAGAAGTTGCCACAATAATTCACACATGAAGAAATGATAGTTTGGACTAGTGAAGTATCAACAGGAGTGGAATATTTACTATGAAGCTCTTCACACCTTACAAGGTCAACAACTGCAGATCACAAGAATTCCTTTCCCCACAGTCAGGTGGTAGTTGAACCTGAGTGGCAATAATGTTATCAAATGATAAACAGAATACCAAAGTGTTATACTAATTAAGTTACGATGGTGATAATGACAGATAAACAACAATATACCACATAAAAGAACAACCAAGATTTTGATAACTCAATAGGAATTTAAGGTTATGAACCGAAGGGGACAGAGGGAAACCTTTCCTAGTAACATACTAGCCTAATGGTTTTAATACACATGGTTCTTTTGTTACTTTTTATTATATAAATATTTATACATACAGAAAAGTAGACACCTATTACACAGATTCAACGATTAACTTTCTGTCCTATCTATCTTTGCTAAAGTAGATTAAATAAGTTACAGACATCATGACATCTTGTCTCTAAATATATCAGTATATATCAGTATATCAGCACCCAAAAACAAAAACGTATTCCTATATAACCACAATACCATTGTTACACCTAAAAGACTTAACGCTAACTCCATATTAATGTTACATGGTCCTCTCAACTTTTATGGTTATGTATAAATCATGATAATATAGGCCTGTTATTTTTCTCCTCTAAAGCAATTCTATACATTATTTTTGAATTAGTGGGAAAGTTAGTTCTCGAGATTAATCAACTTCGCAAATCCTTTGGATTTTACTGGCAATGTGAGAGAAGCTCCTCTGTAAAAAATGTATCCTTAGAGAATGTTCATTTGATAACAAGTAGAAGTCACTTGGAATTTCATACATAGTGATTCCCTTCCATAAGATTTTCCAGTGTTCTTGAGAGTATCACTTACTTCTTTCCAAGCGTCATGGGTACGGACTGAACAGCAGCAAGAACCATGGCATGCTCAAGACTTTGCCCTTAACAGAACCAAGACCTCTGGCCAGTGTCAGATAATCTGTCACTATAAGCTACTTGTATCCAAGCCAGATATTTATTGCTATTGATCTGCCTGGTCTTAGCAAAAGACTTTTGTTCTCCCAGACCGGGACTTTGACCTCAATTAAGTTATGAATTTCAATCCGATAGACTGCTCCACTTACCCTACTGCTCTCCCTGACTGGATTAATTAGAATTAGCTAGGCCGAGAGTCACCCCGAGCTCCTCATGGATCATGTTATTTTAATAATAAATAAAGGAATAGCAGCAATGTACAAGAAGTATTTTGAAATATTGCTCATCTAGAAACATCATTCAGAACCTGCCAATATCAATTTCTCTGACTTTGATTACCTCATTTATTTTTTATTTCTTTTCATTCACTGAAATTTCTCCTAATTTCAGCTTTCCAAACATGTTCTTTGAATACCAAAATCAAAGTACTTGCCATTTTAGCACTTTGCTGCTATTTCAGAGTTTCATTAGAGAGTAACTCATCAAAGCAGTCATTTGCAAAAATGTAACTTAAAACATTTAATAATCTAAGAGCATCAAGAAAAAAACATATCATCATCTAGGGAAAAGAGTACTAGCCTTTACCTAAAGGCACTTTTCCTATAGCTGGCTAATGCATAAAAAGCAGACAAATAGAATGTCACTGCAAAGGCAATATCCAAGCTTACAAAGAATAAGAATGTGTAAAATACATTTATGTTTAACCCATAATCCATTGGGACCAGATTACATACTGGCCAGTGGGAATTCTAAATCATGTTGATACTAACAATGACTAGTGGGATCAGAAATTGCTAAATATACTATATGGTCCTAATTTTATGATTTAACCTCCGGACATTAAAAAAAGTAATTTAAAAATGTAAAGAATATTATTTAAGAATCTTTGCATTCTGGGACATAGTTTTTGGTATTTGATAATGAAATTATAAAATTTTTAGAAAGCGTAAAGAAAATCCTAAAGCCATATACATTATCAATTGATATTTTTGATGTAGTAAAAACCCTTTTACTTATTTATTTATTGAAATTCTAATTTTTGATTGGATCTAGGGAACATAAATAAAATATTCAATTAGAATGGCCAGGTAGTGATTTCAATATTAAAAGCAATGCAAAATTAATGCATAAACTCTGCCCTTAAATTGGCAAGAATTACAAGTATATTTGGAAGGCACATCCTTAGTGCAAAAAGATATGCCACAACATAATACGTGTTTTATCAAACCATTAAAAACGGAAGTTTTCTCATCAAATAATCTTGTAGAAAAGAAACTGGCATGCATGAAAGTGATTCCTATAATGAAAAATAAACAATTACATATTTTTTAAGTACAGTTATTGGATTTAATCTCCATATGTCCCTCTCCCCCCTTACTCTCACATGCACACTCGCTGTAGAGTATGTAAAACTTTCACTCATTTTAGAGAAGAGTTTAGTATTTTACTATGGAAAGGTGCTACACTCAAGTGCTAGTAAACATTTCTTCCTCAGTACTTGAAACATAGTAGTAATCTAGGAAGGAAGTAAAACTGATATGAAGAGACTCTTTACAATGTGTGAGAGAATCAAGGATTAAGAAAATAATTTGAAGGCTAAGAGTGTTTTCACAATTATCCACTCAGCGGAAAAAGAAGATCAACTGACAAAATGTATTGTGTTTTTGGCAAAGAGCTTCTGTTTTCACACCTGACTTTCGCTGACCTGCCTATTCTTAAGTGGAATTAAAGCAATTCTTTAGAAAATCAACAGGTGACTTAACACATTAGCCCAAGCTTTTCAAAAGACTCTTTAATTAAAATCACAAAGACACTATGTGACAGAAAACAGGAAACATATTTACACCTTCGCTTGCAGATAAAATATTTGAAATATAGACAATGACTGAACATCATATAAATGGTATAAGAATTATATTGAAGTATAGAAATTAGAGATCTAAAAACCTCAAACATTACATGAAAAACTTATAAACAGTAAACATTTTATAGCAAAAAATATTAAATATTTAAGAATTTAATAAGAAATGTGTAAAACCTATATGAGAAAAAAATGTAAAACTCCTGAAAGATGCAAATTAGACTAGATCAAATGGAAAGACACCCTATTCTTGTATTGGTGACTCAATATTATAAAGATGTCAGTTTTCCCTAACTGATAAATTCAATGCAATCCCAATAAAAATACCAATAAGCTATTTTATGGAGTTACGTAAATTATTATGAAACTTCATATTTCAAACAGTACAATAACCAGGAAAATACTTAAAAAGAAAAACTATGAAAGACAAATACCTAGACATTAATACCTATTATAAAGCCTTTTAATTAAAATAATGTACATGCCCAAAGGAACAAGTGGAAGAGGTTATGAAGTCCAAAATTAAACCCCAAAACATAAGGAAATACAATATAAGACAAAGGTGGCATCTCAAATCATGGGGGAACAGATTTTTTTTTTTTTGAGACAAGGTCTGTGTCACCCAGGCTGGAGTACAGTGGCACAATGACAGCTAACTGCAGTCTCGATCTCCTGGACTCAGGTGATCCTCCTGCCTCAGCCTCATGAGTAGCTGGGACCAGAGGTGCACACCACCATGCCTGGCTAATTTTTTTGTTATCTGTAGAGATGGGGTCTTGCTTTGTTGTCCAGGCTGTTCTCGAGCTCCTAGGCTCAAGGGATCATCCTGCCTTGACCTCCCAAAGTGCTGGAATTATAGGTGTGAGCCACTGTGTGCAGCTGGAATAGACTTTTAAATAAATGGTGCCAGGACAACAGGTAAGCCACTTGGAAAAAGACAAAATTAGATCCACATCTCCAATCATACATTTCAGAATCTAAATGTAAACTATGAAACCATACAAGTACTAGAAGAAAATATGGAATCCCTCTTGAAAAGGCTTTTAATTATGACTTAAAATCCAGAGGCAATAAAACGATGAATAAATTTGATTATATAAAAATAAAAAGTTCTTGCATGATGAAAGATACCATAAACAAAATAAACAGACAAATGAAACAAAAATGGGTGAAAATATCTACAACATATACCACAGACAAAGCGTTAATATCCATGGTATATAAAGAACTCTGAAAAAATCGAGTCACGAAAGGCCAAAAACCTGACAGAAAAATGGGAAAAAATGTGAACAGATAGTTCACCAAAACCAGGATATAAAAATGGCCCTGAAATATATAAAAATAATATAAGAACTCACTCATAATTAGAGAAATGAAAACTAAAACAACACTGAGATGCCATTTCTCTACCAGGGCAAAAATGTTAAAATGTGAGAGAGCACAATCTATTGAAAAGGCTATAAGGAAACAGGCTCTCTTATGAACTGCTAGTGGGAATATAAATTAGTAAACCCTTCTAGAGGGAAATTTGGCAATATCTAACAAAACACTACATATGAACCTACCTTTTCACCCAGTAATTCCACTTACAGAAATCTATCCTGAAGGTACACCTCCAACAACATGAAAATACATATGTACAAGGTTATTAGTGGCAGCACTGTTTGTAATTGCAAAGTGTTAGACATTACCTAAACGCCCACAGAATAGGAGAGTGTTTGAATAAACTATGGTACATCCACATAAGGGAGTACTATGCAGCTGTAAATAAAAATCTTCATGAAGTGACATGGAGTAGCTCTAGGATATACCGTTAGGTGAAAAAGTGATGAGCGAAAGAGTATCTATAGTATGTTACCTTTCATGTAAAAAATGTGATATGAAAATGTGCATGTACTCTCTCATTAGTGCAAAAGAAACATAGAAAAGATCAATCAGAAACAAAGGAGACTGGTTACCCATAGGAAGTAGGTGAAAAAGGACTGAAAAGATGGAGATGGCACTCGGGTAGCAGGAATGGGGGAAAAATAACAATCTCTGTGTACATCTATTTATACACCTCTGATGCTCACATCTATAGTAATGTTTCAGATACCCCCCAAATAAACATTAAAGCCAACCATGTATTTGAAGTGAATCTAAAATCGCATACAAACACCCACAAATGAACCTGACCTGAATAACATAACTATACTGAAGGGAGTGGGGAGGAAACAAACATAAGTAACTTTGGAAACCAGTATGTTGACTGGAAACCGTAAGGCTAATGGCAAAATGAACTATACATAAATGTTTTAACATAGTTAGTAAATGTTTCACACAGAGGTATGAGTTAACAATTCTGAAACTCCTTTATGTGTATATACTAGAGTTGAACAGAAAAAAAACACTGCAAATAATAAGAGCTGAGTTTCTGCAAGAAAAAGTTATAAATAAGGAAAGGCTAAACTAAACCCTGTAATTTCGGATTATAATCAAAGTATCAGTGTAAACACATGATATTCAATACAAATACAGATACAGAGATACAGAAATAGAGTATGTGTATATGCATGGATAAGTATACATACATACATTTTCTACATATACATATATTTTGTGGCTCTGGCCATTAAGAGAACCAAGAAACAACCCCGTTCCAACAGGATTGAGCACATCTAGTGTCCAGCTCTTAGTTTTTAAACACATTTTCTAATAAAGGGAACCAGTGATCCTTGGAGAAATGATTGGTGCCAGGACTGGAGTAGGGAAAATATAAGATGAACCTAGAATCGGGGGAAATGGCCAGTTTTTCCTTACAGAGGGTTCCAATTAGTAAATGTAAAAGAAAAGAGGAAAACAGAAAATCACCATTAGGCAAATACCACAATAACAACTGTTGGAGACACAACCCATTGATGGACGCTAAAATTAATGGTCAAAGGCCAGGCATGGTGGCTCACGCCTGTTATCCCAGCACTTTGGGAGGCCAGGGTGGGTGGATCACCTGAGGTCGGGAGTTTGAGACCAGCCTGACCAACATGGAGAAACCCCATCTCTACTAAAAATGCAAAATTAGCAGGGCATGGTGGCACATGCCTGTAACCCCAGTTACTTGGGAGGCCAAGGCAGGAGATTCGCTTGAACCCGGGAGGCAGAGGTTGCAGTGAGCCGTGATTGCTCCACTGCACTCCAGCCTGGGCAACAAGAGCAAAACTCCGTCTCAAAATAATAATAATAATAATAATAATAATGGCCGTATGTTTGAGGAGAAACAGGATTTGCATGGTGTTCAAGTATCTCACTCCACCCCATATTTATTAACTACAAAGAAAAGACAGCAACTTTACAGTCATCAGGCAGACACTATCATAACAAAGTAATCAAGGTTAACATCTCCAGTAATCAGACATAATATTATGAATCCCTTAATATGATACACTAAGAAGGGCATATCACTTCTGTGATATTCTTGCCAAAACTGCATAACATAATTCCAATCAAGAGAAAACATCAGACAAACCCAAAGTGAGGAACATTCTACAAACTAATTAGTTATCTTCAAAAGTATAAGGATAATTAAAGTATAAGCAACTACTGAGGAACTGAATAACTAAATCCAAATTATAATACTGGATAGGATCCTGGAACAGAAAACATTCTCGATATTAGTAGAAAAACTGTTGAAATTCAAATAAGGTCTGTAATTTAAACAATAGTATCATACCAATGTTAATGTCCTAATTTTGACAGTTATATTATGGTTATACAAGAAGTTAATTATCAGGGAAAACTAAATGAGTAGTATATACAGGAACTCTGCACTGCTTTTGCAACTTTTCTGTAGAGTCTAAAATTATTTCCAAATAAAAAATGAAAACAATTCCAGTGTAAACTGTTAATGTTGGATTCAAGACAGAAAGTAGGAAATAACTCCAGAGGCCTAGGGAATGCCCCCAGCCCAGCCCACTATAAGTGGCACCTGAGCACTCCCCGCTGGGGTTTGAGATTGGGCCCACCCAGCCCACCACTGCCACCATAGATGGCACCCACCAGCATGTGCTACCTGCAGGTCTGGGCACTGGCCCACTCCACCCATCACAGCCACCACCACCACGAGTGGGACACTCTGCTTAGGTCCCAGAGGGTTGTCCCACCACTGCTACTACCACTGCCCATGTCACACTCATTACCTAGGGGCTCGAGAACACACCCACCTGACTGACCCACCACTGCCATTTTTGGCACCCAAGCAAGTTACCTGGAGGCCTACAAGTCAGCCTGCCTGGACCTGCTAATACCAATGCCAGGGTACAACACCCTGGGGTCTAAAGACTGGCCCACTTGGCATCCCAGTCCCCAGAAAAACTTCACTAACAACTGTATGCTAAGCCACCAAGGAAATCACAGGTAACACTGATGCTATTTACAGTTGAAGAAATCATCCAGAAATTACACTACCAGAATCAAAACCAAAGTGCCCTACCTAACCAACACCATAGATACATCTTTAGGAAAAAGTTCTCTCCTACAAAAGCAAATTCAAAAACTGGAAGAAGTGACTGTCACAACAGATTGCAGGTATCAATGACCCAAGAAACATGAAAAAGCAAAGGAATATGATACTTCCAAAGGAACATAATAATTCTCCAGCAACATATCCCAATCATAAATAAACTTATGAAATTCCTGAAAAAGAATTAAAAAAATTGATACTAAATAAGCTCAGCGAAATACAAGGGAATTCTGAAAAACAACACACAGAAATCAGAAAAACAATTCAGGATATGAATGAGAAATTTGTCAGAGGTAGATATAATAAAAAAGAACTAAATAGAAATTCTAGAACTGAAGAATTCATTGAATAAAATACAAAATACATTCAAAAGGTTCAACAATAGATCAAACAGAAGAAAAAAAATCTCAGAACTTGAAGACAGGTCTTCGTAGATACCTCAGCCAAACAAATATAAAGAAAAGAGAACAAAAAAACAATGAGCAAAACCTTTGTGACATAAGGACCACCATAAAATGACCAAATAGGCAAAGTATTGGAACCCCAGAAGGCAAAGAGAAAACAAAAGGTTAGAAAAACTATTTAATGAAATAATAAGTGAAAATTTCCCAAGTCTAGCAAGAAATTTAGACATCCAGATATAGGAAGCTCAAAGATCCCCAAATAGAAACAATGTAAAAATGTTTTCTCCATGCCACATTATAGTAAAACTGTCAAAAGTCAAAGACAGGCCAAGCATAGTGGCTCATGCCTACAATCCCAGCACTTTGAGAGGTGAGGCAGGAGGATCACTTGAACCCAGTAGTTCAAGACCACCCTGGGCAATATGGTGAAACTCCATTTTTACAAAAAATAAACAAATTAGTTGAGCATGGTGACACTCAACTGCAGTCCCAGCTACTTGGGAGGCTGAGGCAAGAGGATTGCTTGAGCCTGGGAAATCATGGCTGCAGTGAGCCATTATCATGCTACTGGGTGACAGAGTGAGACCATGTGGCAAAAACAAAAAAAAACAAAACAAACAAACAAACAAAAAACAATCAAAGACAAAATTCTAAAACCAGAGAGAGAAAAGCATCTAGTCACCTACATAGGAACCCCCATCAGAATAACAACAGATTTCTCAGTAGAAACTTTACAGGCCGGGAGAGAATTGGATATATTCAAAGTCCTGAAGGAAAAAAATTGCCCAAGGATATTATGCCCAGCAAAATTATCCTTTGGAAATGAAAAAGAAATAAAGTCGTTCCCAGACAAGCAAAAGCTGAGGGAATTCATCGCCCTAGACTGGTCCTACAAGACATGCTTAAGGGATACTCAGTATAATAACATGCTGTATAGGTTTTAAAAAGTTAAAAAAAAATGCTCAAGGGAGTCCTACACCCAGAAGTGAAACAACAATAACTACCATCATGAAGACATAGGAAAATATAAAAACCACTGGTGGAGCAAACACACAAATCAAGAAAGAGAAAAACCTCAAATGTTACCACTACAGAATACCACTAAACTACAATGATAAAAAATAAGAGAGAAATAAAGGAACAAAGGATATACAAAACAACCAGAAATCAAGTAATAAAATGGTGGGAATAAGCTCTCATATATCAATAATAAACTTAAATGTGAATAAATTAAATTTTCCACTTTAAAGATACACAGTGGCTGAATGGATTTTAAAAATGACTCAACTATATACTGCCTACAAGAAACCCATCTCACCTGTAAAGACACATACAGCCTGAATATGAGAGGATGAAAAAGATATTCCATGCAAACAGAAATCAAAAGCAAGCAGGAGTAGCTATACTTATATCAGACAAAATGAAATTTAAGTCAAAACCAGTAAAAAGAGACAAAGAAGGTCATTATATAATAATAAAGGGATTAATTTAGAAAGAGGTTACAATTGTAAACATACACCCAACACCGCAGCACCCAGATATTATATCAAGCAAATATTATTAGATTTAAAGGGCAGGATAGACTCCAATACAATAGCAATTGGGGACTTTAATACACCATTCTCACCACCAGACAGAAATCATCTAGACAGAAAATCAACAAAGAAATATTAGATTTAAACTGCACATTAGACCAAAAGGACTTAAGAGATGGTTACAGAACGTTTTGTCCAACAGATACAAAATACACATTCTTCTCCTCAGCATGCAGAAAATTCTCCAGGACAGACCATATGTTAGGTCACAAAACAAGTCTCAACAAATTTTACAAAACTGAAATTATTATCAAGTATCTTCTCAGTCTACAATGGAATAAAACTAGAAATCAGTAACAACAGGAACTTTGGAAACTGTATAAACACATGGAAATTAGATAACATGCTCCTGAATCACCATTGGGTCAAGGAAAAAATTAAGGAGGAAACACAAAATTTATTGAACCAAATGAAAATCAAAACACAAAACAGTAAAGACAGTGTTAAAAGGGAAGTTTATAGCAATATAAACCTTCATCAAAAAAGTAGAAATATTTCAAACAAACAATCTAACAAGTCACCTCAAGGAACTAGAAAAACAAGAACACCCGGGTGCAGTGGCTCAGGCCTGTAATCCCAGCACTTTGGGAGGCCGAGGTGGGCAGATCACCTGAGGTCAGGAGTTCAAGACCAGCCTGACCAACATGGTGAAACCCCATCTCTACTAAAAAATACAAAAATTAGCCGGGCGTGGTGGTGCATGGCTGTAATCCCAGCTATTAGGGAGGCTGAGGCAGGAAAATAGCTTGAACCCAGGAGGCAGAGGTTGCAGTGAGCCGAGATTGCACCACTGCACTCCAGCCTGGGTGACAGAACAAGATTGCATCCCCCCCAAAAAAAAAAAAAAAAAAAAAGAAAAAAGAAAAGGAGAAACAAGAACAAACCAAACCCCAAATTAGTATAAGAAATAATAAGTCACAGCAAAACTAAACAAGAGAGACTAAAAAACAAACAAACAAAAAACCCAAAACCAAAGAATCAACAAAATGAAAAGTTGGTTTTCTGAAAAGATAAACAGAAGTTAATAAACCACTTGCTACACTAACCAATAAAAAAAGAGAGAAGACCCAAATAAAATCAGAAAAGGAGACATTGAAACTGATACCATAGAAATACAAAGGATCATCAGAGACAATTATGAACAATTACACAATAAAAAAACTAGAAAACCTAGAGAAAATGGGTACCTTCCTGGACAACACAAACTGCCAAGATTGAATCTGGAAGAAAAATAAAACCTGAATAGACCAATAGTGAGTAATGAGATTGAATCAGTGATAAAAAGTCTCTCAACAAAGAAAAGTCCAGGACTGGATGACTTCACTGCTGAATTCTACCAAACTTTCAAAAAAGAACTAACACCAGTTCTCCTCAAACTATTCTTAAAAAAAAAAAAAAAAAAAAAAAAACTAAAGAGGAAGGCATTCCCCCTAATTCATTCTACAAGGCCAGCATTAACTGATAACAAAATCAGACAAGGGCTCAACAAAAAAAGAAAACTACAGGCCAATACCCCTGATGAACATAAATGTAAACATTCTCAACAAAATACTAGCAAACCAAATTCAACAGTACAGAATACACCATGATCAAATGGGACTTACCCCAGGGATGTAAGGATGGTCCAACACACACAAATTAATAAATGTGATACATCACATCAGTATAATGAAGGACAAAAACCATATGACCATCTCAACAGACACAGAAAAAGCATTTGATAGAATTCAACATCTCTTCAAAAAACTCTCAACAAACTAGGCATAGAAGGAACATACCTCAACATATAACAGCCATATGACAAACACACAGCTAACATCATACCAAATGGGGAAAAATCAGAAAACCTTTCCCCCAAGAACTGGAACAAGCCAAGATTGCCCACTTTCACCACTCCTGTTCAACACAGTACTGGAAGCGTCAGTGAGAGCAATTAGGCAAGAGAAAGAAAGAAAAACCATCCAAACAGGAAAACTTGAAGTCAAACTGTCCTTCCTTAACAATGATATTATCTTATATCTAGAAAAACCTATAGGCTCCACCAAAAATCTCTTAGATCTAATAAACAAATTCAGTCAAATTGAATACAAAATCAACATATAAAAAATCAGTAGTGTTTCCGTACCCTAATAATGAACTAGCTGAGAAAGAAATCAAAAAGGCAATCCCATTTGCAATAGCTATAAAAAAAATACCTGGGAATAAATTTAACCAAGGAGGTGAAAGATCTCTATAAGGAAAACTATGAGACTGACGAAAGAAATTCACAAGAAAATAGAAAGACATGCCATGCTCATGAATTAGAAGAATATTGTTTAAATGACCATACTGCCCAAAGTAATCTACAGATTCAGTGCAACCCCTATCAAAATATTGACATCATTTTTCACAGAAATAGAAAAAATTGTAAAATGTGTATGGAACCAGAAAAGAGCCCAAATAGCTAAAGCAATCCCGAGCAAAAAGAACAAAGCTGGAGGCATCACACTGTCTGACTTCAAAATACATTATAATGCTATAGTAACCAACAAAGCAGGGTATTGGTATAAAAACAGACACACAGACCAGTGGAACAGAATAGGGAATCCAGAAGTAAATCTAGGTATTTAGAGTCAACTGATATTCAACAAAGATGCCAAGGATATACATTGAGGGAAGGCCATCGTTTTCAACAAATGGTGCTGGAAAAACTGGATATCCATATGCAAGGGGATAAACTGGATCCCCATCTCTCACCATATATAAAAATCAACTCAAGATGAATTAAATACTTAAATAGAAGGCCTGAAACTATAAAACTACTAGATGAAAACATAGGAAACTTGGTCTAGACAATGGTTTTATGGCTAAGACTTTGAAAGCAGAGATTAAAAAAAAAAACAAAAATAGCTAAATGAGACTATATTAAACTACAAAGCTTCTGCACTGCAAACAATCAAAAGAGTAAAGAGTCAACCTGTAGATTGTGAGAAAATATCTGCAAATTATCTGACAAGGGACTAATATCCAGAATATACAAGAAACTCAAACCATTCAATAGTTAAAATAATCCTATTAAAAAATGAGCAAAGGATATGAATAGACATTTCTCAAAAGTAGACAAATAGCTAACAGTTACATGAAAGAAATGCTTAACATCACCAGGGAAATGTAAATCAAGACCACAAGATACCATCTTATCCCAGTTAGAATGGTTATTATTAAAAGATTAAAATTTAACAGATGCTGGCAAGGATGCAGAGAAAAACTCTTATACACGGTTAGTGAGAATGTAACTTAGTACAGCCACTATGGGGCAACAGTATGAAGATTTCATAAAAAACTAAAAACAGAACTAACATACATTTCAGCAATCCCACTACGGGGTATTTATCGAAAGGAAAAGAAATAAGTGTATCAAAGGTACACCTGCACTTTGATGTTCACTGTAGCACTATTCACAATACCAAAGACATGGAATCAACTGAAGTGTCCATCTACAGATGAATGGATAAAGAAAATGTGGTATGCATATACAATGGAATACTAGTCAGCTATGAAAAAGAATGAAATCACGACATTTGCAGCAATGTGGATAGAACTGGAGGCCCTTATGTCAAGTGAAATAAGCCAGACATAGAAAGACGAATTTTACATGTTCTCGTTCATATGTAGGAGCTAAAAAAGTTGATCTCATGAATGTAGTGGGTAGAAGGATTGATACCAGAGGCTGGAAAAGGTGTGCTGGTGGGAGGTAGTGATGAAAAGAGGTTGATCAATAGGTATAAACATACAGTTAGATAGAAGGTATAATGTTTCATAGCAGCGTAGAGTTACTACGGTTAGCAACAATGCATTGTATATTTCAAAGCAGTTAGAAGAGAGAATCTGAAATGTTCTCCAGGTTATGGATACCCCAAATACCCTGACTTGATCATTACACATTCTATACATGCAACAAAATACTTATAAACACAAAAGAAGTCAGGAAAGAAAAAATAGAGAAACAGAGCAGATGGGACAAACAGAAAACAAATAGCAAGCTGGTAGACTTAAACACAACCATACCAGTAATTACATTAAATGTAAATGAATTAAACCCTGCAATTAAAAGACAAAGATTATCATACTAGATAAAGACCAAAACCCAACTACACACTGTTTATGAGAGACATGCCTTAAATATAAAGATACAGTGTTATGGACTAAATTGTCTCCCCCATACCCAATTCCTATGTTGAAGCCCTAACCCTCAATATGACTATATTTAGAAATAGGGCCTTTAAAGAGCTAATTAAGGTCAAATTAGGTTATAAAGGTGGGGCCTTAACATGATAGGGCTGGTGCCCTTACAAGAAGAGAGAGAGACACTAGAGATCTCTCCACATATAAGCACAGAGGAAAGGCCCGTGAGGACACAGCAAGATGGTAGCTATCTACAAGCCAAGTTGAGAGGCCTCACCAGAAACCAACCCTGTTGGCACCTTTATCTTTGATTTAGAACCTCCAGAACTGTGGGAATAAATGTCTGTTGTTTATGCTATTCGGTCTGTGTATTTTGTTACAGCAGACCAAGTAGACTAACACATACACATAGGGTACAAGTAAAAGGATAAAAAAGGCTGGGCGCAATGGCTCATGCCTGTAATCCCAGCACTTTGGGAGGCCAAGACAGGTGGACCACTTGAGGTTGGAAGTTCGAGGCCAGCCTGGCCAACATGGTGAAACCCCGTCTCTACTAAAAATGCAAAAATTAGCTGGGCGCGGTGGTGCGTACCTGTAGCCCCAGCTAATCTAGAGGCTGAGGCTGGAGAATTGCTTGAACCCAAGAGGCAGACGTTGCAGTGAGCCAAGATCGCACCACTGCACTCCAGCCTGGGCGACAGAGCTAGATGCTGTCTCAAAAACAAAAACAAAACAAAACAAAAAAAAAACCAAAAAAACAAAAAACGCATTCAGTAGCTAAGCTATGAGATAGGTTAGGTGTATTAAGTGCATTTTCAAATTATGATATTTTCAACTTATGATGGGTTTATCAGGATGTAAGCCCATCATAAGTCGAGAAGCATCTGCAATGTACTTTTTCCTTCTAACTGCTGTCAATGTTGTTGTTGTTTTTTTCTCATTAATTTTCCAGAGCTTGATTTTAATGTGTCTTGCTGTGGATTTTGTCAGGTATATCTGTCTGTGGTTCTCTCAGCTTCTTAAATCTATAGGTTTATGCCTTTTATCAAATTTGGGAAGTTTTCAGCCAGTAACTCTGAATATTTTTTGTAGTTCCACACTCTTTCTCCTCTCCTTCTAGCACTCTGATGACAAAAAAAGTTAGATCTTTTACAATTGTCCCACAGTCCTGGAGGCTCTGTTAATTTCTTTTCCATCTACTTCTCTCTGTTGTTCAAATTATATACTTTCTATTGCTTTATCTTTAAGTTCACTGATCTTTTTATCATTTCCATCTAGTATTGACTGCATCTAGTGAATTTTTATTTCAGCTATTATATTTGCAATTCTACAATTTCTATTTAGTTCCTTTTTAGATCTCCTATTCCTTTGCTGAGATTTTCTGTTTTTTTTCCATTTGTTTCAAGAATGTTTGTAACTACTCGTTGAAACATTTTTATGATGACTGCTCTAAAATCTTTGTCAGATAATTTCAACATCTCACTGTTTGGCGTATGTTGACCTCCTGTTACCATTCGAGTTGTGATTTCCCAGGTTCTTGGTATGATGAGTAATTTTCAATTTTGAGTATGCGAATCTGTATTCTATTTAAATCTTCTAGTTTAGCAGACAGTTTCTCTATTTAGGTTTCTTGTGCAGGTCCTGATCTACTTTTAGGAGTCGTAGTTCCAATAATAATTTCATTTTCAGAGCCCTTACAGTACTATTTGGGTCTGCCTTGCTTGTGTGCTACTTAGAGGTCAATGTGAAAATGTAGGCACTATTCCACACTGTAGTTCAGTTCTCAACCCTTCTGTCATGTTAATTTTGGTCAGTATAATATATGAGCCACTCTGGGATCTTTCCAGGACTCTACATACAAGTTTAAAGCATCTCTTTCTCTAGCTCCCTCCTCTCTAAAATTCTCCTTCACACCATCACTCCCTATTTGGGAAGGGGAGAAGTACTACCTTATTATTGCCTTTAATTCCAGGGTGGGAGGTGATGGATATTCAAGCTTACCACTTGGTCTCCACTGACACCACACTTATGACAGAAGGGGAGTACCATCTGCTATCTCTGGGCAGGAGATGAAAGTCTAGGCTTCCCATTTGGCCTCTTCTGGCACCACCCTGGTGAGGAAAGGAAATCACTCCCTGCTACCACTGGGCAGGAACTGAAAGCCCAAGGTTCTCATTCAGCATCTGTTGATAACACCTTGATGGGGAAGAGAAGCACTGCTTGCTACCACCAGCCAAGGGATGTGTAGGCTTCCCTTTCAGCCTCCAAGCAAGGGGGTGGCATATTCTACCTCCATGTATTTGGCTGGGGTAGGGTGGGTATTGTTGAAAAGTTCTGTTCTGTTAGATTGCCCCTTTTCCTGTCCTTTGGCAAGAGATAACAGGCTTTTCTTATCTGCACCCATTGGTATTTCTGGGTTGTGGGCTTCTCCAGAACCCACTTCAGCTTATAAAGAAACAAAAAGAAAACCCAGAGAAATCACCACAGTGTCATTTCTCAATTCTTGAGGTCCCTAGTCAGTCAGCTCTCTTCTTCTAACCCTTTAGTCTTCTTATGTTTATTTGCTGTGTATGTCCAGGGTTTTAAATCTGAACTGAATAGGAAGAACAGGCAGAAATAAGTCTTATCCGGAACTGAAGACCCCTTATCTGAGCATTAAAGAATAGTTAATACTAATCTTAAATGCACTCTTTCAGAGAATAAAGGAGTATTTCCCATCTGGTTTTATGCAGCTAACAACTATCTCTATTTGCAAATGATATAATCTTGTATATAAAAATTATAAGGAATCCACTAACAAACTGTCAGAACTAATAGAAGTATTCAGAAAGAATGCAGGATACAGATCAATAAACACAGATCAATTTTTTTTTTTTTAATTTTTGTAGCAACACAGAGTCACTATGTTGCCCAGGCCGGTCTCAAACTCCTGGCCTCAAGTGATCCTCCTGCCTTGGCCTTCCAAAGTGCTGGGATTACAGGTGTGACCCATCATGCCTGGCCAAAAATTAATTGTATCTCTATACATTAAAAATGAACAATCGGAAAAGGAAATGAAGAAAACAATTTCATTTATAACATTAAAAACGTAAAATATTTAGTAATAAAGTTAACAAAAGAAGTGCAAGACTTGTACACTGAAAACTATAAAACATCACTGAAAGAAATTAAATAAGACCTAAATAAATGGGAAGGCATCATGTATTGATGGACTTAATATTTTAATATGGTACTATTCCCCAAGCTGAACTATAGATTCAATGCAGTTCTTATTAAAATGTTCACTGCCTTTCTGGCAAAAATGAACAAACTGATCCTAAAATTCACGCGGAAATTCACAGGGCCCAGAATAGCCAAAACAACCTTGAAAAAAGGTGGAAGAATCACACTTCTCAATTTCAAAACTTACTACAAAGCCATAGTAATCAAGACTGTGTGGTATTAACATAAGGAAAGACATATTGATCAATGGAATAAAATTAAGAATCTAGAAATAAACCCTCATATTTATAAACAAATTTATTTTTGACAAGAGTGCTACAATGACTTAACGCGGGAAAGAACAGTCTTTTCAGTAAAGGTGGTGAAACAACTGGATATACATATGTAAAAGAATGAAGTTAGACCCCTACTTCACGCTCTACCCAATTAACTCAAAATAATCGAAAGACTTCAATGTAAGAGATAACACTATAAAATTCTTAGAAGAAAAAGGCTTAATCATCATGATCTTTGATTAGGCAATGATTTCTTAAAACCACAAACAACAAAACAAAAAATAAATAAGATCATAAAAATTTAAAACTTTTATGTTTTTTTTTTTTTTTTTTTTTTTTTTAATTTATAAAAGAAAGAGGTTTAATTGCCTCACAGTTCCTGAGGGCTAGGGAGGCCTCAGGAAACTTACAGTCATGGTGGAAGGGGAAGCAAACATGTCCTTCTTTACATGGCAGCAGCAAGGAGAAGTATCCTAAAACTTTTATGTTTTAAAGGACACTATCAAGCAAGTAAAAAGACAATTCAATGAACTGAAGTATCTGCAAATCATACATCTGAAAAGGGACTTGTATCCAAAACATATAACTCTTATAACTCATAATAAAGAGACAAATAACACAATTTTTAAAATGAGCACAAAATCTGAATAGAAATTTCCACAACGAACATATACAAATGACCAATGAGTACATGAAAAGATGCTCAACATCACTAACCATCAAGGAAATGAAAATCAAAACCACAGTGAGATGCTACTTCCCATACTTTAGGGTGGCTATAATCAAAAAGATAGATGATAACAAGTATTGGCAAGGATGTGGAGAAACTAGAACTCTCATACATCGCTGCTGAGAATATAAAATGGTGCAGTCTCTTTGAAAAACAACAGGCAGATCCTCAAAAGGTTAAACATAGAGTTATGCTATGACCCAGCAATTCTACTCCTAGGTATATACCTAAGAGGAATGAAAATATATGTGTGCATGTCTACATTCAAGAAAGCTCACAGTCCCTTTATTCATAATAGCCAGACACTGAAGGAAAAAAAAGACACCTAAATGTGCATCAACAGAACAGATAAAATTGTGGTATATACACACAATGAAATGTTATACAGCAATAAGGGAACAATTGATACATGTAACATGAATGACTCTCACAAATGTTATGTTGAACATAAGCTTAATCCAAAAGTATATATACTTTATTATTCCAAAGATTTGAATTTTAAGAAGAGTTAGAACTAATTAGGGGTCACAGAAGTTCAGAATAATAGTCACCTCAGGGTGGAAGTGAAGGATGGATATTAACAGGAAGTAACTTTAGGGAACAAATTTTCTAGAAGTTCCAGGAATGTTCTAATTTGAAATAGGTGGTAGTTACACAAGGGTATGTGTATGTGTATAGATGTGTGTGTGTATCTATATGTATGTAAAATGCACTGTGCTGTATCCTTAATGTGCTGTACATTTACCTCACTGAATTTATTTTAGACTTAATAATTTTAAATAATGAAGAAAAAACTTTATGTACAATATTATACTAAATAGCTTTAAAATATATACATGTAAGTAGAAAAAATAAAGATGAAAATGAAATACATACAAATTTTACAGTGAAGAGGTTAAGAGCTTGGGCTTTGGAGTTAGAATATTCAAATCTAGGCTTTGGCCTTCACTAGCTCTATAACGTCTTTAAGCTCCTGTTTCTTCACCAGTAAAATGTAGAGCATAATATATGCACATTATGGGACTGATGCAATGACTAAAAGAGAATGCATATAAAAATCCTGATGCATAGTAAACACTAAATACTTGTTATATCCTACCCACCCCACCCCTCCCCACACAGATACGCACTATGTAATGGGATTACAGATGGTTTTATTTATTGCTTTATACTTTTCTCATGTTTTTGAAATCTTTTATAAGACACAGACAGGCACAAGGTATTCACTGAGAGGGCACAGGGCTAGTCTATAGACCGTAAGCTTATACAATTTATACATCATAAAGCCTTTATACATTTCTGTACCACTTAAACAAAATGTTTTTCTTTTAAACTGCATAACACCAGTACACAGTACTGACACATACACCACAGATGCTCCTACTCCTCCTACCAATAAATGTTCAGCATTCAAATACCTTTTAATGTGCTTTGGAGGGTAGTTTTAATCTTTCTTCAGGGCTTGAAAAATCAGTTACTCAAGAAGTCAGAGAAGGGTGTGTGGTGTGTGTGTGTGTGTGTGTGTGTGTGTGTGTGTACGTAAGCCATATCCTAATCCCAAATGTGGTAAGAACCTAACTTCCAGAGTGGAACTAAAAATCAATACCAAGCAGTGGAAGAGACAAAACTGTATCCATAATACTGTCAGATAACAAATGAAATCTATACAGCATCTTTCTTAGAAATAAAATTTCAAGTTTCAATTCCATCACAGTCACACAACATAGAAGCCGCAGTGCAAAAAAAGTGTATGAGATAGACTGAAGGGTAAAAAATGACAGGGAAACACAGAGCAGACTTTGACATATCTCTAATTACTGCTTCGTTTCAGACTAATGGTAAAAATTAGTCTTCAGATAGTTGATAACATCAGACTGTCTGTGCTGAGTTAGTACCAAGATCTGTGGCCAAGCAAATACTTCTAATAAAATTGATTTTCCTTTCTGGCAACCAATAGGCCAGTCAATAATAATGTTGTTTAAGAAATATTGAGTCATGAGGGAGATGAACATTTCCTTCCATTTATTATGTTTGTATTGTCTGTATTTGAAAAGCGTTTTCAATAACAAAACCAAAGAAGATATTACAAGCAAAAGAGTTATTCTGAGCGCTAATCTCCAGAAGCCCTCTGACTTCGAAGCACGTTAGCAACTCAAACTGGAAAAGCCAAAAGCATCCCATTAACTAAAGTTAGATTGTATAGATTATGACTGTCAAAACAGAATCAAAGCTGGTGGCTACACACAATGGTCATGTGAATACAAAGGAAAACACTGTGCCAGGCATATAATTCTAACAGATCCGTCCTAAAAACCTACATGGAACTTTTACTTTGCATTAAAGCTTAGTGTTTAGTAAAGAATGTTCTATAAAGCTACCTATAGTTTTTGGATTGTTTGTCTCACACTATCCAAACAAATAGAACGTAAGAAATCCGCAAGGCAAAAACCTCAGGCAATGCCTAACTTGGAGAAATTTCCATATACAATACCTCCAAACAATGTGTTTGGTTAAAAAAATTGTTTTGTTGTTTTTTAGAGATAGGGTCTTGTGCTCCATCACCCAGGATGGAATGCAGTGGCACAATCATAGTTCACTGTAACCTCAAACTCCTGGGCTCCAGTGATCCTCCCACCTCAGCCTCCAGAGTAGTTAGGATTACAGGCACCCACCACTGCATCTAATTAAAAAAAAAAAATTTGTGGAGATGGGGTCTCACTATGTTGCCCAAGGTGGTCTCAAACTCCTGGCCTCAAGTGATCCTCCTGACTCAGCCCCCTAAAGTGCTAGGATTACAGGCATGAGCCACATCACATCTGGCCAGCTTTTTTTTTTTTTTTTTTTTTTTTGCTTGTTGTTTTAATTTAGTGGTAATAGTGGTTGGGGAAAGTTGGATGTTGAAAAAATGACTTTGAAATTTACACAGAAAAATAAATAAGCAAAAATAGAAAGTATTTTGAATGAGTAGCAAAGGAATTTGCCCAACCAGATTTAAAAATATATTTTGAAGCTATAATACTTAAAACAGTGTAGCACAAATATATGAACAGAAAACCAGAGCAATGGAATGGAAGAACAAGCCCCCAGGATAGACTGAAATACATAAAAGAATTGAGACTATGATAAGACAGTTCAAATTGCTATAGAAAAGATACCAATTATTCAATAAACATTACTGGAACTGGCTAGTCATCTGGACAAAAATAAAGTTGGCACCATCTGGACAAAAGTAAAATTCCTATTACATACATAGGATACATATATCAATTATAGATGAGTCGATAAAAACCATGAAATAATGAAAGTACTAGAAGAAAATGTGAGGTAAAATTTTAACGACTATATCACAAAGAAAGTGCAATTTTCCTTACTATATAAAAAGTTCCTGTAAGGAGAAAAATATCATCAATACAATGGGAAACTGAGGAAAAGCTACATTAAAAATATGATATACCATTCATCATTCATCAAACAGGCAGAGAACAAAAAGCGTTATGATGAACTATTTGGCATGGCTAGAGAAACAGGAATTCTCTCACACATTGCTGGTCGAAGTATAAATTGTTACAGTCCATTTATATGGTTCTAGTTAACTAAATTATGATACATTCTCCTGGGAACTGGTTGGATGATGGTGCCAATTATGGTGAGTAGCAGGCGGGGAAGGGTGGGCTGTTGAGGGATGCTGGTGTTTTAGTGTTAGATATTGTGCTTTTGAAGTGTCTGAGGGATATCAAAGAAGAGATATGTGTGTCTGGAGCTACTGGCTGACATCTGGGTTGGTGATAAACATTTATTCTACTTTCTCAGTGAAATAGGAGGTATTCTGAAGATAAAGACCAGAAGATTTGGTAGTCAAATTTAATGATGATATTACCATGATTTATGGTAACACCAGTGTTGTGTGATTTTATTTTCATTTTTAGCTTTTTCCAGAACTTAAGTGTAAAAAGACAAAGATGCCTATGTTACCACTTCTATTCAACCTAGTACTGAAAGACCCAGCTGGAGCAATTAGGCAAGAAAATGAAATAAAAGGCACCCAAATCAGTCATTAGGATGTCTATTGTCAAAAACACAGAAAATAACAAGTGTGGACAAGGATGTGGAGAAATTCGAATATCTGTGTATTACTGGTGAGAATGTAAAATGGTGCAGCTACTGTGGGAAATAATATGGCAATTCCTCAAAAACTTAAATGTAGAATTATCATATGATCCAGCAATTCTATTTCTAGGGTATATACTCAAAAGAAGTGAAAGCAAGGACTTGAACAGACATTTGTACACCCATGTTCACAGCATCCTTATTCATAATCGCCAAAAGGTAAAAGCAAACCAAGTGCCATAGATATTGGAATAAACAAAGTATGGTCAATACATACAAATAATATTCGGCTTTAAAAGGGAAGGAAATTTTGACACATGCAACCACATGGATGAACCTTGATGATGTTATGCTGAGTGAAATAAGCCAGTCAAAAAGGGACAAATATTGTATGATTCCACTTATATGAGGTACCCAGAGTAGTCAAATTCACAGAAGTAGAAAGTAGAATGGTAGTTGCCAGGGGCTGAGGGAATGGAGGAACGGGAAATTAGTGTTTAATGGTTAGAGTTTCAGTTGGGGGAGATAAAAAAGTTCTGTAGATGGGTGGTGGCAATGGGCACACACAATATAAATGTATTTAATGCCACATAACTATACACTTAAAATGGTTAAAATGGTAAATTTTATGTTATGAGTATTTTACCACAATAAAAAAGAGAAAGAAAACCAAAACCTTAGGTTCTGGAAAGGTGTAAATTTTAATGACCCTGGATTTGGCAATGGTTTCTAAAGTATGACACCATAAGCAAAACGAAAAAAGAGAAAACAAATGATAAATTAGAGTTCATCAAAATTTACAATCTGTGCATCAAAAGACACTATCAAGAAAATAAAGAGAAAACAGACAAAAAGGGAGAAGACACTTGCAAATCATGTATCTGATAAGGGTCTAGTATCCAGAATATACAAAGCACTCCTACAACTCAACAACAAAAAGACAAATCACTTTAAAGGGCAAAGACTTAGACATTTCTCCAAAAAACATATGCAAATAGTCAACAAGCATATGGAAAGATACTCCATATCATTAGTCATTAGGGAAATGTAAATCAAAATTATACCATGATGAGATATCACTTCATACCCACTAAGATAGTTATTTTTTAAAAAGCAAATATAACAAGTATTGGTGAGGATGTGGTGAAACTGGAAGCATCATACATAGCTGCTGGGCATGAAAAATGGTGTAGCTCCTATGGAAAACAGTTTGTCAGTTGCTCAAAAACTTAAACATCAAATTACCATATGACCCAGTAATTCCACTCCTATGTCTACAACCAAAAGAACTGACAACAGGTATTCAAACAAAAATAAAAGTACACAAATTTCACAGTGGCATTACTCACAACTGCCAAAAGACAGAAACAACCCAAACTGCCCATCAATTGATTAATGGATAAACAACATGTGGGATATCCAAAAAATTCAGCCATAAAAAGGAATGAGGTATTGTTACATGTTACAATATAGATACACCTTCAAAACATTATGCTAAGTAAAAGAAGTCAAACACAACCATAAATTTTATGATTCCCATTTATATAAAATATCCAGAATAGGCAAATCTATAGAAACAGAAAGCAGATTAGTGGTTGCCAAGGTCTGGGGCAAGGGGACAAATAAAAAAATTTTAAAAAGTGACTGCTTAGTGGGAACAGGGTTTTCTTTTGCGGTGACAACCGTATTACAGAACTATATAGCAGCAATGATTACACAACATTGTGAAATGTACTAAACGCCACTGAATTGCACATTTCAAAAGAGTTAATCTGGTAAATTTTATGTTATGTGAATTATACTTCAATTTAAAAAATAAAAGCTCTTCTTTATCACTCTTACCTGACAGTTAATGTCAGCTCTATGTTGTAGCAAGACTGTGACTAGTTCCTTATGTCCTCGATCACAGGCCCAGTGAAGTAGAGCCCTACCCTAAAAACACAGAAGATAAATGAATTTGTTATCTCAGTTGTGGGGCCATGTAAAAGATATAATGTTTTAAGAAAGACAAGGAAATATTTAAAATTATGGGTTAATTATTCTAAGAATGATTGATATAAAAAATGCACTATGGAAAAAGCAATAAACAATCAATGGGGCAGGGCATGGTGGCTCATGCCTGTAATCCCAGCACTTTGAAAGGCTGAGGCGGGTGGATCACTTGAGGTCAAGAGTTCGAGACCAGCCTGGCCAACACGGTGAAACCCTGTCTCTGCTAAAAATACAAAAATTAGCCAGGCATGGTGATGGGTGCCTGTAATCCCAGCTACTTGGGAGGCTGAGGCAGGAGAATCGCTTGAACTTGGGAGGCGGAGGTTGCAGTGGGCCGAGATTGTACCACTGCACTCCAGCCTGGGTGACAGAGCAAAACTCCATCTCAAAAACAACAACAACGACAACAACGAAAACAATCAATGGGAAGCCCCAATATCTACTTCTGGGTCTGTACTAGCCCAATGCCTGCTTTCAGCTCAATCAGTTCACTTACAGAGTGGAGATAATGATAGTAATAACAACAATAATACGAATAATACCTGTTAAATGAACTATAAGAAAATGTTTTGTAAACTGTACTTTATAAAGTATAGTTTTCTTAAATATTATGTCCATTTCTTCTTTTTTTTCTGGAAAGAAATCATAATAAAAAAGCAAGCACTTAAACCTAGGTAGAAATCATAATCTAAATGTACTATAACTAAATTTCCTCAAGTTTATTCCTTAAAAAGATTATTTAACCAGTTTGAAAATAAGCATTTCTCCTTACTATTGCAAGTTTACACTCTGAATTACCTCAAAAACACTAGTACGATCTATTAGTGTCTATCATCAAACAGTTGACTGTGAAAGCCACTTGTAAAAGAGAATGGATGATTAAATATTAGGAGATAAAGTACTAAATATGAAATATTAATTTTAACACTTGTCTACCAAAGACTCACAGTTACTATTACATGTGTTATTTCTATTCTCTACTGCCAGAAAATCTTGTTTTAGCTAATGAAAAAAAAAGCCTACTTGGTTCAAAAGAATAAACAAAACCGCAAAAGCTAAGGGCTTTTCTGAATAAATGAGTGATGCATGGCTTACTACTTTCTGAGGATGGTGATGATGTTGTCATTTATAAAGAATGGAATGTTTTTCCACATTAAGTTGAAATCCCTACTTTATGTCATTTTAGAAAAGATTTAAATAGATATAAGCTAGGGCAAGGATTGATTTAAAGTAAAAAGCACCTTTCAAGAAACGGCTTTTCTAAAACTGCATACATTCTTTTTATCATTCAGACTCTCTTCACATACCTATTAGTTCAACTAATTAAACTAGGATCTATTCTTTAAACAAAAAACAAATTAGGAAAACTTCTTCCCTACAAATTGTCTTCTTTTGCTTTCATTTGCTTTACTTTTATTTACCTGTGAATATCTGTTTTCTAATAGGCTTACACAAAATCCTAAGAGGGAGGAAAGCAGAGAAAAAGTGTGGTCAATTCATTCACAATTTATTGTAGTATCAAAATAAAAAAAATTTTATTTCGCCTTGTTCAGAGCCCACTAGGAATTATTTATTTTATTTTATTTTATTTTATTTTATTTATTTTATTTTGAGACGAAGTTTCGCTCTTTTGCCCAGGCTGGAGTGCAGTGGTGGGATCTCCGCTTACTGCAACCTCCGCCTTCCGGTTTCAAGCAGTTCTGCCTCAGCCTCCCAAATAGCTGGGATTACAGGGACCCGCCACCATGCCCAGCTAATTTTTGTATTTCTTTTTAGTAGAGACGGGGTTTCACCATGTTGGCCAGGCTGGTCTCGAACTCCTGACCTTGGGATCAGCCCGCCTTGGCCTCCCAAAGTGCTGGGATTACAGGCGTGAGCCACCATGCCCAGCCAGGAGTTATTTTCTAGTGGAGACAATTCTAAAAGTCCAGGTGAAAATGTATTGTTGAGTACTAGAGCAGTTTCCTATGTTAAAATTTTTGTAGCTCTAATGTGACCTGCTGTTACTAGGGCTCTAATTCAGAAATCCTCCATATGAACAATTAGATATTTTAATGAGACTCTGAATAAATACTAATGAATAAAATATTCTATAGGTCCATGTTATTGTTTCACAGCATTTATTAATACATTAAAAGAATCAGACAAAACTTCAAAGTCTATCATTTTTAGTTCTAATTGTAAGTGTGCATTTTATGTCTATTAGGTTAAACTATTGACAAGAGTTACTACATAGTTAAGATGATGTGTGATATACTTACACAGGGTACTTACAAAAACTACGTAATAGTTAAGTAGGACAACATAATATGTCCTGTACTTTTACCATAAGATTTATACATAATTTCTATCTCTCAGCCACGTTCCTGAATTTTCCTTAGGTTTGACCCAGTAGGGTTATATCAACTAAAGCTAAAATATAAATCCTTAGCTGTTTCAATGGTAAAGCTGACAAGCAACACATTTTACTGTTAATGGGAGTTATATTTTAAATTTCCCATATTTTAAATTTTTCATGTGGTGCCAAAAATTTACTTTAGGGGAAACACCTATGACTGGACCTCCATAGTGATTTTCACTTTGGATATATTTTCCAGAAGCGGGGCACATGTATAGCAATGTTTTAAGAAGGATGATGTGCTCTCAGACATTTACGCCATACTTTTTAACACATTTTCTGACCTGCAATGCAATTAATTCTTGTAACACATTATTTTAATGGTACACTAATTAACCTTGAATTAGAATGAATTCTCTGACAATGACTTTCTGTAGAGGCACTGAAGATATCTACATTAAGACCACCTAATGATTAATATTCCATGCAGTATTAAAAAGCTCAAAAACAAGAGTAGGATTAAACATACTTGTAAATAAACACAGACAAAACAAGTCAGGCTTTGGAATTTTAACCTTCAAGATGCTCTATATTTAAATGAACAAAACCCAGCAAAATGAGGTGTCTGTGATACCTTTTACTTCTTCAAATTATAAAATTCCTAAAAACATGCTCTAATTTAAGATTATTATTTACTCACTAACATAACCAGTAATCTGCAGAGATGCTATCCTTATAATTAATTACGATAAAATCAGGAAATAAACACCTGTGGTTTCTTTCCTTTCTCTTTGTTAACTACAAACACACCTAGACCAATGCAATTATTAAACTATTTTAGGTAAAGAATTCCATAATCTCTCCTCCAGAAGGAAAACCATAAATTAGGCGTGCATTAAAACTATATCTTCTAAGACTTTATCTAAATTTATGAACTATTTTACCTATTTGTCTATATAATTGTTTTATCTTTTTCCATGAGTGATATAATCTCTTATACATTTTCAAGTTAAATTTATTTTTATTGCTACCAAAATAAGTGACAATTCTTTGTTTCTAATTTTTAAAACTCCTCTGGAAAAATATCCCAGAAGTATTCAGGAGATCGGTGGGGGAGAGCCATTATTAAAAGGAACCTTTGTTAGGCCACCAGAAGACCACAAACACTGGAGAGCTCTGAATAAATTCTGGAACTCAAATACAGTAAGATGCAGGGAGAAAAAGAGTTCTCATCTATTAACCAAGGGTGCTAACACTGTCCTACCTCAGACAGATGAATGACTTTAAAGTGCTTTGAAAGCACAGGGTAGCAGCTAACCTATTAAGTGGTATTACTTTCATACCTTCTGGAAAATACAGAGAGCACATCTTAATGTATGAAATGCTTCTCTGATTTCCTTAGTAACTCGTCCTTAAACCATGTAGAATTTTTTTAAAATTAGACTTTTCTCCTCAGTATCACAAAATTTAAAAAAAGAGTAGAAATTCTGGCCAGGCGCGGTGGCTCACATCTATAATCCCAGCACTTTGGGAGTCCGAGGAGGGCAGATCACCTGAGGTCAGGAGTTCACGACAAGCCTGGCCAACATGGTGAAACCCTGTCTCTATTAGAAATACAAAAAATTAGTGGGGTGTGCTGGTGCGTGCACCTGTAATCTCAGCTACTTGGGAGGGTGAAGGCAGGAGAATCGCCTGAACCTGGGAGGTGGAGGTTGCAGTGAGATGAGATCGTGCCACTGTACTCCAGCATGGGCAACAGAGCAAAATTCTGTCCAAAAAAAAAAAAAAAAAGATGGGGAGGGGAGAGGAGGGAAAGAAGGAGATTCTATTATAAAATGAGTCTTGATGTTCTTATGGGATTTTGAGATCAAATACAAAGTATGTATACCATACATATAATAGATAAAAACATGGCAAAGTTGGTATATTTAAATTTGTAAGAGTTGTCCTTCTGTCATTCTATCAAACACATATAGTATATGGTATGGTACTGTCTAATTAGCAAATGAAATACTGCAAACAGGTAGATCTGAATTTCTCTCTGCAAAAAAATTGGATATCAATTTATAATTGTAGTAGAGATTGACTTCAACTACCAACAACCTGTAATGTCCCCATCTCCTCTGTACTGTCTTCTACCTTTTGCTGCTACTACTGTAGCAACTGGCCATAGTGAGAACTCCCCTACCTGCGATCACCAGAAATTACACAATGCCTCCTTCTTTCACTTCCCTGTCCATAGTGAAATGACAATCTTGTTTCAAAAACTTAGGAATAAGATTGAAAAATAGTCTAACACCTCAAGATATACCTAGCATGGATGCCAATGACTCCTTGTGGGATAATTTACTTACGAGCATTAAAAAGAAAATCACACACCAGTATGTGTGATACACACTTAAAATCAGCAACTACTGGATCTCGATCTCTTTCACTGGCAAAGATCTAGGGTAGGGAAAAATGGTGTTGCTTATTTGTCAGGAAATTGAGAAAGATTTTGAATACACTACTTTAAAAAATGTGGCTGGGTGCAGTGGCTCCTGCCCATAGTCCCAGCATTTTGGAAGGCCAAAGCGGGCAAGTACGAGACCAGCCTGGGGAACATGGCGAAACCCTGTCTCTACAAAAAATTAGCTGGGCATGGTGGCACACTTCTGTAGTCCCAGCTACTCAGGAGGCTCAGCTCAACAGGAGAATCACTTAAGCCCGTGAAGTCATGGCTGCAGTGAGCCGTGATCGAGCCACTGTACTCCAGCCTGGGCAACACAGTGACACTCTGTCTCAAAAGAAAAAAAAAAAATCCCTTCACAAGAATTTACTAAGCTATAATGTCAGTGACTTCAGGGTGAAGGAATATGAAAGGGAGGTATTATTTCATCCTTTATAAAGGAGGTAATTAACAGCAGTAATAATAGGAAGTTGCCATGAAAACAGCCCAGGAATCCATCATAAGACAATGGTATATTCACACGATGGAACATATTCAGCAGTATAAAAGAAGGAAGTACTGAATTATAGCAATATGGATAAGTCTCAAAAACATTATGCTGAATGAAAGATGCCCTACACAGAGGAGTACATATGTATAATCCCATATATATAAAGTTCGAGAACCAGCAGAACTTATCTATGGTAGAATAATATCAAAACGGTGGTTACCTTTTTGGGATTAAAAGAAAACAGTGGCTGGGAAGGGGCATGAGGAAACTTTCTGGGGTGACAGCAATGTTCTATATCTTGATAGGCACTTCAGTTACACAGGTATATGCATTTGTCAAAGTTCATCAAATCTGTACTTAAGACTTGTGCATTTCGTTGTATATAAATATTATTTTAAAAGAAAAACCAAATACTGAATTCTAGTTAATTATATGCATGTTAAAATATTTAGAAGAAAGTGTACTGTTGTCTGTGTACTCTAAAACGTATCAAAAAATAAAAAAGATTTGATGAATGGCTAGATATTGATAAAGCAAGCATAGTAAAATATTAATGGTAGAATTGAGATGGTAGAAATATAGATGTTCACTGTAAAATTCAACTTCTCTGTATGTTTAACATTTTTCATAATAGATTCTTGGGGAAAAAATCAAACAAAAATTTGTACACCTATGTTCAGAGCATAATTCACAACAGTCAAAAGGTAAAAGCAAACCAAGTGTCCATCAATGGATATCTGAATAAACAAAATGTGGTATACACATACAATGGAATATTATTCATCTTACAAAGCAAGGAAACTGACACATGCTACAATATGAACGAACCTTGAAGATGTTACACTGAGTGAAATAAGCCAGTCAAAAGGGACAAATATTGTTATGACTCCAATTAAATGAAGTACCTGGAGTAGTCAAATTCAGAGACAGAAAATAGAATGGTAGTTGCCAGGGGCCAGGGGAAGGGAGGAATGGGGGGTGTTTAATGGGTACAGAGTTTCTGTTTTTTTTTTGAGACAAAGTCTCACTCTGTCACCCAGGCTGGAGTGCAGTGGTGGGATCTCGGCTCACTGCAACCTCCACCTCCTGGGTTCAAGAGCTTCTCCTGCCTCAGCCTCCCGAGTAGCTGGGATTACAGATGTGCAGCACCACGCATGACTAATTTTTGTATTTTTAGTAGAAACGGGGTTTCACCATGTTGGCCAAGCTGGTCTCAAACTCCTGACCTCTCAGGTGATCCGCCCACCTCAGCCTCCGAAAGTGCTGGGATTAAGGTATCAGCTACCACACCTGGCTTGGTACAGAGTTTCAATTGGGGAAGATAAAAAAGTTGTATGGTGGTGGTGGTTACATATGCGAATGTATTGTTTTATTTATTCATTTTTTATTATGAGACGGATCTCACTATGTTGCTTGGCCTAGTCTTAAACTCCTGCGCCCAAGAATTCCTTGTGCCTGAAAGCGTGAGCCACTACACTTGGCTCATGTGGGAAAAAAAAAAAAAAAAAAAAAAAAAATATATATATATATATATATGTATGTATGTATATTTTTGAGACGGAGTCTCACTTTGTCGCCCAGGCTGGAGTCCAGTGGCACGATCTCAGCTCATTGCAACCTCTGCCTCCTGGGTTCAGGTGATTCTCTTGCCTCAGCCTCCCAAGCAGCTGGAACTACAGGCATGTGCCACCATGCTCAGCTAATTTTTGTATTTTTAGTAGAGACGGGGTTTCACTATGTTGGCCAGGCTGGTCTTGAACTCCTGACCTCAGGTTATCCACCTGCCTCGGCCTCCCAAAGTGCTAGGATGACAAGCGTGAGCCACAGCACCCGGCCTCATGTGAGCATATTTAATGACACAGAACTATAGATTTAAAAATGATTAAAATGATACATTTTATGTATATTTTACCACAATTAAAAAATCCCAAAAATAAGTTGCCAAAGCTCACAGGATTTAAGCTACTTTCACTATTTTCTGATTTTCTGACGCAATGCATGACCATAGACTTGATTTTTAAATGGCACTGCCTACATTAATGCAAATAAGCATAATAGACAATTTGTAATCCATTTCTCAGTCATTAGTGTGAATAAAGTTCTTTCAAATTAACATCTTAATCAACTATATAACCAAAATAACATATACTCTGATATAGAAAGTGATTTAAGAGGATGCATTTTTTCTTCCTTCCTTTCTCAAATCTCATATAACTGCATAAATTCAGTCTCAGTATACCGACCCTGCCTCTTAAATCTTTTGCTTTTCTGTTAGTTAGTACTGTCACAGTTTCACCAGAGTTTGCAGCAGTTTCTCAAGTCAAAAGCATGCAAATTGTATTCTGTTAGGAGCCACAGGCTTAAAACAAAGTAGAAAAGGAAAGGAATGGTAGTCAAGAGAAAGGTGACTTTCTTCAAAGTATCTGAAAGAATCAACAGACTATGGAAAATGGCTAATGACAACAATTATACTGTCAAAAGGACAGAAAACAAAAGAATGTAACTAAAGAAGCAGCCCAATGAAAGTGGAATTTGGGAGTGCATTAGATAAGAATCTATGGAAAACCAATGAACTATGTATGAATGCTTTTGGGGGGACTGATGATAAACAGTTGCACTGGATGGTCATCTATTTTGCTAAAATATTACACTGTTACACTTGATCTAAAACATTTAAATTACTTCAAAGATTTAAAATACTATTTAAATACTATCAATAAGCACGTATTTAGTGTTGATTGTATAGTACACTAATCTGAGAAATAACGTGTGTGACAAGAATTATGTAAACATAATTTGAGCCTGATGTTTGATAGCAAATATTCTCCCCATACTTTAAATACACTTCACAAATTATTGAAATCATCCCTCCCCCTTAAAACATATTTTCTTGGAAGAACCATAAATATTTGGTATGTGTGAAGAGCTGTACTAATGTGGGTCAAAGATAAAAATTGAACCACCATTTAAAAAAATAAATAGGCTTTAAGATCTTCTCTTTAACTTTTCCCCTCATATTTTGAATTCAATTTTCAAGCATTTCTCAAATGATTGAAAACACAATAAAAGTTGTAATTTAATTTTTTAAAAAAGTATATATGACACCATGATGTTACAAACTTGGACCCTGAAATATCTAAGCATAACTATGAAACTTTTTTCTATTATGCAAAATACAGACAATGTCCCCTAATTACTATACCAATAGGAAATACCAGGTAATTTTCTCAAATTAGAAATATATGCCTTACTATATTAGCATAAGTTGAGTATCCCTTATCCCAAATGCTGGGGACCAGAAGTGTTTAAAATTTTAGATTAAAAAAAAATTTGGAATATTTACATTATATACTTATTGATGGCCCCTCCTTAATCCAAAAGTCTGAAATCCAAAGTGCTCCAAAGAACATTTCCTTGGAGTGTCACACTGTTGCTAAAAAGTTTCAGATTTTGGATCATTCCAGATTTTGGATTTTCAGATGACGAATATCCAACCTATAGTAATTACAACTTAAATGAATAAAAGATGTACACTAGGAATTATACTTATGTACAATAAAATAACTTCATTATGAAATAAATACATTTTATTTAAAAGGCATTTCATATATATTTGTTCATATACAATACTTAGATCCAAATGTATGTATTTCAAATAATTTATAAATTATAAATTCATAGTTATCAGTGAATAATGTATTTATTTCAATGTGTGGGAATACAAATGTAGCTCATTTTATTATTATAATTAAATTTCTTTATGTGCTCACAGCAAATTTTAAGTGCAATAAATGTGACTTTTAGTCATAAAATTAGGTTGAACCTGCTGAATGAAGATTTTAAGTAAAAATGTATATTATCCCAGAGAATCTTAGGGGATCAGTAGGGAAATACCTCAATTTCAAATATCAGATAAATACAAAAAAGAACTGAATGTCCTTTCAAAACTATAATTGTGACCCAACTTATAATAAGAAAATGTCAAAAGGACAGAAAGGGTTAAAAGTATTTAACTAGAAGTTTAATTTTGAGGCTACACACTTTTAGTCCATCATCAAAGCTTACCAAATTGTTTTATTTGCTAGAGCTTTAAATGTGATGAAGCAATACTATTTATTTTATTTTGGGATGTTAAGTTTGATTTTGATTTTAAGCTCTCACCTCCCTTATGTTCTTAAATTAATTCATACAAATCCCTGATTAATAATAAAAGGGTTTGCCATCAGTATTCAAAGCTCAGCCTGAGTTGTCATGGCTGAGAGGGCAGAAATCTGCTTGGAGCAATGAGAGAACCCAACTGAATTCTTGGCGTCTCAGTCTATGAATGTGTAAGCACTTCATCTGTTCATGAAATACAACGTTCTGGCAGGCTGAGGGTAAAGGTAGCTGCATGGTTAACAAACTGGAAGATCTGGAAAGCAGCACTACATCAAAGTAACGAAATGGCAGAAACAATACATTTTGCCAAGTTTTCCTTGTCTTTACACACACAAAATATGTGTTATTTAGTGTAAGCTATCTGTGTTCTAGGGACTTATTCCACTCCTATCACTGTTGTCCATCCAATGATCTTTGTGGAGGTCACATGTGGATTTGACTTCCAGTAATATTTTATAAAAGAAATTGTTGCAAACCAGAGCACAACACAAGGAAGGCCAAATGACAACTGCTTATCCTTCTTTTTCTTCTTTTTATTTATCCTTCTAAAATCTAGTGGTAGGAAGAATATTCTCCCAGACCTGGTTTCTACTTAGCAGTTATATGGATTTGAGCAAGTAAATGTAGGTCTCTGAACTTCAGTTCCTGTCTGTAAAACAAGGACAATATGCGCCTTAGAGAATTGTTGTAAAGATAATATAGTAATAAGTGAAACTACTCTGTAAATTATCATACACATTGTATAAAGTATTATGTGTTATTTGAAAGATAAATATTAACAGGCACCATATAGTATACACAAGATACTTCCAGTGAAAAAACCGTGACTTTGAAAAGTTAAGTGGCTTACTTATTGACTTGTTATATTATCATCATCCTTCACTCATACTATTAATAATAAAAGTAGATAAAATATACAGACTGTCTCAACTGATCCAAAACCCTTTTGAAATATCAGATAAACATAAAGAAATCAAGTAAGAGCATTATCAGAATATATAAATGAAATGGTGTCACTCATCTCATGAGACAGTGATATAAGCAAAAAACAAATGTTTGTTGCTGTAAACAACTGCAATTTGGGGGTTGTTCACAGCAAAAGCTGAGTGATACAAGTACAATCCACAGCTTAACAATGAGTATTTACGTAGTCATAATAATATTAATATTGATTCAACAGAGATTCAATCAGAAAGCTGAAATTAAAAGTTGTGACATAATTATGTTAGGAGGGTCAGAGAGAGAGAGGGAAGATGAGTAAAACAGTTAAATCTAAATATAACACAGAAACAAATCAATAATGTCTGAAGTTGAAAAATCAAGAAATAGAAGTATATTATTTAGAATTATGTAGGTAAGGTGCAAAAGACACATTAAAAGAACTGGAAGTCTGGCTGGGTGCAGTGGCTCACATCTATAATCATAACACTTTGGGAGGCCGAGGCAGGCTGATTACTAAAGCTCAGGAGTTCGAGACCAGCCTAGGCAACATGGTGAAACCCCATCTCTACTAAAAATACAAAAATTAGCCAGGCGTGGTAGTGTACACCTGTGGTCCTAGCTACCTGGGGGCTGAGGTGGGAGGATTGCTTGAGCCCAGGATGCAGAGGCTACAGTGAGCCCTGATCATGCCACTGCACTCCAGCCTGAGAATCTGTCTAAAAAAAAGAGAAAGTTTTTGCCTTAAGGGAGCTAGAATAAAATGTAAGAAGGATGCAGGTAAGAGAGAATTTTTTTGTTTATAAGACTAATAGTAACATTTGATTTTTTAAAAAAACTAATGTATTAACTTTATAAAAATTTTAACTCACAAGCACAAAGATAAAAAACTACAATTAAAAAAATCAAAGGAAACAATCATGCCAAATTTATTTTAAAAAGAAAGCTATATAGGCATACCTTGTTCTATTGCACTATGCTTCATTGCACTTTGCAAATACTGTGTTTTTTGTAAATTGAAGATTTGTAGCAACCCTGAGTTAAACCAACTATTGGTGCCATTTTTCCAACAAGATGTGCTCACTTCATGACTCTGTGTCACACTGAGGTAATTCTTGCAATATTTCAAAGTTTTTCATTATTATTATATCTGTTAGGGTAATGATCAGTGATCTTTGATGTTACTATTTTAATTGTTTTGGAGTGCTACAAACCACACTGAGAAAGATGGCAAATTTAACCAACAGATATTTTGTGTGTTCTGACTGCTCCACTAACTGGCTGTTCCTGGTCTCTCCCCCTCTCTTCAGGCTTCCCTATTCACTGAGACACAAAAATATTGAAATTATTAGCCAATAATACAATAGTCTCTAAGTTTCAAGTAAAACCTAGTGTCAAGTGAAAGGAAAAGGGTTGCACCATCTCTCACCTTCAATCAAATGCCAGAAATGATTAAGCTTAGTGAGGAAGGCATATTGAAAACCAACACAGGCCAAAAGCTAGGCCTCTTGTGCCAAACTGCCAATTTGTAAATGTCAGAGAAAAACTCTTGAGGAAATTAAAAGTGCTATTTCAGTGAGCATACAGATGATAGAAAAGTAAAAAACCCTTATTGCTGATATGGAAAAAGTGAGTCGTCTGGATTCAATCAGGTAAGCCAAAGCCTGATCCAGGGCAAAGTCCTAGTTCTCTTCAAGTCTATGAAGATTGAGAAAGGTAAGGGGGCTGCAGAAGAAAAGTCTGAAGCTAGCAGAGGCTGGTTCATGCGGTTAAAGGAAAGAAGCCATCTCCATAACATAAGAGTACAAGGTGAAGCACCAAGTGCTGATGTAGAAGCTGCAGCAAGTCATCCAGAAGACCTAGTTAAAGTAACCAATAAAGGTGACTACACTCAACAACGATCCTCAGTGTAGAGAAAATAGACTACTTCTACTATTGAAAGAAGATGCCGTCCAGGACTTTCATGGCTGGAGAGAAGTCAATACCTAGCCCCAAAGCTTCAAAAGATAGACTGACACTCTTGTTAAGGGCTAATGCAGCCGCTGACTTTAAGTTGAAACCAATGCTCATTTACCATTCTGAAAATCCTAGGGCCCTTAAAAATTATGCTTAATCTATTCTGCCTGTGCTTTTGAAATGGGAAAACAAAGCCTAGATGACAGTATATCTGTTTACTTTACAACATGGTTTACTGAATATTTTAAGACTACTGTTGAGACCCACTGCTCAGGAAAAAAAAAAAAAAAGATTCCTTTCAAAATATTACTGCTCATTGACAACGTGCTTGGTCACCCAAGAGTGCTCATGGAAATGTATAAGGAAATTAATGTTGTTTTCTTGTTTGCTAACACAACATTCATTCTGCAGTCCATGGATCAAGGAATAATTTTGACTTCCAAATTTTATTATTAAAGAAATACATTCTATAAGGCTATAGCTGCCGTTGACAATGATTGCTCTGATGGATCTGGGCAAACTGAAAACCTTCTGGAAAGGATTCACCATTCCAGATGCCATTAAGAACATGTGTGATGGGAGGAGGTCAAAATATCAACAGGAGTCTGGAAGAAGTTGATTCCAACCTTCATGGATGACACTGATAAGGATTCAAGACTTCAGTGGAAAAGTTACTTGCAGATGTAACTGCAAGAGAACTAAAATTAGAAGTGGAACCTGAAGATGTGATGCAATTGCTACAATTTCATGATAAAACTTGAACAGATGAGGAGCTGCTTCTTATGGATAAGCAAGGAAAGTGGTTTCTTAAGACAGAATCTACTCTGGCGAAGATGTTGTGAACATTGTTGAAATAACAAAAATTTTAAAATATAACATAAACTCAGTTGATAACGCAGTGGCAGGGTTTGAGAGGATTGGCTACAATTTTGAAACAAGTTCCACTGTGGGTAAAATGCTATCAAACAGCACTGCATGTACAGAGAAATCTTTTACGAAGGAAGACGCAATCAATGTAGCTATCTTCACTGTTGACTTAAGACATTGCCACAGCCACCCCAACCTTCAGTGACTACCACCGTGATCAGTCAGCAGCCATCAACACTGAGGCAAGACCTTTTACCGCAAAAAGATTATGACTTGCTGAAGGCAAGTCGGATGATTGTCAGAATTTTTTAGTAATAAAGTATTTTAAATTAAGGTATGTACTTTTTTAAAGATATAATGCTACTCTACACTTAATAGACTACAGTACAGTGTAAACATAACTTTTTTGTTTGTTTGTTTTTTGAGATGGAGTCTCGCTCTGTTGCCCAGGCTGGAGTGCAATGGCGCAATCTCGGCTCACTGCAACCTCTGCCTCCCGGGTTCAAGCGTTTCTCCTACTGCAGCCTCCCGAGTAGCTGGGATTACAGGCACCCACTACGCCTGGCTAATTTTTTGGGGGGGTTTCACTATGTTGGCCAGGCTGGTCTCAAGCTCCTAACCTCGTGATCCACCCGCCTTGGCCTCCCAAAGTGCTGGGATTACAGGTGTGAGCCACCGCATCCAGCCAGTAAACACAACTTTTATACGCACTGGGAAACCAAAAATTTCATGTGACTCGCTTTACTGCAATAGTCAGTTTATTGCAGTGGTCTGGAACAGAATCTGCAATATTTCAGAGGTATGCCTGTATTTTGATTCTGAAAGGCAAAAAAAACAAAAAACAAAAAACCACAAACCTAATTAGAATTAGAAGACCTGGTATTATTTTGTTTCACTACTGAGTGAAAAACACATAGTATTACTAGTCCCTTTGTGCAGTATCATAGTCTTACATTTTCAATTCCAGATGCCATTGACAATATTATCACAGGAAAGATGTTGCCTAAAGGTAAGATAATATTAAGGGCTAACCTTTTGTATAGGGAGCTCTGAATTACATATAAGTTGATTATTATCTATTCTACAGATTATCTATGATCATTTAATGCTTTCTTCCTAACAATTACTACCTTTGGCCATTTCAGTAATCTTTCACAGCATCACCAAAGAATGAGAAAATGATTAGAAGTGAGTTAGTAAATTTTGCTCTTTTGTTAACAAATATAATTCAGGGTCAGTTAAAACTCAATATGTGAACAGTATTATTCACAACACAAATAAATTAAGAAGTAATACGCAAGGTACAGTGGCTCATGCCTATAATCCCAAAACTTTGGGAAGCTGAGGGAGGAGGATCATTTGAGGCCAGGAGGACAAGACCAACCTGGGCGACATAGCAAGACCCCATCTCCACAAAAAATAAAAAAATTAGCCAGGAGTAACAGCACATGCCTGTAGTCTTGGCTACTTGGGAGGCTGAGGCAAGAGGACTGCGTAAGCCCATGAGTTTGAGGATACAGTGAGCTATGAGTGCACCCATGCATTCCAGTTTGGGCAACAGAGTGAGACCCTGTCTCTCTCTCTAAAAAAAGAAGTAATATATTTTATAAAATAATTTACTATAGGATTCCTTTAATTAGAAGGCCAGCATTTAAATTATTGATTTACCAAAATTCTGACACAATTTTCTAGAGATATATTTATTGAGCAAAGAACAATATACCTAGTTGTTCAAGGTATAATAACAGAAGACACGAAAGCTACTTATAAATGAGATTTTGCTATTACCTGTAGATTTCACTTATTATGCTAATAATCTCTCCCTTTAGCATAAACATATGGAAGCTATCAGACTCCTACAAATTTCAGGTAGTAACTTCTAAAACATAGATAAAAATATGTTGGACATAATCACAGAACGTATTTTAACTAGGTAACACCATTTCATTTAGATATTCTGATATACTCTTAACCATACTGTACTTTGAGTTGTAGTTCATTGGCCTACCATTTAGGAAAAGGCATTGGGGCAGAACAACCATGCATAGGAAAATAATTAACAGGGCATGTTTTTCATACCTCTTCATCTTTCACATTCACATCCACATTTTTCGATTTGATGGCTTCGGTTATATGGTCAATGTTGTTTTCCCTGCAGTAATCAAATATATTTTTGTCTTCTTCCCTAGAATAAAAAAAAAAAAAGAAAGGTCTTTTTCTTACTGGGTAATACATAAAAGTTACATATTTTCAACACAATCTGTTTGCTGCTGACATAGATGTTAATGGACTCTGTTTACAAAAAAATTTTACATGAACAGTAATAGTTTTTCAGTAGCTATAATATATCCAACTTCTGAAAAGACTAAAGTTCTTAGTTTCCTACTTGCCTTACAGGATAAAAGAATAAATTGTTACTCAAGTTTTAAAAATATATATGAAAGTGATTTTCTTAAAGCAAAGAAAATCAATTAGACAAAAAAAGGGGGGCATTAAAAAACTCAGAAATCCTTTATAAGATAGTAGAATCAAAGAATAGAAAGAAAAGCTGGGAGGCATACTACATACCCAGCATTCTTCTAAGAATATTGCATGTGCTAATTCACTTAATCTTTCATGCAACAACTTCACTTTACAAATGAAGAAACAGGCAAAAAGGAGACGTTAAATGACCTGCCAAATGGTACTACATTTATCAAAGGTAGAATAAGAGCTAGAACTCACTTAGACCAACTGATTTTGTATACAGTACATTTTTCTATTATATTATGCTGCCTTTTGACTAATCAGCTGCAGTCTATTCCAAAATCTGAAGCAGATGTTCTTAACATGAAATCTATGAGCTCTCTAAATAATGTACAGAATTATCTTTATAATGCATGTGCATTTTTCTGGATGTTGTATGTATAGGGGGAAGAATTGTTTCAATCGGATTCTCAAAAGAATCAGTGACTCCCATAAAGATCAATAATTTAGAATATCAACAATCAAACTGCCCCATATGTGGACTGAGTTTTATGAACAAGTATAAAGGAATGCATTTTGCGTTCCAAAAATCAAACTAATGTGTTTTATAACCTGCAATGCCAGAGCATCCATTCATCAGAAAGCAAAACACCTGGCCACAGGAGTTCTTCTGTCTTAAAAGCCAATCTAAACATCTTGTGTCATACAGAAAGTTATTTCCAGTCATAGCTAATTTTCTTAAAAGACACTACTTTGGCCTCAGCCATCTAAGTGTTCTTTAAGCCTCTTAAGTATTTTATTGAGCACCTACTACATGTAAGGCACTGGACAAGAATTTGTTGATAACAGATAAAAGGCTAAGCAAGAAAGTTTGCCTTTAAGACACAAACAGTATAATTAGGATGACAAAAATCTACACAGGATTAACATAAGGTAAAACTTGGATCCTTAAAAAGGACTATAAGAGAACAGAGGAGAAATGACTTGCTTCAAAGCTAGAGAAAATGAAGTAGGTTTTAAGTAAGAAATCATGTTTAATAGGACTATATGGTCACTTGAAGAGGCCCTGTTAAATAGAAGGGAAAATGCTTTTTCGATCACTTATTCTGTAAAGATAATAAGAAGTGAGGTCAAACCCCAGAAAAGAGAATTCTGATTTTAAAAAGTAGAGCTGCAAATAATACCACTTTAGCCATATTTAACCACCATTAAAAACACCATGTCTCGGGAGGCTGAGGCATCAGAATGGCGTGAACCTGGGAGGCAGAGCTTGCAGTGAGCTGAGATCGCGCCACTGCACTCCAGCGTGGGCAACAGAGCGAGACTCCCGTCTCAAAAAAATCAAAAAATCAAAAACAAAAAACAAACAAACAAACAAAAAAACAAAAACAAACATCAGGTCTGCATTTTGGGAGGCCAAGGTGGGTGGATCACGAGGTCAGGAGTTCGAAACTAGCCTGACCAACATGGTGAAACCCCGTTTCTACTAAAAATACACAAATTAGCCAGGCGTGGTGACACGTGCTTGTAATCCTAGCTACTCGGGAGGCTGAGGCAGGAGAATCACTTGAACCTAGGCGGCAGAGGTTGCAGTGAGCCGAGATCATGCCACAGCACTCCAGCCTGGGTGACAGAGTGAGACTCCGTCTCAAACAAACAAATAAACACACACACACACACACAAACACCATGTCTATGAAAGAATACCTTCAGAGTTCCAACTTAAGGATAATAGGGACCTACTTTCTTCCAATCCAGTAACAGAAAACCCACTAATTCAAGAGGCACCAACTTCAACTGTTACAGAAAGGACTGTGTCTTTTAAAGTCATAGCAATACTACAGTGCTACTCGCCAACTGTTTCTGAATTGGAAAATAATGGGAAGTTGGTGGTAGGGCACAGAAAGGAAAGCAGAAGGATCCTTGGCATGTGGGTTACGCATACCCAGTAATATGTAAGGGTTATTCACAGATGAGAGGACCTTTGGAGTGGCCCCTCTTCCTGAGTCCAACTTCCAAATGTGCATGTATACCTATGTTATAAGCAGTAAAAAAGTAAACACAGTACAAACACGTATAAATTTCTATTTTGTTTAATGTATCTTAAATATGTTTCTTAGACACATCAAATATATCAATTAGTTTTTTTTGCTATGTGAATTTTCTGGAGGGCAGGTGGCATTTGTTTATCTAAGTATTTGTTTATTGTATATAGTTTATCATCACCAAATATGCTAGGCACAGAGATATTAACAAAATACTTCAGGATAGTGTTCACATATAAATTAAATATCAAAAAGAGAAGTTCAATAAATTCGCCAAAAATGTGCTACAAGGCTGAATGACGAATATAAAAAAATTAAGTGATACTCTTGGGCTTACTTAAATATAGATATCCAATCCCACACCAAATTTTGAGTCTCTTACCTTCTACAACCAAGCTGTCTTTATAAAATGTCACCATCTAGTGGCCAAAATGAAGAAACATCTGGAGCAACATCATTTCATATTTCCTTTCTTGCCCCCTAACAAAATTATGTACAATGTATAAATCAAACTTTCTCCCTCTACAGTTTTCTAAGAGCTCAATACAGCCTTCCATAGTCAATCTTGCCCACCATATCCATGCTTATTTGAAATAACGTGCAAATGAATCCAACCATTATGAAACGCAGTAGAGCCTTTAATAAATAAATGTGTCTCTCCATATCTTTATTTTCCTTTCTTGATTTTTTACTCAGGTATCTTGTTCCCTCTCTTTGTGCATCTAAAAATTATCATATTCATTATCTATAAATGACTGTGAGTTATGTTTATGATGCTACCCTAAAGGATGTCCCATGTTATCTCTAGCACAAAACAGAAAGTCTCTTCTTCAGGTTACTACAACTTTTTTCTGAAATTGACAGAAAATACATACTGGTTTTGACATTCTTTTGAAATATAAGAGCACACTCTATGGGAAAGTGGGATAGTGTTTAAGTACGGATACCTTTTTCACCCAATCACAGGAAGATCCTTGCCCATTCCTAAATATGTTATCTGTACCATTTTCTACTCAGATGGCATTTTCTTATCAAAATATTTCAAACAGGCCTCATGGCAAGACATATAAAGTCCATTTAACTACAAAAATTATGGAAGGAACTAGCTTGGAAATCTATTTAATAGGCACGTTCAACAAATATTCAATTCCATTTATATATTTATTAAGCAACTGGAAATCAGATATAAAACACAGTATTCTAGTAAATAGACAATGAATAAGTATTTATTGCATGAATGAAAATCCAAAGAAAGCCAATATCTACAAAGATAAAAACAAATGCCATAATTCCTCAAACTAAGGAATGTGTATTTGTGGGCTCTAGGGTACATAAACTCCTTTAAAGGGATATGCAGGTATAGATCATTTTAAGTGACTTAATTTCCAGCTGTTCAACTTCTAGATAAATGTACTCTTTACTAAACTCATCTACCTGAAAGGGCTCCTGTGGCAAATATTTCATTACCATTCTCCTTTTCCACATTCCCTCTGCTCAAACACTCTTCTCCTCGTTTGTAAAGGAGAGGCATTACACCTCTCTCCTTACTATAGTTAGTATACTCCAGGAAGTATAACCAAAAGATGGAGGCAAAAAAAGCATTCTGAGTGATTTCTCTGCAGAAAGACAGTTCACTCATGAGGTCTCATTAGGACCATGGCTAAGGCAATCCTCAAAATGATACACTTTCCCTGGCTCTATTTTTATGTTCACAAATAATCATTTAACTATTAATCTGTTTTTCTGGACTCCTCAATTCTCAGAAAGGAGGAACCCAGCGCTTCAATCACTAGAAAGACATAGTCCCTTTGGTAAGCAAACAAGCATTTTAGCTTACACCTCAGTTTTGGGCCAATTTTATTATTCCTACTCTGTCTCTAAGGGTCTGCTTGATCTATGGATCTTTTTTCTACATTTTTGAGGTTGAAGAATGGACTCTGATCAATGGTAATTCACCAAAAATGCCACTCTGTGAAGTTCCTTTGGAGGTAGTCTTTCTAGGATAAAAGCTTGCACTGCACACTATCTTCCAAAATTCAGTCATACTGCTAGTGAATATTACTTCTTTGTAGGAATTTAAGTTCCTAATTTACTTGTTGGATGTATGGCCAGAAGTTATTGATCTGAAAGGCAAAGAAATGTATTCTGTTCAAATATAGTGTTAGAAAATAATGCTGTCATCTCACTGATTTCAACTATGTTTTTCAACATGCTGTATATGCCAAATATAAAACTCAAAGTCTAATGTTGATTCTTTTTAACAATCTTTCACATATCTAATCTTAATTTTATAAATAATACAATTTTTATATAATCTTTGATCTGATGAAACCACCAATATTTTATAAGTTGAGATTAAAAAGTGTTTTAATTTATAAATACAAAACAATCATACAGGCATATATTAATTTTACTTACAGATGTTTCTCTCCCTGAAGAAAAGAATCTATTCTTACTCAAAGGTGTTTAGTGAAGCTCGTTTAAGACTTATATGGGGTAGTGTGTGGTGGCTCACACCTATAATCCCAGCACTTCGGGAGGTCAAGGAGGGAGGATCACTTGAACCCAGGAGTTTGAGACCAGCTTGGGTAACACAGCAAGACCCTACTTCTACAAAAAAAATTTCAAATTAGCTGGGTGTGGTGGTACGTGCCTGTAGTCCTAACTATTTGGGAAGCTAAGGTGATAGGATCAATTGAGCACAGGAGTTTGAGGTTACAGTGAGCTATAATCACATCACTCCACTCCGGCCTAAGCAACAGAGAAAGATCCTGTCTCTTAAAAAAGAAAGAAAAAAAAAAAGACTTATCTGGGAGAAGCAAAATAGGTAAAATCAAATCCTAACTCAAGGATTAAAGAGTCATGGCTGCCATACTTAGCACACTGAAAACCCCCACTTCTAATTACTATCTAATTAAAATTACAGATGTTGATTTCACATTGTAGGATACTGTTTTTGACTCTCAATCTTACCAAAGACAACAAATGAGAATCTATACTATGATCCTCAGGTAAAATCTTGCAAATAGTACCTCCTTTCTGAAAAACCTTGGTTTAATCCCTGGAAAAGGCAAAACATTGCTTGGGTGGTAACCACGTTCAAGAAGTCTAGCCTTCATAACAAAATACTTAATACAGTGTTTTTCTGTGTGTTGTGCTGTTCTTAAAATCATTCTTGAGGCCAGGCGCGGTGGCTCATGCCTGTAATCCCAGCACTTTGGGAGGCTGAGGCAGGTGGATCACGAGGTCAGGAGATCGAGACCATCCCTGCTAACACGGTGAAACCCCGTCTCTACTAAAAATACAAAAAATTAGCCGGGCATGGTGGCAGGCGCCTGTAGTCCCAGCTACTCGGGAGGCTGAGGCAGGAGAATGGCATGAACCTGGGAGGCGGAGCTTGCAGTGAGTCAAAATCGCGCCACTGCACTCCAGCCTGGGCGACAGAGCGAGACTCCATCTCAAAAAAAAAAAAAAAAAAAAAAAAAAAAAAATCGTTCTTGAAATCCTGGATGACAAATAGACAATTGGAAACTATTACCTTGTCATATTTCATTGATTCTAAATGCAAATTTTTTCATGTTAACATGTCCTATGAATCTTATAATCTGCAGCATCTTACAATTAAATGATGGCATGTTTTTCTAATAATGGTATTTAAATAATGGTGTGCAGGAGTCAAGGAGGTAATAAGGTAGGTTCAAAACACACAGTACCCAATGGATTAGTGAATGACCAAAGGAATTCTTATAAGTTGACCCTTAAACAACATGGAGGGTGGGGGGTACCGACCCCCTGCATAGTCAAAAATCTGCATGTAACTCGACTCCCCCAAAACTTAACTACTAGTAGCCTACTGTTGACCTGAAGCCTTATCGATAAACAGTTGATAAATTTTTATTTGTGTTATATAGTATATTCTTATAATAAAGTAAGCTGGAGAAAAGAAAACGTTACTAAGAAAATCATAAGGAAAATATACATTCATTAAGTGGAAGTGGATCATCATAAAGGTCTTCACCCTGTTGTCTTTACAGGCTGAAGAGGGGCTGGTCTTGCTGTCTCAGCACTGGCAGAGGCAGAAGAGGTGGCAGGTGAGGCAGGCACACTCAGTGTAGCTTTGTGAAAATACACCATAATTTCTCCCTTTTTAGTTTGTTTCTCTAAAAGTTTTATACAGTACCAATCCTTCTTCCACCATTTGCTTAAGTTTGGGTGCCCATATCATAGAAGGGTCCATGTAGTAAAAGTCAAAAGCAGTCTTAAATAATCAGAACGCTTCTGCAAAACTGTCTAATGTCAATCTGTTTTGGGCATTGTTTATTCTGCATCTTGTTCCTCATCATATCTATCTGGTTTGGAAGCACTCATTTCCATCAAGTTGTCTTCTGTTAATTCCTGTAGTGTGGTGTCTATTAGCTCTTTAATTTCTTCAAGATCTGTATCTTAAAACCAACTCTCTGCCCCTGCCCTGCCGCACATTTTTGCCATACTCACAATCTTTCATGATTTCCTTGATTGGCTCTGTCGTAAATCCTGTGAAGTCATATATAACATGTAGACAGTTTTCTCCAGCAGAAATTTATTGCTTCAGGCATGACGGTTTTCACTGCCCTTTCTATAATGACAGCATCTCCAATGGATCCTTCCCGACCTTCATGATGTTCTATCAGGGTTCTCTTTCGTAGTGTTGACAATCCTTTCCATAGAGTACCATGTGTAATGAGCCTTAAAGGTCCTTATAACCCCCGATCTAGAGGCTGAATTAGAGATGTTGTGTTTGGGAGCCAGTAGATTGCAGTAGACGCCTTCAGTGTTGAACTCATGAGTTTCTGAGTGGCTGGAGAATTGTCCAATATTGAAAGAACTTAAAAAGGCGGTCTCTTACTAGAAAGGTACTTCCTGACTTCAGGGAAAAAGAATCAATGGAACCAATCCAGAAAAAGGGTTCTCATTGTCTGGGTCTTCTCATTGTACAACCAAAAGACCAGAAGATGGTGTTTACCTTTTCCCTTCAAGGCAGAGGGGTTAGCAGCTTTATAGATAAGTATAGTGTTGATCATAAACCTGCCTGAATTTGCAGAAAACAGAGGTAGCCTATCCCTTCCTGCCTTAAATCCTGGTGCTTGTTTCTCTTCCTTACTAATAAATGTCCTTTGTGGCATTTTTTCTTCCCCCAGAATATGGCATTTCTGTCTACATTTAAAAACCTGTCCATGCAAATAGATATCCTTTCTCCTCAATGATTTTTTTTTCAAGTTTGGGGTACATGTACAGGACGTGCAGGTTTGCTGCATATGTAAATAGATGCCATGGTGGTTTGCTGCATAGATTGTCCCATCACCTAGGTATTAAGCCCAGCATCCATTAGCTAGCTGTTCTACCTGATGCTCTCCCTCCTCCCACTCCCCAAGGGGCCTAGTGTGTGTTGTTCCCCTCCATGTGTCCATGTGTTCTCATCATTCAGCTCCCACTTATAAGTGAGAACATGTGGTGCATGGTTTTCTCTTCCTGTGTTAGTTTACTAAGGATAATGCTTCCAACTCCATCTATGTCCCTGCAAAGGACATGATCTTGTTCCTTTTTATGGCTGCATAGTATTCTACATTTTCTTTATCCAGTCTATCATTGATGGGTATTTAGGTTGATCCCATGTCTTTGCTATTGTGAACAGTGCTGCGAAGAACATATGCATGCACGTAACTTTATAACAGAATGATTTATATTCCTTTGGGTATATACCCAGTAAAGGGATTGCTGAGTCAAATGTTATTTCTGCCTCTAGGTCTTGGAGGAATTGTCACACTGTCTTCCACAATGGTTGAACCAATTTGCGCTTCCACCAACAACGTATAAAGTGTTCCTTTTTCTCCACAATCTCACCAGAATCTGTTGTTTTTTGACTTCTTAATAAGAGCCATTCTGACTGTTACTAAAAGAGAGGCATGAGATGGCATCTCATTGTGGTTTTGATTTGCATTTCTCCAACCATCAGTGATGTTGACCTTTTTTTCATATGTTTGTTGGCCACATGTACATCTTCTTTTGCAAAGTGTCTGTTCATGTCTTTTGCCCACTTTCTAATGTTTTCTTTTCTTGTAAATTTGCTTATTTGTTGCCTCTTGGTGAGAAAAAGCTCTTTCTCCCATTATCTTGACCTTTCTAAAGTCAAACCTCTTTCTAAACTTATCAAATCATCCTTTGCTGGCATTACATTTTCCAGGTATAGATCCTTCACCTTCCTTCTGCTTTAAGTTGTCACAGAATGACTTTTCTTTTTCTTAAATCATAGTAGAGTCTATAAGTATGTCTTTCCTATAGCAATACTACACCTACATAAAAGCTGAACTTACAATATGAGATCAAAAGATATTGCACAAAAAGTGCAAGGTTCTTGTACTTGCAAGTGTAGCTGCAGTGACGGTTCATGAATTCCCTTTTCTTTTTTCTTTTTTTTTTTTTTGAGATGGGGTCTCGCTCTTTCACCCAGGCTGCTGTGCAGTGGCATGATCTCAGCTCACTGCAACCTCCACCTCCCGGGTTCAAGCAATTCTCCTGCCTCTGCCTTCTGAGCAGCTAGGATTACAAGCACACACCACCACTCATGCCTTATTTTTTTATTTTTTGTAGAGACAGGGTTTCACCATGTTGGCCACGCTGGTCTCGAAATCCTGACCTCAGGTGATCCACCCATCTTGGCCTTCGAAGGTGCTCCCAAGGCCACCCTGTGAGCCACCATACCCGGCCCATCCCTTTTCTTTTTTACACAAGTCCTTAATGCTGAATCAATTTATCCTGAAACGGCAGACAACCACAGCTGCAGACCTCAAGCTACAATATGTATTAGGCAATTCAACTTTTTCTTATAATGTCATGACTTTTCTCTGCTTTTTGGGAGTACTTCCAGCATCACTAGTGGTACTTCATATGGGTCTCATGGTGTTATTCAAGGTTTAGAGTATAGTGCTACACACAATGACAAAATACTCAAAAACCACAAGAGATCACTGTTTACTGTTATACGCACTTTACTGGAGAGACGAACTGCTCACTTGGAGATGATTAGCGTCTTGGCATTTTAAGTGGATACTAGCAACACTTGAGCTCACCACACTAGCCATAGGAGGTAGCTACAAAATTACTGCAGTAGTACAGTATGTACTACAGTTAATTTCATGCAGTTATGATTTAATACTGCATCTTTGCTTTTTTTACATTTTTCTGGATTGAGAATGGCACCAGATATGGTCTGCTAGTGTTTATGTGCCTACGTTGTGACTAACTTTTTATAACAGATTTGTGTATATTTTATGGTAGTAAATGAAAAAATGGACTAGTATCTACATATACTGTATGCATTCATGCCATATCTTTTTCTTAATTTTTTGGATATTTTAGGCTACATAGTTCATCTGCAAGTGTTTTCAAATTGTTGCAAATTTCCAAAGAAGTTTCCAATATATTTACTGAAAAATATCAACATATAAGTGGACCTATGCAGTCACAATCTGTGTTTTTTGAGCAGAAATTATATTTTGAATCACAATTCCTGCACTCACAGTGCCATATCTGCAACTGATTTCAGACAGTTATAGAAACAAACCAGTTAGTTTTCCCCCTTCCTGTTATATGACAATGGCAACATCTTCTTCTACTACATAACTATTTTCAGACTGAATTATATTCATATATGCAAGGTACTTAGTTCTAGGTCTAGAAAATTCTTAAAGCCTTCAAATTGAAACTTCCATTTGTTATACTATTTATGTTGATAACGGTCCCTTCAAATAAAACTACATACATTTTTATGTATTTTTCTCACAATCTTTCAATAAAGTATTGACGAAGAAAAAAATCAATGACCCAGATATTTCTTACAGATAATTAGTTATACTGGAGAAGTTACTTAACCATAATTTATAAAGACACCATTTACTAAAAATGTATTTTCACCCCTTAAAAGCTGCTTAACCTTAAACAAACTTGATTGAAAATTTCCGATACTTTCAATGCCAATAAGATAAAATGTAGTTAAGTTCTAATCAATCTCTGGAAAATCAGTTGCCATATCAGAAAAAGCACAGATCTGCTTTCCTAGAAGTCTCTACAGAGCTGAGTTACACTCTCAACCATTAAGGTAAGTCTAAAATCAATCAGATAATCGATCCAAAGGAAATATCATCAGTGCATTGATAAATCAAAGACCAAAGTCTCCGATTTTACCAGTAAAGTACATTTTTCAAAACATTAAATGGAAAAGAAATTTTATTTAAAAAATTTTAACTGAAGATATTCACCATATTAAATAGTAACAATTATCAGACTCAATTTCATTAACTAGAGATTATGATTCCTCAAACATTTCCAGAGCCAGCATAGCACAGTAATTAACAGCAGAGTTTCTAACTATGTGACCCTGGGCAAGTAAGCTAACTTCTCTGAATTTCAGTTTCCTTATCTGTAAAAAAAGAATATTAATAGCATCTATATTTAACAGGGTCATCCTAAAGATTAAGAGAAATAATACATATAATATATTATGGTTACTATACTAGCATATAATAAATGGTCAATAAATGTTAACTGTCATTATTATTATCTTAAGAATTTAGCATATGTTGTAAGCTGGGGGTCATTCCTCATACCCTACATGTCAATTAATCTAATAAATATTAATTAGAACTTCAAGGAAAAAAATAAGCCAATGTGGTTGGAACAGAGTGAAAAAAGGAGTGAGTGGAAAACTGGCATTAGATGAGATGGTAAGGGGCCCTGTTCATATTATTTGTAGTGCATATTCTGCTTCTCATTACTGTAATGTATACAGTATACCCATAATCTCTATATATCTTTATATATGCACACATACATACACACACCAAATTCTGTAAACAAGCATTTCATAGGTACCACATACAGATAAGGATATGGGAAGAAGAGAAAGAAAAATTAGATGGGGTAGACAAGAAAGAAAGAACAAAACTGGAAAAAGGAAGAGGAAAAGAAAAAAGAAGAAAACAGACAGGAAGAGAAGGTGATGGTTTCAGTTGATGAATGACCCTTGGTTCAGAAAGGGCTAGATTTGTGTACATGCTTGGTTGGCATCATGACACTGAGCACACAGGAGGTAAATGAAGCACGCTAGAAAAGGGTGAATATGAGAGCCAGGAGACTCTTACAACAGTTTCTGTTTATGTCAAGACCCACATGTCCCAGGGGACCCATTTTCACATAATCTATAATTATCTCTTTGCTTTAATCGCCTTGTCATTCCTGAGGCTCTCATGGGCACTGGAAGAGGAAAAGCTCATTAACTAAACCTTTTCTCCTCTCTCCAGCCACCCATGGCTTTTAATTGCTTGGTGTGTTATTATCTAGGAGTGCAACTGGAATCATTTTCATAAGAAAGGGAGGTAGAGAGGAGGAAGGGAGCCATGAGTCCCTGAGGTATGCACCAAAGACAAACCTTTGCTTTCTCAATTATTTATGCCAGCTGAGGTTTTACAGGCTGAATAAATCCATAACTCAAGTTCATTCTGAGCAGTCAGATTCTCCAGGGGGAGTTGCCCACTTGCCTATACACACTTGTGTAGTCCTCAAAGAATAACCAGAATGTAACAAGTCATATGTCATCCAATTTATCACCTATCACCAAGGTGTTAACACAATGTTGATCACAGGCAACATGGTGAAATAGGGAAGTATTACACTACCACCAGCCAAACAGATGGAGGGAAGCTTTTTGGTGCTAAAGGCAGTGGTATCATTAGGATAGTGGTGTTCCAGAATGACTTGGCCTGTTAAATGCATAAAAATCCAAATATTCATTTTTCAAAACACAAATATGTATAACACATACTCTTGAAGCTTAAGAATCTTTAAGTAGATTTGTTAAAAACAGGCTGCAGTCTAACAATGTTAAGCTTTGAATAAATAGAATTTTATAACATCTGATTTTAGAAGTAATTTACAATAAAACTATACATGTTACAGCTTTTTCTCCAGTCATATCTCTTTCAGGAAAATTTCAGAGTATAATTTATGCATGACAGGCTTTTATGTTACTTCCAAGCTAGTTCATATTTCACCAAGAATACAAAATTAAAGCATAAAACAATCACTTTCATTCTAATTTTTTATACTTATATTCTTCCATTTATAATCAGGACTAGGCAGCAGCCAATGAAAAGATATTTGGGAAATATTTTCAAAATCCATCATTGTTTAAAAATGGAAACTTTATAAGTCAATGATTAAAGCATCTCTTGGAAATTCTACAGGCTTTTGTGTCTGACCACAAGCAGCGACCTCTGGTATTTTCTGCCAAAACACTTCATTTGTCTCACAGAACAACTAATCAATTCCAGAGCCCATCAATCATTTCAGTTGTATACTAGGTCTGGTCTTGCTTAGAGAAGGTCCAGATGGCTGTCTGTGTAAGTGGAATTAATAAAATTCTAATAGATTACATGACATCAAACTACAAAATATAACAGGGAGGACCAAATCTTATTGCAGGGTGGTGTGGATACTGTTTAATCTTCATTTACTACATTTTTAATTCTTACCCTAATTTCTCAATTTATGTGCAAACTTCTAGATCAAACCTTTGAAGCATGCAAGTAACCAGAAGCAATTTCTTGAATATGTAGTGCAGAATCATTTTACTCTGCAAACCCCTATGCTTATTAACCAGTACTTTTTCTGCCCATCTGCAGTATAAATGAAAAACACAGCTGATCTCAAAACTAGAGGTTACTCCCTGTTATAAGACTTGTCACTCTCTTGTTTCTATAGTTCTAAAAATATTGGCTCTCCCTTCCTTGTTTTCCATTTTCTTTTGCAAAAGCAAACAACTTATATTTAATTATAACCAGAATGCCATGTTATTGTAGCTCCTAACATCAGCTCCTGGCTCCTCTGTAGGGACTCCCTCTGCCGAATAACAATACTATTTATAAATGCTAACAGTTACACAGTAACTTATTTTCCACCAGATACTGTTCGAGGATGTCTATGTATTCACATAATCTGCTAAGTATCAAGTGAGACAAGTACTATAATTATCCCCATTTTACAGGCAAGTAACTTGCCCAAGATCACACAGCTAGTAAGTGGTGGAACTAGCATTTGAATGCCAGCAGTTTGGCTCCATAATTTTTTGTACTTAATTAGAATCCCCCTACACCCCCTCGATTATATTACAGAACAATTAACTTGCTTCAGAATGAGAAATTGATGTCAGAGCTCTGCGATATTAACACAGAGATCTGAACCTCTGACATTATATTGATACTTTCTATGACAGAGTGGAAAGCAGGAAGCAAGCTCAGAATTGGCCCCACTGGCCCTTGGCTCAAGAACATTTACCTTAAAACTAAAACAAACTCATAACTCATCATCTATTATACAATACACATTCATCAGAAAAGCTGCCACAACAATGGAACCCAAACTTAACCAAATGGATTTATTAGACACTGATTTGCCTGATCTTTACAAATGTAAAAAAAATCTGGAGTTATAAAGTATCAAAACAAACCTTCAAAATACATTATTTTATGTCCTTTTCTAAAAACAACGGTTCCATAGAAAAGAATTTTTGCTTTCATCCAAGTCTACCATTTGATGCTTCTAAAACTCTAAAACCTACTGTCACTTTCACCTCAGTTAAACATAATTCTGCCAAGAAATTGCAATTAACATCAATTAAAGCACAACTTTCTCTTAGAAAAATAAAACACCAAATACAAGCATAATTTGATTACATAACTTCAAGAAATAACTCATTTTCATTGTTGCAATTGCATTCTGATACATAAGAAACCATAGGGACTACATCTGGCTCTTCACTGGAATAATCCAACATTTCAGTATATAAGAATTTTCATGCCAGGCACAGTGGCTCACGGCTGTAATCCCAGCACTTTGGGAGGCCAAGGTGGGTGGATCACAAGGTCAAGAGATCGAGACCATCCTGGCTAACATGGTGAAACCCTGTCTCTATTAAAAATACAAAAATTAGTTGGGCATGGTGGTGCATGCTTGTAGTCCCAGCTACTCAGGAGGCAGAGGCAGGGGAATCGCTTGAACCCAAGAGGCAGATGTTACAGTGAGCTGAGATCGTACCACTGCACTCCAGCCTGGTGACAGAGCAAGACTCTGTCTCAAAAAAAAAAAAAAAAAAAACCCAAAAAACAACAAATTTTCATTATGGCCTAATTTGTTATAATGGAATTCTACTACACTATAAAAAGAACTCTTCCAATACAAGAATATGATTAGTTGCTGTAATTTCTGATCTGCTGTAGTAGTAACAAAATTACTGTGTTTGTAATAGTTAAACAGCTTTCAATGGCTTGCTCACATTCACGTTTCTTACTCTTTCTTAACAATATGTTCAGAATACGAAGATTTAGATGATATAATAAGACTAATACTTAATGAAGACTTCATGAAAAAAAGGCCAAGTCTAACCAGTTTTGCCCACAAAGGTTCATATTTCATTCAATTAATAATATTTACTAAACATACTTTCATGAAAATGCCAAAAGTAGTAAGAACATATTATTCAAAAGTGAAGAAGTTGAGAAGCACAAATATTCACAATGTTTTCTGTCATTATGGATTCATAATAAATGTATGTTGAATTGAATTAAAATCTCTACAAAAACAAACTGTATTATTCTTTGTCATTGTTTATCACTGTCAAAATTCTGAATACTGATTTAAATCTAAGAATCACTTCACTAGCAATTGGGTGGGGGATAAAGGAAGGAAGATTAACCCTTTCAACACAGTTTAACTCTATCTCAGGATTTCTACTCTCACTACAACTGGAGTACATTTGATTTGCTTCATGTTCTGTAGGGCTGCTGTGATCAGTCACGTCATCAGACATTTGAAAAGAAAATGTATTCAGTATGTCATTTTGAAAAATACTAGAGTCTGGGAGCCCTTAAGGAAAATGGCATACAAAATAAAGATCATTATTATTTACAGATAAGTGATTGATACTGTTAGAAACTTAGGATTAGTGATTTTTTTTTTAAAGGAAAGTCAAGAAACGATCTCAATTTATTTATCTAACTAGGAAAGAAAAATAGCCTATACATTTTTTATTGCTTAAGGGAAAGAGGTGAGGATGGGCATATCACAGAAGAACCAAACCAGCAGCTCTCTGTCTTACAATAGGGCTCTTAGGCTAACTCTACATAAGCAATAGTCAGTAAACTATCAGCTCTTCAAGGGAAGCAGCTGTGGCTACCTCCCAAGTTCTGAGCACTTTCACTGAAGATCTACCAAGTTTGGGGGCCTTCCTCAGATAGTGAGAATGCAAAGATGGGTAAAATATGATCTTCACTATCAAAAACTAAAAGCTAAAAGTATTTCTAAGTATACAGTTCAGTAGTGTTAAGTATATTCACACTGTTGTGCAATCTCCATAACTTTTTCATCTTGTAAAACTGAAACTCTGTCCCCATTAAACAACTTCCCATTTCCCCTACCCCCTGCTCCTGGCAACCACCATTTTACTGTCTCTCTGATTTTTGAATCCTTTCTGTTTCTGTGAGTTTGACTACTCTAAATACCTCATGTAAGTATAATCGCAAAGTGTTTGTGTTCTTGTGACTGGCTTATTTCACTTAGCATAATGTCCTCAAGGTTCATACATGTTGCAACAGGTGTCAAAATTTCCTTCCTTTTTAAGGCTGAATACTATTCCACTGTATATACCACATTTTGTTTATCCATCCGTCAACAGATGCTTCCACCTATTGGCTACTGTATAGAATGCTGCTATGAACATGGGTGTGCAAATATTTCTTTGAGATTCTGCTTTCTTGTTTCTGTTTCTTGAGAAGCAGAATTGGTGGATCATATGGTAATTCTATTTTAACTTTCCGAGGAAACTTCTGTTTTCCACAGTGGCTGTATCATTTTATACTCCAAAATTAGTTTTAATTTAGAGCAAATTAAATTAACTTTTAATTAAATTAAAAAATTAAAATCTTTAAAATAAATAACAGTATTTTGAGGAAAATTAACACAAAAATCCTTAGTTTAGATTGAGACACAACATCTTCTCCCACCAACTACTTGTGTGGGGAAAAGTCACTGAATGAGACAGTTGTTACTAGACACCAGTGAAAAGTAATTATTATCACTTATTCAGACACTTATCTGGCACTGGTTCAGACATTTGATTTTAAAGATTATACACCTAAAAAATTATTTCCTGTCATTTATTGTCCCGCTTGCAAATACCACCAAATCAGTTTCATGTTAAGAAGCAATGCTTCACAAATTGAAAATTTCAGGATTAAAAATATATAGTACATATATACACATACATAAGCACATACATACAAACACATGCACACACACAGGCATATATATTTGTATTATCAAAGATCAGAAGAGAAATTACCTGATGGTTTCTTCATGATATAGAGAACTAATAACTGGCCCACCAAAACCAGTATTTGCTTCTTTTCCTTTCTTCTCTGGTATCTGTGGGAAGGGGGAAAAAAAGTGAAAAAAAGACAAATGGGTTAAAACAATAGGTATTTAAATCAGTTACAAAATGTTATTTTGCTAAGAAAGACTAAGGATTTTACCCTCAACCATCTCTTCAAACGCTGGTAAAATTTTTAAGGTGGTAACAGAAAGGCAATAGGATTCTCAGGTCATCACAGGAGTGGAATGGGTACCTGGCTGGCAATCTAAGGTATTCCAGTACAACCTTCTGGAGCCACCAAAAAACAATTCTCCTAGCTGACTGTGAGATGATGTTCAATGTGGTAAATATGGATGTTCAGGTGAGAAAAAGAAAAATAAATCCCAGACATGAAGTGATCAGCAAAATCATATCTAGATTTATAAAATAAAAGTTCCCAAATAAGAAGCTACATTACAGTAAAAGTTCAAATTTAATTATAAAGAAAATGTTTTTGGGTTAAAAAAAAAAAAAAGGAAGGAGAAAAGGTAGAAGAGGGATAGGAAAGGAGGTTTATATCTCAAATAAAAGAAAAAAAAAGCAAACTGCACAGAAATACTTTCCAAACTCAAGGATTCAACACGTCTTGCCCCTCTGTGTTCTCAAAACACACCAGAGTAAAATTAACTTAGTAATAAGATTCTTCTAAAACATGTAATGTGGAAGCAATGAACCTGGATAATACTGTCTGCAAGGATCAAAGTGCAACCTCTGCAAAACCCCATGTATTGACAGCTTTTAGTATAGGACACCCTGCAAAAGTCAAAACTCTGATTCCAGACATAAATATTCCTTTAGAATCAAAATTATATTATTATTTAATTTGACTGCAAAAAGACTAGTTTTACTTCAAATAAAATACAGTCAATCCCCATACACATTTTTTCAGTACTTAAGAGAAGTACGAGTTTTTTTTGTTTTTTTTTTTTTCTTTTAATTGTTTCAGTCTGCAGATCACTGGACTGAGGAAAAAGACCCCCTTCCCCGGAGATAGCATATTCTATCTGTTCCTAACACTACTGGGGGAACTAAGGTTTCAAAAAATGTTGTAAATTTTTGAGGAAATGAATCAAGTCAGTTATCAACTTGTAATAGCAACAAAGTTATAAAATCAAAGACAACAACTATTAACATGATTAAATGACAAAGTATATAAAGTGTATTAGTATGATGCTAGCAAACAAGAAGCACTAGGTAAATGACAGATTTCTCTGTGCACTGAGGGCCATTTTTAGAGAATAAATGCTATGAAGAATTTCTGGGATAATGTATTTCTTTATACCAAAAAAAATTAGAGATGATCCGCAACTTACAATGGTTCGATTTATGATATTTTTGACTTATAATGGATTTATCAGTATGTATCCTCATTATAAGTTGAGGAACGTGTACAAAGGGAGAACTTATTTTACTTAATCCAATTATATTCCAAATACATGTTCCATTGATAGGATAAAACTAAAACATACTTGTTGTTCGAGATGATAACTAACTAAATAAAACTAAAAATGAGAAAACTGGATACTAAAGGAAAAAAATAGAGATAGAACCAAGTATGAAGTGGCAAGCATAGCTTCTTAAAAAAGAATGACTCCTAGAAGGTAACAGGGGGAAAATCTAGGTGACACCGGGTTTGGCAATGACTTTTTACATGCAATATCAAAAGTATAATCCATGACAGGCCGGGTGCAGTGGCTCACACCTATAATCCCTGCACTTTGGGAGGGTGAGGCAGGTGGATCTCTTGAGGCCAGGAGTTTGAGACCAGCCTGGCCAACATGACAAAACACCACCTCTACTAAAAACGCAAAAAACTAGCCAGGCATGGTGGTGCGTGCCTGTGGTACCAGCTACCTGGGAGGCTGAAGCACAAGAATTGCTTCAGCCTGGGATGCAGAAGCTGCAGTGAGCCAAGATCACGCCACTGCACTCCAGCCTGGCAACAGAGCAAGATGCTGTCTCAAAAAAAAAAAAAAAAAAATTATAATCCATGAGAGAAAAAAATTGATTAGTAGGTCTTTATTAAAATTGAAAATTTCTGCTCTGTGAAAGATACTGTTCAGACAATGCAATGACCAGCCATAAACTGAAAAAAAATTTGCAAAACACATATCTAATAAAAGACTGGTATCCAAAATATTCAAAGAATTCTTAAAACTCAACACTAAGAAAATAAGTTACCCAATGAAAAATGAGTAAAAGATCTAAATAGACAACTTACCAAAGAAGATACAGAGATGGCAAATAAGTAAGTGACAAGATGTTTAAACATCATGTCATTAAAGAAATGCAAATGAAAACAAAAATGAGAAACCACTACACACCTATTGGAATGGCTAAAATCCAATATGTCCTTAAATAGATTAATAAACAAATGATACACCCATAAAATAGGATATTATTCAGCAACACAAAGAAATGAGCTATTCTAGGTTAACTAAGAAAAAAGAAGAGTCAAATAACTCAGAAATGAAAGTGGAGATATTACAATTAATGCCACAGAAATACAAAGAATCATAAGAGATAACTACGAACAATTATATGCCAAAAAACTGGATAACCTAGAAGAAATGAATAAATTCCTGGAAACATATAATCTACCATGACTGAATCATGAAGAAATTAAAAATCTGACAGACCTATCACCAAGAAAGAGAGTGCATCAGTAACAAAAAAAAACTTCCCAACAAAGCCCAGAACCAGACCACTTCACTGGAGAATTCTATCAAATATTTAAACAAGAATTAACACCAATCCTCTTCAAACATCAAAATAAATAAAGAAAAGGGAACACTTCTAACTCATTTTATGAGGCCTTGTCCTCATATCAAAGCCAAAAATACTAGAAGAAAACTAAAACCAATATCCCTGATGAATATTAATCCAAAAAATCAACTAAATATTAATAAACTGAATTTAACATTACATTAAAAGGATTATTCATCATGATCAAGTGGGACTTATTCCTGGAATGCAAAGATGGTTCAATATACAAAAATCAATCATATAACACAGCATATTAACACAATGAAGGACAAAACGCACATGATCATCTCAATTGATACAGAAAAAGCATCTGACAAAATTCAACATGTGTTCATGATAAAAACACTAAACTAGGAATAGAATAAAACTACCTCAACACAATAAAGGCTATATATGAAAAGGCCACAGCTAACAACATCCTCAGAGGTGAAAAACTGAAAGCTTTCTTTCTAAGATCAGGAACAAGGCAAGGATATCCATTCTCATCACTTCTTTTCAAGGTGGTATCCAAGCCAGAGCGATCAGACAAGAAATAAAAGGCATTTGTGGTGTTATGCTGTGTGTGTGTGTGTGTGTGTGTGTGTACAGAGAGAGAGAGAGTGTGTGCACAAAAGAGATTTGTTTTGGTCCATGGTTCCTGGCTTCTAACTCCTATTGCCCTTGTTACAGACTTTCGTTACATAATTAGGTGTGTCAGGCCTCAGGAGCAAGCCTCAGGAAAGAGAATCTATGGGACTTTCTCCTGCCCTCCTTTTACCTGCCCCAAGTTACCCTTTCTGATGGTGGGTCACAATCCCAAGAGAGAGTCCTGCCCTATACCCTAGGGGAAGGAATACTGACATCATGAAACCCAAGAGGAATGGGTGCTGGGAGCTTGGGGATAGTGAAACACATGGAGGTTTCTGGAGGGTGGCATGCCCACAGAGGTCATGAAAGCGCCATGTCCCTTCCTCCATGCCTCACCCTACACATCTCCTTGTAAACCAAAATAAAGTTCTAAGCCCTACAACCATCTGGATGAACCCCTCCTCTCAGCTAAGGTTTCTCCAAAGAAACCTGAAAAACTAGTTCAGGCCATGATGGGAAGTCGGGGTCTGGACATGCCTCATTATACTTTCCTCCCTTTAGCATTCAGGAACAACTGACCAGCATTAACATTAAAACAGAGATCTCACAACTGACAAAAAAGACTCTTTGTATCAATAAGATATCAAATTCCAACCTGACTCTAGTATAGCATCACATGACAGAGAGCAGACCCTGGAAGAAATCAAAATAGTTTATCCCAAAATATATTTGACATATTTTGAAATGGCCCTGCAAAGTCATCTCTTAAAAGGGAAATTTTACATTATGTAAAGAATCCTCTTCCCTTTCCAGGTCTTTTTCTGATCCTAAAGAGATTAGCTGAGAGATCTGAAGAATCTTTTAAAGATCTGAATAGGAAACAACTGTCATCTATTGCATCTAACAGTGGCCACCTATGAGACTTCATCTATATAGTAAGAACCTTGGTCTCCACAAACCCTTAACTCAGATATTCCTTTCTATTAATTCCAAGCTTTTAGATAATAACTTAACTCTCAACCAACTGCCAATCAGAAAATCTTTGAATCTACCTATGATAAATCACTGCTTCGAGTTGTCCTGTCTTTCCAGACCAAACCAATGTATACCTCATATGTATTAATAAACTAGGAATAGAATAAAACTACCTCAACACGCCATAGCCACCACCGAGCCTGCCACCAGTGCCTCTAAGCAGAAGGTGGTTGTGCCACCCACGAATGCCAATCTTGGCAAATCTGCCAGGGATGTCTTCACCAAGGGTTATGGATTTGGCTTAATAAAGTTTGATTTGAAAACAAAATCTGAGAATGAATTGGAATTTACAAGCTCAGGCTCAGCCAACACTGAGACCACCAAAGTCATGGGCAGTCTGGAAACCAAGTACAGATGGCCTGAGTACGGCCTGACGTTTACAGAGAAATGGAACACCGACAATACACTAGGCACCGAGATTACAGTGCAAAGTCAGCTTGCACGTGGTCTGAAGCTTACCTTCGATTCATCCTTCTCACCTAATACTGGGGAAAAAAAAGCTAAAATCAAGACAGGGTACAAGTGGAAGTACATTAACCTGGGCTGCGACATGGATTTCAACATTGCTGGGCTTTCCATCTGGGGTGCTCTGGTGCTGGGTTACGAGGGCTGGCTGGCCGGCTACCAAATGAATTTTTTTTTTTTTTTGAGATGGAGTCTCACTCTGTCGCCCAGGTTGGAGTGCAGTGGCAGGATCTCAGCTCACTGCAATCTCTGCCTCCTGGGTTCATGCCATTCTCCTGCCTCAGCCTCCCAAGTAACAGGCGGCTGCCACCACACCCAGCTAATTTTTTTTTTTTTTTTTTTTTTTTTTTTTTTTTTTAGTAGAGATGGGGTTTCACCATTAGCCAGGATGGTCTCGATCTCCTGACCTCGTGATCCGCCCGCCTTGGCCTCCCAAAGTGCTGGGATTACAAGCATGAGCCACCACGCCTGGCCCGGATGAATTTTGAGACTGCAAAGTCCCGAGTAACCCAGAGCAACTTTGCAGTTGGCTACAAGACTTATGAATTCCAGCTTCACACTAATATGAATGACGGGACAGTCTGGCAGCTCCATTTACCAGAAGGTGAACAAGAAGTTGGAGACCGCTGTCAATCTCGCCTGGACAGCAGGAAACAGTAACACGCACTTCAGAATAGCAGCCAAGTATCAGATTGACCCTGACACCTGCTTCTCGGCTAAAGTGAATAACTCCAGCCTGATAGGTTTAGGATACACTCAGACCCTAAAACCAGGTATCAAATTGACACTGTCAGCTCTTCTGGATGGCAAAAACGTCAATGCTGGTGGCCACAAGCTTGCTTTAGGCCTGGAATTTCAAGCATAAATGAATACTGTAAAATTGTTTAATTTTAAACTATTTTGCAGCATAGCTACCTTCAGAATTTACTATATCTCTTAATGTTGTATGTCTGGAATGCAAGTATTGCTAAATATGTTAGACCTCCAGGTTAAAGATGATTCAGCTTTAAGATGTTACCTTTTCAGAGGTACAGAAGAAAACCATTTCCAAAAAAGGTCCTTTCAGTGGTAGACTTGGGGGTAACCTGGTGGCCCATTTGAGATATCAGGTTTCTTTTTTATCTAGAAATGGCTGCAAGTGGAAGCTGATAATATGTAGGCACTTTGTAAATTCATATTGAGTAAATGAAAGAAATTGTGATTTCCTGAGAATCAAACCTTGGTTATCTAACCCTAATTGATGAGAAGCTCACTGCTTGATGGTGTGTACAAACTCACCTGAATGGGATTTTTTTTAGACAGATCTTCATGACCTGTTCCCACCCCAGTTCATCGTCACCTCTTTTACACCAAAACGTCTGCAGAGTGGTGTGGTCACGTTTCTTTTGTGCCATTTTGGGGTGGAGAGGGTGGATGTGATAAAGCCAATAATTCAGGACTTATTCCTTCTTGCGTTGTGTTTTTTTGCCCTTGCATCAGAGTATGAAATAGCTTCCAGGAGCTCCAGCTATAAGCTTAGAAGTGTCTGTGTGATTGTAATCACATGGTGACAACACTCAGAATCTAAATTGGACTTCTGTTGTATTCTCACCACTCAATTTGTTTTTTAGCAGTTTAATGGGTACATTTTAGAGTCTTTCATTTTGTGTGGAATTATTTCCTCCCCTTCAAATGCTGTAATTAACATCACTTTTAAAAAGCTTGAATATTGAAAGCTCAAGAACAAAAACAAAAAAAAACTACCTCAACACAATAAAGGCCATATATGAAAAGGCCACAGTTAACAACATACTCAGTGGTGAAAAACTGAAAGCTTTCCTTCTAAGATCAGGAACAAGGCAAGGATATCTATTCCCATCACTTCTATTCAAGATGGTATCCAGGCCAATGTTAATGCTATCATAGCTCCCTAAAGGATATAAAATCAAGCTGTAACCCCATCAGCTTGGGTACATGTTCTCAAGACCTCCTGAGGCTGTGTCATGGGTCATGGCCTTCACATTTGGTGCAGAATAAATCTCTTCAAATACTTTGCAGTTTTGCTTTTTTTCCTCCACATCTTCATCTGCATCCTTTATAATAAACTGGCAAATGTGCTTCCCTGAGTTCTGTGAGCTACTCCAGAAATTTGGTTGAACCCAAAGAGGGGATCATGGGAACCCCAACTTGAAGCCAGTTGGTAACAAATTCTGGAGAACGGGGATTGTGACTGGTCAAGGGGTGGGAGGCAGTCCTGCTGACTGAGCCCTCAACCTGTGGAATCTGACACTATCTTTAGGCACCGAGTGTCAGAACTGATTAGGAGGATACCCAATTGGTGTCTGCTGCAGAACTGCTCACATAGTGTTGGGGAGAAATCCCCACGTATTTGGTCACAGAAGTCTTCTGTTGTTGTAGTGGTATAAGAGCAGAGGAAAAACACGGTTTGAAAGTTTTTCCTAAAATGGCATCCAAATTGGAAAGGAAGAGGTAAAATTATCTGTTCACAGACAACAGGATTTTATACGTAAAAAAATCGTAAAGATTCCACCCAATCTGTTATTTAGCAAAGTTGCAGGATACAAAATCGTCACACAAAAATCAGGTTAGGTCTGACAGAGACAGACAACAAATGAATAAGTTTTCCAATATTAAAACCTAGAGCATTATGAAAAAAAAAACAGGTCCGGGAAGAAGGTTATAATTTGGAATAAGATGGTTGGGGAAAGCCTTCTAGAGAATGCCCTTTGAATAAAGACAAAGGAAGTGAAGAAGTGAGTCTTGCAGATATCTGGAGTAGATTGCTCCAGCCATAGGAAAAAGCCAGTGCAAAGGCCCTATGATGAAGGTATGCACAGAATGTTAGAGTAAGGGTCCCCAAACCCTGGGCCGCAGGCCAGTAGCAATACACGGCCTGTTAGGAACCTGGCCGCACAGGAGGAGATGAGCAGCAGTTGAGCAAGCATTACCACCTGAGCTCCACCTCCTGTCAGATCAGCAATAGCATTAGAGTCTCACAGGACTGTGAAGACTATTGTGAACTGCACATGTGAGGGGTCTAGGTTACGCACTCCTTATGAGAATCTAACTAATGCCTGATGATCTGAGTGAAACGGTTTAATCCTGAAACCATCCCCCTCCAACCCCGGCCCCCTAACCCCTGCTGCAGAAAAATTGTCTTCCACTAAATCAGTCCCTGGTGCCAAAAAGGGTGGGGACTGCTGTGTTAGAGAACTTAAAATGTTTCTGTCCTTTGCCTACTCTATTTAAGGTACAGGGTGTCTTAAATAGAATAGGCAAAGGACATAACCATTTAAGAAGCAAGAAGACAAAGTTGTTCATGAGACAATCATAGTTTCTATTGGTGTCATTCATTGACTTTCTTAATGTGAAACAGACAATTGGGAAGAGATAGCTATGTTCTACTTGGTAATTATTTGCTGTGAAATAAAGACTACTAATTAAGAGTTATGTGGTAGTTCAAAAATATTAAGTATAGTTCTTTGATTTTATTTAGCCTTCTTTTTAAAGCAGGTTTAGGTTTACAGAAAAATGAACAAAAAATAGGGTTATCTCATACCTCTCACATGTATACACCTCCCCCACTCACTGCCCCCATTATTAACATCTTGCATTGAGTGACACATTTGTTACAGCTGATGAGCCTATGTTAATACACTATTATTAATGAAAGCCCATAGTTTACATTAGGGTTCACTCTTGTGTTGAACATTCTATGGGTTTGACAAACATATAACAACGTCCCCACCACTGCAGTACCATTCAGAATAGTTTCACTGCCCTAAAAATCCTGTGCTCTACCTATTCACCCTTCCCTCCCTCCCCACTCTCCTCCATACTCTGAACCCACAGCAACTAGTGATCTTTTCACTGCCTCGTTTTACTCTTTCCAGAATGTCAAATGATTAGACTCATACAGTACGCAGCCTTTTCAGATTGGCTTCTTTCACTTAGCATTATGCATCTAAGGTTCCTCCATGTCTTTTCATGGTCTAATAGCTAATTTCTTTTTAAAAATTTTAAATTGTTGTAAACATAAGATTTACCATTTTAACCATTTTTGGTATTTAACTCAGTAGTGTTAACTATATGCTCCCTCCCCTGGCCCAAAACACAAGATTTTTCTTGAATCTTTACCGTAAATGGGATTCTGGGAGGTAAAACCTACCAAAGTGGAAGGCCCTACTAAGACTGGGGAGGGGCCGGGTGCGGGGGCTCACGCCTGTAATCCCAGCACTTGGGGAGGCCGAGGTGGGTGGATCACAAGGTCAGAAGATTGAGACCATCCTGGCTAACACGGTGAAACCCCGTCTCTACTAAAAATACAAAAAAAAAAAAAAAATTAGCCAGGCGTGGTGGCAGGCACCTGTAGTCCCAGTTACTTGGGAGGCTGAGGCAGGAGAATGGTGTGAACCCAGGAGGCAGAACTTGCAGTGAGCCAAGATCATGCCACTGCACTCCAGCCTGGGCGACACAGTGAGACTCCATCTCAAAAAAAAAAAAAAAAAAAAAATACTGGTGAGGAGTTTTTGACTCCCTAGTCCACACTCAGCCTCGAGTAATTCATCCGTTACCATTGAAGTGTTTCTACCAGTTTATGGCCCAAGCATCTTCTGTTATCTTGGTTATGATTCTCTGTATTCACATGTCTTTCCAGTTTTGGGGATGGCAGTTTGAACTGGTACCTCAATCTCTGATGGATCTAGAACAGTCTTTGATTTTCAGTTTGGTCAGATTACTGTTATTGTTAAGGACAGGAGTGGTAACTTGCAGGTTCTTCATATGTTGAGGCTGAAACCGGAAGTTCAGTGATCTTTTAAAGAGATTTCAAAATTTAAAAAAAGTCTTTAAATTTACCCATATATTTAGCACTTCCAGGACTCTTCATGCCTTTATGGAGGTCCAAATTTCCATATTACATAATTTTCCTTTCATGTGAAGTTCCTTTAAAATTTACTATAGTTCAGTTCAGTTGGCAATGAATTACCTGCTTTTGTTTATTTGGAAAAAGTTTTTATTTATTTATTTTTATTTTTTAGATGAAGTCTCACTCTGTGGCCCAGGCTGGAGTGCAGTGGTGCAATCTCAGCTCACTACAACCTCTGCCTCCAAGCGATTCTCCTGCTTCAGTCTCCGAAGTAGCTGGGATTACAGATGCCCAACAGGACACCCAGCTAATTTTTGCATTTTTAGTAGAGATGGGGTTGCAATGTGTTGTTCCGCCTGGTCTCGAACTCCTGACCTCAAGTGATCTGCCCATCTCAGCCTCCTAAAGTTTTGGGATTACAGGCGTGAGCCACCAGATCCAGCCTTGAAAAGTCTTTATTTCACATTTACTTCTTTTTGTATTGACATGAGATTCACATAAAATTAACCAGTTCAACATGTACAATTGAATGACATTTAATACATTCACAATATTGTGCAACCAATTCCATCTAGTTCGACAACATATTTGTTATTCCCCCCAAAAAGCCTTGAACCCACTAAGCAGTCACTCCCCATTCCCCTCTCCCCCAAACCTTTAGCCTTGAACCCACCAAGCAGTCACTCCCCATTCCCCTCTCCCCCAAACCTTTAGCCTTGAACCCACTAAGCAGTCACTCCCCATTCCCCTCTCCCCCAAAACCTTGGCAACACCAATCTGCTTTCTGTCTCTATGGATTTAACCATTCTGGATATTTCATATAAACTGAATCATACACTATGTAATCTTTTATGTCTGGCCTCTTTCACTTGGTTTAATGTTTTCAAGGCTCATCTATATTATAGCATGTATCGGTTCTTCATTCCTTTTTATGATTAATAGTCTATTATATGTATATACCAATACCAAATTTTGCTTATCCACTCATCAGTTAATGGACATTTGGGTTGTTTGCACTTTTGGCTATTGTGAATACTGCTGCTATGATCATTTGTATACAGGTATTTGAGTACCAAATTACCCAGCAATTCCATTCCTGTATATACCCAAAAGAATTGGTAATTCTATTTTTAACTTTTTGAGGAACCACCAAACTGTCTTTCATGGCAGCTGCACCATTGTACAGTCCTAGCAGCAATCTAAGAGAGTTTCAATGTCTCTACATCCCTGCCAAAACTTATTATCTTTTTTATTGCGGACACCCTACTGGGTATGAAGTGGTCCTGTTGAAAATCAACTGACCATAAACTCGAGAGTTCATTTCTGCACTCTCAATTCTTTTCCATATGTCTATCCTTATACCAGTACCATACTGTTTTAATTACTGTAGCTTTATAGTAAATTTTGAAATTGCAAAGTTTGAATCCTCTAGTTTTGCTCTTTTTCAATACTTTGACTATTTGAGGCCCTTTGCAATTCCATATAAATCAGATTGACTTGAACAGTGCTGCCATCTAAATAAAATTAAATCTTCCAATCCATGAACACAAGATGAATTTCCATTAACTTAGGTCTTCTTTAATTTCTTTCAGCAATATAGTTTTCAGTATAAAATCTTTCACATCCTTGGTTAAAATTCCCTGGTTTTTTTTTTATTCTCTTGAAGGCTATTGTAAATGGAATTTTTTTGTTTGTTTCCATTTCAGAGTATCCGCTGATGGTCTAAAGAACACAATGATTTCTGCATGCTGATTTTATGATCTTATATCTTGCAACTTTGCTGAATTAATGTATTAACTCTAGCAGTGTCTTTGTGGATTCTCTGGATTTTCTATATACTGTGTAGGATCATGTCACCGATTACCATTTTTATTTCCTCCTTTCCAATTTGATGCTGTTTCTTTATTTTTCTTGTGTAATTGCTCTGGCTAGAATTTATGTATACAATGTTGAACAGGAGTGGTGAAAGCAAGCATCCTTGTCCTATTCCTGATCTACCTCTGGGTTTTTCATAAATACCCATTATGTTAAGTAAAGTTTACCTTCATTTTTGAAAGCTATTATATCTTAACTGAGTATAGAATTATAGGTTGATCGTCTTTTCCTTTTGTTGTCAACCTATTGACTTCAGACTTCTGAAAAGAAGTCTGCTGTAGTTCTACCTTGTTTATCTTTATCATGTTTTCTGTCTGCTTTTTTCTCTTTTTCACTGGCTTCAACAATTTGTTATGTATCGTATGGTTTCATTACATTTCTTCTGCATGGGGTTCATTGAGCTTCTTGGATCTATGGGTTTATGGCAGTGACTCTCAACTAGGGGCACTTTTTTTTTCTGCCATCTCCATCCACAGATATTTGGCATGTCTGGGGCAATTTTTTAGCTGTCACACTATGCAGTGCTATTGACATCTAGTGAATAGAGACCAGAGTCACTGCTAAATGTCCTACAATGTACAGGATACCCTCTATAAAGAAGAATTTTCTGGCCCAGAATATCAATGGAGCAAAGATTGAAAAACTCTGGTTTATAGTTTATCAACTGTTGGAAATATCAGCCATTATTAACTAAATTTTGTTTCTGTCTTCTCTCACATTTTTTCTCCTTTCTGGGTCTCCAATTATATGAATGCTACATTGCTTTATATTTTCTCACAGCTCATTGAAGTTCTGTTCTTTTTTTTCTTCAGTCTTTTTATGCTCTGTGCTTCATTTTGATTAGTTTCACTTGCTCCATCTTCGAGCTTCAAGTTCACTGATCTTATGCAATGTCTAATCTGCTGTTAATCATATCCAGTATATTTTTTACTTCAGATATTATATTTTTCCCTATCTAAAAGTTCCATTTGATATTTTTGTATCTTCCATTTCTCTCTACATATGTTCATGTTTTCCTCTACTTTCTTGAATACATAGCATATATTTGTAAAGTAAGTGTTTTCATGTCCTTGCCTGTTATTTTATCATCTTTATCATTTCCACCATCTACTTTTATTGACAGGTTTTTCTCCTGGGTCATATTTTCCTGCCCCCACTTTTTTTTTTCCTTTTTGGCAAGCTTTAAAGACCTTTACTGTAAGCAAGGCATTGTAATAAATTTTACATTCTTGCTTGCTGGATTTTGTTGTGTTCCTTTAAATTATGTTGGACTTTGTTTTGGCATGCATTAAGTTACTTGGAATTAGTCTGATCCTTTTGAGGCTCAATTTTAAGCAGTGTTAAGGCAAGGGCAAAGCAGCCATTGATATAGCATTTAATTTAGCACAGCTACTGAAGTGAAACCCTTCTGAGGCCTCTACCATATGCCCCACATATTACGTTTTCATTCTACTCCTGACTGGTAGACAAAATATTCTCAGTCCTATGTCAGCTCCAGAAATTGGCCTACTGCTTTCTTATGTTTCTTTCCTCAGCCTGTTATTAATAGTTTCCTCTTACACATGCATAGATTAGTATTCAGCCAAAGGGACCCCTCTGCAGACCTCTGGAACTGTCAACACAGGATCATCCTCTCTGGTATTCAGCCCTGCAAATTCTAGTTCAAACTGGTGAGACTGCCAGGCCATTTTGGGATCCCCCTCCTTGCAGCCTGGAAAATGCTGCCAGGTAATAAATGGACGCACCTGCAAGGCACAGCTTGTTTTTTTGTTTTGTTTTGTTTTTAGATGAAGTCTCACTCTGTCGCCCAGGCTGGAGTGCAGTGGTGCGATCTTGGCTCCCTGAAAGCTCCGCCTCCCGGGTTCACACCATTCTCCCGCCTCAGCCTCCTGAGTAGCTGGGACTACAGGCACCCGCCACCATGCCTGGCTAATTTTTTTTTTTTTAATTTTTTATTTTTAGTAGAGACGGGGTTTCACAGTGTTAATCAGGATAGTCTCGATCTCCTGACCTCGTGATCTGCCTGCCTCAGCCTCCCAAAGTGCTGGGATTATAGGTGTGAGCCATCACGCCTGGCCATTTCCCTTCTTTTGTAACTTTACACTACTTATAATACAATGTCTGAAAATTACTGTTTCATCCAGTAATTTTAGCCATGCATCTGGTTTTCTTCTTGTTTTTGGCAAAAGGGTAAATCTCGTCCCTATTACTCCACCATTCCCAGGAACATAAGTCCTACAAACATTAATTTTAAATCCAGCATAATATTCCATGCAGTGATGTAATATAATTTACTTAAGCATTATCTAACAGTTGTACATTAGGTTATTTTCACTTTTTCACTCATAAACAGACATAATGAATATTTTTAAATATAAGAAATAAAGTACTTTTGGGCCACTGCACTCCAGTCTGGGCGACAGAGTGAGATTCCGTCTCTCCAAAAAAAAAAAAAAAAGAAAGTACTTTTAATTAAAATCTTAAAAAAAAAAAACTGACCACATAATCTGATTATGGTATATCCTAAATACATTCCCCTTTCCTGGGATTAGTTCCTCTTTCTAATGCAACTGTACAAATACACATTAGAATACACGTGGTCACAATGTTTTGTGGGGAAATAAAAAGATTATATATTAGACAGAAATAATATTTTAAAAATAACCTGCCATTATCAGATTGAATCCAGAATAAAGATGCCAAAGATGCGTTAGTTTTCCTTTCTATATACTTCATCTACCAGAGTGGATAAACTTTGGCTACTTTACCCTCTTGATATCCATGCCAGTGAAATTTCTCTCATAGAGGCTTAGAAGTTTATTCCATTTCTCTCTACTCAAAATCAATTAAGTCACTTTTATGTTGCATCAGCAATTAAATAGAGTCCAATTTGGCAGCCAACAGGATAAAATTTGCCAATTCTTATATTGCCTGAGACTCTATTAGTTGAGAAACTAAAATGCTCCTTCACTCAAAAGGAAAAGGATAAGTTGTTGGCTACATCTTTATCACTTGATTCAGACTCCACCTTAGTTTTAGAGTCAAGATTTAAAGCCTTGTGAAACTTTTTCTTCTATTCCTAAGATTATCAAGCCAATCTATGCAAAGAGGTTTCTTGCTTCTGTGTGCTACCTTTTTTGGATTTGTTTCACTGGTTTGTTTAATTCATTTATAGTCTAACTGTAGAATGCTGGGAAAATTAATCAACTTCTTTGCCTCAGTTTCCTCATTTGTAAAAATGGGAATAATAGCACCTGTTTCATATCTATTTATATTTATACATAAATAGAACAGTATCCAGTGCAAAGTGGCCATTTTGTGTTAGCTAATACAATAATTATTATTGCCCAAAACATGGCCATTTCTCCAAAGCAAAAGTGTTTCAGCAATATAGATACAAGATGTTGTGATGTGGGGACTTAAAATATTGACCTATGGTCTTTACCTAATAGCTCTAAACTTCTGATTCTCTTGATAAGACAACAACAAATCCCCCAAACAAACCAATGATAAAAACTCTAACATACTTTGTTATAAGAAACAGAGAAAGAAAACTAATACTTAAGGAATATCTTCTATATGCTTATACTATCCCATTTCTACTTCAAAACAAGTCTCTAAAGCTGACATTATCACTGTATTTTATTTAATCTAAGATATCCTCAATTATAAGAAGCACCATTATTTTCTGTAATGTTCAGAAAGAAAAAACATAGCCAATTAAATATAATACACTAAGACTCATACAGATTTCAAAAATATTAAAAGCTGAATAAATATCTGCCTTAGATTTGGCCAGGCGCAGTGGCTCATGCCTTTAATTCCAGCACTTTGAAAGGGTGAGGAAGGAGGATCACTTGAGCTCAGGAGTTCAAAACCAGCCTGGACAACATGGTGAGACCCTGTCTCTATAAAAGAAAAAAAAAAAGATTTGATGAAATATAAGTAAGTATTTATTTTACAGATTCAAAAACTGAAAAGAGGTGAAGTACCCAATGCCACATAAGTGGCAGAACTGGGATTCACACCAAGATCCTTTGATATTCCAAAGCCTGTGTTCTACTAAATTATATTACTTCTCCAAGCCATTTTGGAAACCATTATTACACACTGACAATATTCTAAATTAAAATTTTGTCTGTTTCTTAAGTGTACTCTTTTTTTTTTTTTTTTTTGAGATGGGGTCTCATTCTGTCACCCAGGCTGGAGTACAGTGGGTGATCTTGGCTCATTCAACTTCTGCCTCCCAGGTTCAAGGGATCCCCTCCCACCTCAGCCTCCCAAGTAGCTGGGACCACAGGCAAGTGCCACCACGCCGGGATAATTTTTTTTTTTTTTTTTGTATTTTTGGTAGAGACGGAGTTTTACCATGTTGCCCACGCTGGTCTTTAACTCCTGGGCTCAAGCGATCTACCCACCTCAGCCTCCCTAAGTGCTGAGATTACAGGTGTGAGCCCCACACATGGCCTTAAGTGTACTTTTTAAATGCTTACATAAAGTACTCCATTAGTTCAAAGAGAAAACTTTAAAATAAACATTTTTGAAGCAAAATTATTCTAATAAATTATGCATAATTTAGTTGACGGATTAATACTATCATTCTAAACCCTTAAAAGAGGAACACTTTTCTGATAATCCTTTTGAAATACTAAATTTTTTTTCCTGAAACATGAATAGCTATTCATTTCAACATAGAAAAGTAAGAATATTGATTTCATCTCATCTACCATTTGTCACAGCATTAAAAAGAAAACTTTACCATGAAAATATTATTGGTTGCTACTTCTAACAGTAATATTTATAAAATTTTTCAAGAAACGGGAACTCCATAAATGTATGTTTTTAACCTGTTTCTCTTAAAATTATAAACACACAGAGGCATTTTATAAAATCATCGCCTACAACCTTTAAAAAAAACAGACATTTAGCCAGGTGCAGTCTCATGCCTGTAATCCTAGCACTTTGGGAGGCAGAGGCAGGCGGATTACCTGAGGTTAGGAGCTTGACACCAGCCTGGCCAACATGGTAAAACCCCATCTCTACTAAAAATACAAAAATTAGCTGGGCGTGGTGGTGCACATCTGTAATCCCAGCTACTTGGGAGGCTGAAGCAGGAGAATTGCTTGAACCCGGGAGGGAGAGGTTGTAGAGAGCTGAGATCACCCCCGGCACTACAGCCTGGGTGATAAGAGTGAAATTCTGTCCCAAAACAAACAAACAAAAAAACCCAGACATCTATAAAAATGTCAGTTCTCTAGAAATGTTGCATAAATGCTTAAATTAGCATTGGAAAATAATTTTAAATAAAAGCAATGAGAACAGAAATGATATGAACAAGTATTTTATCCAATCCTCCAAATTTCAGCCTTTCCTAATATTTTTTGTATATATACTACATACACTAGCTAACACATTTTTTAAAGATTAAAGACTGAAGAACACTTTTTTTTAATCAAACACTTTACACCACAAAAATATGTGAGATAATTTTTACATATAATTAATATGGTCAACAGAACTCCAAAGATTCCCTTATAGTCCACCAAGTAAATGTCATCACTTTGTAACAACAAACCAAAAATGGTAAATTGCTTTCTACCACCCCACAATAGAATTTAAGAATAAATATTATATTACTCTTGTCGATTTCTTGGCTTTTGTCAATTGTCTTGGTTCCAGCACACTTTAAAACTAAGGCGCAATATGTAAGTCATTTATATTTGTTGGTATTTTTACTCAATTTAACACTGTTTTAAAATGGCTATCATGAAAAATTACCTTCAGGTTCTTATGACTAATTTTCTAGAAATATAACACTGATCAAAATTTAGATTTTCTTTAGAAAATTATCTTGAATATAGTATTTATCATAGCTGTTTAGAAATTATAACTTTTCTTGGATTTTAAACACCAAAGGAAATCATAAAACATCAAAAGATTCAAATATTTAAACCAGCATTTCTGTAATAACATCTCAAAAATAAACAGGAAAAGAAGAAACTGTATTTTAAGCAAGCAAAACAAATGGTTAATATTTCTATAATGTATTCCAATGATCTCATGTGTAAAAAAAAAAAAATCATTAAGACCCAATGGATAAACAGACCATGATTATAAGTAGGCAACAGTTAGATACTTGAAGTTACCCACAGGTGTAGGGTTCTACTCACATACACCAATACTTGGGAAAATGCTTAACATCCCTTAATAATTTGCAAAATGCAAATTAAAGCAACAATGAACAATGAATTTTTAAGTAGCTACCTTAGAATAAATAAGGTAGTAAAATTACGGTAACAGGTACTAACAAGCTAATGGCCCTAATGGCCTTGTAAAATGGTATTAGTCTTTTGGAAAGTATATGGCAATCCTACCAAGACCCATAAAAATATTAAACACATATTAATTATTTTCACCAATAATATAACGTCTGGATATTATAAGAAAAACATACAATCCTTAACTATTGCAACTTGGTATGAGATTCAACAACAATCTTTTTTGTTGGTTATCTTTACCTAAATTTAATGTTCTTAAATTTTTAAGATAGAAACACAGGTCAGGATAGATTTTTAGATCTCTAGCTCCCTTTTCTATTGTTTTCATGAAGTGGTAAAAATTTTGGCCCCTAGGATACTTAGCTCTTGCCCCCTCTGGTTCTTCTTTTTCCTTTTGTCTTTATTGTCCTTCTTGTCCTTGTTTTATTGTCCTTGTTGTCCTACTTGATTTTGATTAAATTCCCAGTAGATTGCTCTTAGTATGAAGCTTTATACTGGAAGAAAGTTTTGGCTAGTTAATTTTAGAAGCTTAGAGCCCAGACAGCTCTAGAGAACCTTACCATGAACCTCTTGTACTCAGCCATGAATTGAAGTGCATAAAAACCCCTTTTGGCTTTACCTGTTGGATATTTGAGAAATCTGCCATTTTCAAGACAGTAAGGTAATCATAGGTACTCTACTGCTTCCTTCTGCTTCCTTCTAAAGAGATGCCAATGCCACACAAATCTTTTTTCATTTTTTTAAAAATACAAACCTGGTAGCTGTTGGTGGTTTGTCCCTATTTTCTCTAATCAACTAATTTTGTTACAGATATTGCTCAAGAGCTTTTGATTATGCTATCCTAGTTATTCTGTTAAGGAAGCAGGACTACTCAAAAACTATGCTACAGCCACTACCATCTTCCCAGAATTCCAAATACCATAAATAATTTTTAATGTAACACATGAATAGGAATACACAAATAAATAGATTAGTATTGCTAAAGTTGGTATGTTTCCATTCCATATTCTCTTTTCCATTATTTTTGCCTCCATGCACCTATCTTAGTTGCATGATTTCATAAAAGAGAGATTTAGAGACCGACAACACAAGTTCAGTAAACATCAGTTATTTGTGGCTTACCAAAGTATGAATACTATCTCAACATTTTAATACCTTCCCAAATTGTGAATCCCAACTTCTAAAAGCAGAATTCTCAAAACCTTATTTCTTAGACTTCCTTGAAGCTATGATGTGCAGGCCCATTATCTACCTACATTCCATAAACTAAATGTACAAGCAAGCCATATAGATATAAAATGGAGCAACATATCACTGACCTACAACTCGCACTTTTTTTTTTTTTTGAGACAGAGTCTCACTCTGTCACCCAGGATGGAGTTTAGTGGTGTGATCTCAGCTCACTGTAACCTCCACCACAGGTTCAAGTGATTCTCCTGCCTCAGCCTCCTGAGTAGCTGGGATTACGGGTGCCTGCCACCACGCCCAGCTAATTTTTGTATTTTCAGTAGCCACAAGGTTTCACCATGTTGGCCAGGCTGGTCTTGAACTCCTGACCTCAAGTGATCTGCCCTCCTCGGCCTCCCAAACCAAACACCGCATGTTCTCACTCACAGGTGGGAAATGAACAATGAGAACACTGGGACTCAGGGTGGGGAACATCACACACTGGGGCCTGTCGTAGGGTAGGGGGGCAGGGGGAGGGATAGCATTAGGAGAAGTACCTAATGTAAATGACAAGTTAATGGGTGCAGAAAACAAACATGTCACATGTACACCTATGTAACAAACCTGCACATTGTGCACATGTACCCTAGAACTTAAATTTAAAAAAAAAAACTTAAAAAAAAAAAAAAAGCATGCTAATCTAATTTCCTGATGACAGGGTCAACGAAAGACAGTTGACACACTAGATGTCACATTCAGAACCCCCCCACCCCAAAAATCTTAAATGTGGGAATAAGATGTTGAATAAAATAAAATGAAATTTAATATGGGTACACATAAAGTACTGAACTTAATACAGAACAGACATTGCATAACAGAATGTATAAAAAAAGACAGGACTTTAGTTTACTGAAAGTTAAAGAATAATTAACATTGTAATGTGGTTGCATGAAGTGTTAAGGTAATTTTAAGCCACAATCAGTGCAAGTATAGTGTTCTAAAGAGAGAAAAGTTCTATTCTGCAGTGGTCACACTATGCCTAAAATAGTCTGTTCAATTCCAAAGGCCATCCTGTAAAAGAGGTGTTGAGAAATTGAAATTTGTTCACACAAGAATGACTGGGAAGGTAATGGGACTTGACGGTGAAGAAGATGAAGAACAATTTTAGAAATCAGAAATATTTGGCCTGGAGATGAGGAGGCTTAAAAGCTGTCTTAAAACTTCTGAAAGACTCGGTTGGGTGCGGTGGCCCACGCCTGTAATCCCAGCACTTTGGGAGGCCTAGGTGGGTGGATCACGAGGTCAGGAGATCGAGACCATCCTGGCTAACACAGTGAAACTCCGTCTCTGCTAAAAAAATACAAAAATATTAGCCAGTCATGGTGGCAGGCGCCTGTAGTCCCAGCTACTCGGGAGGCTGAGGCAGGAGAATGGCGTGAACCCAGGAGGCGGAACTTGCAGTGAGCTGAGATCGCGCCACTGCACTCCAGCCTGGGCGACAGAGTAAGACTGTCAAAACAAAACAAAACAAACAAACAAAAAAAACTTCTGAAAGACTCATATAAAAAACTGAACATAGTCTATGTGGGAATAAAAAGCAAAAATATAACAGATTAGAAAACAATAACGATACCAAAACAGTGAAATAAATTTTGGCTTAATATAAAAAGAAGCTTCTAACAACTGGAGTTCTTCAAAAATTGGGCCAATTTCTTCACAAATAGTAAATTTCCCATCATTAAGAGTCTTTCAATAGAAGCTAAAAGACTGTACGCTAGAATAATCTAGAGACAGAAAATTAGTCTAAATAACCAATAAATTCATTCTAATAATGAGATTACAAGCTTACAACAAGAGAAGAAAGGGAAATGTAACTTAAAAAAGATATACAAATGGCCAATGTGTACATTAAAAGGTGGTCAATATCATCAGTCATCAGGGAAGTGCAAACTGAAATCACAATAAGATACCATTTCAGACCCACTAGGATGGCTATAATCAAAAAGACAGAAAATAAATCAGAACCCTCATACACTGTTGACAGGACTGTAAAATGTTGTAGCCATATTAGAAGACAGTCCAATGGTTCTTCAAAGTTAAACACAGAATTACCATTTGATCCAGCAATTCCACTCCTGGATATATATCCATTAGAAATAAAGATATATGTACACACAAAAACTTGCACACAAATGTTCACGGCAACATTATTCAAAATAGCCAAAAGGTGGAAAGAACTCAAATGTCCAAAAAAAGGATGAATGGATAAACAAAATGTGGCATATCCACACAACAGAACACTATTCATCCATAAAAAGGAACGAAGTATTGATACATGCTACAATGTGAAAGAATACCCTGAAAACATACTAATAAAAAAAGTCAGTCATAAAAGACTACATGTGATATTATTCCATTTGAAACCAGAATAGGCAAATCTATAGAAACAGAAACTAGATTAATGGTTGCTTAGGGCTGAGGGAAATGAGGAGACTGAAACTAAGAGCTAAAGGGTATGGAGTTTCTTTTTGAGGGGATAAAAATGTTCTAAGATGAATTGTAATGATGGTTGTACAACTTCATGAATATACTAAAAACCACTGAATTGTACACTTAAATGGGAGAACATAGTGGGTGAATTTTAATGTCTCAATTTAAAAAGCAGAGAAAAATGAAAAAATGTGTTCAGTAAACTACATTTAAAGAAACTAGGAAAGACTACACTTTCAGGGATCATTTCTATCTGAACAACCTGCTCCTGAATGACTAATGGGTAAATAACGAAATTAAGGCAGAAATAAATAAGTTCTTTGAAAACAATGAGAACAAAGACACAACGTACCAAAATCTCTGGGACACAGCTAAAGCAGTGTTTAGAGGGAAATGTATAGCACTAAATGCCCACAGGAGAAAGCGGGTAAGATCTAAAATCGACACCCTAAAATCACAATTAAAACAACTATGTGAGTGGCTCAGACCTGTAATCCCAGCACTTTGGGAGGCCGACGCGGGCAGATCACGAGGTCAGGAGATTGAGACCAGCCTGGCCCAATATAGTGAAACCTCGTCTCTACTAAAAATACAAAAATTAGCTGGGCATGGTGGCCTGTGCCAGTAATCCCAGCTACTTGGGAGGCTGAGGCAGGAGAATCACTTGAAACCTAGGAGGCGGAGGTTGTGGTGAGCCGAGATCATGCCACTGTACTCCAGCCTGGGCAACAGAGTGAGACTCCATCTCAAAAAATTTAAAAATAATAATAATAAAAAGAACTAGAGAAGCAAGAGCAAACAAATTCAAAAGCTAGCAGAAGACAAGAAATAACTAAGATCAGAGCAGAACTGAAGGAGATAGAGACATGAAAAATCCTTCAAAAAAAAAAAGAATACAGGAGCTGATTTTTTGAAAAGATTAACAAAGTAGACTGCTAGCAAGACTAATGAAGAAAAGAGAGAAGAATCAAATAGACACAATGAAAAATGATGAAGGGGATATCACCACTGATCCTATAGAAATACAAGCTACTATCAGAGAATACTATAAACACCTCTACGCAAATAAACTAGAATATCTAGAAGAAATGGATAAATTCCTGGACACATACACCCTCCCAAGACTAAATCAGGAAGAAGTTGAATCCCTGAATAGACCAATAACAAGTTCTGAAATTGAGGCAGTAATTAATAGCCTACTGACCAAAAAAGCCCAGAACCAGATGGATTCACAGCCGAAATCTACCAGAGGTACAAAAAGGAGCTGCTACCACTCCTTCTGAAACTATTCCAAACAAGAGAAAAAGAGGGAAACCTCCCTAACTCATTTTATGAGGCCAGCATCATCCTGATATCAAAACCCGGCAGACACACAACAGAAAAAGAAAATTTCAAGCCAGTATCCCTGATGAACATCGATGCAAAAATCCTCAATAAAATACTAGCAAACCGAATCCAGCAGCATATCAAAAAGCCTATCCGTCACAATCAAGTTGGCTTCATCTCTGGGATGCAAGGCTGGTTCAACATATGCAAATCAATAAACGTAATCCATCACATAAACAGAACCAATGACAAAAACCACATGATTATCTCGATAGATGCAGAAAAGGCTTTCGATGCTAAAAACTCTCAATAAACTAGGTATCGATGGAACGTATCTCAAAATAATAAGAGCTATTTATTACAAACCCACAGCCGATATCATACTGAATGGACAAACGCTGGAAGCATTCATTCCCTTTGAAAACTGGTGCAAGACAAGGATACCCTCTCTCACCACTCCTGTTCAACACAGTAGTGGAAGTTCTGGCCAGGACAATCAGGCAAGAGAAAGAAATAAAGGGTATTCAAATAGGAAGGGAGGAAGTCAAATTGTCTCTCAAGACACCTGCTATCAAGACATTTAGTATAACCAGGAATTTAGGTATGCTGTCATATAATACAGACAAGAAACAATATAAGACAAGATCAAATATTAAAACATTTGCCATAAACAATAAATGTGATTCATTTGCAGAAACGGAGAAGGTAGTGTGGACTGAAGGCTTCATGGAATAAACAGGAATTAACCAGGGCTTAAAAAAAAAAAAACAAACCATAGGTAGGAACAGTAATAAAGGCATTTCAGAAAACAGCATGAGTTAAAAAAAGGCATAATAAACCCACCATAGTTGAGGGGCAATGAAAATATCAAATGGCAATCATATTTACAGTGTGTAAAGTTAGAGATAAGTCTGGATTCATAATATTGGGAAGAGAAGTACATACTACAAAGGACCTGCAAAGAACTAAAAACTTAGATTTAAATAATGATTCCTAAAAAGTCTGGCATAAAACCTTTGTCATTTTCCTATTAACCTTCATTATTTAAAAAAGGCATATGTTCCATTATAAAACTGTTTATCTCCATATGCAGTAAAATCACACTTAGAATGTAACAAATTTTTTAAAGGTTTTATTAGAAAGTTTTATTAGAAGTTTTATTAGAACCTCAAAGTTCTAATAAAAGTAATGATATTTTTTCAAGACCTCAGTAGTATAAAACACTAAAAATAATTCATATTATAAAGCACTAAAGTTATTCATAAGATGCTGAAAACGATAGGTTCATTAGACAATCTGGTAGTCTAATAGATAACTTAAAATATTCCCGTTATTCAAGAGAAATCTCTAATATTTTAGTAATTTGGCTCCAGTTCACCTTAATGTTTCTAAATTTGAAACCACGGTCAGTAATTTAACTCTTTTTGCACTTTCTCCATAATTATAATTACTGTTCTATTTACTAACATTCTCCCCTAAGTATATCTGACCCGTTTGTTAAAGGTATCCTTGCATAGCAATAGCAGTTCATAAAGCCATAGACTGAAATATTCAATTCTAGCATAGCTAAGGAAACTCGGTTCCAATTAGGTCTTGCAACTCACACACAGCTAATGAACATCCTGATGATGATAGGCAAATGAGAAACTGGGCCTTTGTGACAATTATAGTCCCAGTATAAGGGTCTGTTTACTAGGACAAGGGCTCTCACTAGTAGTTGTTAGTACATTTTAAAATGTTCTCCCACATTCATTTTAGTTTATAACCTACACAGTAAAAGGGGTTTGGTAGTCTCTGGCAATCTATGTGAAATGTCAAGTTTCTCAAGTTCCATGAAGATGAGAAAAAATTAAAGTCAATTTGTTATTTAATCCATAAATTCATCTTCTTCTAAATTCTATTAAATGAGTGATGCTTATACAGGGAAAAGATTGTTACACATCTAGATATATACTCTTAAATTTTACAAAGGGAAAATATCAAACACATATGACCTCAAAAAAACATTTAAAGCTGGTAAACTGCTTCCAGCCTGTGGGCTTAGGGGAGTCCAAACCATTTAGGGATGGAAGCAGTACCCCAGCACAGCACGGCTATTCTACAAAAGCATGACCAGACTGCTTCCTTTTTTTAAAAAATTATACTTTAAGTTTTAGGGTACATGTGCACAACGTGCAGGTTTGTTACATATGTATACATGTGCCATGCTGGTGTGCTGCACCCATTAATTCGTCATTTAACATTAGGTATATCTCCTAATGCTATCCCTCCCCCCTCCCCCCACCCCAAAACAGGCCCCAGTGTGTGATGTTCCTTAAGTGGGTCCCTGATCTGTTCCTCTTCACTGGGTGGGACTTACCAACAGGGGCCTCAAGCCACTCCCACCATTGTTCTCTGGCTGACAGAAGTTTGAAAACTTCCTGGAACAAAGTTCCTAGGGTAGGGGCAGGCTGCCATCTTTGCTGTTTTATCAACATAGCCGTTCCAGCCTCCACGCTTTGGACAGCCCAACCCAACAGGTCGCAGAAACAGTACCCCAGCACAGCATGGCTGCTCTATGAAAGTGGGGCTAGACTGCTTCTTTAAGCAGGTCCCTGATCCCATTCCTCCTGGCTGGGTGAGACCTCCCAACCACGGTCTCCAGCTACCTCCTACAGGTGCATTCAGGTCAGCAACAGGTCTGTACCCTCCCTGGGATGGAGCTCCCAGAGGAAGGGGCAGGCTGCCATCTTTGTTGTTTCACAGCCTTCGCTGGTGATATCTCCAGGTATTGGAAAATCTGAGGCAACTACAGACTGGAGTGGATACCTAGCAAACCACAGCAGCCCTACAAAAAAGTGGCCAGACTCTTAAAAAACAAAACAACAAAAACCAAAAATCCCATCCACAGGTCAGCAACCTCAAAGATTTAGGTAGTATGCCTACAAAGATAAGAAAGAATTAGTAAAAAAACACTGAAAACTCAAAAAGCCAGAGTGGCCTCTCTCCTCCAAATGACAACATTGCCGCTCCAGCAAGGGTTTGGAATGTGGCTGAGGCTGACATGGCTGAAACAACAGAAAAAGCCCTCACCACGTGGATAAAAATGAACTCCACTGAGCTCATTCTAACTCAATGCAAGGAAGCTAAAAACCATAATAGAACATTGCAGGAGCTGACAAACAAAATATCCAAGATAGGGAAGAATGCAACCAACCTGACAGAGCTGAAAAACACAATACAAGAATTTAATAATACAATTGCAAGTATTAATAGCAGAACAGACCAAGTGGAGGAAACAATTTCAGAGCTTGAAGACTATGTTTCTGAAATAAGACAAGCAGACAAAAATAGAGAAAAAAAAGTAAAAAGTAATGAACAAAACCTCTGAGAAATATGGGATTATATAAAAAGACCAAATCTATGACTGACTGGTGTACCTGAAAGAGCTAGGGAGAAGGGAACCAATTTGGAAAACATATTTCAGGATATCATCCTTGAGAACTTCCCCAACCTTACTAGACAGACCAACACTCAAATTCAGGAAATGCAGAGAACCCCAGTAAGATATCTCACGAGATCATCATCTCCAAGAGACATAATCATCAGATTCTCCAAGGTTGAAATGACAGAAAAAAATGTTAAAGGCAGCCAGAGAGAAAGGCCAGGTAATCTACAAAGGGAAGCCCATCACACTAGCAGTGGATCTCTCAATGGAAACCCTGCAAGCCAGAAGAGATCTGAGGCCAATATTTAACATTCTTAAGGAAAACTAATTCCAACCTAGAATTTCATATCCAACCAAACTAAGCTTCATAAGCAAAGGAGAAATAAGATCCTTTTCAGAAAAGTAAATGCTAAGGGACTTCGTTACCACCCAACATGCCTTGCAGGAGCTCCTTGTAGGAGCTCCTGAAGGAAGCACTAAATATGATAAGGAAAAACCATTACCAGCCACTACAAAAACACACTGAAGTACACAGACCAGTGACACTACGAAGCAACCACAAAAACAAGTCTGCAAAATAACCAGGTAGCATAATGATGACAGGATCGAATCCACACATAACAGTACTAACCTTAAATGTAAATGGGGTAGGCTGGGCACAGTGGCTCACACTTGTAATCCAAAAACTTTGGGAGGCTGAGGCAGGCGGATCACTTGAGGTCAGGAATTTGAAACTAGCCTGGCCAACATGGTAAAACCCCATCTCTACTAAAAATACAAAAATTAGCTGGGCGTGGTGGCACAGGCCTGTAGTCCCAGCTATTTGGGAGGCTGAGGCAGGAGAATTACTTGAACCTGGGTGGCAGAGGTTGCAGTGACCCAAGATCGTGCCATGGCACTCCAGCCTGGACAACACAGTGAGACTCTCTCTCAAAAAAAAAAAAAAGTAAATGGGCTAAATGCCTCAATTAAAAGACACAGTGTGGCGAGCTGGATAAAGAACCAAGATCCATTGGTATGCTGTCTACAAGAGACTCATCTCACATGCAATGACTCACACAGGCTCAAAATAAAGGGATGGAGGAAAGTTTACCAGGCAAATAGAAAACAGAGAAGAAAAGGAGTTACAATCTTAGTTTCCAACAGACTTTAAATCATCAAGCTCAAAAAAGATAAAGGGCTTTACATAATGGTAAGGGGTTCAATTCAACAAGAGCTAATTATCCTAAATATATATGCACCCAACACAGGAGCACCCAGATTCATAAAACAAGTTTTTGGAGACCTTTAAAGAGACTTAGACCCCCACACAATAATAGTGGGAGACTTTAACACCCCACTGACAATATTAGATAGATCATTGAGATGAAAAATTAACAAAGAAATTCAGGACCTGAACTCAGCTATGGATCAAATGGACCTGATAGGTATCTACAGAACTCTCCATCCCAAAACAACAGAATATGCATTTTTCTCAATGCTACATGGCACTTACTCTAAAATCGGTCACATAATCAGAAGTAAAACACTCCTCAGCAAATGCTAAACTGAAATCATAGCAAACAGTCTCTCGGACCACAGCACAATTAAATTAGAACCCAAGACTAAGAAATTCACTCAAAACCATATAATTACATGGAAATTAAATAACCTGCTCCTGAATAACTTTTGGGTAAATAATGAAATTAAGGCAGAAATCAAGAAGTTCTTTGAAACTAATGAGAACAAAGATACAATGTACCAGAATCTCTAGGACACAGCTAAGGCAGTGTTAAGAGGGAAATTTATAGCACTAAAATGCCCACATCAAAAAGTTGGAAAGATCTCAAGTTAACAACCTAACATAACAACTAAGAGAAATAGAGAACCGAGAGCAAACAAATCCCAAAGCTAGCAGAAGTCAAGAAATAACCAAAATCGGAGCTGGACTGAAGGATATAGAGACATAAAACTCATTCAAAAGATTGATGAATCCAGAAGCTGGTTTTTTGAAAAAATTAATAAAATAGACTGCTAGCTAGAATAAAAAAGAAAAAAGATTCAAATAAACACAATCAGAAATAATGAGATATTACCACTGACCCCACAGAAATACAAACGACCATCAGAGAATATTACAAATACCTCTATGCATATAAACTAAAAACTCTACAAGAAATGGATAAATTCCTGAACACATATACCCGCCCAAGAGTGAACCAGGAAGAAACTGAATCCCTGAAAAGACCAATAACGAGCTCTGAAGTTGAGGTAGCAATAAGTAGTCTACCAATCAAAAAAAACCCAGGACCAGACAGATTCACAGCTGAATTCTATCAGAGGTACAAAGAAGAGCTGGTACCATTTCTACTGAAACTATTTCAAAAAAACTGAAAAGAAGGGAGTCCTCCCTAACTCATTCCACAAGGCCAACAACATCCTGATACCAAAACCTGGCAGAGACACAACAAAAAAAGAAAATTTCAGGCCAATATCCTTGATGAACATCAGTGTAAAATCCTCAGCAAAATACTGGCAAACTGAATCCAGCAGCACATCAAAAAGCTTATCCACCATGATCAAGTAGGCTTCATCCCTGGGATGGCAAGGTTGGTTCAACATATGCAAATCAATAAATATGATTCATCACATAAACAGAACTAAAGAAAAAAACCATATTATCTCAATAGATGCAGAGAAGGATTTTGATAAAACTCAACATCGCTTCATGTTAAAAACTCTCAATAAACTAGGTGTTGAAGAAACAGACCTCAAAATAGTATGAGCCATCTATGACAAACCCACAGCCAACATTATACTAACTGAGTAAAAGCTGGAAGCACTCCCTTGAAAATCGGCACAACTCTCACCACTTCTATTCAACACAGTATTGGAAGTCCTAGCCAGAGCAATCATGCAAGAAAAAGAAAGAAAGGGCATTCAAATAGTACGAGAGGAAGTCAAACTATCTCTGTTTGCAGATGGCATGATTCCATATCTAGAAAACCCCATAGTCTTGGCCCCAAAGCTCCTTCAGCTGATAAACAACTTCAGCAAAGTTGCAGGATACAAAATCAATGTATAAAAATTACTAGCATTCCTACACATCACCACCAACACAATGAAGAGCTAAATCAGAAAAGCAATCCCATTCACAATTGTCACAAAAAAATAAACAAAGTACCTAGGAAACAGCTAACCAAGGAGGTGAAAGAGCTCTACAATGAGAATTACAAAACACTGCTCAAAGAAATCAGACACAAACAAATGAAAAAACGTCCCATGCTCATGGACAGGAAGAATCAATATCATTAAAATGGTTACACTACCCAAAGCAATTTACAGATTAAATGCTATTCCTATCAAACTACCAATGACATTCTTCACAGAACTAAAAAAATTATTTTAAATTTTATATGGAACTAAAAAAGGGGGCCCAAATAGCCAAGACAATCCTAAGCAAAAAGAAAAAAGCCAGAGAAATCACATTACCCAACTTCAAACTATACTACAAGGCTACAGTGACCAAAACAGCATGGTACTGGTATAAAAACAGGCATATAGACCAATGGAACCGAATAGAGAGCCCAGAAATAAGGCCTCACATCTACGACCATCCGATCTTTGACAAAGCTGACAAAAACAAGCAATGAGGAAATGACTCCCTATTCAATAAATGGTGCTGGGATAACTGGCTAGCCATATATAGAAGACTGAAGCTGAACCTCTTCCTTACATTATATACAAAAATCAATTCAAGATGGATTAAAACTTAAATGTTAAACCCAAAACCATAAAAACCCTGGAAGACAACTTCAGCAATGCCATCCTGGATACAGCAAAGATTTTATGACAAAGAAACCAAAAGCAATTGCAACAAAAGCAAAACTTGACAAATGGGATCTAATTAAACTTAAGGCTTCTGCACAGAAAAAGAAACTATCAACAGACAATGTACAGAACAGGAGAGAATATCTGAAAACTATACATCTGACAAGCTCTAATATCCAGCATCTATAAAGAGCTTAAACAGATCAACAAGCGAAAAACCACCCCATTAAAAAGTAGGCAAAGGACATGGACACTTTTCAAAAGAAGATATACATGTGGCCAAGAAGGATGAAAGAAAAGCTCAATATCACTGATCATTAGAGAAATGCAAATCAAATCCACGATGAGATACCATCTGACACTGAGAGGTGACAGCATGCTGGCAGTCCTCACAGCCCTCGCTCCCTCTTGGTGCCTCCTCTGCCTGGACTCCCACTCTGGCAGCACTTGGGGAGCCCTTCAGCCCACCGCTACACTGTGGGAGCCCCTTTCTGTGCTGGCCAAGGCGGGAGCCGGCTCCCTCAGCTTGCAGGGAGGTGTGGAGGGAGAGGCACAAGCGGGAACTGGGGCTGTGCGCGGCGCTTGTGGGCCGGCTGGAGTTCCGGATGGGCGTGGGCTTGGTGGGCCCCCTCACTCGGAGCAGCCGGCCGGCCCTGCCAGCCCTGGGCAGTGAGGGGCTTAGCACCCAGGCCAGCGGCTGCGGAGGGTGTACTGGGTCCCCCAGCAGTGCTGAACCGCCAGCACTGTGCTCGATTTCTCACCGGACCTCATCTGACTTCCCGCGGGGCAGGGCTTGGTGCAGCCTGCCATGCCTGAGCCTCCCACCCCCTCCATGGGCCCCTGTGCGGCCCGAGCCTCCCCGACGAGCACCACCCCCTGCTCCACAGCGCCCAGTCCCATTGACCACCCGAGGGCTGAGGAGTGAGAGCGCACGGTGCAGGACTGGCGGGCAGCTCCACCTGCAGCCCCAGTGCAGGATCCACTGGGTGAAGCCAGCTGGGCTCCTGAGTCTGGTGGAGAACCTTTATGTCTAGCTCAGGGATTGTAAACACACCAATCAGCACCCTGTGTCTAGCTCGAGGTTTGTGGATGCACCAATCGACACTGTGTCTGGCTGCTCTGGTGGGGCCTTGGTGAACCTTTGTGTCGATGCTCTGTATCTAACTGATCTGATGGGGACGTGGAGGACTTTTATGTCTAGCTCAGGGATGGTAAACGCACCAATCAGCGCCCTGTCGAAACAGACCACTCGGCTCTACCAATCAGCAGGATGTGGGTGGGGTCAGATAAGAGAATAAAAGCAGGCTGCCAGAGCCAGCAGCGGCAACCCGCTCGGGTCCCCTTCCACACTGTGGAAGCTTTGTTCTTTCGCTCTTTGCAAAGAGTAAATCTTGCTACTGCTCACTCTTTGGGTCCACACTGCTTTTATGAGCTGTAACACTCACCGCGAAGGTCTGCAGCTTCACTCCTGAAGCCAGCGAGACCATGAGCCCACCAGGAGGAACAAACAACTCCAGACGCGCCGCCTTCAGAGCTGTAACACTCACTGTGAAGGTCTACAGCTTCACTCCTAAGCCAGCGAGACCACGAACCCACCAGAAGGAAGAAACTCTGAACATCATAAGGAACGAACAACTCCAGATGCACCACCTTAAGAGCTGTAACACCGCGAGAGTCTGCGGCTTCATTCTTGAAGTCAGTGAGACCAAGAACCCACCAATTCCGGACACATTTTGGCGACCCAGATGGGACTTTTGCCTATCGCCACGCGGCGAGACAATCGCCGTGCGGTAAGACCATCGCCTATCACCAAGCGGTGAGACAATCGCCTGTCGCCGAGCAGTGAGTACCATCGGACCCCTCTCGCTTGCTATTCTGTCCTATCTTTCCTTAGAATTCGGGGGCTAAATACTGGGCACCTGTCGGCCAGCAACTAGCACAGCCACCAGACTAAAGACACAGGTGTCAGGCTTTCTGGGAAAGGGCTCTCTAACAACCCCCGACTCTTTGGAGTTGGGACCATTGGTTTGCCTAGAACCAGCTTCCGCTTTTCCTGTACTTCTGGGCTGAGCTGAGGGTCAACAGAGAGGAAAGCCACGCAGCTCGCCATGCAGCTCCGGGGTCCCGACAACATGTTGGTTGACCCTGCGGCCATGAGCGGAACTCTCAAAAGCATGTCGCCCAAGCGAGACTCGCCCATCTATCCTATGTATCCTGACTCTTGCCCCCTGGGTCCTAATGCCTGCCAGACAAACTTCTTCTCGCCTCTCTTCTCTGAGGTTAGTCCTGCTTCTAAAAATTGCTACCTGTTTCTGGTGCTTTTCTAGTTTCTCCTATAATAATGATTTCTAGTATAAACTCCAGGACTCTGTTAACTTCTTTAGGCACCCAGGCTCACCAATCAGAAAGACGTAATTTTTGCCCAAAGCCCCATCATAGTGGGGACTACCTGGAATTTTAGGATCCCTCCTCAGACTAATAGGCCTAACAAAAGCTATTCCTGAAGCTAGGATACGGGGAGCCTTAGAAATTGTATCCTTCCTATTCATATAAGTGAGGACAAAAGGTGTCACTCTTCCAACCCTGGAGATCCCTTCCCTCCCTCAGGGTATGGCCCTCCACTTCAGAGCATAACATCTTTACAGGACAGGGGTAAAGTCCCAATACTAACAGGAGAATGCTTAGGACTCTAACAGGTTTTTGAGAATGCGTCGGTAAGGACCACTAAATCCGATTTTTCTCGGTCGGTCCTCCTTGTGGTCTAGGAGGACAGGCAAGGGTGCAGGTTTTCGAGAATGCGTTGGTAAGGACCACTAAATCCGACCTTCCTCGGTCCTCCATGTGGTCTGGGAGGAAAACTAGTGTTTCTGCTGCTGCATCAGTGAGCGCAACTATTCTGATCAGCAGGGTCCAGGGACCGTTGTAGGTTCTTGGGCAGGGGTTGTTTCTGCTGCAGGGTCCAGGGACCGTTGTGGGTTCTTGGGCAGGGGGAGAAACAAAACAAACCAAAACCATGGGGGTTTTCTCTTTCAGATGGGAAACACTCAGGCATCAACAGGCTCACCCTTGAAATGCCTCCTAAGTCATTGGGACCAATTTGACCCACAAACCCTGAAAAAGAGGCGGCTCATTTTTTTCTGCACTACGGCTTGGCCCCGATATTCTCTCTCTGATGGGGAAAAATGGCCACCTGAGGGAAGCACAAATTACAATACTATCCTGCAGCTTGATCTTTTCTGTAACAGGGAAGGCAAATGGAGTGAAATACCTTATGTCCGAGCTTTCTTTTCATTGAGGGAGAATACACAACTATGCAAAGCTTACAATTTACATCCCACAGGAGGACCTCTCAGCTTACCCCCATATCCTAGCCTCCCTATAGCTCCACTTCCTATTAATGATAATCCTCCTCTAATCTCCCCTGCCCAGAAGGAAATAAGCAAAGAAATCTCCAAAGGTCCACAAAACCCCCCGGGCTATTGGTTATGTCCCCTTCAAGCTGTAGGGGGAGGGGAATTTGGCCCAACCCAGGTACATGTCCCCTTCTCCCTCTCTGATTTAAAACAGATCAAGGCAGACCTGGGGAATTTTTCAGATGATCTTGATAGGTACATAGATATCCTACAGGGTCTAGGGCAAACCTTTGACCTCACTTGGAGAGATGTCATGCTACTGTTAGATCAAACCCTGGCCTTTAATGAAAAGAATGCGGCTTTAGCTGCAGCCCGAGAGTTTGGAGATACCTGGTATCTTAGTCAAGTAAATGACAGAATGACAGCCGAAGAAAGGGACAAATTCCCTACTGGTCAGCAAGCCATCCCCAGTATGGATCCCCACTGGGACCTTGACTCAGATGATGGGGACTGGAGTCATAAACATCTGTTGACCTGTGTGCTAGAAGGACTAAGGAGAATTAGAAAAAGCCCATGAATTATTCAATGATGTCCACCATAACTCAGGAAAAGGAAGAAAATCCTTCTGCCTTCCTCGAGCAGCTACGAGAGGCCTTAAGAAAACATACTCCCCTGTCGCCCGAATCACTCGAGGGTCAATTGATTCTAAAAGATAAGTTTATTACCCAATCAGCCGCAGGTATCAGGAGAAAGCTCCAAAAGCAAGCCCTGAGCCCTGAACAAAATCTAGAGACATTATTAAACCTGGCAACCTCGGTGTTCTATAATAGGGACCAAGAGGAACAGGCCCAAAAGGAAAAACGAGATCAGAGAAAGGCCACAGCCTTAGTCATGGCCCTCAGACAAACAAACCTTGGTGGTTCGGAGAGGACAGAAAATGGAGCAGGCCAATCACCTAGTAGGGCTTGTTATCAGTGTGGTTTACTAGGACACTTTAAAAAGATTGTCCAATGAGAAACAAGCTACCCCCTCATCCATGTCCACTATGCCGAGGCAATCACTGGATGGTGCACTGCCCCAGAGGACAAAGGTTCCCTGGGTCAGAAGCTCCCAACCAGATGACCCAACAACAGGACTGAGGGTGCCCAGGGCAAGCGCCAGCTCATGTCATCACCCTCGCTGAGCCCCTGGTATGTTTAACTATTGAGGGCCAGGAAATTGACTTCCTCCTGGACACTGGCGCGGCCTTCTCAGTGTTAAAATCTCCTGTCCTGGACAACTGTCCTCAAGGTCCGTTACCATCCAAGGAATCCGGGGACAGCCTGTAACCAGGTATTTCTCCCACCTTCTCAGTTGTAACTGGGAGACTTTGCTCTTTTCACACACCTTTCCTGTTATGCCTGAAAGTCCCACACCCTTACTAGGGAGGGATATATTAGCCAGGACTGGAGCTATTATCTACACGAATATGGGGAACAAGTTACCCATTTGTAGCCCCCTACTTGAGGAGGGAATCAACCCTGAAGTCTGGGCATTGGAAGGACAATTTGGAAGGGCAAAAAATGCCCGCCCAATCACGCAATGCAAAAACACAAAGAGGTGGGAATCTTACACTGACAAAGCCATCAAAATGGGAAGGAGAGGGGAGAACAGCAGCATAAGCAGCAGGCAGAGGCAGCAGAAAGGAAAGAAAGAGACAGGAAGTCAAAGAAAGAGAGAGGAAGAGATAAAGATGGAGTCAGAGAGAAAGAGGGACAGACACAGAAAGTCAAAGAAAGAGGCAGAGTGAGGAAGAGACAGAGAGACAGAAAGTCAAGGAGAGAAAGAGAGAAAGAAAGAGACAAAGGAGAAGTCGAAGAGAGAAAGAGAGATGGAAGTTGTAAAGAAAAAACAGCATATCCCATTCCTTTAAAAGCCAGGGTAAATTTCTGTCCACCCAGCCAAGGCATATTCTATTTATATGGATCTTCAACCCATATCCGCCTCCCAGACAGTTTGCAAGAAATAACGAAATCTATCCTTACTTTACAATCCCAAATAGACTCTTTGGCAGCAGTGACTCTCCAGAACTGCTGAGGCCTAGACCTCCTCACTGCTGAGAAAGGAGGACTCTGCACCTTCTTAGGGGAAGAATGCTGTTTTTACACTAACCAGTCGGGGATAGTACAAGATGCCGCCCGGCGTTTACAGGAAAAGGCTTCTGAAATCAGACAACGCCTTTCAAATTCTTATACCAACCTCTGGAGTTGGGCAACATGGCTTCTCCCCTTTCTAGGTCCTGTGGCAGCCATCTTGCTGTTACTCGCCTTTGGGCCCTGTATTTTTAATCTTCTTGTCAAATTTGTTTCCTCTAGAATTGAGGCCATCAAGCTACACATGGTCTTACAAATGGAACCCCAAATGAGTTCAACTAGCAACTTCTACTGAGGACCCCTGGACTGACCCGCTGGCACTTCCCCTGGCTTAGAGAGTTCCCCTCTGAAGGACACTACAACTGCAGGGCCCCTTCTTCGCCCCTATCCAGCAGGAAGTAGCTAGAGCGGTCATCAGCCAAATTCCCAACAGCAGTTCGGGTGTCCTGTTTAGAGGGGGGATTGAGAGGTGACAGCATGCTGGCAGTCCTCACAGCCCTCGCTCGCTCTCGGTGCCTCCTCTGCTGGGGCTCCCACTTTGGCAGCACTTGGGGAGCCCTTCAGCCCACTGCTGCACTGTGGGAGCCCCTTTCTGGGCTGGCCAAGGCGGGAGCCGGCTCCCTCAGCTTGCAGGGAGGTGTGGAGGGAGAGGCACAAGCGGGAACCAGGGCTGTGCGCGGCGCTTGCGGGCCAGCTGGAGTTCCGGGTGGGTGTGGGCTTGGTGGACCCCCCCCACTCGGAGCAGCCGGCCGGCCCTGCCGGCCCTGGGCAGTGAGGGGCTTAGCACCCAGGCCAGCGGCTGCGGAGGGTGTACTGGGTCCCCCAGCAGTGCCGAACCACCGGCACTGTGCTTGATTTCTCACCGGACCTTAGCTGCCTTCCCGCGGGGCAGGGCTTGGGACCTGCAGCCCGCCATGCCTGAGCCTCCCACCCCCTCCATGGGCTCCTGTGCAGCCCGAGCCTCCCTGACGAGCACCACCCGCTGCTCCACAGCGCCCAGTCCCATCAACCACCCGAGGGCTGAGGAGTGAGAGCGCACGGTGCAGGACTGGCGGGCAGCTCCACCTGCAGCCCCAGTGCAGGATCCACTGGGTGAAGCCAGCTGGGCTCCTGAGTCTGGTGGAGATGTGGAGAACCTTTATGTCTAGCTCAGGGATTGTAAACACACCAATCAGCACCCTGTGTCTAACTCGAGGTTTGTGGATGCACCAATCGACACTCTGTGTCTGGCTGCTCTCGTGGGGCCTTGGAGAACCTTTGTGTCGATGCTCTGTATCTAACTGATCTGATGGGGACGTGGAGGACTTTTATGTCTAGCTCAGGGATGGTAAACGCACCAATCAGCGCCCTGTCGAAACAAACCACTTGGCTCTACCAATCAGCAGGACGTGGGTGGGGTCAGATAAGAGAATAAAAGCAGGCTGCCGGAGCCAGCAGTGGCAACCCGCTCGGGTCCCCTTCCACACTGTGGAAGCTTTGTTCTTTCGCTCTTTGCAAAGAGTAAATCTTGCTACTGCTCACTCTTTGGGTCCACACTGCTTTTATGAGCTGTAACACTCACCACGAAGGTCTGCAGCTTCACTCCTGAAGCCAGCGAGACCATGAGCCCACCAGGAGGAACGAACAACTCCAGACGCGCCACCTTCAGAGCTGTTAACGCTTACCGCAAAGGTCTACAGCTTCACTCCTAAGCCAGCGAGACCACGAATCCACCAGAAGGAAGAAACTCCGAACACATCCGAACATCAGAAGGAACGAACAACTCCAGACGCGCCACCTTAAGAGCTGTAACACTCACTGCGAGGGTCCGCGGCTTCATTCTTGAAGTCAGTGAGACCAAGAACCCACCAATTCCGGACACAACACCAGTCAACATGACCATTATGAAAAATTCAAAAAAATATCAGATGCTGGTGAGGTTTCAGAGAAAAGGAAACCCTTATACACTGTTGGTGGGAGTGTAAATTAGTTCAACCATTGAGGAAAGCAGGATGGCAATTCCTCAAAGAGCTAAAAACAGAACTATCATTCAACCCAGCAATCTCATTACTGGGTATATACCCGGGGGAATATAAAGCATTTTACCCAAAGACACATGAATATGAATGTTCACTGCAGCACTGTTCACAATAGCAAAGACATGGAATTAACCTAAATGCTTATCAATGACAGACTGGATAAAGAAAATGCAGTACACATACATCACAGAATATTATGGAGCCATTAAAAAGAATGAGATGCCTTTTACAGGAACATGGATACAGCTGGAGGCTATCATCCTTAGCAAACACACACAGGAACAGAAAACCAAATACCATATGTTCTCACTTATAAGTGGGAGCTACATAAGAACTTATGAACACAAGGAAGGAAGCAACAGATACTGGAGTCTACTTGAGGGGTGAGGGCGGGAGGAGGGAGAGGAGCAGAAAAGATAATCATCGGGTACTGAGCTTAATACCTGGGTGATGTAATAATATGTACAACAAATCCCTGTGATATGTGTTTATCAATGTAACAAACCTTCACATGTACCCCTAAACCTAAAATAAAAATTTTTAAAAAGAAAAAATAAAGTGGGTAAACTGCATATATTTACTTCAGATACTATTTTTGTAAAAGTTTAATTTAGTAAGCTTTGACTCAAAATATTAAAATTAAAGTATTAGCATATTTTTATTCTAATTATAATCGGTGTTAAAGCAACAAACCAACAACATAAAATTGAAATGTAAACATAACATAATCAAAGGAATTTTCTGGGACTATTTGTGGCCATGTTTCTATTAAAATATTTACTAGGTTAGTACAAAAGTAATTGTGATTTTGCCTATTACTTTTGCACCAAACTAATATTTACTATTTGGTAGGTGGTCTGGCAGTTTGATTATAATGTTCATGCAATAAGAGCTTGACACTTTCCCAACACTTGCTTGTTTCTTTGACTTGCTGGAGAATGAAATCAATGACTTATTATTGGGTGTATTTATATTTTTTAAATAATTTGTTTTATTATTAAAACAATTGGGATAAAATTCATTAAAATTTACCTTTAATAGTTTGCCTATGCACAAAATGTCCATTATAAAGCTCATGAATGTCAAAAACTTTATCTGCTGTCATTTTAAGTATATACAACATCAAGCATGGTTTTGTTTTTTTCTTTCTTAAAGTTTTCTAGGCTTTGGTTCCCTGTCTGTGGAAAAGGAATAACAACAGCACCTACCTCAAAGAGTTATTGTGACCAGTAAATAAGATAATACATATAAAGCACTTAGAATAATGCCCCAGTTTAAGGTAAACCCATATATATCTATATAAATATGTATAGATATATCTGTAAAAACATCTACAATAAAGTTTAAATTTTAGTTCCTATATGATCCCCAAAGATTAACACTAGAGTCTAAGGACTTTAGTTTTCTATCTCTTAAACATATTTGTTCTCCATTTTTAATAATTATTTCAGTGCCTATATCTTTAAGTAGCAAATTCTTTTATATCTTTTATTTTTTTAGAGCCAAGGTATCACTATGTTTCCGAGGCTGCACTAAAATTCCTGTATTCAAGTGATCCTCCTATCTCAGCCTTCCGAGTAGCTGGGACTCCAAACACATGCTACCACACCCAGCATGTGGCAAATTATTTTTCCATTGCTTCATCGATATTCAACATGCAAAAAAAAAAAAAAAATTTAATCTTATAGAAGTATATAAAGTGAAAAGTAGGCCAGGCAGGGTAGCTCAAGCCTGTGATCCCAGGGCTTTGGGAGGCTGAGGTGGGAGGATCACTTGAGCCCAGGAATTCAAGACCAAACTGGACAATATAGTTAGACTCCATCTCTGCAAAAAAAAAAAACCACAAAAACAAACAAAAAACCTTAAATTAGCTGGACATGGTGGTATATGCTGGTAGTCCCTAGCTACTCAGGAGGCTGAGGCAGGAAGACCACTTAAGCCCAGGAGTTTGAGGCTGCAGGGAGCTATGATCACGCTACTGCACCGCAGCTGGGTGACAGCAAGACCCTGTCTCTAAAAAAATAAAATAAAGGGCTTAATTTCCCAAAATGAGATCAATCTAAACATACTGACCTGCACTTTATCTCACTTAATACACCATGAACAACTTTCCATATCATTCTTTTTATTGCTGGATAGTATTTCACTGTATGATATATCATTATTTAACCATTCCCCTATTGAGATCCACTTAGATTGTTTCTAATTTTTCAGTAAAGCAAACAATGCTACAATGTAAACATGTACATAAATCTTCTAAAACCTGCAGATATTTTCAGTCTCAAAAATGGGATTGTTAGCTACTTAGCCCTAAAGAACAAAACCTGAGGCAAAGCTCCCAAGCTAAGGAATTCTTGGAAAGTAAAATCCCAGAATATGAAGGATGAGAGGAAAACGGGGGTGTGGCAGGAGAGGAGGAAAAGCAAACAAAAGATGGTACTGGCTTGAGTGACCTAGGTCACATAGGATCTTTTCCAGTCAAGCTATGGACCAATGTAGCTCAGAACCAGCAGAAAAGGAAGAAAGAAGAAAGGAATCATCTGCCAGTCTTTTCCTACCTCCTGCCTATCCTTGGGCAAAGTTTGCCTCTTGAACTTCTGGGCTTGCTACCTAATTCCTCCAAGCAATTACTGAGGATAGAGATTCTGCCCCCTTTGTCCCCCATGTCCTGAGCCCAGAAGCAGTAGGAGTCAAAGCCTCCATGAGTTTGGCGGATAGGAGGTCCTGCTGACACGGGTCCTCACACCAAAGGTGGCTAAGAAGGCCGCTGGTTTAAGGAGGCAAAGAAACTATATCCTAGAAGACTGCTGCCAATTTACACTCCACTGAAGATGCGTGACTGGGCTTATTTTCTCATACTCTGCCAACAAGCCTTCTAATTCAATCTGTCAGATAAGAAGTAGTATATACTGTTTTATTTTACATTTCTTGATTATTAGTGAGGTTGAACATCTTTCTCTGTTTATTGGCATTTATTATTTCTCCTGGAGACAGACTATTTTTACAAATGTCTCACCCTTCCATTATGAGTCTATAAACTACAAGATTCTGTTAATCTCGGTTCTGCCCTATTTCCAAAAATTACTTCAAGTTACCCCTAAATCAGACATTTAAGGCTATCGGTTAGCTTAACACCATAAAAATCTTTGCTGGTTATTCTTTCCATAGACACCAGAGAGGAAGAAAAGGCAAAAACATGACAACTGCCTTATCCTAGTTTCCACAACTACATTTTGTAGGGTTAGGGAAACTTTGACATTTAAGAAAAATTTGCAATTCCACCCAGTTTTCCGTATGTCCTCAACTTGTGGCCAGAATGCTTCAGTATCAAACAGAACAACATCTACTTGCCATCACCTCTATCTATACACCAACCAAGCTGCACTGCCGGTGCTCAAATTTATTTTATTACTACAAGGTTTTGACCATAAGATAACCATGTTTAATAATATATAGTCCTTTTCCATAAACAGATACACACTGAGAAATTCAGACCCAAATTTGTAATAGCATCTTCTATTTTTCCTCTTAGGCTCCTTTTACCTGTCAAGAATTACCCTGTTTTTTTAGATTTGATTCTGCATTGTATGCAAAGGTCAACCCATCACCTAACTCTCCCCCTTTTCATCTTTGCCATACTCCAAGAATTCAAAGTCCAACAAACATTGGTAGTTTTGAAAGTAAAGCTGTAAAGTTAGTAATATTTTTGGTCTTGAAGTAAAAATGGTGTCAAATAACTAGAAGTTGTATTTCACATGCTTTGTAAAGAAAATAAAATTCCACTGCCTCTAGAAGAAGGATACTCTATAGTGAGCCTGAAAACAATATAGTAATTCTATAGAGTTTTAAATCTAGGCCTTTAAAAACATTTTCAAAAACTGAATTCATTTTCAACTTGGTTAATAAAATCTAATTCATGCAACTGACAGATCAATATAGATGAAGAAAATAATTTTCCAACTCTAAATTAAAGGAATATGAGTTAGACAACTAAATTGATCCCATAAGAATCGAGGTTTGCCATGGTACAGCCACATTAAGGGAAATGTATTAATGTTTCCCTCTGAATAATTCCTCTATAATTTCAACCTGGTCATTTATTCACCATAGCCTACCATGTGCAGGTTATCATTCACTAATATCCTCAGCAACACTAACATTGCATCCCATTTATTTTTTGGTGGCATATTAATAAAATACTTGCCTCAAGTATATTTGATATAAAATCTGTATTTGCATTGCACTCTACAGTTTACAAATTTGTTTTCTACATATATAATTTCAATGAATTACAATCTTCCTTCACAACTTTAAAGCATAATACACTACTAATCTCCAAAAGAAAATTATGTCAAATAAATAAGATTTTAACAATAAAAGACAAATAGAAATAGAAAGAAATTAACCTATTGTTCCCTTCTTACCTTGCTCCAAAACAATTCCACATTAACATTGTTGGTTCGTTTTTCCAATTTAAGCTGTTAAAAAATGCATACTAAATTTCCCTATATCGTATTTCAATCAATTGCCTAAGCTGAGACTAGTGTCATAAATAAAGCATAGGATCATAAATTTCTCAAAAGACATAAAATCAAAGACACCCAACACCTAAACATAAAGATAAAAAACAGCAAAAAAAAAAATACCCAGAAGAACCATGAAGTTATATGAAATGCCAGCTGATCAGCTGGTTAAACAGTCTATTCTGAACAGACTTAGTCTTTACTCTCTAAACTGATATTAAGATTACAACCATGTACCAGAATCATCTTGGTCTAGTCTTTTCATTTTATGTTTTCTTATAAATTATGGTGCTATAGGAAAAAAGTCAATCGCCTTTCAGATGTTTGACTGCAAAAGCACTACTTAGAATAGCAATGAGCTGAGTTATTTAAATACAGGACTCTGCATGAAATGAGGGCTATCTGCAAAACAGCGCATACTTAAACTACGGTATATATTACAATATTTCAAACAGTGCCTAGAAGAGCTCAAGCCTCCCATGATTCTATGATCACACAGTTGACAAGGAACTCTAGAATACAGAAAAATCTTTGCTAAACACCTAGTAAAGACAACACCACAGTTTTAACTATTTGCGTACCAACAAGTGCTACATCCACATTTCATGCTACATCCACATTTCATCATATCCGGGCATTAAGAGGTCGCTTTGCTTGTGCTCACAAAAAGCATTTTTTAAAATAAAGTTAAATTGAATTGATTTTTTAAAGCACATAATTAAAATGGTATTTAAGACCAAATGTCACTGTGTGAAGATGGGTAAAAATAATTAACTGCTCAATTTCTTTGATGAAATAAATCCATCTCTTAAAGAAAAATATTCTGTTTTCCAGTTTCAGAACTTTTTGTATTAACCTGTGAATATAACGTAAATAGAAATTTGCAACTTAAGAATTTGTTCTTCTGTTCATTTTGCAATTGATATTTCCTTGTTCCCAAGTGATGCAAATAATTGAAAGTTTATCTGTTGGCCAGGTGCAGTGGCTCACTCTTGCAATCCCAGCACTTTGGGAGGCTGAGGTGGGCAGATCTCTTGAGCCCAGGAGTTCAAGACCAACCTGGACAACATGGCAAAACCACGTCTCTACAAAAAAATACAAAAATTAGCCAGGCGTGGTAGCATGTGGCTGTAGTACCAGCTACTCGAGAGGCTGAGGTGGGAGGATCACCTGAGACCGGAGAGGTCAAGGCTGCAGTGAGACATCATTGTGCCACTGCACTCCAGCCTGGGCAACACAGAGTGAGATTCTAAGAAAAAAAAAAAAAGTTTATCTGTCAACTTGGAAGGAGATATGAATTAGTCTGTTTTCATGCTGCTGATAAAAACATACCTGAGACTGGGGAGAAAAAGAGGTTTAATTGGACTTACAGTTCCACATGGCTGGGGAGGCCTCAAAATCATGGTGGGGGGCAAAAGGCACTTTTTACATGGTGACGGCAAGAGAAAAATGAAGAAGCAAAAGTGGATACCCCTGATAAGCCCATCAGATCTTGTAAGACTTATTCAATATAACGAGAATAGCATGGGAAAGACCAGCCCCCATGATTCAATTACCTCCCCCTGGGTCCCTCCCACAACACATGGGAATTCTGGGAGATACAATTCAAATTGAGATTTGGGTGGGGACACAGCCACACCATATTAAGAAAACTGGCACTTTGCTCTTTCCTAACAGGTATAAGGTAATAAATTTTAAAACTCCAGATTTTATTTAAGCATAAAAATGATCAAACAAAAACCAAGTATGGTTGGTACAGCAAATTATTCAAAATACATGGTCTTCTGCCTCAGCAGAGGTTTATACCAATGAGTTTCCTCAAAAATCTCTCTCCCACACATGCATGCACAGATATTTATAAACAAAGAAAAATGTTTCTATCTCTAGTGACTAAAGTTATGCATTTAATGATATTATTTCTTAGGTGCTGAAATTTTAGGAACATAGGTACGTATAGGGCAAGGCCAGACCTGAGGAGCTCCAAAATATCTTTGCTCTATCTTGGTCAGTCCCACTATAGTGTCAAATCCCTCCTTTAAGTTAAGGTATCCTCTGCTGGGCCCATTTGGGTACCAAATATGTTAACTCTCCATTACTTCACTATTCAAGAGTTGATGTGTAATGTTTAGATGACGTGTGGCAAAAAATTATACTATGAATGAATGGTGCACACTTTATTGGTAAATAAGAATGGCTCAGAGTATCAGAGGACAACAGCATTGTGATTTAGGGTAGATGTAGCTGAAGTACTTCATCAGGCATTCCTGAAAACTCTAGATAATAAAGCCAGAGGGTAGTTGTTGGTCTAGAGAGAAACTTCCCCAATTTAAATTTCCATGGAAGACACTACAAACACACAGGCAGGCTGGGTGGTTGGGTGTGTGGGGGGGTGTGGGTGTGTATATCATCAGTAACTATTAAAAAATTAATAAAATCTAATTTAGTTTTTCAAAGTCATAGTCCAATAATACAGTAATTGAACTGGATGATTTAATGTTACACTGATCAGCAGGAATGCTAAAGGAAGAAGCTAAAAGCTGAGTAATTTGGTATCCTGAGTTTACTAGGAAAAACACATTCTAAAGTACTTTAATTCTTTAAAAATTTAAGAAGATGACATATAATTAATCATTATTATTATTATTATAAGACTTCAGCAAGAAACAGCATTAGTTTATGCTAAGTAATACAGCCTGAAGAGGTTCAATAAATCTTAGCTGAACTGAATCTCAGGGGACAAATTAACATAGTCACCCCCTAGTTTTGCAACACAAATAGGTATGAAAACAAAGACTATACAGTACTTGGAAGTATAGGAATCTAGTAGAACACTACTGAACAAAAGCATAGAATAATTCCATAGAATAAAACATATACAAGTGAAATGCTCCATGGACTATAAAAATTTGTATGTAGAAAAAGCACAAAGATTAAGATAGTGGTAAAAATTATTTAATCAGCTATTGTATAAATATTAGATATTTTAAACATTTAGTCTCTCCACATGTAAAACTTTTACATGAGTCAAATTTGGCAGGAGTGGAGGGGAGGGCGATGGGGAGAGAAATCAACTTTAAAATGTCTCTATCTAACTTTGTAATACAAAATTTTAATATCCCAAAATGTTAAGAATTTTAAAAACTGTAAAAAGAGATAAATTGTCCACGCATTTTAAAAAATTGAGGCGATACAGATAGGATTGTTTGGAATACAAGTCAGTAATATATGTATATACAATTTTGCTGTTTTTCAGGTTTTTAATGTGTCTAAGTTCTTGCTAATACCATCAAACTCCCTTTGCTATAGTTACTGATATTGAATGGTATATAATAACAGCACAGAGAGATTAAACCCACACATATGCACATATACAGACACATATAAACATATAAATTACACCATCACCACCAAAATAAGTTCTTGATTCACTTGATTAAAATATTTCTTATAACCTTTTACTTGTACTAAAAAGTAGTGTCCATATTAATACCTGTATATATATATATATATATATAACATATATATGTATATACATACACACACCCATAGTCAATCTTATACACAATAGGGTTAAAATTATGAAATTATAATATTCATTCCATGTTGAGATTTTGCCTCCTTGTAAATCTAAAAGTAGTATTTCAAAATACTTCCAAAGACTACCAATTCTTACTGAATTAAAGACCACTTTTCTATTCATTTACAATTTCCAATTTATTCATAATTCTGCTAATATTCACTTATATGAAGGGAGAAATACAAGAAGAGATAGCACTATGTTGTCAAGGTAGCACAGAAAGCTATAGAGCCATCCTGAAATACATCTGGAGTATATTGTTCTTTAAAAAGTTATAAAATGAGAGGTATATTAGAATAGCTTAAATATAGGTGAAATTCATACTTGCTTTTAAAAGGGTATGCAGTCCTAGAAAAGAGCACCAGCCTCCAATAAAATATGGCCAAATAGCTGATATTTAAAGAAATATAACATAAAACATAAAATATATCTGAAAAGCTAAACAAAAATCTTCTAAAATGTGTTGTGTAATGTCATGTGGAGAAAATAATTCAGGTATGTAAGTTAAGCAAGCCTAGGCCTGAAATTTTGCTTTTGGACATTCTGGCCATGAGCTGGGTTACTTAACCTCTCTGATCCTTAGCTTCCTCATCTGTAAGAGGGGAATTATTTTCTCTACAAGATTGTTAAAAGGACTAATTGAGACTAATAGAATCTTTCTGGCTTTTTACCTAAAAACTTTTTAGCTATTGAATATATTAGAATAGAAATAATACATTCATTAAGTCTGTGTTATATAATTTCACCTACTTTTGTGCCAGTGTATTTTTAAAACAAATGGAGAATAAAAAATATCTTCCTTCACTGGATTTCAAATCCAAATCAACAAACTTCCAGGATCTACATTTAAAATGATCCAGTGTTGTCTCCCTGTAATTTACTGTCCAGTTGGGACATTTTCTACATGTCCCTTTCAGGGATTCTTTCAGGCTTTTTGTGGAGAGGAAAGGAGTTGAAGTTAACATGTATATAGAAAAATGTACATATTTTAAGTGGGTTTTCACAAACTGAATAAATATGAAATCAACACCCAGATTTAAAAATCCATTAAGCCAGCATCCAGATCAATAAATAGAATATTACCAGCATTCAAACTGAGACAGTTTTGAGAGTGAAAGGTGGCGCTATTTTAACAGCCTAAATGAGATATAATTGACATATAATAACTGTGCATATTTAAATTGTACAGTTTGATGAGTTTTGACGTATATTGGTGAAACCACTGCCACAGTCAAGATGATGAACATATACATCCACCATCTTGGAAAGTTTCCTTGTGTCCCTTTTGTAATCCCTGCTGTTTATTCCTACTTTGTATCCCTGGGCAACCACTGATCTGGTTTCTGTCACTGTAGTTTGCATTTTCTAGAATTTTATTTATTTACTTATTTTTGACATGGCGTCCCACTCTGTGGCCCAGGCTGGAGTGCCATGGCCTGATCACAGTTCACTATAGCCTCAACCTCCTGGGCTCAAGTGATCCTCCCATCTCAACCTCCTGAGTAACTGGGACCACAGGTGTAAACCACCACACTCAGCTAATTTTTTACTTTTGTAGAGATGAGGTCTTGCTATATTGCCCAGGCTGGTCTTGAACTCTTAGGCTCAAGCAGTCCTACCATCCTGGCCTCCCAAAGTGCTGGGATTACAGGCATGAGCCACCATGTTATGTATACCAATAGTTTGGTCCTATTTAGTATTCCATTCTATAGATACACCATAATTTGTTTAGCCATTCTCCTGTTAATGGAAATTTGATTTCCAGTTTGGGGTTATTACAAATAAAGCGACCATGAACACTCATGTAAAAAAATAAAATGGCCTAGTGTTTACCATATGATGGAAAATGCTATAACACCTACAAAGAGTTGGTGGGGCACTTTTCATTTTCCCTTTTACTTAAATCAACATCACAGATTATTAAGAGTTTCACTAAATTTGTTATCGAATATATTAAAATTCCACCTAAAGAAAAACGGGACAACTGGAAGATAACATTTATCATGTCTAGGCACTCAGGTATATATTATGGCTAGGGGAAAACAGCAAAATAAACAACTATCACATACCAAAATCCGAATCTGGTTCCAATGCAACCCAGTCCCACCAACACCAATGAAAAGACTAGAAGTTTATCCCCAGGTAAAATCATTTGAGATCTCTGATGCAAAACTATGGTGTTATTTAAAGATGGAAGGTGAAGCCAAAAAGCATTCACAAGTTCTGTTTAAGTTATATCCTTAACTCATTTATGCCAGAGGTTGAAAATTTTTTTTGTGAAAATCAGACCTTGGCAATGACCTTGAGCAGTAGGATGTAAATAACTCCCACAAGCTTTGCATTCCAGTAATGGAACACTAGGCATAAATGGGTAAATTATTTTTTTTAAAAAAAGAATGAAGTTGTCAAAGGTTTTTGCCTATGCACACATACAGGCTAATACAGTGCTTCTTTTCCTCAACTGACAAGTATCACAAAAGAAAATTTTAAAGTACAATTGGCAAATAAAACAAGAAAACTCAGCTGGGCACAGTGGCTCATGCCTATAATCCCAGCACTTTGGAAGGCCAAGGCGGGCGGATCACCTGAGGTCGGGAGTTTGAGACCAGCCTGGTCAACATGGTGAAACCCCATCTCTATGAAAAATACAAAAATGAGCCGGGCGTGGTGGCAGGCACCTGTAATCCCAGCTACTTGGAAGGCTGGGGCAGGAGAATTGCTTGAACCCGGGAGACGGAGGTTGCAGTGAGCTGAGATCATGCCATTGCGCTCAGCCTGGGCAACAGAGTGAGACTCTGTCTCAAAAAAAAAACAAAAACAAAAACAAACAAACAAAAAAAAACAAAAAAACTCAAAAACTCAAAAGAAGTACATGGATGGAAGAAATGTGAAAATATCCAATGAATATATCAGATTATATATCTATTCACCAGTTCCCCTCTGAAGCTAACCAAAACATTACACAATATAATGTTTTGTATAACATTATACCCCCTTATCCATGGGGTATGTGTTCTAAGACCCCTAGTAGATGCCTGAAACTGTAGACACTACAGAGCCCTATATATACTATGTTTTTCCTATATAGGAACAGGTAATGGATACATCTTGACAAAGGCATGTATGGAGTGGGACAGGAGAGATTTTATCACAACAGGGCGTGCAATTTAAAACTTATGAATTGTTTACTTCTGGAATTTTCCACTTAATATTTTTGGACCACTGTTGACCTCAGGTGACTGAAACCCCTCAGAAAGCAAAACTATAGATCAGGGAGGACTGCTATACGTTTTTAAACCACAAACAGGGACCACTAACAAACACATACACACATATAAGAGCATACACACAAGCATTAAGAATCCTACAGTTCCTAAATATTGCATAACTCTTTATAAAGTCAGTAGGATAGACCATTAAATGTTTTTACTAACACACCATGCTTTTCTGTATTGGAAATTATCTCTACATGGAGGTTAATAAATTTGGCCCAAAATATAATCAATCTCTGTTCCTAGTAACAAAACATGTCATAATAGAGTTTATCATTAGAACAAATGTTTTTTTCAGTAGAAAAAATAATCTCCTTATAATTTAAAAAACAGATAAAATGCAGTTGTAGTTCTTAATTCCCAACTAATACACACAGCTTACTTTTTTATTAAAATGTAAACAGTCAGAAATGTTTTATTACAATCAGGAAAGAAACTATTTCTAGATTATTTCTTTTAGCTATAGCTTTAACATCATAATTCAATTAATCTACTAAAACGTGTAACTGTTGTATCTGCAAAAAGCTTATCCTGCTCTAATGCACAAATAAGAAGTCTTTAAAAGTCTGCAGCGAGCTGGGCAAGGCAGTGTGCACCTGTAGTGCCAGCTACTTGGAAGGATGAGGCAGGAGGATCACTTGAGCCCAGGAGTTCAGGTCTAGCCTAGGCAACATAGTGAGACTCCATCTCTTTAAAAAAAAAAAAAAAAAAAATTATTCTGCAAAAGAAAATTTTAGTTGCACAGGATAGTAATTTTCTCTAAATCTTCTAATAAATTTAGATCACCATATGATGCTTATTTTTCTTAACTTACATGGATTGAATAAGAAAACAAAGTCATTTTTAGTTCTAATCTATTATCCCAAAAGTACATCATTTTGGGATGTAAAGAGAATAAGATTATCTTTATTGAAATTATTATAATTTTACATTAAAATGTATTTTTATTAGGTATAGCTAAAAATAATTTCTAATCATAGTTTTTATTGTGTGTCTATTAGAGAAATACACAAAATAAGCATAATTCAAGTGTATTTAGTTTCACGGAAAAATCACAGTAACTTTAAACTGTGAAACACTGCCCTCTATAGTCCACTGAATTAAACAACAATTCAATTTATAATACTTAGAACAATACAATCTAGACAAGGAATTTTGGACTTTCTGCCTCGTTCCTGAAGCAAAATTTTCCCGCTCTATAAATCTTTTTTTTTTTTTTTTTTTTTTTTTTTGAAATGGAGTCATGCTCTGTCGCCCAGGTTGGAGTGCAATGGCACAATCTCAGCTCACTGCAACCTCTGCCTCCTGGGTTCAAGCAATTCTCCTGCCTCAGTCTCCCAAGTAGCTGGGATTACAGTACCACCATTCCTGGCTAATTGTTGTATTTTTAGTAGAGACGGGGTTTCAACATGTTGGTCAGGCTGGTCTCAAACTCCTGACCTCAGATGATCTGCCCACCTTGGCCTCCCAAACTGCTGGGATTACAGGCATGAGTCACCGCACCCGGCCTATAAATCCCTTTTTAAAAAAGTTTATACTAGAGAAATGCCTATTTCAAATATCCATTTGGCTGGGCACAGTGGCTCACACCTGTAACACCAGCACTTTGAGAGGCCAAGGGAGGAGGATCACTTGAGCCTAGGTGTTCAAGATCAGCCCAGGCAACATGCAAGACCCCATCTCTACCAAAGAAAAAGAAAAAGAAAATTAGCTGGTGTGATAGCACACACCTGCAGTCCCAGCTACTCGGGAGGCCAAGGTGGGAAGATCACTTGAGCCCAGGAGTTTGAGGCTGCAATGAGCTAGGATTGCACCACTGCACTCCAGCCTTGGCAACACAGCAAGACCTTGTCTCTAAAAACAAACAAAATATTCATCAATCTCATTTAAAGCCTCTTCTCTAAAGAAATCAATACTTGCATGCTTATTGCAGCACTATTCACAATGGCAAAGATGACAAGTCAATCTAAATGTCTATCATGGATGAATGGATAAATAAAATATGGTATATATACACAATGAAGTATTATACAAGCAGAAAATACAAGCAGTCTGATAGTACTGGAATCTAAAATAAAAGATGAAGAGGGATACAAGGTGAGACTCAAGTGTGGATATAAACCAGATTATGGTGGACTTTGTATATCATGCTAATTTAGCCTGTAAGTAAAGGGGAACCACTTTTAAATGGGGTAAACATGGTCAGACATACATTCAGATAAGTCACGTCAGAAGCAATGTGGAAAACAGAATTGAGAGGGACCACACTCAAAACAAGGAGAATACAGGAGGCATTGCAACAGCCTAGGAAAGAGATGATGATATATTAAGACAGAGGCAGTAGGGCTAGAAAGAAAGTGATAGATGCAGATTACTTAAAAGATAAAATTAGTGACACTTGGTAACTAATTAAATAGGTCACTAAGAAAAAGCAGTAAGAAAAGATTCAGGGATCACTGCTAGGTTTCTCACTTGAATGAACTCAGTATATGGCAGTACCATTAAATAAGGAAAGAAGGAGAAGAAGGCATCTGAAGGCAGGGTAAGGTGGTAGACAGTTGATGAGTTCTATTTTAGACCTGTTGAGTTTGAAGTGCCAATGCAACACTAAACAGAAATGCTCAATAAGTATTCCAGCACATGAAACTCAAAGCCAAAAAGGCAGAGTTCTTCAAGTCAAATGGAGCTTGTAGAAGTACTTGATTAGGCTCACATTATGTTTAACTTTAAAAAAAAATAGGAAGATGTCACTTAAAAAATGAGATTTCAGGCTGGGCACGGTAGCTCATGCCTGTAGTCTAGCACTTTGGGAGGCTGAGGTGGGTGGATGACTTGAGGTCAGGAGTTCGAGACCAGCCTAACCAACATGGTGAGGCCTCATCTCTACTAAAAATACAAAAATTAACTGGGCATGGTGGCACGTGCCTGTAGTCCCAGCTATCCAGGAGGCTGAGGCAGGAGAATTGCTGGAACCCGGGAGGCGGAGTCTGCAGTGAGCCGAGATCGCACCACTGTACTCCAGCCTGGCAACAGAGTGAGACTCTGTCTCCAAAAAAAAAAAAAAAATCAAGATTTTTATATCAGATCTGGCACTACTGAGCATTCACGGCAATAACTGGCTGGAGCTAAGTTCCAATTCCCCTCTTTAAATAGGGCATACACTTCACTGCAAACCACAGCCTTGTGATTCTCTATATAAATCAAAACCCACTTCGTTCATTTATGTTAATGGCCTGACCCATGAAGGCACTTGTTTTTGATTTTTTTTTGTGTGTGTGACCCTGGTCTAAAAACCCTAATCCCTGATCAGGATCACAGAAAAGATCAGGGCTAAAAAATAAATTTAGAATCAATACAGGCTGTGGTTAAAACTGCAAGAATGATAGCGAGAAACACAGGTTTGAAAATCATCAACACAGGCTGAATCTTGGGGCAAAAAAATACTTAATCATGCAGACTTTGTGCTTTATAATATTTCTATTACCTTAAAAGTGGCCTTTACCATACTCAAATCTTAATTCAAAATTCACTTTCCCTGTGTATATTTTAATCTCTTCAGCAACACTGTTAGTCTTTAACCACAAATGCTAAGTTTCCTATTTATTCCCAGGTAGCTTTTTTCAGGAATTGCTAATGGCATCCTACATATCTGTATGTTCTAAAAATGCTAATTAAATTAAATAAAGTATTCCCCTTATACTGAGCATAAGTTATGCCCTGGAACTTGAAGAAACAAAAGAAGAACCAGAAGAAGGTTGGAAATACACTCTAAGAGAGAAATGTAACGGATTCATGTTATTTACCCTGGAAAAGAGAATTAGAGGGAAATTCGAATAATCTAGGTACCCTCTACGACATGGTCCTGTGCTGAACTTTGTAGGTGGTAAACAGTAACACAAAGGCGAATCTGAAACGGTCCTTGCCTTGAAGAGCCTATGGGCTGGATGGAGTACTATCAAGTTCAACAGTCAGGTGAATTTCTTTCTGAGATGAGAGTTTTAATACATGAGAAATATATAACTTAAAGAATTATTCTCTAGCATAAGGCAGCTAGAGAACCTCAATTTAATACCTTATAGTCAACAAAAATTAGATCTGAATAATAAGAAAAAAGTCAAAGGTTCATTTTTGTCAAAAACAAACAAATCTGTCTGGTTATTTTTTAAATATAAATTATAAAAGTTATGACTGCCTTCATAGGTAAGTATAAACAACAGGTATAAATTTATCTACTCTTTCAATAATTTTTATAGGTAAAAGATAACTAGATGATGTTACAAAAACCACAGATGAACAGCAGCCAATTTTGTAAAAGGCTAGATGGATACTGGACAGCTAGACAACCACTTACTTGGCTGCTGGAACTAAAGAGAGGAGAGTGTCAGTTCTCCCATCTATGCTACTTTTCTCCATGGACAACACACAAATAACAATGGATGCTAGTCTAAACATTATCAGATCAGTGAGGTGAAGAGAAATGAAGTTAATAATAAGATCCCGAGTAAATATAAAAGTTTTAAAGAACTAAGAAGTTAAAAAAAAAAAAGCAAGAGAGAACCAAGGTATTAACAATACCACTGAAACACACAGAAAACACTAGAAATTCCCGAAAATAAAAACGCATCTTACTTATGTTGAACTTTGCTCCCTCTGGTGGTCACTAAAGGTTTTACTAGATGCGAGTAGAAACGGAGGAAGAGGACAAGAGAAGTGGAATTGCAGAAATGAAGTTAACCTTCATCTATATATCAGACAAACGTTCAATTTTCAAAGAAAACCTTTTTTAAAAGAAGAATTTAGAGCTCAGTGTTATGGAGGTAGCTCTGAGGATTACAGAAACAGTCACAAGTGAAGATACTTCTAGGGAATGGGACTGAAAGTGTGTGAGTGTGTGGGGCAAGGTACTTGTTTTAAAAGTTTCATTTTATACTCTTCCACACTGTTTGAATTTTTGTTTCCATAAGCCTCTATTATTTTCATGAAAATATTATTTAGTGGACAATGTGGAGGAATACCTAAGTCTTTTTACAAGTTTACAATCAGTATATTTCGCTTCTCAGAGTAAAAGCCACAATCCTTTTTACAGCAGGCTATATACCATGTACCCAAGTCTGCCTCATTTTCTACTTCTCCACCCCTTGTTCTCATATACATTCAGTCCTCGTTGCAGTTTCTAGAGCACGTCAGGCATGATTCTACTTTAGAGACTTGCACTGGCTGTTTCCTCTATACAGAATGTTCTTCCCCCTGTATGGCTCATTCTTTCACTTAATTTCAATCTATGCTCAATGTCACCTTTTCAGTAAGCCTCTCCTGACCATCTTATTTTAAATTAAGAAAGTACCCCTACCTCCTGTGTGCCCTATCCTTCTTCCCTGCTTTCTCTCCATTTTAGTGCTAATTACTTTCTAAGACACAACATTTATCAATACATTATTAATATTTACTATAATATTTACCTTATTACTTATCTCTGTCCGACTGTAAGCTTCCTAAGAGCAGGGGTTGTTCTGCTGGGTTCAGTGCTAAATCCCAGCCCCTAGAACTACAACTTGCACACAGTAAGTATAAAACTAATGTGTGAAATAAATGACTGACTAGTATCAATAATGCCTTAAGAACAAAATGCCTCATTTTATATTTGGTTCAACATAAAATGGTAATCTATTACAGATTAGGATACAATTATACACACAAAATACATACTATTAATCTTTTAATCAGTGATATCTGGAGAAAGATCATTAATGTCATTAATGGGCTGCTTTTTTGTTTTTGCCTAATGTATATGACTAAGATACCAAATACACTCAAATGTAATCATTCTGCTATTAGTACTTGAAAGCTTTTGTATAATAGGACTCAAAAGAAATAGTACCCATGCACCTTGAACAAGAATCTTCTCCAAAGAGCTATGGAAAATATCAGATACTACCCGGGAATTATGAAAAAATACCTAATTCTTTAATTTGGAAAATGTCCTCTTCTAGAACTATTAATATTTATCAGGGACAAAAACACATCTTTTTGTCCAGAGTGGAAAATAACATTAAAATTACTACAAAACTTACAGTTTGGTGGTCCTGCTTTACATGTCAACATTATTTATTTACAAGCAAGGAAGTCACTTCAGAACAGGGTTACCTCATGGCTCAGGGCATTCACACTAAAGAAAATTATTACCCTTCCATGTGATCATTGAGTCAATTTAGTAGCAGCCAAAAAAGCAAGGTGACTGGGGTGCAGTTATTTTCCAATTTCACCAAAGTTTTTACAAAACTGCCTTATTATTTGTCAAAACTCATTGAATTACGTACTTAATGTTTGTACATTTCACTATACATAAATTTTGCCAAAAAACAAAGTAAGACTCCTATAGAGAACTTTATTGGTAAATTTTCTTTTCACAGTGGTATAGGTTAGAAATTCTGAAACTACTTTCTGTATATTCTAGACTTAAGCAAATGAGTAACTACGTTGAGGATACTGGGAGCAAGATTGTTCTGTTGGAGAAAGGAGTTACAAATATGAAAGAGGGAAGGCTATCATGTACCCTGTAGTGTTGGGTTGGAATTACAGGTATGAATATAAACTTATGGTTTTTAGTATATAAGTAGATAAATATATAAATACTGATATAGGATATATATGTGTGAGAGTAATATAAGTATTAATACATGTATACACATGTCTGTGTCTACAATGAATATGTATTCAACATGTGTATCTATGTATGTATGTATACGTATACATACATATGTTATGTATGCATGTATATACAAAATGTGTGTATGGCTGGGCGCGGTGGCTCACACCTTTAATCCCAGCACTTTGGGAGGCTGAGGCGGGTGGATCACGAGGTCAGGAGTTCAAGACCAGCCTGGCCAACAGGGTAAAATCCCGTCTCTACTAAAAATACAAAAATTAGCTGGGCATGGTGGTGGGCGCCTGTAATCCCAGCTACCAGCTACTCGGGAGGCTGAGGCAGAGAATTGCTTGAACCCGGGAGGCGGAGGTTGCAGTGAGCCGAGATCGCACCACTGCAGATCTGTCCAGCCTAGGCAACACAGCGAGACTCTGTCTCAAAAACAACAAAAAAAGTATATCTATAGATACATATATTTGAGGGTATGTAATTTTAGATCTGTCTTCTGAGAGGGCCTAGAAGCAATGACACTCCAGTAGCAATGAACATACCCTAGCATCCAGACCTTGGTTTCTAAATACTATTCTCTACTAGAGAGTTAAAGAGAAGCAGCCACTTCCAGGGATAAGGCAGAGCAAACATCAGATAAGTCTGTGTAGTGGGCTGAATTGTGTCCCCCAAAAAGGTATGCCCAAATCTTAATCCCAAGTACCTGTCAATGAGACCTTAATTGGAAATAGGATCTTTGCAGATGTAAGTTAAAATGAGGTCATACTGGATTAAGGTGGGCCCTAAATTCAATTACTAGTGTCTACCAGAAAAAGGAGAGGGAGATTTGGATATAGAAACCTAGGGAAGAAAGCCATGTGAAGACAGAGGCTAAGAATGGAGCTAGGCTGCCACAAGCCAAACAATGCCTGGGACCACCATAAGCTGGAAGAGGCAAGAAATGATTCTTCCCTACAACCTTCACAGGGAGCATGGCTCTGCTAACACCTTCTTTCCAACACCTCCACAACTGTGAGAGAATAATTTTCTGTTGTTTTAAACCACAATGTACTCGTCTGTGGTACTTTACTACGGTAGCCCTAGGAAACTAATACTGCTTGAAACGTCTTGTGCCAAGAAGTAAGAAAATGCTCAATGATGGGGACATATCAAAAAGGACATAGAAGCCATCTTGAAAAAGCTCCAAATGGCCAAATAAATGCTTTTAATGAATTATACTCCACTGAATAAAAGAGAAATCCATGAGTTTATACCAATATAACTAAAGGAACCACCTTGAAGGTACTCCCAGTAGCCAAAAAAAATAATTTTAATGGATTATACCCCACTGAATAAAAATCCATAAGTCTAAACTGATATAAATACATGAATGTTGAGAGAGGCAATCTACTATGAGCCCTGGGTGTCCCTACACATTCTTGTTCAACAGACCAGGCCCTGACCATTCTTTACCTGGGCCATTTCTCAGGATTGTGTATGCAGAAAGCCATCTTCAGGGATGAGGTAACATATCTCCATCCCCTGACAACAATCAGGCTTGCTTCCACCTGCTAAAAAAGTGGTCAATCCCCATAGCTCAGTGCTCCTTCCCTATAGCACAATACACTGCATATGTAAGAATCCAGCTAGGCCCACCTGCATCATCCCTGTGGAATTTGAGGGACACAAAAAAATCAATGCAAACTAAATGAAGCTCATACAGTTTGCCATGCCATGAATAATAAAGTCCTTTGGCTCTGACCCAAGAGTCTTATGCTTTCTGCCAGCATCTAAGAAACAGTAACAGGCTAACTTACTAGCTTCCAGGTAGAGTAAAATCTCAGACCTTTCACAGTTCTTGACAACGAATAAATAAATAAATGGGAGGAAAGTTCTCGACAATGAATAAATGGGCAGAAAGGGAAAGTCCATCCTTACAGTGGAATGCTAAAAAATGAAGACAAAATTATGGAGTTAAAAAAATAATTCACAAATATTAAAACTAGTGGGTGAAATCTGACTAGGAAAAGGATATTTACATAGTCCAAACTGTTTCCCCACAAAGTACTCACTAATTAATTACAAAAGGAATTAACTTCCCATTAATTACAAAGGGAAAAATAGGAACTTCCTCTTAGAGAAGTCTGGCAGACACCACCTTACCTAAGTGATCAAAGTTAACATCCCAATATTGGGACAAACAGATATCATGTACCTCCTGGTATGATGCATTGAGGAAGACAAAATTGTGTGGTATTCTTCCTAAAAATGTATAATCTAAATCTAATTATAAGGAAACACCAGGCAAACTCAAAATAAAAGACATTCTACAAAACAACTGGTCTGTAATCTGCAAAAGTATCATGGGCAAGAAAGGGAAAAAAATGGCTGAGAAACTGCTCCATTAGAGGAGACTAAAGCTACATGACAACTAAATACGATGCATGACCCTGCATTAGAAGATGGATCAGCATTTGAAGAATCACCATTTGAAGAATCACTATGAAGGGCATTATTAAGGACATTATCATTATAATGATAAATTTGAATATGGACTACATACTTGACAATACTAAATCAATGTTAAAATTGCTGATTTTGATCATTATAGTATACTTATACAGTAGCCCTCCTTTATCCACAGTTTCACTTTCCACCGTTTCAGTTACCCACTGCCAACCCAAAATATGAAATGGAAAATTCCAGAAATAAACCATTCCTAAGTTTTGAACTGTGCACCATTCTGGGCAGTGTGATGAAATTTCACACCATCTCACGCCCTCCACTCCAACCCACTCCATCCCACCTAGTACACAAATCATCCTTTTGTCTAGCCAGTATAGTCGCACTGTATATGCTACCTGCCCATTAGTCACTTAGTTCCCTTCAAGGTTATCAGATCGACTGTCAACTGTTGCAGTATCATATTTGTGTTCAAGTAACCATTATTTTACTTAATAATGGCCCCAAAGTACAAGAGTTGTGATACTGGCAATTCAGTGTGCCAAAGAGAAGCCATAAATTGCTTCCTTTAGGTGAAAAGGTAAAAGTTCTCAACTTAAGGAAAGAAAAAAATCGTATCCTGAGGTTACTAAGGTCTATAGTAAGAACAGATCTTCTATCCAAGAAATTGTGAAGGAAAAAAAAACTTGTGCTAGTTTTCCTGTTACACCATAAACTACAAAAGTTACAGCCATAATGTAACATAGAAGACAAAAACATTTACTTTGTGGATTGAAGACATGCACAGAAATGTTTTCCAACCGACAGCAATCAGGTTAGTACTAGCCACAGTTTCAGGTACTCACTGGGGGTCTTGGAATGTATCCCCTGATAAGGAGGGACCACTGCATAAGAAAAGGTTCTTTTTCTTAGGAAAAAAATCCCGAACCAGTGATAAAGGAACATGATGTCTCCAACTTATCTCAAACAATTTGGAAAAAATGTATTTATGTGTGTGTATGTGTGTGTGTGCGTGTGTGTGTTACATACATGTGTGTCTATGTGTAAAGAAAGAGAACGATAAAGCAAATATAACTAGTGGTGAATCTGGATAAAGGCCTTACAGAAGTTCCTTATATTATTCGAAACTTTAAAAACAAAATGAAAAAAACTTACCCTCCCCCCAAAACAAAGGCAAAATAATTGCCTTAATTATAGTAGACATTGAACAACATAGTGTTGAGATAAGATGAAACACATAACAGAAAGCATAGTCATTTTTAAAGATGAATTTTAAAGCATTGTTTTATACCTCAAGGTACCACAGAGCTTTGACAAAAATAATGGCTGCCTTGAATTTTTTACATGTATACATACACTTAAGTTTACACCTTATAGATATATTTCCAATATCAGCTGTAGAACAGATAGCAGAGTGGTTAACAACAGGGCTCTGGACTCATATAAATATAGGTCTAAATCTAGTGCCATCTTTTGTTGGTTGGCTTTTTTTTTTTTTGAGATGGGGTCTCACTCTGTCACCCAGACTGGAGTGCAGTGGTGCAATCACAGCTGACTGCAACCCTGAACTCTTGCATTCAATGGATCCTCCCACCTCAGTCTCCTAGGTAGCTGAGACTACAGGGCACACCACCATGCCTGGCTAATTTGTTTAGTTTTTTTAAAATAGAGATGGGGTCTTGCTTTGTTGCCCAGGCGGCTCTCAAACTCCTGGCCTCAAGTGATCCTCCTGCCTCAGCCTCCCAAATTATAGGAATTGTAGGAGTGAGCCACCACACCTGGCTTTAGCTGGTTAATTTTAGGCAAGTTACTAAATCTCTCTGTGTCTGAATTTCCTCATTTTTAAAATGCAGATTATAGTAGTTTCTAACTGTGAAGGCTTTTTGTGAAGATACCAAAAGACAATACATGTAAAGAACTCAGCACATTCAGCCCAGGTGCAGTGGCTCATGCCAGCTACTCAGGAGGCTGAGGCAGAAGAATTGTTTGAACCTGGGAGGCGGAGGGTGCAGTAAGCTGAGACTGTGCCACTGCACTTCAGCCTGGGTGACAGAGAGAGACTGCATCTCAAAAAAATAAAAAAAGAACTCAGCACATTCAGAACGAGTGTTGTTCTTATTTTATTTTTTAGAATATCAAAAGAAAATTATTATTTAACCTAAAAGATAATGAACTAAATGCCAAATCTCTTCTGAGATGGAGGTTATGATCTGCCTCCTAACAGTTTAAAAGTAAAGACAAAAAAAAAAAGCTATGAGTCAAAGGGTACCAGCTCACTGTTTAAACTAAAAACTAAAATGTAAATAAAAAATAAAATTCCTCCTTACAACTGGATTCCAATGTTAAAATACTTTTAGAATAGTATGTTATATATTCTTTTATTTAATGTATTAAATAATGTATTAATTTTTTAAAGTTTATTATTTAATGCATTAAATAATTAATTAAAGAATATAAAAGTGCCTTTGGTTCTGCTTGGTGGTTTACTCAAGAATATGTTCAATAGGTTAGATTTAGACATTTTTTAAAAGCATCCTTAACATCTGTTTGGAATCTGCAAGTCTTTTTTTTTTTTTTTTTTTTTTTTTTTTGAGACGAAGTCTTGCTCTGTCACCCAGGCTGGAGTGCAATGGCACAACCTCGGCTCACTGCAACCTCTGCCTCCCGGGTTCAAGCGATTCTCCTGCCTCAAGCTCCCGCGTAGCTGGGACTACAGGCACCTGCCACCATTGCTGGCTAATTTTTGCATTTTTTATTAGAGACGGGGTTTCACCATATTGGTCAGGCTGGTCTCGAACTCCTGACCTCAGGTGATCCACCCACCTCAGCCTCCCAAACTGTTGGGATTACAGGCGTGAGCCACTGCACTTGGCTTGCAAGCATTTTAAGAGTAATAGTTAACAAAATTTTACTAAAGTACTGAAGGTAAGAAATCATAAATTCTGTCTTTTATCAGAATTTATAAACTAAAATGCCTTCATAGGCATTTTATGCCTATGAAGTATATGAAGTAATGCCTTCATATACTACACCAATAGTGTAGTATAAATCAACAGGGAAGGATGAGAACACAGTGACTGGACCTGAAAAATACTCTGCCTAAAGTCACTCACATTCAAGTTTTGTTTCATTTTTAAACATTGGGCAACAGTTGTTCAGGCTGAGTTCAGCTCAGGGGGCACCTGTTTTGAGCACTGATTTTCAGATTTTAAGCCCTCAGAACCTTGAGATACATATTTGTATGCACATTTGGTGTCTTATAAAAGATAGTAAAATAGAAAATTTCTGAAAATGAAGACTCATGCACATCAGAAACATAAGGAAATTTCTTACGCCTGTAATCCCAGCACTTTAGGAGGCCGAAGCGGGTGGATCAGATGAGGTCAGGAGATCAAGATCAGCCTGGCCAACATGGCAAAACCCTATCTCTACAAAAAAAAAAAAAAAAAAAGAAAAAATAATTTAAAAATTAGCCAGGTTTAGTGGTGTGCACCCGTAGTTCCAGAGGCTGAAGTGGGAGAATCACTTGAACCTGGGAGGTGGACGTTACATTGAGCCAAGATCCTACTACTGTGCTCTAGTCTGAGTGATAGAGTGAGACTCTGTCTCAAAAAAAAAAAAAAAAAAAAGAAATTTTTCAATGACTTCTAAAAGGCAGTCATATTATTAAAGATATCCAAAGTTGGTTATCTCTCCCACTTTGTACTCTTAAGATACATTTTTAATATGTCATAATATATAATCTTTTAAAGTTCCTAACAAGTCTGAGATTTTTAAGATTCCATGATTAATGGAACAAATTCCTTCATACCAGTAACAACTATGTACCCATGAAATTATGTAATTATTACAAAAACACTGAAAATTGTTTAATTCATTAACTGCTAAAATGTTTGGCCTTAATATTTTTATTGAAAAAAGTTCAATTTGCATTTTTTACGTGGTACAATGCAACCTCTATCTCACTGAAATACCTGTTAATCATTTCACAATATTCTTAAATAGTAACCTCACCTTTATTAAATTCTTTCTAGATGTTCTCCAATAAGGGTATATTTAAGTGAACAATATCCAATGCTTCCAAAGTCCAAAGCAATCTCTTTTCCTGCTGGATTCCCTACATTTACATTATTATTGTTTTACACTATTAAAGATATATATTTTGATGTTTTATCTTCTCTATTACACTATAAACTACATAATGGCAGAAATCATGTCTTATTCATCTTTTATCCCTAATAAGCATTTTGCGCTTGCATAGAAGGTGATCATAAAAAAGAAATTCAAGAGTAACCTTCTTTTTTCCAGCATGATAATCTCAAGTTAAACTCTTTCCAATTCTTACGTAATTCAAATTTTTCTGCTTTCAAAAACTCTGCAACTCAGAGACGTTCTCAGCCTCAGTAGCTGGTTATATTACTATTTAAGTAATTATTATTAATTTTTTTTTATTTTTCTGAGATGGAGTCTCACACTGTCACCCAGGCTGGAGTGCAGTGGCCTGATTTTGGCTCACTGCAGCCTCAGCCTCCCAGGTTCAATCGATTCTCCTGCCTCAGCTTCCTGAGTAGCTGGGATTACAGGTGTGTACCACCACATCCAGCTAATTTTTGTATTTTTAGTAGAGATGAGAGTTCACCATGTTGGCCAGGCCAGTCTTGAACTCTTACCTCAGGTGAACCACCTGGCTTGGCCTCCCAGAGTGCTGGGATTCCAAGTATGAGCCACCACACCTGGCCAGCAATTATTTTATTAGATAAATATTACAATAACTTTAAAATATTTCAAGAAAGTAAAACTTTAAGCATGTTACTTAAAACTAAGCTTAGCTTTAGACATTTATTTCAGAGAAAGATCATAAGTTTTTGGAAAGTATTATTTATAATCATTAAGTCTTACCTGAGGATTCCAACCTGGATCTAGTTTTTTAACTACTGCGATATATTCCTGCATTGCTTGGCTGGGGCTTGAATCACCAAGTGCTTTCCACGCTTCCCTACAATATGGAATATCCAAAATGGCCTGTCATTATGCAAATAACACAAACAGCATTTTTCTTATTATTAAAAAAATCGTATGCACATTTCAAGGGTCTCTGAATATAGAGATTATAATAAGCTATGGATAGAGAAGTTCTGTCTTTTTGCATTTACATTGGTCTAGAGCTATACAGACCTTATTGCCCTACCTAAGCAGCCTTTTCAGACATTTTCCTAATCTCCCTTCCCATGAAATTTTAAAAACACATATACAATGCATACCTATTAAGTTTTGAAAGACCACAAACCACTGTAATCTAAGATTTTATAACTTTCTCAAACCAAATTTCACCTCTATTGAGGATATATGATCTACAGACTAATACAGATTATTCTCATAAATTAACTGTGCTTATGGCATTTTGGTCGTACAGAAACTAATCATCACATAAAAAACAATTATTCCCAAGGAAAATGCATCAAACTTCTTACTAAGATACAAGAAATCCACCTTCCCTTTCTGCTGTTATCTCATCTATAAGCTTCTAGTAACTGATCCTGGGGACTTAGTCTGGGACTTCAAAAGTAAGGGATGTTGAGGGCAGAAATAAGAATACTGGCCAGGCTTGGTGGCTCATGCCTGTAATCCCAGCACTTTGGGAGGCTGAGGCAGGTGGACCACCTGAGGTCAGGAGTTTGAGACCAGCCTGGCCAACATGATGAAACCCCATCTCTACTAAAAATACAAAAATTAGCCAGGCGTGGTGGTGTGCGCCTGTAGTCCAGCTACTCCAGAGGCTGAGGCAGGAGAACTGCTTGAACCTGGGAGGCAGAGGTTGCAGTAAGCTGAGATGGCACCACCGCACTCCAGTCTGGGAAACAGCAAAATTCTGTCTCAAAAAAAAACCCAAAAAACCAAAAACAAAACAACTAAAGAATACTAATGAGTAAGTTAGGGACTTCCTACAATATAAATGGCAAAAGCAACATTTTAGTCCTGAGCTTCCTTTTGGGTCATCTTCCCCCCACCCCCAACTCCCCCCCCCACCGCCCCACCCACAGGCCAAGACAGGCCTTCTTCTTGGTTTTCCCTGCCAGTTCTTTCTAAATTCCAACCAGGGTTTCTCGATTTCCCTGATTTGCTGTCAAACAGAACTCAATCCCACATTTTTTTTCACTACCTTCCTGCTTCTATGATGAATATAACATCTTTCTGAGGTTTTCTAAATTTATTTTCACTGAATTCCTTAAGAATTACTTATATGCATCATAACACTTCACCCCTAAATCAGCTTACACAAACTCAGGAAATTTATCATCAATTACTATTATATAATATAGGGGCTATACATTCAGATTTTCCTGATTGTCCCAATAATGTCCTTTATGGCTTTCTTCTCCCACACCAGGAACCAATCAAGATCCACACACAGCATTGAGTTTCATGTATCTTTAGCTTTTTTGTCTTCCACATTGTTGGTATTTTTTTTTAAGAGTCCAACTGTTTTATAAAATATCCCTCAATTTGAATTTGTCTAATTGTTTGCTTACCTACATAGTGTTCTTGCCAAAAATGATTAATCATGATTAGAATTGGGTTAAATTATTTCAGCAGAGTAATATATAGGTGACATGCCCTTTTCAATGCATCACACTGGGGGCACATGATGTCAGTCTGTCCCATCATCAATAAGATTCATGGCTTGGTAACAGCAGTAACTGTCAGGTTTCTCCCTCATAATTAAAAAGTAAACAGTGGGTCAGCCTGTAACCCATGGTTTTGCTCCCCAATAGTTTTTCACCTAGCATTTTAACAACTTTTCCTCAATAGTTTTTCTCCAATAGTTCCCCAATATTTTGTCATCTAATATTTAATCATTCGTTGATGTTCTTGCCTAAACTATTATATTATGGTGGCTATAAAACGTGAATTTTTTAATTGCTAAAAACAATGGAGAAACAGGCAAAGCATTGAAAAAAAATAAAGGTATAAAATTTCATAAATTATAACAAAAAACTCACAGTCAACGTTAACATCAGGTATTCTTTAGAACAGTAATATGTTGGTTGGTTATCATCAACCAAAAAACTTGTGCAAGAATATAATCAATGCACTGCTTCCTTCACTGAGACTGTCCTATACAAAAAAATCAGCTGAACTAAACAGCGTGGTTAGTGACATACGTGATTTACATCTGGGTTCAAGCTCTGTATCTCCTAACAGTTAGGTAACAAACGGTTGGCAGGCAGGAAATGTATCCAGGGGACCAGATTTTATGTGAGACTGCTCTAGAATGTAAAGTCAGAACTCATATTTTATCACTTCCTCTCTCTATAACCATATTTTATCTTTTTTCTTTTTTAACTCTACCTTCTAACCTTCTTTTAATTCCAGGGCTGATGCTCCAAAGCCTTCCCTTCTATAACTAAGATTCCCAGTTGTATGCAATTTCTCTTTTTTCACTTAGACAAGGTAAGAGAAGATAAGGTCTCATAAATGACAAGGGGGAACTTCTGAATTATAAGTTAAAAAAGTTTGCAAAAGTATACTCTTTTTTTTATATACTCAGAGAAGAAGAGAAGTTAGTATCTGGTTTTGCCTTTTCACTGAATTTTTCCCTTCTTCCCAAGAGTACTATAAGCAGTTATTTACTGTGGCATGGGTGGGGCAAGGAACACAAGAGTAAGTAGCAAGAGACAGGGAGATAAAACCGGGACAAGGAAGATGGGTGAAAAATGGGGATTTATCCTGCTCTTCTGCCCTTCCCATCATTCCGGCCTTCTTCCAAAAATCCCTCCAGAGGGGAGAAGTGGTGATCCATTAGGGGCTGAATGACAGGAAAGGAAAATCTCAAGCAATAGCCCTCATGGTATTAAAATGTAAGGCATGTATGTCTGTTGTGAACCACTTATACTTCAACATGCTAGCATAAGAATCCTTCAGGAGACTTAGCTAAAAGTAGATTTCTTTAATCTCTCCCAATTGCCTGTCATTAGTACAATCTACAGCAGAGAGATTAATATAAAAATAATTCTTTAATCAGCTCACTGCTTTCTAATTCCTAAACACCTGAACCATTTCCAACAACCTCATTAAAGATTCCAAGAATTCCTTACCATTTTTGCTTTCCTTCAAAATCAAAGAAGCTTGGTTTAGGAGTATTACAATTTCCAACTTTGACCTAAATGAGGGAAGGAAAATCAAGAACTTATTTTTCAAAGAAATGTCTGGGAAACTTTTCCTTTTCAAATGTATTATGTATATTCAGTAACCATAGGTTGGAAAATATTTGCATCTATATGGAATAGCAAAATTTAACATTCTTTGCCAAAGCAAACAAAAAAACCCAAACAGAATCAAACATTACATACAGCCTACTTCGGCTTACTGCATTAAACAACTATTATCTAATACTGTAATACAGAAAAACTGTGATAAACGGTTGCATTTTGAAGTTAGTAGATTATATAGAAGACAAGTTATCAATATAGATTATATACTCTTTATTACCATGTATAAAGTAAAAGAATTTTTTAACATGCAATTAATAAGGTTTAGAATTCATAATTTATCAGAATTCATAACACTATTTTTTCATGCTGATTCTCATAACTCTATTAGCATTTTAACTCTCCAAAATTCCAGGGAAAAAAGTGTACTACTTTTAAAGTGCCCTATTATGAAATTCATCAATATAAATTTGGATGCCAAAAGCCATGCAAAAAATTTCAGGGGTTCTCAAAAATACAATTCTATTTTTCTACAATAGTCTTATCATCTTTTGTTTGAGGTCAATATTTAATTATAATCCTCAAATGACATTTGTAGTTAAATTGAACAGTGAAATTTTCATTCAGAATAAGCATAAATGAAATTCACACAAGTGTAGAATTCACTATACAGGCCCTGATTCCCACTGCCAGAAGTCATCTTCCTTCCTTATGAACTCTTAAGAGCATTTACTCTATATATCTTTTATGGTACTTTTCACTTTTTCTACCATGTGTTAGAAAGTTTTGTGTAAAGTCTCATCTTTCTATTAGAATAGAGCCTGTAACTGTTCTTAACTCATCCACAGAACCTATCTACTTCTCAGGGATTTTCCCACTGTCTCCCATTACTCTAACTGATGCCTTCACCTAACCAGAATGATCTACTGACTGCCTTAGGTATTCCTAGTTCAGGGTTTTGCTTGTTACTCCACTCACCTGAAATGCCTTTTCTTCTTTCCTCAGCTTTTCAAGATGCTGCACGACCTTCCAGTTCTACTCAGATTTCAGATTCTAAGAACCCTTTCAGTCTACAATGATCTTATCTACCTCTGAATTCATAACAATTACCACCTCTATCATTTGCTTAGCGATTAATCGCATGGCCCTATGCTATTATTAAAATGTATACCTACATAGAAGCAGCCCTGTTATGATGGAATAGAGAGAATAAAGGGTGAGAAAGAAGGAGCCACATTTCTTGAACAATCACCATAGACCAAACACTTCACATATTTTATCTCGAATGGGCCAAAAAAAAAAAAAATCCTGCTAGGTATGCCATCACAAACTCATTTTATAAATGAAGAGAGAAGCTCAGAAGGGTTGTCTCAGTTCACACATTAGTATATCCCAAATTAGTAGTCCAGATTTAAATCCAAGAGTGTTTGACTCCAAAGCGCAATATCCCTTTACTACATCATTCTGTCTTAACTGCTAAATAGAGTCTGGGCTTCAATTCTGGACTCTCTAAAATCACATGAACTACCAGACTGTTAAAAATATTAAATGAGATAAATTGTATAAACTTTAAGACATAAAAATGGCAATTATAACTATTTTTGTTTTTTATCCAGACACTATCCAGTGGCAGAAACAAATGCCAATAGTTCTCCATTTCTCCTACAGTAACAGAAGTCTCAGCTGGACACATGATCATCCAGCTAAACATTATACATGGCCATCCAACTTCTGCCTAGGTTCTGGGGACTGGATGTGTGGAAGAGTGATACAAATACCTTCCTTAAAAAGAAAAGGGGCTTGTCTTCCGCTTTCCCTTTGCCCTGGATAGGATATACATGTGGTGATGGTAAGCCACCTCTGACCATGAAAAAGGAACTTAGGGCAGCAGTTTTCAAATTTTTTAGTCTTGTAATCCCTTTATACTCTCAGAAATTAAGAATCCTAAAGAGCCATCATTTATATGGGTTATATCTATTGATATTTACCACATTAGAAATTAAAACTGGGACATTTAAAAAATGTGTATTAATTCATTTAAAAATAATAAACCCATTAGATGTTAACATAAATAACATTTCATGCAAAATAACTATTCTAAAAAAATTAGTGAGAAAAGTAGCACTGTTTTACATTTTTTAATTTTTTTAATGTCTCGCTTAGTAGAAGCCAGTTGCATTTGCATATCTACTGCTGCATCCAGTCTACTGCAATATGTTGTTTTGGTTGAAGTATATGAAGAAAATTCGGCTTCACGCAGATATGTTGTTAGAAAAGAGAGAAGTATTTTAGCAGCATTTTCAGATAATTGTAGATATTCTTCTTTGATACTATGCCAAAACCTAACAGATGGTAGCTTAAGGTCAGTTGCAATGAGGAATCTGAACTCATATCAATGAATTTTTCATACTGTTAACACTGAAATCCATTGGTCTGACTTGCACTTTGAAAGGCATCTTTTACCAACACATAATTTGTAACATCATTCCATGAAATATTTAGAAAATATGGTTTACTGAGTTACACAGACTTTTCAAATGTTGACACATTTCATGATATAATAGCAAACGTTCACATTCATGACTGTCACCACTTATCCCATCAAAAAAATTTTTAAGTACTGGGAAGCTGTCAAGCTCATGGTGGCAGATACAGATTTTCCAAATTTCCCATTTTCACTTGAAGGTTCAAATGTTATTACTGGCAACAAATACTTGAGTTGTTTTCCTTGAAGTGACAGGCTTATTTCATTCATTTTTTTTTTTTTTTTTTTTTTGAGACAGAGTCTCGCTGTCGCCCAGGCTGGAGTGCAGCAGTGCGATCTCAGCTCACTGCAGGCTCCGCACCCCCCGGGGTTCAGGCCATTCTCCTGCCTCAGCCTCCCGAGTAGCTGGGACTACAGGCGCCCGCCACCTCGCCCGGCTAATTTTTTTGTATTTTTAGTAGAGACGGGGTTTCACTGTGTTAGCCAGGATGGTCTCGATCTCCTGACCTCATGATCCACCCGCCTCGGCCTCCCAAAGTGCTGGGATTACAGGCGTGAGCCACCACGTCCGGCCTCGTTCATTTTTAAGAAACTACCTGCCAAATACCCAAATTTGAGTAGGTATAATTATCTGTGAGTTGTTAAGTAAAAATGGAAAAAAGTATATAGTTCATTTTGGAACTCAGAAATTACACAAGTGCTTTTCCTCAAAATAGTTAACATAATTCAGTATGCAGCAGAAGTACTTTGTGTGTACTTCCCATCTCATCAAACAAAATGTAAGACTTGACTCAAGGGTTAATATTTAATAAAGTAGTATTAAGGCACAGTGGCTCATGCCTGTAACCCCAGTACATTGGGAGGCCAAGGCAGGTGGATCACCTGAGATCATGAGACCAGCCTGGTCAACCATGGCCAACATGGTGAAACCCCATCTCTACTAAAAATACAAAAATTAGTCAGGTGCAGTGGCAGATTCCCTGTAATCAAAGCTACTCGGGAAGCTGAGGCAAGAGAATCGCTTGAACCTAGGAGGCAGAAGTTGCAGTGAGCCCAGATCACGCCACTGCATTCCAGCCTGGATGATAGAGCAAAACTCTGTCTCAAAAAAAAAAAAAAAAAAAAAAGTATTATTAAATAGTATCTTATGAAGTCAACAGGAATTCACAAATTTTCATTACTCTCCAGTTTTCACAGCTGTCAACTAGCTATCTTTAGGAGGGAGAGTGTAGGCTGATGTAAACAGGGACCAAAAAATTGTTCATTCATTTGATTTTGTTGAAACTTTATTAAAAGATTATTTTAAAGCCATAGGCTTATCTGAGACTAATAAAGCTATGATGCTAAGTTTAGAGCTCTCCCTGAGAAAATAAGGTTTGTATCTCAGCTTATTTTTATTATCTTCCTGCCAACAACCTCATCCAGCCTACAAAATAGGGTGCTATTCTGAATACAAAACGTTATTTTATAAATTTTGATCCAATATGCAGAAATGATATTGGACTTTCAACTTTATTATTCTATCAAAGATGCTATTCTTAACACTATCTCAGAATTTTGTCAAAAATATTTAGGAGATTGATGAAAACTGTGGCCCAGTGTCATATGTAAGTAAGCATATTATTCTCTAATAATGCAGAATTTTATTTTCAGATACAGAATATCTCTAAACACCCTAAAGTCAAGTTCTTGAAAGGATGAGGGACATCCCTCTTTCATATTATCTGGATGAAGTGAGTATACCTGAGACAGAATGGTTCCCAAGTCGATAGGTGACTACAGTTCACTGATGACTTAGAAATATAGTATTTAATAATGACACCAATATCAATAAAGATACGTCCTAGAAGGAAAAATAATATTTTCCAGGGAATTTGGGGAAAATTAGTCTCATACTGCCCAGAGAATCATCAGACATATTACAGGTCCTAAAATATGATTCTCAGTAAATATGTGTTAAATAATCAAAAGTTTCACTCTGATGTTATTAGGACAAAGTATAACAAATGACCAAAGAGAAAACAGATATCTACAACTTTTCCAAGAAAGCTAATTCCAAGGCCAATTTGGAGGTAATTTTCATTCAACACTATAATTTATACCATTTGTTCCTACAGCTTTATCTCTCAGGTCACATTAACTGATATTCATAATAATGACCATCAACCTTCAAAACAAGGTTCATTTTTACTCGGTACATCCAGTTTAAGAACACAGTGGGGCTGGGCATGGGGGATCATGTCTGTAATAACAGTACTTCAGGAGGCTTAAGCAGGAGGATCGCTTGAAGCCAGAACCTTCAAGGCTGCAGTGAGCTATGAGTGTGTAACTGCCCTCCAGCCTGAGCAACAAAACAAAATCCTGTCTCTAAAAAAACTTTTTTAGTTAAAAAAAAAAAAAAAAAAAAATACAGCAGGACCTCTCCCCCAACTTATTTTTCCTTTAACAAATACAGGGGAAAATATGTAACTATGTCAAGAGGCAAAAAGAAAAAAACGTTACACATTTTTAATAAAACAAAATAGACTATTTTGTTTTATTAAAATAGACAACTAAAATTCTATTACCCAGAATTTCCTTTCCTCCAGTGTTCCAAAGAGCTGTAATTTTCCTGAACTTGTCAGCAATTTTTCAGGTGTGTTCAAACCTAGACTCCTCAAGTACTTTGTTAGGTCTCTTAAAGCAAATGTCGGTCGGGCACAGTGGCTCACACCTGTAATCCCAGCACTTTGGGAGGCCGAGGCAGGCAGATCACCTAAGGTCAGAAGTTCAAGACCAGCCTGGCGAACATGATGAAGCCCCGTCTCTTCTAAAAATACAAAAAATTAGTCGGGCATGGTGGCAGGCACCTGTAATCCCAGCTACTCGGGAGGCTGGGACAGGACAATTGCTTGAACCAGGGAGGTAGAGGTTGCAGTGAGCTAAGATCCAGCCACTGCACTCCAGCCTGGGCAATAGGAGCGAAACTCCATATAAAAAAAAAAAAAAAAAAAGCAAGTGTCAGCCAGGCGAAGTGGCTCATGCCTGTAATCCCAGCACTTTGGGCAGGTGGATCGCCTGAGCTCAGGAGTTCAAGACCAGCCTGGGAAACCAGTGGCAAAACCCAGATTCTCTGCAAAAAAAAAAAAACAAAAAAAAAACCAAAAAACAAAACAAAAAAAAAACTCTGCAAAAAAAAAAAAAAGTGAGTGTCATGATGTTTTTGCTTCTCTGCAAAGTGTCATGATGTTTTTGCTTCTCTGCATTCTCTGTACGCATTATACCCAAGTGTCTTGCACATAAAAGCTGCTGAACAAATATGTGTTGCTTATGATAAAGCAATTATTTTCCTTCTGGTACCAACCAATGTCACCCTGAATTATAAATTAAACATGTCTATACACCTTCCTATTTCCAGGTAAAGTTCACAGCCTTAGACTGAGTCAGGAGCTACAGTCCAGTTCTGACTGATGTATCTGTATGACCCTAGGCAAGGTGCCTACTCTCTATGGCCTTCCGTTTCCTTTACTGTAAAAGAAGGGCATTATTTCACCTGGTGTTCATAGCTCTAAAATTTTTAGATTGTAGCAAACAGAAAGGAAGACATATTCAACGAAAACATAAATCAAAGATATTTAGGATTTTATAAAAATCACAATAAAAGTTGTAATACTGCATTTTGCATTGCATCACATTATTATTTGAGGTGGAGTTTCGCTCTTGTTGCCCAGGCTGGGAGTGCAATGGCGCGCAATCTTCGCTCACCGCAACCTCCGCCTCCTCAGCCTCCCGAGTAGCTGGGATTACAGGCACGCGCCGCCACGCCCGGCTAATTTAGTACAGACGGGGTTTCTCCATGTTGGTCAGGCTGGTCTCGAACTCTCGACCTCAGGTGATCCGCCCGCCTCGGCCTCCCAAAGTGCTGGGATTACAGCCGTGCGCAACCACGCCCAGCCCTGCATCACATTATTACAATCCTATTATCTTTTTGGATCTCTATATAGTTTTATTAACTTTACCATATTTACTTCCATGTGGCCCTTTGGAAAGAGTAAATGAATGATAAATCTTATTTTATCCTCATTTTGTAAAGGTTCTTGGGCTGGTAAAATGCAAAATCACTGAATAAGTCAGAGAAAAAAACAGAAAAACAGTGTCCAGCTAAATAAACATCACTCCTAGGAAAGCAAACATCTTTTCCACTTTCAGGATGATGCTCACCCCCAGCAGATGGTCAAAAAAACAAAACAAAATACACATACACAAGCTTCATTACACCTATTAACCACACATGTTTGCTATCAGTTGTTGAGGGAGAAGGCTCCGCGTCTTTCTCCCCCAACCACCCTTTTTCCCTGCTACTTTACCTGTTTGTACCTGGCATACAGGTACAAGAGCTGCTCCCTGCTGGCCACCTGAATCAGGCCTTGCAGGTGCGCGGCAGCCTTCTCAAACAGCTCGGCCAGGCAACTGGTCTCCTCGATCTCAGGGCTATGGGGGAACTCCACCTCCCCGGAGTCGTCCCCTGAGCTCAGCTCTCCACCGCTGTCGCCGGTGGTGGCCCCCGCGGGCAGGAATGATGAAGCCATGTCTCCTTGCTCGCTCCGTCCCTCTGTGTCCGGTCTGTCCTCCTTGGATGGGGTGTAAGGCCGGCTTGGAGGCCTGGCCCACCAGTCTAGGTCCCAAGCCTGAGCTCCAGTCGGACCCAAGCTCAGTCGCGGCGCGCTCCCTCACGTAACCCTGCTCCCTGCCCACTTCTACTCCCTGGGCGTGCAGAGCAGGCTCCTCGACCCTCTGCCGCTCTGCCCAGCCGACCCGGTCTCCTCCGGTTTCCCTCCGGCCAACAGCGCGCTCAGGCTCGCCTCAGGCCCCTCCAACGGAACGGGGGTCGAGGGCCAGTGAAGCGGGGATGCAGGCGAGCGCGGGGCGCGGTTGGCGCTGGGCCCTGGGGGCGGGGCGGCGTGCGTGCCGGCGGCGTGCGCTTCTGTGAGGCCTGCTCTGCGCCGGCGGGGAAGCGTGGGCGACGCTACGCTGGACGTCCTTCCCTGCCGGAGGAGAGAAAGTGCCGTCAGCTGTAGGGGCGTCTTTTAATCGTTTCGCTGAAATTAGCAGCGAACTCCGGAGCCCGCCACCGGGATGGGCCCCCGGGGGTGAAGGAAGGAGGCCGTCTGTGTGGTAGTGTAGCGGTGAGAGCGGAGTCGCGGGAAACGCGGGACTAAGGACTAAGGTTCCGCCTGCCCCAGATTGTGCGCCCCAAGCGCCCCCAAACAGCCCTGCGCGCGGATCTGTTGCGGGCGCGTTGGGCGCTGTGTTGAATGATGAAAAACTGCAAGATGGGGCTGTCCCGCCTTACTGTGTGACTGATGAGTGGAATCTGCTCTGCGTGTTTCGCTCTCCACACCTTCGGAGCCCGCACCTCTCCGGGCCCGGAATAATAGGGTTTGGGGAGTGCGGCGCGCGCCTTAGCCCAGTTCTCATCCCGAGCTCTGCGTTTGACACTGTGCTTTGTAGACGCTATACAGTGAAACCAGAAGTACGGCACAGTTCTGCCCTAGAGGAATGTGCAAAACTTTTTTTTTTAACTGTAACATTAGGAGTGGTTATGTCCTAACTGTTAAACACAACGATGTACTATATATTCATTTAGTATTCAAAACAATGTAATAAGCAC